>NC_142067.1:35704552-36319969 GCF_059756535.1 Pantherophis guttatus | reverse complement strand
AATTTTGAATCTTATTGATTTTTATTATTGTCTTTTATTATTTTGTTGTAATTTATGTTTTGTGCTTGTGGTTTAGATCCATGTCCTACCTAGTTCCTTCAGTTGGCTGAGGGGGTGTATGAATGAGATAAGCTAGGATGGGAAACAATTATTCTGAAGGTGTCATATCCTTAAGGAAAGTGAGTTACTGTTTCTATAAAAAGCATCCAGCTGTCTGATTCTTCCTTAAATTGTGAATTACCCCTGAATGAGTGGGACCATTATATAGGAATATTCCTGGCTAGATCTAATTGAATCATGAGCCTTGGCACCAGTAATTTATAGTTTATTAGCTTTAGACTAAAGGGCTATGATACACTTTTTCATGAAACTTTTTTGAAGACTACTTGGAAACTGCTATGCTTATAAAGTGCAGCTTGCACATTGGAGAGCAAATACCATTACACCCATATATTGTAATATCTGTAGGGTATTATGGATGTTATATTGGCTGCTGATAGGTTCCTGGGTATAATTCAAATCACTAGTTTTGAAGAGTTGTGTTTTATAATTATATAACAATGATATATTTTGTAGTTTTATTTATTATAAAGTGAAACAGGACCATGCTTGATTACCACAGTATACAAGTAAAATAAATAAATAACTAGCACTATAGTGAATTAAGAATTAGGGTGTAGCACGAATTGTTTTAACAAATCAAGCTATAGAGTGAGGTTGTAACAGATTGTAAACATTTTAGAAAATATTAAGTATCTTCATTAAGTAATGTAAACAATTCGATAATAAGTGCTACTTATTTGTACTTTCATTTTATTGGATCTAAATAGGATGTGATACAATCCAGAGGAAGCAGCTGTCACCTCTATCGCTGAGATCTCCAGAACTGTCCATTTCTGCTGCTTCACATTCAGTGAATGGGACAATTGTGTCTAAAAACCAATCCCTTCTTAATAATGGAACTGGCCATAGTAGCTTTTTAGAAATGTATGAATCTGCAGATGAAAACTGTTCATGGAATAATGTCACAATTGCAGACTTGTATCCAGGAATGGTAAAAACTCTTAGTAGACTATTGGATAAATCTTTTTCCAATTCATTAATCAAGCAATACAAATATGGATACTGTCATTCTAAAAAAGCAAAATTTAATTCCAACACAGAGAAAACAAGAAAATCCAGAATACTAAAACTGACACCTGGCTTCATTACCAAAAATGCGGAAAAGAAGAAATTATCTATAGGAAGTAATGGTGACAAAAGTCCTTTTTACAATTCAAAGCGTCAGATACAATGCTCTGAACAAAGTATTTACAGAATAGAACCTAATGTATCTCAAAACTCAAACAGAATGGTAATAGATTGTTCTGGTATTATAGAAGATTATTCATACAGGGAAAGAACTGGGAAAAGGGTTCCTAGAACTCTTTGTGCAGATGAAACATTTTTGGTCAAAAATACAACTTGTTCCCCTTTAACTTCAGACAGTGTAAAAAAGAATCAAAATTTTGAAGATTGTTCCCGTACATTTTGCACTGTAGATTTAGACACAACATTTAATCCAAAAGCAGAAAGTAAAACTGACGAACTGAGTACGATGGCATTCAAAACTACCTCAAGTTTAAGTTTGTCCTTAAATGGCAGTACGAATTCCATTTTACAAAGAAGCAAGTCTCCAGTGAAAACCTCTAATAGACTCAAAAATCATGAAATTAAAACTTTTGCTGCCACTGTTTCACTACCACGAAATCATTCTTTTTCATCGTTTCATGTTCAAAGTCCCGTCTCTTATAAACAGAAATATGAAGATGCATTTGAAAAAATATATAAGGAATTATGTTCTCCACAATTGCAGAAGCCATTTAAGTTTTCAAATATATATACAAACCCTAGAAACTCTGCAGATGTACACACTTCTGGTTTAAATAATCTGTCCTCAAATTTCCGTAAAAAAACAAAGAGTACAATTGAAGATATGTACCAGAAATTATGTTCTGAAGGCTTTCCCAAATTTCCAACGTTTCTAAGAGCAGCAAACTTAAAAAAATACGAAGGCGTGCAGATGTCTGAAACTGTAAATGCCCTTGTTAATTCTCCAGTAAGAACTCTGCCTGCTGTTGACAGAATGAAGAGAGCGGCACATTTTTGCAGTGAAGAGTCTCAGTATTCACCTTTAAAAAGGTTAAAAAATAAATCTGATCATTCTTACAGAATATATCAGAAATTACCTTGCTGGAAAAACATAAGTGATACAACTTTCACATTGTATTCACCTGTTAAAAACAGTTCGGCATCAAATACGGTAAGTGAAATATAATCATCTATAATGCCTTCAAACCTAAAAACTGTTTTAAAGTACCAAATCCTTTAAAAGTGTTTTATTTATGGACAACATTTCTAAAATACATGAACTTATCTTTCAGGGCAAAGTCCTACATGTACCTAGGTATAAATCTCATTGAATTTAGCACATCTATTTTTAGCTAATCTCTTAGACTAAGAGTCTTACTAGTTGTTATGGCACTGTGTGATTCTCCCTACCGCTGTTCTTTTCTAATAAATGAAATTAGATTATGGAAGAATATTAATATTTGGATGCTAGTATTTTTTTTCTTTTAAAACTTTGCATCCAAGCAAATGTTTGATCCAAATCTGCAAAAATAACTTGATACTTGGAAACTAAAATGATGCAGAATGGGGGGAAAAAAGTATGGTAGAAGCTTGTTGCTAAATAACATTTTACTCTGGGACATCAGCAATCCAGATTGATGATGTTAGTTAAAAATCTTAAACTTTTTAATTTTCAGAATTACGGAGGTTCCGTTTCTTCAGGTCATAGTTTTCTGGCCACTTCAATTGCTGATATAGAAGGTTGGTTTAAAAGATTAAATGCAAACTATATAGCAATGTATTATTCTTTGGTCAAGTTAGGCAGTTAATTGTTTATTCCAAGAAACATTCAAATATTAGATCAACTAGATGTTTAATCCTTTATGCTCTATAAAAATAGACAGGGTCAACAGATGCTGTCAGAATAGCACAAACTCATAATTTCCCTCATGAGGAAAAAATATCTCTCATGAATTAGGGATATTTTTTCCTAATATTAGATCATTGGGTTGAAGTTTTTGAATCTATTTTTAACTTCTTTGTGTGTTGACACAAATCAGTCTGCATTTGCTTTTGTTTTTCCCGCTTTCAATAATATGAATACTGATGTATACAATTTTTGAGTTTTGAATTACCATGTTATAGTTGGAAAATGGTGTCAGAAAGTAAATGCAACAGTATGTGTATTACATAATCTGGAAAATATGATTTAGGATGATTTGTTTAAAAATATGAATGGAACTAATTTTTTTTTACTATTTTTCCCATTTCTGAATTGCCCATCTCAAAGCACATTTGAAGTTAGTTTTAATTTGGTTTATAAGAAATTTACAGTAAGAATAATATTTATTCAACCTGCTAAACAGTATTTTATTTTTCATCTTTGTCCTCATATTTTTTCTTTTTGAAATAATTTGCAACCAACATATTTAAATAGACACTTTTTAATCCTTATTTAACTTGTTCAAAGAATCCGGTATTACAGATATGAATGAAAATATTCCCAGGTGTTTGCGTGGACATGGGTTTTCAAGAAAGTCACAAAATTATATACCAAAGTAAGCAATATTTGACTTCCTTTTCAGTATTTCATTTACTTATTTATCAAATGTATATTGCTGTCCATCCCACATAAAGTGATAACAATTCCTTATATTTCTTTGTGAATGGGTAGAAAGGAGGAGACAAAATGCTCAGGTATCTCTATTAGCTACAATTAAGGCAAGTTCAATAATCTTTCTATTTCCATGAATCACATCAAAAAAAGCCCTAGTGAGCAGGAGAGTTATCCATATAAAATTGGTAGATGTGAGTGTTTTTCTTTTTTTTAAACTACGAAGAGCTTTACTGTACAATTGCATTATCATTTTGTATCTACCTCACAACACTGGAAAAGTGGAGTGGTTAAAAGGGGTCCCAAAATTCCCAAAGGAGTTGCATGTGGTTTTGAATTTGCTCATGGGTAATCTAAAATTTGCTCATGGGTAATCTTAAGACATACAGGGACTCAGTAGCTAAGACGCTGAGCTTGTCGATCAAAAGGTCAGCAGTTCAGTGGTTCGAATCCCTAGTGCCGCGTAACGGGGTGAGCTCCCGTTACTTGTCCCAGCTTCTGCCAATCTAGCAGTTCGAAAGCACATAAAAAATGCAAGTAGAAAAATTGGGACCACCTTTGGTGGGAAGGTAACACCCCGTGCACCTTTGGTATTTAGTCATGCCAGCCACATGACCATGGAGACGTCTTCAGACAGCGCTGGCTCTTTGGCTTTGAAACGGAGATGAGCACCACCCCTAGAGTCGGGAACGACTAGCACATATGTGCGAGGGGAACCTTTACCTTTTTAATCTAAGACATGTTTTCAAGGTGCTGATGCTTACCTATAAAGCCCTTCATGGCTTCGGCCCGGGGTACTTGCAGAACTATCTCCAGCTGCTCTCCCATTGTCCTGTGCACTCTCACAGAGTCGGCCTCCTCAGGGTGCCGTCGGCCAAACAATGTCGGCTGACGGCCCCCAGGAGGAGAGCGTTCTCTGTGGGAACCCCGACCCTCTGGAATGGATTGCCCACCGAGCTCAGGACAGCTCCCGATCTTCTTTCCTTCCGTCGCGAGCTGAAGACGTGGCTGTTCTGTCAACTCAACTGATCCGTTTGGGGGTACACTGTCATAATTTTAAACTGTTTTAATAGGGTTGCTGATTTTAATTTTATTTCATTGTGATTTGTATTGGAATTTGTCATTTTGTAAGCCGCCTTGAAACCCCAGGAGAAAGGCGGCATATAAATCGCAATAATAAATAAATAAATAAATGTTTTGTAGGATTACAGAACAGTTTCTTTCACTAAAACATAAGATATACCATAGATGATCAACTGTGTTCTCTTCTATAGTACATTCCTTTCTATATAATACTCTGATGGCAGGAAGCTCGGGGGAGGGGGAATTGTCATGAATGGTCACAGATAAATAAAAATAAGGTCCAGTCAAAGCAACATTATTTTTCTCTGTGTTGCTCTATGTCACTGGATTTATTTAATCACTGTCCACTGAGATGATTAATTATTCCTTTATCAATATATTGAGATGATTAGTATTGGTATATCACCTATGGAAAAATGATGGGCATAGTGAGAAGTGAGAAGAAAAACAGGCATTAATAGCCAGAGATTATCTACCATTAGAGTTGGTCATTAATTTCTTTTAGAACCAAATAAAGAGAAGTGAATAGATGAAAGGACACTATATTTTAGCTTACTGCAAAACAGTTGTTTCTTTATATAAAATAATAGATATCATTTGAAACAATATGTTTTCCCAAAATGATCAAATCATTTTCTCAGTTATAGTTCTCCCAATTGATTGACAGTCATTCAGAAGAGGTTAAACAATAGTTTTTCCTGTTTATACAGGATGGAATCTTCTGAACGAAAAGCATATGCGTTGTTATGGAGTTTTGCTCTTCCCCAGTATATTTTCAATGTGGGGAAGAAACAAATATGCATGGGAAAAAGCTAATTAAGGGATTTATTTAACTCCAGTTTAAATTAACTAATTCATAAAAAAAGAAAAAAAACTGTTATATCAAGTATTGTTGGATGAACTGGTTAGACCAGATAACAGGTAGACTTGTCTAAAAATAATATAATCAACATCAATTATATTAAATTAATGTTCTGTTTAGTGAGATGTCCAGGGTTGTTTTTGTTTTTTTTAAACAACCTGCATATGTTGATGTACAAAACTTCATAACATATACTTCTTTAATATTCGCAATCTCCCCAAAAAACACTTTCATATGAAAATTTGAATCACATAAGAGCGATGGATACTAGCAGATATCATATGTTCTGCTGTCAGTGTTAAGGTAGAACTCATATTGGTTGATCACTATATTTGACTAACAGAAATCAATTATGAGTTTCTTGTACATTATGCATTGTTCACACCACAAGTGACAGTTTTGTCATTGTTGATATCACAAATGACAATTATTAAAATCCTAAGATTATTTTGCTATGTTGAATATGTGAAAATATTCTGGTGTTAAAATTATTATCTTCTGAAATACAGCATCAAGTTCAGTAGCATAATATTATGCTTTGATGGGCTTTATACTTCTTATGTGATATGTCATGTATCAATTTCTTTGAAATGCATCAGAGTCATTAGTTTATTGTTTGTGTATAGAGGTGGGGTTTTTTTTAAGTTAAAAAGATATGGTCAATATACCTGTGCTGGGAGCTCTTTTGCTGCTTTTTTCCTGGTATTTGTATCAGACTGATCAAGTTTTGTTTCTTTGCTAGAGTTTCCAGCATTAGCTATAATGATGGAAGAATCAGAAGAAGAGAACTCATACAGAAGGATTATGAGGAAACATTTCTGGAAGGATTTGGAGAGGAAAATGTTTTTTAACAAAATATATTTTAATCCAGTAATTTCCTGACAGAATACAGATTCAGTGGAATATTCCTGAACTAAAGGGGAAAATATTTTTTACCAGTTCTTTAACTCATTAGCTCTAGCACAGGGCAGTACACTTAAAAGACTGCAGTGAAAATGGAGAGGTAAAAACTATTGATATAGTTCAGCATCCAAATCTATGCAATTATTCTCTGTCATTGGAAAATTATGGAGATAATGGAGACTATGTTTCTAGAATTCAATAGTTCAGCTAATTGGGCTTTTTTTCTTCCCCTTCTTGGTTTATTTAGCTTAAGTGGCTATAAGAAACATCTTTTGCGGTTCTTAATTTGTTTGATCTGCACCTCTGGAAAGAGGTTATTGGGACTTGGATATAAATGTGTTTTTATAAAGTGCTTTTAACTTACTATTCAATAAGCTCATGCTTTAGGAAAAATCTATTTCATTGAATATATAATTTTTTAAATTTTATTTTAAATATACCTAAGATTTGACACATATATCTTCATCTAATAAACATTTCAATATGTTTGTATTTTGACTGAGTTTGTTATAAATCTGCTACTGGAATGTGTAAGACTCTTAATTTCACCTAGGATAAGTCTCCTTATTTGTTTATCTATTTTCTAGGCCACCCAAGACGGAGCATAGAAGGTTTGGCTTATGGAAAAAAAAACTATAAATTAAAAATAAAATACAGTAGATAGTGATATCTGGGGGGGAACAGCAAAAAAGTTGTTCCCCACCATTTGGTGTTCTCAGTCAGCAGAAATGAGGCCAACAAGAAAGGCTCAATTCTATAAGGCTATCTTGTGAAGGAAAGTCATTTCAATCTAATTTTTTTGCTTGAACGGGTCAGGTGAAATGAGGAAACTACCAGGACAAAGTAAATCTAAGGCTGATGATGTTACCTAGTTAGAGTAATGAAACAGCTGCAAAAATAAGCAAGTTCAGAGAGCACCAAGGAACTCTCATTTCAACCGTCAGCTACAAATATTCTCTTTTATTGATAAGTTAAAATACATTTATTTAATAATTATTAGAGAAAGCATTACATAATACATATTTTGGAACTGGTTGTTTATTTTCATGTCAAATTACTGTATTTTTCGGAGTATAAGACACCTACCTTTTTTGGTGAGGAAAAGAAGAAAAAGAAATCTCCCTCTGCCTCAGCAATTTTGCCTCATTACAGCAAACAGCCTGCTTTACTTTCATTTTCGTTTTCAGCATAGCTTGATTAGCATAAGGAAAAGAAAATCTGCTCCAGCAATCTACCTCTTTGGAGCAAGCAGCAGAGGCCTGCGCAAAACAGCTGAGACCAAATCAGCTGACAGTCGGGAGACGATCCAAACAACTTGTGTTAATTAGGCTGTGCTGAAACTGAAAGGAGCTGTTTTTTCTTGCTGTTTACTTGCAAGGAGGTAACTGCTGCAAGGCAGGCCAAAGGGTGGGGCCAGTGGGTGGGCGATTTACTTCCTGGAACTATACCAGCTCTACAAATTTTCTCTTGAATTTGTTAAGTATGAACAAAAAGCAACCGTTACTAGTAATCCAAAAAAGTATGTCAGATTTAAAGGTCACCGACTAATTTCAAGAAAATAAAATGTGCTTAATTCAAACTTCATTGCTATATTATGAGATTTCCAATGCATTCATGTAGTTTTTATTGCAAGTCAATATTTTGGACTGAATGGAACAGGTATATCTGGAGAGCAATTAAGAATATCACTTCTTACAGAATACATTATAAAACAGTGGTGTAAAAGTCAATAGCAATCACTTAAATACAATGAAAAATGTCAAATTCTTCCTTGGAGATTTATTTTTATACCTCATTTACTACTTCCTTTACAGACCATTTAATTCAGATGCTCAAGACATTACATACTCATTGAGTAATTGGGATTGACTCTTAACAGTTCTTAACTAGCAGGAAACTAAATACATGCCGACATTACATTTGCTAGCTGTACAACTGTTAATTAGATGAATCAAAGCTGATACATTATTCCCCAATTAACCTTAAATATTTCCTGATGTTATTACATGGGCAGTATGGCAAGTTATAATTATACTGAGCAGAGCTGAATGAGTAAGTTTTTCTCAGGAAGTTAGCAAAATTTTTGTTAATGGTTCTAATCTAATGGAATATAACTGCTTTATAATAAAGACAGTAATTTGGCTCCTACTCATATGAACCAGGTGGAGGGTATAACCAGTTCCATGCTGGCCTGTTAAAGGACCAAGCAAGTTTCCCCTGTGCCCAGACAATTTCTGGCATGATCCAGACTTCTAAGCACCATGTTAACATGTAATTAAAAGTCTCAAAAAGTTATGAATCGTTCCTCTACAGAACTCAATGGCACAAATTATTTTGTTCACACAATCATTTATCTAACTTGGCAATTGACTGTCTCAGTGAATGTTTAAATTGAGAAAATGATTTGGTTACTAAAACATGACATCATTTGCATTGTGTTTTAAACCAAACTCTCTGAACGAATCAACCTGAGAAGTATTTTCAGACAACTTATTTTCAGCACTGAGTTGTTCACTGTTGAGATAAATGCAAGACAGTGTGGAGTTGTTTTTGGTAAGTTGATTTTCACCCATTTCTAATGTAGGATATTTCTTTTTGGGCTGAATTTTGTGCTTTCTTCGGACACTATGATCAAGGGAAGCATAACACATTTGACGTTCAGCTGTCTGCTACAAAAAAGAAGCAATTCATATTATTAGTCATGTCATTTAATATGGTGTCAAACAGTTAATGGTAAAAGTAACAATTCAGTTGTATGATACACCTAAATGAAATATAAATTTTGTGTTTGAACATTGGACGCTATCTAACAAAATGAAATTCAGTGGTGAAAAAAGTAAGGTTCTACACTTAGGCAAGAAAAACCAAATGCACAGGTACAGTATAGTTGGAACCTGGCTCAATAGCAGTAACTCTGAGAGGAATCTTGGAGTCCTAGTGGACAATCACTCTAAAATGAACCAACAGTGTGCTGCAGCTGCCAAAAAAGCCAACACAGTTCTAGGCTGCATTAACGGATAGAATCAAGTTGATGTGAAGTGTTAATACCACTTTGTAATGCCTTGGTAAGACCATGCACTACATCCAGTTTTGGTCACAATGTAAAAAAGATGTTGAGACTCTAGAATCTAGAAAGTGCGCAGAGAAGAGCATCAAAGATGATTATGAGACTAGACTCTAAAACATAAAGAACGATTGCTGGAATTGGGTATGTCTAGTTTAAAGAAAAGACTGACTAGGGATGATGTGATAGAAGTCTTCCAATATCTCAGGGGTTGCCACAAAGAAGAGGGAGTCAAACTATTCTCCAAAACATCTGAAGGCATGACAAGAAGCAACGGATGGAAACTAATCAAGGAGAGAAGCAACTTAGAACTAAGGAGAAATTTCCTGACAGAATAATTAATCAGTGGAACAACCTGTTAGAAATTAAAGAACATTTATATAAACAAGCATGTACAAACCTGTACATCAGTGGTGGATCTAGGAGAAGGGACATTCATTTGCTCATAACAACTTTCATCTGAAAATAAGTTTTGATGTAGAATGTTTTAAAATAGTTACTCTATATTATTATCAATCATATAAAGTTCTGCACTGACCTGTTATATTTCAATACCATGCGGTACAGCAGTTTTAACTATACTGTGCTGGTAAATACCTGACATATCTCACTTCCTCTAGATCGGGGTGTCAAACTTGCAATGACACATTGTTGTCATGTGACGTATCACAACTTTTTCATCATTCACTAAAATGGGTGGGCGTGGCCAACGCATGCATCTAGCCCACAGGCCGCGAGTTTGACACCCCTGCTCTAGACTAAGGAAGAGGAGTGCAGTATAGTACTCTGCATCCACTTTCTTGCTGGGTAGATATTTAAACTGAACTGAAGTAGCTCCTAAGATGAGAAGTGAAACATTTTCACGGAAAAAAACAAGAAAGTCCAGTTGCCTTTTGAAAAAGCACCTTTGCACCATGATATGAATTACTGAGAATCTCCATAGACATAGAAATGTAAAAAAGTTATGGGCTTGTCCACAGAGATCATCACTCAAGCATGATTATATTGTAATTAGAAGATTTTACTTATTCTAATTCCCTGCAATGATATTCCAGATATACAGCTCTTTAGTATATAAAGTTTTTTACCTTCTGATTAGTAATGACAACATCACTAATATGGTGGCCTAATTTTCAATTCCAACAGTTAACACAAATAATTCAAATAATCAACAATGATTACCATATATTTAATTGTTTTTATATTCATTTATATGGACCATTAATCCCAATAAAAGGGAATATAAAAAGTCTTTACACCCCTATTAAAATGCCAGTTATTAGAGATGTAAAAAAAAATCAGACTGAAATAAATCACTTCAGAATTTTTTGCACCTTTAATATAACATATAAGCTATATAATTCAATTGAAAAACAAGCTGAATTTTTTTGGGGGGGAGGGAATAACAATAAAAAAATTACATTAATGTGGTTACATAAGTGTGCCCACTCTCTTATAAGTACGGATGTGGTTGTGTTCAGAATTGAGGTAGGATGGCAAGATGGCAGCTTTTTCTTACAAAGAAAAACATCCAAATCTGGCTACATTAAGTCTGACAAAAGCATGGGGAAAAATATGTTATGGTCTGATGAGACCAAGGTTGAACTTTTTGGCTATAATTCCAATAAGTATGTTTAACAGGAGTGTGCACTTTTTATAGCCACTGTATGTATCTATATATAAGATGTACTAGCAATATTAAAAAATATTAAAACATTTTAAAAAGATAGGAACATTTGTTACCAACTTTTTGCTGTATTAAAGATAGGGAATTTCCAAATCTCCTCCAAACCTTAGTATATTTTATATAATAAATGTAATGTAATGTAAATACACATACACACACATATTAGACACACACATGTAGAATATAAAAGTATAAAAACTATATATGGTAGATAGATATAGATATAGAGAACCAGTTTGGTCTAGTGGTTAGGGAACCAGGCTAGAAAGCAGGAGACCATGAGTTCAAGTTCCACCTTAGCAATGAAAGCCAGCTGGATAACTTTGGGCCAGTCATTCACTTTCTCAGCCCACCCCACCTCACAGGGCTATTCTGAAGAAAATAGGAGAAGGAAGTTGTGTTGGATATGTTCTCCACCTTGAGTTAATTGTAAAAATAATAACGGCAGGATATAAATTAAATAAACAATTAAGCATGAACTATTACAGTAATGGCTAAGCTTTTTGCCATCGCGTGCCAGGAGAGGGGGAGCGGGGGAGGGTCACGCGCGCACGTGCCCACGCGCATGTGTGTGCAACCCCCTCCCCCTCCCCCCCGCTCCTGGCACATGATGGCCTGGTAGGCCCGTTTTTCTTTCTTACCTGGTTCCAAATCCTCTCTGTGTATCTGGGAATGGCGAAAACAGCCTTTCCCACTCTCTTAGAGGCCCTACGGAGGCTGAAAGGGCCCATTTCCCAACTCTTGGTGGGACAGGAAGTGACATTTTTTGCTGTCCCCAGACTCCAGAACCTCTCTAGGAGTCTCTAGGAGCCTCTCTAGGAGTCTCGGTTCAGGAAAAAACATCACTTCCTGTCCCACCGAGAGTGGGGAAATGGGCCCTTTCAGCCTCCGTAGGGCTTCCAAGGGAGTGGGAAAGGCTGTTTTCACCGTTCCCAGATACAGAGAGGATCTGGAGCCAGGTAAGAAAGAAAAACGGGCCTTCCCCACCCCCCCCAGGCCCTCCAGAGGCAGGAAACAACCTGTTTCCCTACTTCTGGTGGGCCCAGAAGGCCCGAAAATCAACTGGCCGGCGCGTGCATGTGCCCCAGAGCTGAGCTGGCGTGCCCACTAATTTGGCTCCGCGTGCCACCTGTGGCACGCATGCCATAGGTTCACCATCACGGAACTATTATATTCTTCCTATAAACTGCAACATAGTCTTCCAGAAAAGAAGGAAAGAAAAAGAGGTAAAGCCTACAATGATTAGTTCAAGTTAGTCATACTGTATGAATCTAAATGCAATGAATGGACAATTTTATCTATAACTTACTTAGCATCTCCTGTTGGTAGTGATTAAGATTGTCATAAACCGGACAAGCTTCTTCTTGAAATTCCTCGTTGCTGTAAAAGAATGCAAGACAGTTTTAAAACAAAAAATGTGGACATATTGTATTAAATTGTATTGCAAAATTAGTTTAGAAAAATATGATTTATATGACTAGGTGATGTATTTTAGTTTTCACTGTTTGTTTTTGAATAAACAATTATTTGAAAATAATAGATTGGATTCGAATATATCTCACCTCCCCTCTGCACTTCCTGCTCACCCGCCCATCTTTTAATTCATATTACTTTAATTGTTTATTGTTATTGTTGTTTTTATTGTTTCATTGCTTTATTAATGTTAAGTTTACATTTTTCATCATTTTTTCTGATTTTACTGATGTAAGCTGCTCAGAGTAAATGGAGCAATTAAATTTAGCTAACAAAGAAACATAAATAAAATAAATATCCAGATTTTCATTTATAAAAACAGATTCCTGATGTTCACCATAGAAGATGAGCCGAGGTGGCACAGTGGTTAGAGTGCAGTACTGCAGCTACTTCAGCTGACTGCTAGTTCAGCAGATCAGCGGATCAAATCTCACCGACTCAAGGTTGATTCAGTCTTCCATCCTTCCGAGATGGGTAAAATGAGGACCCAGATTGTTGGGGGCAATATGCTATTTAGTATACTGTCTTTGGTGTAAGCTGCCCAGAGTCCTCAGAGAGTGGGCGGCATAGAAATATGAATAATAATAATAATAATAATAATAATAATAATAATAATAATAATAATAATAATAATATCCAAACATGTTTCTTCTGTTTTCTCCTCTTCTATTTCCAGCAGTCCCCTGAAAAATCTAATCAGTGTAAAATATCTTTGAATATTAGTAGCTCAGGTTGATAGTTATGTTGTTGGCTTGAGCTTTGAGCTCGGCGATCTGGTTGAAAATGTTTCATCCCCATTCGAGGAGACATCTTCAGTATGCTTGGATTGTGCTTGTCTGGGGGAGCACTGGCCTTTAAATACCTTTCTGAGTCTTAGTCTGATTTCAGGATGTGTGATTGACTGCCTGTAGTTGCTGAGTCATAGTCCTTGGTTTTAAGTACCATCTGTCTGATGTAATTAGTGCTGCTGTTGTTGTTCGGCTCAACATAGCACAGTTCTACGGATTCCTGAAAGTACACAAAGAAAACACCCCACTCCAGCTGATTGTCTTCCTCTCTGGCACACCCACCTACAACCTTGCCAAAGAAATGTGGAAACACCTAAAGCAGCGGTCACCAACTGGTGGTCCATGGACCACAGGTGGTCCACGAGAAAATTTTGGTGGTCCGCAGAAAAATTATTTGCATTTTTTATATTGCACTAAATACTATTTATCTTTTTAAAAAATTCATATTAGTGGTCCGCGAGATTTAAAATTATGAATTTGGTGGTCTCTGATGTCCTTTGCACCTAATTGATGACTCTCAATACTCCATAAACAACGCCACACAATTCCTCGACAGGCTCAAACACATATGTATCAACAAAGATGAAACAATGATATCATTCAATGTCACCGCATTATTCACATCTGTATACCTCAAACTGGCAGTTGACCTAATCAAAGAACTACTGGACAACACACAGCCACCAAGAGGACCACTCACAACAGAAAGCCCATGCAAATTCTTCCAACTGTGTCTAACCACCCACTTCAAATTTGACTGAGAGATCTATGAACAACAGAAAAGATCACCCATGGGATCTCCTATATCTGGCCTGGTTTCAGAAGTTATGCAAAAGATCAAAGAGACTGTACTCCCACAAACAAGCCCCAAGCTATGGGTACATTACATTGACGACACCTTTGTGATAGTCAAGCACAACCAGGTCGATCAAACCTACCAAATGATCAACAACATCTTCGCGGATATCCGATTTACAATAGAAACCGAGAATGACAACAAACTGCCATTTCTGGACATCCTTGTAACACCAATGGCCAATTCCTAACATTGGTGTACAGGAAGGCAATGCACACAGATCAAATCCTCAACTTCCACAGCAACCACCCAAAATGCCATAAACAAAGCTGTATAAGAACACTGTTCGGGAGAGCCAAATCCCATTGCAACCCCACGGAAGCCAGATCAGCAGATGAAAAGCACTTATACAAATAGAGAGAAACGGATACCCATGAAACTTCATCCAGAGATGTCTACACACACACAACACAAACAAATCAAGCAACCCAACAACTACCACAAAAGCAACAATGACCAGATGTATCACGATCCCCTATGTGCAAAATGTTTCAGAAATGATGGCAAGATTGCTGAGCCAACACAGTAGCCGACAAACCAACCGCAATCCTCAGATGGACCCTGTCAAAACTGAAAGGGCAGACAGAAACAAACCAATGAGCAGGTGTCATATATTGGATCAATGCAGCAACTGCGAAAACTATGTCGGTCCAATAGGAAGAAAACTATCAACCAGACTGCATGAACACTTCCTGGCCATCTAGAGACATGACCCTCCATTCCTCATGTCCGTCCATGAAGACTCAAAGGAACACATATTCAATCTAACTGGGACCACAATTGTAACCCAGGCAAAGTCAAGGAGAGAAAGGCAATTCTTGGAAGCCTGATTTTCTACCAATAAATCAATAAACAGACACACTGACATCGATCCAATCTACCAACTACTCAGAATGAAAGAACCATGATTCTGAAGGCAGCATTTAAAGACCAATGAATAGCCGCGCTGCGAACAGTTATAACCTGACAGATTACAAGAAATCGGACCACATCACATGCAGCCAATCAAATCAACCTGAAGCCAGACCATGACATCATCATAAGATATCTGAACAACAACACCAGCACTGATTTACATCACACAGACGGTACTTAAAACCAAGGACTATGACTCAGCAACTACAGCCAATCACACATCCTGAAATCAGACCAGGACTCAGAAAGGTATTTAAAGGCCAGTGTTCCCCCAGACAAGCACAATCCAAATCACACTGAAGATGTCTTCTCGAATGGGGATGAAACGTTTGCAAACAGATCACCAAGCTTGGAGCTCAAACCAACAACCTATCTAATCAGTCTGTGAATATTATTATTGATTCCAGCAAATTAAGTTCCAATTTTAAACAATGTAAAAATAATTTTAGTGGGAGCCTGAAGTGTTCCAAAAATGTATCAGCCACATATATTAAATTGGGATCTAGGATACATTGGATAAAGGTCTTTCCATGTAAGCACACCGTTTCAAAAAAGGAAGACTTTTGCCATACCTTGAATAATATTCATTATAATCTTCACAAATTTTGCCTGGAAAACATTTTGAAGAAATCAGCAAAATTTAATAAACAAGTGTTTGGTATTTCAATGTAACTTATTTTTTAAGATGTGATACTTCTTTATTTCTTTATAAAGATACTGCAAAGATAAGATGGAATGCTCTCTGCATTTTCCTTTCCTACCATACACTTCTAACTGCTATGTCCTCTTGGTTTTGCTCCCTCCCTGATATAATTCTGGGTGTCCTCCTGGACGCACGGCTGTCTTTTGAAGAACATATGACGGCCGTGGCCAGGGGGGCTTTTTATCAGGTTCACCTGATTTGCCAGTTGCAGCCCTTTCTGGATCATGACGGCTTGCACACAGTCACTCACGCCCTTGTCACCTCGGACTGGACTACTGTAATGCTCTCTACATGGGCTCCCCTTGAAAAGCACCCGGAGGCTCCAACTGGTCCAGAATGCGGCTGCGCGGATGGTTATGGGCGTAACTCGTTGTGCCCATGTGACACCCCTCCTGCGCAAGCTGCACTGGCTCCCAGTGGTCTTCCGGGTGCGATTCAAGGTGTTGGTTACCACCTTTAAAGCGCTCCAGGGCATTGGACCTGGGTACCTTCGAGACCGTCTTCTGCCACCAGCAGCCTCCCACCGGCCAGTCCGCTCCCACAGAGAGGGTCTCCTCAGGGTGCCATCGGCCAAATTATGTCATCTGGTGACACCCAGGGGAAGAGCCTTCTCTGTGGGAGCGCCTGCCCTTTGGAATGAACTGCCCCCAGAAATGCGTAAGATGTCCGATCTCTGTGTATTTCGCTGTGCCCTCAAAACCTTGTTGTTCCGCCAGGCCGGGCTATCAATCTAAAGATTTTAATTGGTTTTAAATGTGGGATTTTAGATTTGGGGGTTTTATAATTGAGCCAATTATTTAATAATTTTAATTATTTTTAAATTTTGTCTGCCTTTGTGCTTTTAATCAGGCTGTACACTGCCCTGAGTCCTTCGGGAGTAGGGTGGTATAGAAATAAAATAAAATAAAATAAAATAAAATAAAATAAAATAAAATAAAATAAAATAAAATAAAATAAAATAAAATAAAATAAAAAATAAAATAAAATAAAATAAAATAAAATAAAAAAATTCAGTTCTATCTATATCTTCTAAAGCCTATTCTCTTACTGGTCTTTCTTCTGCCAGAACTTCCCCATGCTCTTTGTTCCCATCTCCACTTTTTCTTCCTCTTTCTTCTTTGCTAAACCTACAAAGCAGTCTACATGCAATCAATAGCAAAAAAACAGTTATAGCCAGTATTTATTCTGCATTTATTGTATATTCTATACTGCATATAGACTGCTTTATAAATTTGGGTAGAGTAGTGTTCCAGGTTCAAAATGTTTCTATATACTCATATAGCCTAGAGTGCTTTTCAAGAAATAAAAGTACTAGCCATACTATATGCAGATTGTATTTTCCCCCCTTTTTCAGCAAGTCTTTGAGAAATGTACGAATGTGGCAAGAATGCTGATTGTATGTGTTGATTTAGGACATAGAAATAAAAAAAAAATAGACTTGAATCATGCAACCTTCACTGCAGATATGGAGTTGAAGGTTAGCTGCTAATGTTGGTAAGAGTATGCATGTGTGTAAAAATAAATGGAATGCTACTGAGCAAAGGGAAGACAGGATAAGTCATATCTCCTTTAGAATTTAATGTATCTATAGAAAAATATATAAGACTGCTTGCAGACATGTATTGCTGGGAATGGGTATATAAGCGAAGTTCTGATGCAAAAGAAAATGTGTTTGCTGAGAATCTATACTGATAATGGCGAACCTATGGCACACAGCGCCCTCTCTGTGGGCACGTGAGCTGTCACCCCAGTTCAGCTCTGCAGCGCATGTGCGTATATCTCCCGCCAGCCATCTGGTTGTCAGGTCTCTGCTGCACATGTGGGGGGGGGGCAAGGGGGGGTCGTTCTTGTATACATGGGGTGGGGCACATGTGGTGGGGTCATGCACATGCATGCGGGGGTGGGGCGCATCAGGTCTGTTGCACATGCACGGGGGTGTGGGCGTGCGGGGGTCATGTGTGCATGCGCAGGAGGGTGGGGCATGTGCGTGGCGCATGCACATGCACAGTGAGGCGGGGCGCATTGTATTTTGGACATCTTGGGCACTCCATCTGGAAAAGGTTAGCCATCACTGATCTATACTATCTACAACAAAAGTTAGATGGTTTGATGTAACAAATAATAGGGATCTGAGCATTTGTATACCAAAGACTAAGGTAATTATGTTTTATAATGGAATAAATGATTGAAAGTGAATGGCAAAAATTAAATGTAATTAGAATGATATGGGTATACCAAGGTAGAAGTTTTACAAAAAATGATAGATGCATGGAGAAATTTTAATAAATAGAAATGCTAGTAGAAAGAGAGTAGGTAAGGTGAGCTGATCTGAGGCACATTTACTTGTTGAAAAAAGTAACAATGTCTGTGCATAAGAGTCTGTTTGTACTCAATTTGTTTTTGTCAAAATGGGTGTTTGGCAGTGGTGGATTTCTACCGGTTCACCCCGGTTAGGGTGAACCGGTAGTGGCGGCGGCAGGAGGCTCCGCCCACCCGCCCAGACATCATTATGGATGCTCTGCGCATGTGCAGAAGGTTCTGAGCATGCGCAGAAGCATCGTGTGCGAGTGAAGCAAGCGCGTGCTCCTGATTCTGAACCGGCAGCGAAGGTAAGTGGAACCCACTACTGGTGTTTGGTATGTCATGAAAAACACAAAAGTTTAATGCCAGAGAATGGTATACCTAAAAGGATTGTCGGGTAAAAAAAGAAGCAATGGGGGCAAAAATGAATGGGTGCCGGATTAACTGAATAGGTCAAGAGGAAGGAAAAGACTAAGGAAGATGGGGCTGGATGGAGTTCATGCAATTCAGAGAGGGAGGGAGGGAAGGAGAGAAAGAACTATTAAAGTGCAAAATGCCAATGTATGACACATTATATACCAAGCAGGACATAAGAACGGTGAGCAAAGATAGAAATGCCATGGGAAAATGTAGTGAATAGTACTGAGCAGGGGTGGGTTCTAAAATTTTTTACTACCGGTTCTGTGGGCGTGGCTTATTTTGTGGGCGTGGCCTGGTGGTCATGTGACAATTCTTTAAGATTTAGCAGAGGTACTGGTCTACCAGGCTTTTAACTGCTTGCAGAGCTGTACTGGTCTACTCATTTGTTTTTGCCATTTGTTTTTGCAGGCATTGGTCTACCCATTTATTTTTGCAGGCATCGGTCTACTCATTTGTTTCTGCAGGCACTGGTCTACCACCACACTGCCTTTTAACACTGATCAGCTGTAGGGCGGCCTGCTGAAGCCCCGCGGCAAGAGTTTAAACAGTTTTTTTCCTTCTAGCCATCAGCTGGGACTCAGGAGGCAGCAATAGATTGGGGTCCAAATAAAAGGTAAGAATAATGCGGGGGAGGGTGGGGGGCCAGGGGGCAGAACCGGTTTGGTGACGTCATATCGTCACTGCTACCGGCTCGGCGGAACCAGGAGGAACCCACCACTGGTACTGAGTTAGAATTCATTGACCTTTTTTCTTATGTCCTGCCTTTCACGTCTTTGCTTATTGATTTGTTATTCTCATTCTGTGCTTTCTATAACAGGCTGTAACAAAAAAACCAAATAGAGTTAAATATATGTATGTCTGTATGTAGTATTGTAACTTTGCTCTGCAGTATTCCAAAAATTTTCTGAACTTTTGTTGGATCCTTTTTTTAAAAAAATAGCTCTAGGTTGGAGACATTAAAATCTGGGCTATTTCTGTTTTCTGGCTGAGAGTGATGGTGCTGGCAGTGGCTATAGAATTTCATTTTTGGCTCATATGGTACCTGAAGGCATTTGGCTTTTCTATGACAACTAAAGGCATCTGCACACAGTAATAGGAATTCAGCAGCTTATATAATTACTAGAAACAGCTATAAAGAAGCTTCAACAGCCATCATGCTATAATAGTCATTTACTAAGGGAGGTTTAAATTTGACAAATGCCTACAGTTTCTTCTAACTACATCTGGCACAGTGAACAGATGTGTGATGCTTCTTGTTAAACCACAACTTAAAGTATCTCATAAGTATAAATATATCTGAGATTATTTTTAATGTGGCCTTAGTAAAAATTAGCACTACCTTTACTGAGATCAGATAAAGGATTACTCTTTTTATTCCATTGCAGATGAAACGGAAATCTCACTTCCTGCTATTTCTGTAATTTACAACTTACATTATTCTAGTCAAAAGTGTTGTATTTTTTTGCGGTTGAGTTTGATTTGCCTCCAAATCAAACTCGGCTTATTTTCATTAGTTCACTTCATATGAAAGCATTAATTAAAGCTTAGTTTAATTTAAAATTTATACGTCCATATTTATTAATATCAAATATATATTTTGAGACACTATCTTACTACCATCAATTATGTTATCACATTTATTTACACTAGATCAGAATATTGGTACAGTAGTGTTTAGACTAATGTTAATATGAAGAAGCTTCAGTGCTACAGATATTATCCGACTCTAGCTGACATCAGCAACAATCTGCAGAGCTATTGGTCAAAATCCATTTTACTATATAGGTAGTTTATTTCTATCCCAGAGATAAATCTGTTGAGTATTTAAGTAAACCTGTTGTGTATTCTCTAGTATTCATCTATCAACTCTCTTAGCTTAGTTGTATATCAGAATTGCAGCTAAATTATTCAATTTTATTTACCATACTTTTCGGAGTATAAGACACACTTCCCCCCCCCCCCATAAAAGAGGGTGAAAATTTGGGTGCGTCTTATACACCAAATGTAGCCCCGCCCACCACTGGCCCCCACCCTTCAGCCATTTTTAGCCTCCGTGCATCACATTTTTGGCCTCCACACGCTGTTTTAGACTTGTTCCAGGCTGCGGGGATAGCCACAGACCATCACCGTCTCCGTGCCTCATGTTTTTGGCCTCTGTGCCTCGCATTTTTGGCCTCCGAATGCTCTATTTTAGACCAGTTCCAGGCCGCAGGGATCGCCACAGCACATCACTTCCGATCACCACCTCCATGCATTGCATTTTCAGCCTACATGTGTCACATTTTCGGCCTCCGCATGCCCCGTTTTTGGCCCCCACGCATCGTGTTTTTGGGTGGATTCCGGCTGGTGGGGATTGGCGGCGGTGGCAATCCCTGCTACTTGTAACCATCTGAAAATGTGATGCAGAGAGGCCAAAAACGGGACATGTAGAAGCAAAAAATGCAATGCGGAGGCAGAAAACGTGATGCATGGAGGTGGAGATCGGAGGCAATGTGCTGTGGTGATCCCCGCAGACTGGAACAGGTCTAAAACAGAGCATGCGGAGGCCAAAAATCTCGAGGCACAGAGGCTAAAAACACGAGGCACGGAGGCGGCGATGGTCTGTGGCAATCCCTGCAGCCTGGAACAGCTGATTGGGGGTATTCGGGGAGGCTGATCCACCTGCCAATCAGCTGCTCATGCTGAATCAGGTTGTGATAATGTGCAGAAGCTGACCAGGCTGTTTTTTGCAAGGACGCTAGCCAGATGAATACCGATGGGTGCTGGTAGGCAGAGGCAGAAATTTTTTTTTTGTTTTCCTCCCCAAAAACTAATGTGCGCCTTATACTCCAAAATATATGGTAATTTTAATTGAAATTGTATCTGTTTTCCTTTGATCTACAAAAAAGCTGAGTTTTTTAAATTTATATAGTTCCTATGACTATGATTCTATCATAAGAAAAAACATTATTAACAGTCATACTCCTCTCTTCTACATCTGTTCCTTCAGTTTGCCTTACCTTTTTCTTTCTTGTTTTTTAAGAAGTATAAAACATTTTTTAGTAAAGAAATTATCATAATAACAGTTACAAAAGAAAGAGGTATCCAGCAAATGGTACACTGATTAGCTTCCATTCCTGTAAAAAGATAACAAATGTAAACAAAAATAAGAATTTTGGTTCATTTAAATTTTTCAATTCAGCATTCATCTGACATGCTGGAATATTCATGTATGAATTTTACAAACACAAACAAATACTACTTTTTTTTTTTGAAAGGATCTTTGGATATGGGTAAATACATTATATGAGATATTTTCAAATTCTGAATAACTAATTGTATCTGTGTGTTCCCATTTGAAATGTATAATTTTATTTGCTCATATATTGAAAAAATTTATATCCATTTTTCTAATATTAAGGCATAACCAGTTAACAATTACTATAGAATTGTTAAAGAAAGGAGAAAATGTAAATTCTACTTCAGGAATGTTTTAAAAAATGACTGCATAGGAACGTAGGAAATTACAAACCTGTATTCTCAATTTTTGTGCTAATTCTGCAAACTTTATGAAGAATGTATCAGAAAGGTTGTGATTCTTTTTTCCAGAAATTTTGAAACCATTGCAAGAATAACAAAACACGTAAGATATTCTCCACACTTTGTAAAGTCGGGATGTGCTTTATTTGCTGACAAATTTACATCTTTTAAAAATAGATAGTTTATGTACTGAATATCAGTGAAAACATCTTAATGAAACTATCCAAAAATGTCAAATAATTACAACTTTTGTTTTCTCGAAAAATCTGAGCAGAAATCAAACAGAGCAGGTAACATTTGCAAACATATGAGAAATATAGGAAAACATAAAAGAATATAGAGCAGGTCAACATTTAAAAAAAACAGGGAGTTTAATGAAATGTATTCTAGGATTTGTACCACCTACCTGGGCTGCCACAGTGCTGTAAATTCAAACTTCAACAGCTATGCTGATTAACTTCTAGCCAGAGAAAACTGTGCAAAGACACCTTTGCAACAATTATTTTGGAGCTATGGGCAAACAGTGTCCTAAAAGATTAAGGTTCCCCTCGCACATATGTGCTAGTTGTTCCCGACTCTAGGGGGCGGTGCTCATCTCAGTTTCAAAGCCGAAGAGCCAGCGCTGTCCGAAGACGTCTCCATGGTCACGTGGCCAGCATGACTAAATGCCAAAGGCGCACGGAATGCTGTTACCTTCCCGTCAAAGGTGGGCCCTATTTTTCTACTTGCATTTTTTATGTACTTTCAAACTGCTAGGTTGGCAGAAGCTGGGATAAGTAATGGGAGCTCACCCCATTACGCGGCACTAGGGATTCGAACCACTGAACTGCTGACCTTTTGATCGACAAGCTCAGCGTCTTAGCCACTGAGCAACCGCGTCGCTGTAAACAGTGTCCTACAGGTAGGGATTTCTGCCTTGTCCTGCCTCCTCTCTCTCCTGAAGCCAAAGTGTCTTAGTAACTCAACCACCATCATTTGCCACACAATCACCAGTCTTTTTCTTTACCGCAAAAACTAATGCAATGAGGAAAGTACATACTGTGGTCAGGGGTATCTGTAATGATGGTCACTGGATTTCAAAGTGGCAAGCATAGCAGGGAGATCAAAGTTCCACCCCTTTTTAATATGTGGAACAGCATTGCAGGCTTGCAAAAGGGAACAAGGCTTCAATCACTTAGTTGTGCCTACCATTATGCATATCCCTGATTGATTGGAGTACTTTTTTTCCATTCCAGCATCTTTTGCATTCAATGTTATCCTATCCCAAGCAAATGTACTAAACGTACATTTTGTGACATTGCTGTCACAGTTATGATAATAATGCAATGAAGGCCATGATTTTCCCAACTGCTGACAGTCACTTTTAACTGCTTTGGCTATGCTGCTACTTTTCAGTTGCTGCCAACTTCTCTCCAATGCCACTTTAGGTGGGCAGCAGGAAAGGTCAAGAATCCAGTATTTGCCTGTGTAATGCCTGCCTCGCACATCGCAATGCACGGACCAGACATTCCACTGACTGCTTATCTACACATGTGAAAAAGTAAAAACCTTTTACCTTTGCCAACAGGCATATTGGCAGTGATTCAAGCAAGAAAGGACTCTGGGATAGTGGCACAGGCTGTCTATCAGATGTTTTAAAAGAAGCTGAGGCAGGTGAGCAAGAGAGAACAAGAAAGATAAGCGAGCGAATAAAACTCTTAAATGAGCAAACGTAAGTAAGAAAGCTGAGCAAATAAGAGAGAGAGAGATGAGAAGCAATCAAGAGGCAAAGAGAAGAAAGCAAACAACAGAATGAGAAATCTTATAAGCGAAAAGCCTCCAAGAAGCAAGAAACACCAAATGAGAGAGACAGCATGAAAAATAACAAGCATAAGATTATTGTAATAAGAGAGGCAAAGATTAGCAGGACTTTAGTGGGGACTCTTTAGTGGGGCTGTAGTGTCTGATCCGCAGGATGAGTGTGGGCTTCCAGCAGAGCGGGAAAACTGTAACCCCACAAATCAGGTTCTGAAAGATAACCAAACCAATAGGTTGCCAAATGTCAAAGCCCCCTTCTTGTCTCAGCCCTATCCCATAGCATGGAGAGTGAGTAGTAGATATTTTGTCCCATTTGCAGGATATTCACCAATGATTTGGACGCTTGCTGCTTCATCATCAGATCAGGTTAACACTTCAATGACAAGACAACGCAAACTATACCAGCTTTTGAGTTGCTATATTTCTCGAATTGGAACAATGTTAAAGAATGCAGTACAGGATCAGATACACCCCTATCCCAAAGGTGTTTTTTCAAGAAGCAACTGGACTTTTTTTTGGTTTTTCCTTGAAGACATTTCACTTCTCAACCAAGAAGCTTCTTCAATTTTGAAGGATTTTAGCCTAGGACATCTTCGCCGTCATTATATCTAATAACAAAATGTTTGGGCCGTAGAATTCAATGGAAAGACTATTTTTAACTAACAGAGTTCAATTATTCTTAGTTGTCAGAGGATTTTCCAGTGATTGCACATAAACTCTGGATCCCTCAGCATGAATAGACTAGGTCGAGACTCTATTAATAGGCTCATTTATCTTATTTTCTTAAATAAATGTATTTAAAGCTTCATTGAAATTGTTGCGTTTGCCTGATCTTGATTTAATTATGCTTACTTTGTTGTATTTCATTTATTACAACTGTTCTTCTATTTGATGAATTTTAATTATTTGAAAGTAAACCTTAGTGGTACACCAGCACTAGTTTGTAATATAAATAAGTTATCATAGAAATAAAATATGATAACCAGTGGCTTGGATCCACCTTGCCTTTGCTTATGCAAAAGACCCGTTTTTTTACTCTCTATTCTATCTCTTTCTCTCTCACACACAAATATATACAAATTACAACATTAAGATCTTATGATTCCCACAAACAATATTACAGAATGAGCGCAAGAATTTACAGCAAGAAATATTGTTTTACGAGCATTATTCCATTGAATAATGCTGGTTAAATTTGCAGTTAGTCAGCAGTGCACACCTTGTTTCAGGTGGAGGTATGGCTTTAGCTCTTGGATAATACGTCAGCAGCACTAGACTTTAAAAAGTAGGTAGGCCATGATAAATAACTAAGATATATGAGAATTAAATTTGATTTATATAATTAAAATAAAATTAATGCCATTTGTATGATTATTCCCTATTATTTAATTATTTCCCTTCTATTGCATTGAAATTATGATCGAGAGGCAAACTTTTAGAGGGGCTCTGGAATTACATTGCTTGGAGCTTTGATATGTGTAGCTATGTTTTAGATAATATTTAGATATCTCTGGCAGAAATCAATAGAATTGATCAAAATGAAATGTAATTATCTTTGTAGAAAAAATACTAAAACAGAATCACTCTACGATAGCACTCGTATCTATCATTTTGTTTTTAAGTGTAGCTATTCTATTTTTATAGAATATAGAACACATAATACTATTAAAATTTTTGGTAACAACTATCTCATCATCTTCAAATTCTGCCCAGAATATAATCATAATAATTAACACCAATTAGTAAATCTCCATGGATGTTATCGCTGTACAAAAACTTTATTAAGACTACAGTATGAATATACATGCATTCATGTTTTCCTTTATATGAACTCTTGATTCAATTTAATCAGACTTCTCCAACTGTTACTTTTTGGATGTGCTGAGGTTAACAAATCTTGTAAAATTGCTGAAATATTCTTTTTAATTGCATGTATATAATTGTCCCTTTCTTACTGTCATTGGGATATGTGATCTTAGAGCAATAATGACACACCTTTCAGGAAAAAAAATATGCAAGAGCACAATCTTTCCTATCAGTAATTGAAGAAGTACTACAAGAAGTAATGTTCTTAACTTATAACCCTGTTTTTGCAATGCTGTATGGACCTTTTTTAAAGCAACTACCTCAGTCAGACTTAATCATACACTCACTTGTCATTATATGTGAAACTATTTTGTCAAAAAGTATCCAGATTACAACATAATTCTATATGGGTAATTCCGTTGCATAACTACTTTTGTATTGAGAAATTATAAAAATGAAGTACTGGCTAAAGGGAGATCAACAACTAGGATTAAAATCTCTATATCATACAAGCCATCACACTGAATTGACAAATATATAGAAGCTTAACAGAAGGAAGTACTTCCTGGCATATTAAGGAAATACTGGATACATTTTTACTACTTTTACTGTCTATACCACTTTACAAAGCAAATCACAAAGGAACTAAAATAATTCAAATTATGACATTCAAATGAGCACCAGTACTAACTAAATGGAGTAAAAATTCTGCATGCTTTAAACAGTTGATGTATGAAAACAACTAGAATAATGATTGCTGCCTTATATCCACTTATCTGGGAATAAATCTAATTGAATTTATTAAGACTTCAGTCGAGGTAGACTTTACACCTTAAGGTAAATATATTTATGAGAAGAATCATGTTGGGGATTCATATCTCCAGGAGTATCAACTGTTTTAATTAAGGGATCACCTATGGTCCATTGTTTTCTCATTCCATACAATATCACTCAAAGGCAATGCAATTTATATTTCAGAATTATCATTCTGCCTTTGTCTTGGAACAAGCAAACATTCTTCTGTATATATTTGTGACATAAATAAAGTTCTGGAGCCCCCATCCCCTCGGTAAAGGCTAATCTATTATATGATAGAACAACCCTGAACCAGCATAAACACAGATATGCCTTGTTAGAATAAATTTTAAAGGATTATCTAAAAGAGAATTAATCAAAACTTAGGTGGGTTTTTAGTTTTCAAAACACATGCCTCAGAAGCAAAAGATACAGGAAACAACTATATTTTGTATAAAGTAATAATTACTGAGCACTAACATTAGTTCTTCCCAACAAATATTTAATAATAATGTTTCTTTCCACTTATCTAAAGATAAATTAAGATTTACAAAGATTATTAAAATGAATAGACATTGAGTTCTTTTGGCAGCCTGCCTTTGGATTTAAAAACGTTTTGAATAAGTTTTTTTAAAATATATTTGAATTTGATGGTATAAAGGAAAGATACTTACCTTTCAGTTTCCTGCTGGTTATAGAAACAAACGGAAACAAAAATAGGTCTCAGTCAGAGACTTAAGAACTGACTTTTGTTTGTTCAACACTGAGTTAATCTGGGCATTTAAAATTCAAGTTTAAATCCTACAAACAGGAAATGTGGTAGGCCATTCTATAGCAGCCATGAATAAAAGCTCAATTGTTTTTCTTCATTGAATTAAATTCTTTTATTTAATTTCGTGTTGCAAGTATGAAAGTAAATATCTTTATTCTGAAGATTATTAAATTTTTTCATTGAAACTCCAAATATATATAACATATTGCATGTTGACATACAAATAGAACTTACTAAATCTGGAATCTGTAGAGTTTTAAAATTTAGTTTTAATCATTAAAGTACATTATGTATTAACAAACCTTTCTTTGGGCAGAAATACTGCAAGACAAGTGCTCAGAGGTTTGAAGATTTACCCTGATTTCAGTTTTCCCCAAAAGGCTGACCTCCAGAGTTGTTAGACTTTAGCTCCCATAATCCCAAGTGAGAAAAAAAAACTGCAATTGTTTACTGCGCTAATAAATCATACAAAGAAAATATTGGATAGATAATTGTATAGATTGTGTGACATTTTGGAGTCAAGTCAGTAGACTGTAGATATATAAAGTATAAATACTTCTTTCACTTTTTCAGCCGGAAAACAACAAAACAACACAAAGGGGAAAAAAATCAAGATTTGCTTTCTTCACAGTTATGCTCAATTTCCTATGTGGTTTCTTTTACATTATCTCTAACTCAGATATAACTCAGGTAGGTAGGTAGGTAGGTAGGTAGATAGGTAGGTAGGTAGACCAATCTATCTGCTATAGGTGAACAGACAAAAATGCCATAAGCAAATTTGTAGCCTTTCAAATTTGCCAGAACTTTCCATGAGGAACGAAGGCAGAAAGCAAGGATAATGAAGAAATAGAAAAGTTTTTTTTTAAGTCACTTAGCTGCACATTCAAGGCCTGTTCTAGATAACAGTATTAATCTACTGGAACACATTACTACTAATTACAAAGAATGTAATTGGCTATTAGATAAATAAGTTGTTTTAATAATGACAATAGTAGAAACAATGGAATATATAACAAAGAGAGCATTTATTTTTGTTTCCCCGAAAATAAGACCTACCCTGAAAATAAACCCTAGCCTGATTTTAGCTGCTCCTAATATAGGCCCTATCCCCAAAATAAGCCCTGATTAAGGTAGTCATCAGTGGGGGGGGGGGACATAACCAGCACCAGAGGTGGCAAGAGTGCCGGGGTCAATGGTGTCCAGCAGCAGCAGCCTGTACAACACAGATGAATTGGAAGGCTGGTTGCAGGGCCCTGAGGTAAGCCGGTGTGGGTGCATGGTGTGGCTCCACTCTCCCTGCTTTGTGGTGATGGCACTAGTGCACTGCGTGGCCTCCTGCCCCACTGTGGCCATGAGCAAGCAGAAGTGGGAATCCCATGCATGGGGAGGGGGGAAGACATTCTCCAAAAATAAGCCCTAGTGCTTATTTTGGATCTCCAAAAAATATAAGACTGAGTTTTATTTTTAGTTTATTTAATTAGTTTAATTTAGTTTATTTGATTTGTATACCGCCCTACTCCCGAAGGACTCAGGGCGGTGAACAGCCACAAGATAAAAACATATAAATAAAAAATTTAAAAACAGAATAAAATCGAATTAAACAATTTGGCCGAAGACAGATTTAAAAACACCCCAATAAATTAAAAACAAATTAAAATTTGTGTTTTAAAAGGGAAAAATTAGGCCAGGCCAGCCTGATGGAATAAAAAGATTTTAAGAGCGTGGCGGAAAGTGCGTAGATCCGGAATCCTCCGTATCTCCAGGGGGAGCTCATTCCAGATAGTAGGTGTCCCCATAGAGAAGGCTCTCCCCCAGGGGCTGCCAGTCGACATTGTTTGGCCAACGGCACCCGGAGGAGCCCCTCTCTATGACAGCGTACCGGCCGGTAGGAGGCTACTGGTGGCAGCAGGCGGTCCCGTAGATAACCAGGTCCTAAGCCATGGAGCGCTCTAAAGGTGGTAACCAAGACCTTGAAGCTCACACGGAAGACCACCGGGAGCCAGTGCAGCTCATGCAGGAGAGGTGTTACATGGGAACGCCATGTCACTCCCATAACCACCTGCGCGGCCACACTCTGCGCCAGTTGGAGCTCCGGGTGCTCTTCAAGGGGAGCCCCATGTAGAGAGCATTGCAGTAGTCCAGGCAGGAAGTGATGAGGGCATGAGTGACCGTGCGTAACAAGTCCCAATCCAGAAAGGGATGCAACTGGCAAATCAGGTGAACCTGATGAAAAATCCTTCCAGTCACGGCCGTCAAATGCTCTTCTAAAGACAGTTGTGAATCCAGGAGGACGCCCAAGTTGCGAGCCCTCTCTGTGGGGGCCAGCGATTCGCCCCCAATAGTCAGTGATGGCACCAACTGACTATATCGGGATGTCGGAAACCACAGCCACTCGATTTTGGATGGGTTGAGCCTGAGCCTGTTTCTCCCCATCCAGATCCGCACGGCCTCCAGGCACCGGGACATCACTTCAAGGGCATCGTTGGGGTGGTCCAGGGTGGAGATGTACAGCTGAGTATCGTCAGCGTACTGATGGTACTTCACCCCGAAACACAGATGATATCGCCCAGCGGCTTTACATAAATGTTGAACAGAAGGGGCGAGAGGACCGACCCTTGTGGCACCCCACATATGAGGCGCCTCGAGGTCGACCTCTGCCCCCCTGCCAACACAGACTGCAACCAGTCGTAGAGAAAGGAGGAAACCACTGCAATACAGTGGCCCCCACCCCTAACTCTTTCAACTGGTGCAGCATGATACCATGGTCGATGGTATCAAAAGCTGCTGAGAGATCTAATAAGACTAGGACAGAGGAGCAACCTCTGTCCCGAGCCCTCCAGAGATCATCTACCAACACGACCAGTGCCGTTTCCGTGCTGTAAGTAGGCCTGAAGCCCGACTGGAACGGATCCAGATACACTGTTTCATCCAGGTGCTGGGGGAGCTGTTGCGCAACCACACTCTCAACAACCTTTGCCATAAAGCAAAGGTTGGAGACCGGACGATAATTAGACAACACTGCCAGGTCTAGGGAAGGCTTCTTGAGGAGAGGCCTCACCACCGCCTCTTTCAAGGGAAACATGGCTACTATGTATAAGAAATTGTATAAAACAAAAATGTTTAAACATTATCAACAACCCTCAAAATTGTTAGCACCTGCAACAGTCAAGTGCAGTGCTGGAAAACATATGATGGTAGCATTCATGAACATCTGACCACAATTATTCTTGCACAATTTTGGGAGGCTATGGAGATTGTGCAAAAAAGGAGTAGCTTGCAGACCATCCAGAAGTCAGGTGAGAGGACTATGCTCTCAGGTGGCCTCCGGACCCTCAAAAAATAAGTTTGATTTACCTGTATTTCATTTTTATAATTACTTGGTGTTTCTTTATATAACACATGATGGGACTGTATTTTTTAAAAAAGAAATAGATAAATAAGTAAAAAATTGTTTCTCTTTTGTTCAGGAGGGAGATGGCGATATGCCAGCAGACTCAAGTTAGACATTTTCCAAATGTTTGACATCGTGACCCCAAAGGATTTGCCATTACTGTTCTAGTGGCTACTATTTTATAGTAACAAGCACATTCTGTTATTATAGGAAGGATTTAATATTTTCAGCATTCAGGGGATAAACACATCAGTAAAGAATCTGTCCCTGTTTTGATTTGAGGTTGGACAATACCCATTACTTTCCTAAATTTTCTTTTCAACTCAAGTAACCTGTGGCACTTCCCTTTATCCAAAGAGTATTCAGATGCTTTGGATTTTCCTATGCATGCAAAGTTTATATTTATATTATATTATAGTCCATTTTCTGAGGGAGATAAGGAAGAATTTCAATCATAGTTATTTTCAAGACTGCTTACAAAGGCTTCAGCAAGTCAGATGAAAATTTTGGCCTCATTTGTTAGACTTTCACTAAATATACCCTACTCTAGTTAGCAGTTCATATTCAATGATGGATTGAGTGCAAGAACATTCCCTCATAGTATCTTCTAGTTCACTCACAGATATGTTAGTTCTCTCTAGTTGGTACAAGGACCATTAGAATTATGGTAGCCTTGTCTTATTTCCTCTTGACTTTCTTATTCCAATAATCTGATTAAGATAGCTAATAAAATTCCACATCTTGGTCATTCCTAGTCAAAATAATCTTTTTCCACCGCATTCTTTTTTTTCTTGTCCCATGCAATGATTTTCATGGATATGTTTCGGTAAGCCAGTCCTGACATTCTGTAGAACCACGAGTAGCATCATTTTTTGCTTTAACCTGTACAGGATTTCCTCTTTTTAAGTAGACAAAATACCCCAGAATTCTCTACCCATGAATTTTCATTGTCAGTTACTGCCCTGGGCTTACTTCCATTTTTGTTACAAAGGGGATCCTTTTCAGTCCTACCTCACTACTTTTTCTTTTCTTGGCTGGGTTCCCAGACCAATTAGATCTGGGAAGATAAAATTCCATAGAATACTTTGTAATGTTTTGCTTATGCTTATGTAGAGACATCTGCTACTTTTGTTTTTCCTGCTGTGGCTACAGATGAGACTTTCATGAACCAATTGTCTACCATAATTGCTTCATAGGCATTCTTTTCACAACACCAAGTGTGAATTCTTGCTTCCATCCTGAGAGGAGTTTTCTAATTTGGCCAAAGACAGAAGTGATAGCCTCTAACCCTTATCTGTATGTATTGATGGCTAGATGTGGTGTGTAGATGTGGTGTGACTAGAAGTCTCCCACTGCAAGAGTCCAGGATCCGTCCTGGCCATTGACTTCTATCTGTACCATGTCCATTTTCTAAGAAATGAGCCAAAAGTGACTTATTTTGCAAAGCACAGTTAAATTAAGTGTTGCTAAACAATATTTGAATCAGATCTTAATGAATGTGTGACTCAATAAAAGTTTAACTGAGACTGTGGAATTCACAGCTGTAATGCTTGGGCTTTACAGAATGACAATTTCCATCAGCTCATTACACTGACTTATGAGGATTTTACCCAGAATTTATTGATTCTCAATGGACAGATTTATACAACATGCTAATCCTAAACCTAGAAAACTACAGCTTTTTTTGATTACTCATGTGAATATAATCAATCAGAAGTATATTTTTTATTATTATCATTTTTATATATTTTCTCCCAAAGGATTCTGGAATAATATACCAACATAATATACTTTTGAATAAAATTCTACCATAAAACAAGACCAAAAAAACCCGTAAATGAAAGGGTAACCAAAAAAATTGAGAACTATCTGGCACATGTATTTTCCTTAGCTTAGAGGTATGTCAGCTCGAGGGAATTTGCGTCAAAGAGATTTATCGTATCAAGCCTGGGTGTCGTCAGACTCAACTGGCAGATCTACCTAACAGAAAAGAACTTCTGAGCATGTGTAGCATATGCCTAGAAACTGCTATTGTGGATACAAATCAAGTGGCATGGCTAGACCAGCTTCCAATCAAAACTTGAGCTTCCTGGATCCCCTTTGAAAGAGCAGTCAAATCTTTCATGAAAACAAATTCACTTTTGAAGATATGCATAGCTGAATACACATGCAATTTACATTCATTTTGCCAGACTGTTCAGTTTTAAATGAGTGACTTCTGTATCTTTAAACTACAGAGATATTTGCAGTTTTAATAGTATTCAAATTCAGGTTGCATTTTGCACAGAAAGATGTGATATCCTGATCATGCTCTATCTGATGCTATACTTTGTATGATTCTACTTCAGGAAGCATGACAGCAAGGCTGATTGATTTCAATCAGGGGCTTTGTCTCAAAGGAAGTAGTTGCTGGTGCAAGCATAGACACCACATTCTTCAAATGAAGGAAAACATCATGGCTACGCTGTTATTGTGGTAACGCTGTGCTTCACCATTTTGCATTAAGGAAGTGCTTCATTTGAAGCTTCATCAAAATAAAATGCCCCTTAAAATACTAGAAATGTAATTTTTCAGCCCTTACAACCAGCTGGCCAGTTTGTGGCACTATGCAGGGGTGGATTCTACTTACTTTTACTATCGGATCGCAATGGGGCCATGCGTGCACGCTTGCTTTGCTGTCTTGCACACTTCTGCGCATGCACAGAAGCTTCCTGATGATGTTGGGGTCGGTGGGTGGAGCCTCCTGTTGGTTTTACTACTGGTTCTATAGAACTGGTCCGAACCGGTGGCAACCCACCACTGGCACTATGGTATTTGATAGAGAGGGTTTTTTTCCCTCTTCCCATTTCCTTGTCTTTCACTTTTTGCTTATGAGCTTGGTATTTCAGGGTTTTCTGCCATTGTTCACAGGTACTGTGTATATGCATACATGATGTTCTTCTCGGTCTAACTGAATGTAGTTAGATAATCTATAGATTCTGCTTATTCCTTCCATATGTTTCCTATTTATAGGATGTTTCCTTATTTAATGTTAATGTTTCCTTATTTATAAAAATAAATCAGCTTTATATTCAAGTTATAACATTACTCACTAATCCTGGCTCAAGTTAGATCCCCATTCTCAGGAACATTCATACATATGCACAAATGGTTCACTTCTAACAAGACTGGAAGCCTCTTCAAATAGTCACAGTCTTGCCACCTCACACCTTGACTACTGGGACACCTCTACATGAGACTGCACTTGAAGACCACCCAAAAGATTCAATTAGTCCAGTGGCATGTGCAATGACGGGCATGCTTTGGTATGACTATGTGATGTCCCTGCTTCATGAACTGTACTGGCTGCCAGTTTGCTTCTAAGAGCAATTCAAGATGCTGGTTGTGCCCTAAAAAGCGCTGCATAGCATAGGACCTGGTGTCTTGAAAGACCACTTTTCTCCCATTATATTACTGAGACTGGTTTGATCCAACAGGTTTGATGCACTCCAGGTTCCTTTGATAAACTAATGCCATTTCTCAGAATCCTAGAAGCATGTCTTCTCTGTTTCAATGCCTGTCCTCAGGAATGAAGTTATCCCTGAGATCCAGGTAGGCCCCACCTGATGACATACAGAAGGTCTTGACTCCAGACTTGATTCTACTTTCAGATGTGAAGCTAGAGTGGTTGGAGCACCTTATGTGTATATCATTTTTGCCTCATTAATCCATTTTGCCAACTAGTTATTGCTTTTGTTCTATACTTTTGTATATTTGTTGTTTGTTTTTATTTTATAAGTCACCCTGAGGCAGTTGGAGTCAGATGGTATCCAGATTGAATAAAATTAGCAAATAATTACTAAGCAAATAAAGTAAAGTGCTATACACCCCGATATGGAGAATGTTTAAAAACACAGCTATTAGACCAAAATGTAGCTGTCATCGTTTATATGATCAGAGTCAGAGATGGTCTTCCTCAGATGCTCATGTACCAAAATAACTTGGGCAACAAAAGAAAACTTTAATGTACTTGTGTGATGTATCAAACAAACAATATTAATGACTAAGCCGGCAAAGAAAAATTATAGACTTATTCCACAAAAGTAATATTTAAATACACGAAGAAACAACAACAACAATTAGAGTATTTCCTATGCAATAGCATCCACGTTTCTCACAAATAAATCCCGCTAAGTTTTTCTAACTGGTATATATATATCTGCATTAAAATTTAAAGATAAATGCAATATCAGTCAATCAACTGTGTAACTCTAAAGGAAGGGAAACCATTAAAAGAATATCAAAATTCATGTGAGCCTGAAATTTGTTAGAATCAAGCAAAATATTATAAAGTTAATATATTTTATGAACTTTTGGTTAGTTCTAATAATAGTATTTCAGATTTTGATTATGTAAAACTGTCATGTTGTATCTACTCCCTATAATAAGAGCCAGTGAACTCAATATGATTTACTTGTCAACTGACATTTATATGACTGTACTGGAAGTACAGTATTTAATACAATTTTCACCGAATAAAATGTTATCTTTAATAAAAAGGGTAACAGAATATTTTTATTGCCGTAGATTTTTAGATAATAGTAGTTGATAAAAACTGATGTTTTAAAAAACAAATGTCTTGTTAAAAGGTGGTATCTTGCAAGATAATGTCAAATAAAATATACATATGAGAATTCCAAAGAACATGTGGTTCTTCATATTGTATCTGAAAAATTATACTTTCATTCTTACCAATATGAACATTGAATCACTTCTTAGATTAAGTTTACCCCCAAAACTAACCCACAATCTTGGTTTAAACAGCATATAACTGTTAAGTACTGTAAGTCTGAAAAAAATTACTACTACAGTATCATATATAGCTAAAAACATTTGTTCTTATAAACAGCACTGCAGACTTCCGTTGGAGAAACCACTCAATTTTTTCCAGGACTTTGAAGAATGCTTTCAGAATCAAAGTGCCTAGATAATTTTGTACACGCACATTTTCCATTGACACGTGACATATGCAGGTAAACCTAGACTTATAACCATTTGTTTAATAATTGTCTGAAGTGACAACAGCACTGAAAAAAATGGACTTATGATGGGTTCTCACACTTATGACCATGAGATCAAAATTCGATTGCTTGCCAATCAGCATATATTTATGAAGGTTTCAGCATTCCAAGGTCATGTGATCACCATCTGCAACCTTCTCAGCCAGCATCCAACAAGCAAAACCAATGGGGGAAGCTGGATTTACTTAATTCACAACTGCAGTGATTCACTTAACAACCATAGCAAAAGAGATAATAAAATTAGACATGATTCGCTTCCACCTTGATTATAGGACCTTGGCATAGGACCCAGGTACCTTCGAGACCGACTTCTGCCACAAACAGCCTCCCACCGGCCAGTTCGCTCCCACAGAAAGAATCTCCTCAGGGTGCCATCTGCCAAGTTATGTCGCCTGGCGACACCCAGGGGGAGGGCCTTCTCTGTGGGAACCCCTGGCCTGTGGAATGAACTGCCCCCGGAAATGCGCAACATCTCCAACCTCCGTGTATTTCACTGTGCCCTCAAGACCCTGCTGTTCCGCCAAGCCGGGCTATCAATTTAATGATTTTTAAATTGGGTTTTAAATTTTTGGGGTTTTAAATTTCAGCCAAATTATGTAATAATTTTAATTATTATTTTTAACTGATGTTTGTCTTTGTGTTTTTTAATGGGCTGTACACCGCCCTAAGTCCTTCGGGAGAAGGGCGGTATAGAAATAAATTTATTTATTTATTTATTTATTTATTTATTTATTTATTTATTTATTTATTTGCGGTGAAAATTCAGGTGTCAATTGTGGTCATAAATCAGGGATGACCTGTAATGGACACAATACTTTTAAATTCTGAACCACCAATCTACATTCCTGATTCTTTTAAAGTGATAGAAGAGAAACATTTGCCTGGATAGTGCTTTTAGGAAATGCAATCCCATATTTAGAGAATAAAAAATGGTTTTCCCAGTAATTGTCACTCTGACAGTATCTTTCATGTTGTAAATATTTGAAAAGGCAACAGGATTGTACTAACGACATCACTCTGCACCCGTTTTTTTATGGAAGTCATATACTGGAGATCTTGAGGAGCAAAAGACAGAAATGGATTTTATGCAAATGTTCCTGAAGCTAAGACAAAATACAGCTTGTTTGATTGTAGTTTCAAGAGTTGGATGTTTAGGCAGGTGGGTAATCTTTTGGCAGCTGGGGGCTAAACAGTGCTTTTGTAGGCTAGACATATAATATCTGGGTTGCAAAAATTAAAATTACCACTAGTAGACAATAGAAAGAAAAACCATGGGGCGGGGGGACAGGACCTTACTTGTATAGAAGATATAAGGAAATCCCCAATACTATAGACTGAATTGGAAAAAGAAAAGGCCCCAGAAGATAATAATGGCAAACCACTTTTTTGTTATTGACAACATAATAACGTGGGCAGGTCCACATTGTTTTAATGCAGACATGCCCACCATTGTTTGGTTTTAATAAATAACCTTCTTTTCCACAGATATACGTTTCATGGTTTGGAAGTTATGTAGGATAATATCTTGAAAGGGCAACTGGAGTAGATAACAGCAAAATCACTGTGAAATTGAAATCTAAACAAGGGTTTTCTGAGTGTACTGTATGGTGGCATGTTAAATACAATGAACAATGTTTGAAAATACAACCATGATATAGGCAGCAGAAAATTGGTATTGTTGAAATTTGGCTAAATTGGGAAAAACTATAATGTTAAATATTAATAAAACTCACAAGCTTCTATCAGTTTTCCAAAAATTTCCAAGTTTCTTTTTGTACTGACAATATAGGTTTCCTGAAAATGATTCCAATATTAAGAAATTCTCAAAATATCAGTGGAATTTTTTTTCTTTTGCAACTTTGAAAAAAAAAATTCTTCTTTCAGAAATTATTATTTAATTATCATATAGATATTAGAGACCTTCAATTGAATGTCAGATGTCAAATGTCAGTTTAATTTGACATCTGGTGACTTTTACCTACTTTAATAGACACTTAGGAGTTTAAAAACAATTTATAATTGGCAAAAAGCTTACACACACACACACAAACACACACACAGAATTTGGAACATTTGTTATGTGTTGTGCTGTGAGATCCGAAATACAAGTATGCGAGTTATGGGAAGAAGAATTTTGTTTGTCCAGTAATTTTAAAAGAGGATGAAGAGTTATTTTGTTAGTTTGTGCTCAATGTTGTTAGCTTGTGCTCAATTGCCTTTGTTTCTTTTTCCTTTTATTTTCTGTCTTTTCTGTTTATTTATTTCTCTTGCACTTTTTACACTTCTTATTTTTCTTTAATTTTTTCAGTTTAATTTGTTTTTGTTTTTACTATGTCTTTTAAAAACGTCAATAAAATATTTAAAAAATGAAACGTTTATTTCAATTATATTTTTCATATTCTTATTCTTATCTAGATATGCTAATAAGCTTTAAATTATTTGGTAAATTTATATTACATGATTTTTAAAAAAAATCAGATAGTATTATATGGCAATAAATAAGACCGAATGTGTGCTTTGGAAAATAAGGCCCAAAGTTCTCTAATATTAAATGTACTTTAGGATTACAGGTTTCTCAAAATAAGAAAAAAGTATCAACTGACCGATGGTAGGCAGGTAAAAAGGAGAATTTAAACTTTCCTGCCTTTGGATCTGAAATTTTTTTTCTGTGACACTATAATTTATACTGGGAATTTATTGGTGCCAATGGAAGTAAAATTTCTTTCCTGTGCAAAGACCATCTTCAGAGATTGGCTATTCTTCAAGTTAATGGCAAACAGGAAAGAATTATGTTCTGCTTTTTCACCTATATCATTCCAGATTTTTTTTTCAGTCTGTCCCATCTGCTACTATACTTTGTATAGCTACATTAGTCCTTAGAATGTATTCAGAGGGAAAGATTTGAAAATGCCAACTTCTTCTGATTTTCCTATATCCTCCCATTGTCAGGACTCCATGCTGAGAGGAACATTGAAAAAGGAAAAGCAGTGAAAGTGTTACATTCTGTCAACAACTACTTGGAGACATATTGTTATGGGTCTGAGAATTGTAGGCCTCCAGAAATTTCTCATCTTGATTCCCAGCACTCTTGTTGTCGATGCTGAGTCAGCTCAGCAATATCCAAAGAGCCTTAGTTTTCCCATTCATGTTCATTGTCAAAGCAATGACTTACCATACTTTTCAGAGTATAAGACTCTCCGGAGTATAAGATGCACCTTATTTTTAGGGGTGGGGGTGGGGAATAAGAAAAAAAAAATCTGTGTCTGCCTACCAGTATCTATCAGCATTCATCTGGCTAGCATCCTTGCAGCAAACAGCCTGGTCAGCTTCAGCACATTAGCCTGATTCAGCATGAGTAGCTGATTGGCTGATGGATCGCCTCCGGTATACCCTCAATCAGCTGTTCCCAGAGGTGAACTTTAGCAACAGGTCCATTGGTTGTGAGTGCGCACGCCAGTGGTGGGTTTCAAAAATTTTTACTACCGGTTCTGTGGGCATGGCTTCATGGGCATGGCATGGCTTGGTGGGCGTGGCTTGGTGGGCATGGCAGGGGAAGGATACTGTAAAATCTCCATTCCCACTCCACTCTAGAGGAAAGTTACTGCAAAATCCCCATTTCCTTCCAATCGGCTGGGAGGCAGAGAATAGATGGGAGTGGGGCCAGTCAGAGGTGGTATTTACCAGTTCTTCGAACTACTCAAAATTTCCGCTACCGGTTCTCTAGAACTGGTCAGAACCTGTTGGGACAAGTATGCAGCTTCAAAAATGCAGTTAATCATCGCAGGACACTCTAGTGAGTACAGCAGGGGAAGTGCGGAACTGGTCCAGCAAGGCAGCAGCTGTTCTGGATTGCCATTTTGGCCTCTGTGCCTTACTTTTTCACCCTCCAAAAGCTCCATTTGAGAGGCTGCCTTTGCAAAGAGAAGCTCCTTTGCAAATGGAGCTTTTGGAGCTTTTGCAGGCTGAAAATGCAGCCTCCAAACAGAGAGCCTCCCAAACGTTTTCCAAAAGGTCTGTTTGAGAGGCTGCCTTTGCAAAAAGAAGCTCCTTTGCAAACGGAGCTTTTGGAGGCTGCTTGAGAGGCTAACTGTTTGGGATTTTGGCATTTGCAGCCTTCAAAAGCTCCATTTGCAGAGGAGCTTCTCTTTGCAAAGGCAGCCTCTCAAACGGACCTTTTGGAGGGAGGCCAAAGGGTGGGGGCCAGTGGGTAGGTGGGGCTACATTCAGTGCATAAAACGCACCCAAATTTTCACCGTCTTTTAGGGGGGAGTGTGTCTTATACTCCCAAAAATACTGTACTTTAGAACACTGATCTACTAGGTTTAAAAATTACTATATTGTAGACAAAAAGAAAAAAAATATTTAAAGAGAAGAATTGGTGTTGTCAGGCTAAAAAAAACAAAAAACAAATTTGAATGAGAAGACTCTTCCCATGTTCCCTTTCGTACAATCGGATTCCCTGACAAGAATTCATGCTTATGTTGCATGGTAAATTGTAGGTAAAAGTTCAGGGTCTCTAAGACAGCGAGTACATAAATGAAGTAGAACCTAACTTAATTTACTGAATCAGACAAGAATAACTTTAAATGTAGATTACTGACAAGAAGTATACACAGGCCAAGGCAACCAAATAAAAAATGACAACATTTGGTACAGGAATGTGAGTAAAGAACAAAACTCAAATTCTTTCCACTGTTGGAGACTTTTTCTAACCAGATGTAGCAGTAAATTTTCCTCAGATTACTCTGGCTACTACACAGCAGTTTCCTGGACAGGCTATGCGGAAGTTCTTTCTTAGTTTCTAAAGATTATATAGTGCTATCTTGCAATTATTCATCCAGATTAATTATTGTTCACACTAAAGGTTTCTTAGACACATCCAATATACACAAGCAATCCTCATTTAATACCCATAATTGGGACAGGCAATTCCATTGCTAAGAAATACACAACTGCACCAGACATATGTCACTTCTGTTATGGTCTTTAAGTGAATCACCCATTGTTGTTAAGCAAAGCATCGTAGGACAGTGACTTATACTTTCATTTATGACTTCTCCACTGACTCTGTTAGTTGGAAATTAACTGTTAAGTGTGAAAATGGCAATCCTGCGACCACCAGATGATTACAAAACACCCAAATGCAATAATAAAGCAACAGAGATGCTATTACGGTTGTAAGTGTGATGACTGGTCATTACTTTTTCAGTGTTGTCATAACTTTGAATGGTCACTAAACAGTGTAAGCTAGAACTACCTGTACATGAAAGCTTACCCTACCACAAATGGCTGACCTTAGAATTGGCAAAACATTTTTAAAAGAAAAAGATATCAAGTCAAGTCAAACTGCATCAGATGACAAAACAACTGTATGAAAAACAGTGTGTGGTGGGCAAGGCTTTGGGAAAAGTAGTTTGGGTCTAATAGCCTTTCACTTTGCTGCTCTCAACAACTTGCAACACACACATGCACAGAGTATAAAAAAGAAATACATTTAACCATCAGCTACATCTGAAGTGATACATGTTTGGCCCTTATTCTATCTAATCAAGTATCTATTGTTGAATCAGCCAAAGAAACATGTAATGACTACATAGATATTCAGCAAAGAGCTCATTCTGTTCACACATCAGTCCCTGTATTTAACAGTTGCCTCACAACAAAATATTCAACAATTTTTTTTTTATTTTAAAAAGAAAGAAGAAAAAAATATTCACTAATTTTTCTGCTCTGTATTAAACATGGTGAAAATGTGTGGAGGATTAGGTGAAATAATTAGAGGGAGAAATGTAAGTGGTATGAATAAAAGTTGGCATTTTCATTGACACTTTTCTTTTGCTAATGACAGCAAAACACAAGCTGGTGACCTATTTTCCTAACCTTAATTGTCTGACTTGATACTAAGCCAATTTAAGCCTTTCTTAATTGACATGATTTTAAGGTAACATCTCCAAATCACATATATTGTAATCTTAACTTAGCCCCTCAGTTTTATAAACTGTCTCTGAGTTTCTTGCCAGCAAGTATGACTGTCATCTATAATTAATTTGTTCTTATGGTCCACTTAATTAAAAAGTCTTTAAAATGTGGGCATCCATGATAGTAGTCATATTTGTGATTGCTTGTCCCTGTCTATGGAATGCATTGTGAAGTTGGATACATAATATTCTGAAAAAAGCAACCCTCTGATGTTCTTGCTTTGCACATTTATTGAAAGCCATGGGAACATCTGAAGAGCAAAATCTCCTCAGTTCCTAATCATGGACTTGCTCCTGACAACATCCTAGGACAATCTTGTCCAACCTGGGCCATACTGAAAAGGAAAGGAAATATACAGGGTGTTGATGGATAAAATTTGTCCTAATGATATAGGTTTACAATATTTATATCATATGAAACCATGGCAATAGAGCCAACTACTGACATTCTCATAAGCTAAACATGGAATGGTTTGATTTTGTTCTCTAAATATTAGCTACGAAAAACAATTCACAAATTACACCTGAATATGAATGAAGAAAGCAAAATGTAAATTCAATATAGAAAGGGGAAGGCACAATTAATTTTGACTGAAAAGGAATGATGTTCCAAACCCTGCCTTAAAGTATGCCTCTAATATACTCTTAATCTTTCTGTGTGGGTGGTATTTTCCATCATTTTCAATCCTTGAGGAATCCTTTGCATTAAGTAGTAAAAATCCTATGACACATTCTCCTCTTTGAAATTGGTATTCTTCTCCAGAAAGTGTCCTCCTCTGCTTCAGATGTCTTTCACTTGCCCCCCCCCGGAGGGGGGGCGGGGGAGAGAAGGGGGGGAGAAGTTGAAGACTGACATTTGAGCAGTGTAAAACCATCTAATCCGTTTTAGGTTAACTGAATACTAATGCTTTCTTCTGTAGGAATAAATAAAAACATTGAGTCTGGATTTTGTGCTAGAATATTGGTTTATTTTTAAACTAATTACTGCTATTTTTCTGTATATATTAAAGAACTGAATGTTTAAACATTAGTATCCATCCTTTTAGGTTATGTACATAAAGTTATGGTATTTCTGTAGAATCATATTGTAAACTGGAAGAGGAGGCTAATTTTTTAAGAGAGCTTTAAAAAAAAACAATTTAGAGACTTGAGCAGCAGGCTGAAACAAATAAGACGGTATTTAATAGGGAAAATGGAAAAATGAAACTGGATAGGAAAATGAAAGGTACAAGTAAAGGAAGGAAGGAAGGAAGGAAGGAAGGAAGGAAGGAAGGAAGGAAGGAAGGAAGGAAGGAAGGAAGGAAGGAAGGAAAGAAGGACTAGAGTGTAAAGTTCAAGAGAATATAATGGAATAAAGGAATAATATTGAAGAACTGAGTAACCAAGTCAAGATCCACTAAAAGGCACATGAATCCAAGGTAGAAATGAAATCTGAAAAGGGATCTCAGACAGGACTTTCCCTAATTCTCTTGAAGATAAGGGAAATGAATGGGGAAGCAAATTCAAACTTGCAGGATTCTCTTTTGATAACATTATAACACAAGTAGAATTAGCATTCATAGTCTGATCTATCTTGGAGGGCTAACAGAGGGCTTCTGGAAGAGGAGGTTCTAGACCTCCTGCTTTTTATCCTTTGGACTCTGAGATTCCCCTTCAGTCTTAAAAAGGATAATTAATGCAGGACTTGGATTCATCTTAATGTGGCAGTTTTGTGGTGTACCAGCTTCCTAAAATATTCATATGATCCTGGCCCCAAGTGTCTTTTTTAGGTCCCAGGGCTCATTCAGAAATTTAAGAGGATGAGTACTGAAAATCAGTCTATGGTTTGCTATCATGTTGAGACAGGAAACACAAGTACACAACTATGTTATAGGCTCCAAAATACAATTACCACAAAAAAGAAAAAGAAAAGAAAGAAAAAGATTATCACTCTGCCCACTACATCCTTTGCCTTCCCAAATTAAATGCAGCTTCCCACTCTTCAAAAGTCTTCCCACTCTTGGCTTAAATGCTGAAAAAGTCTATCCACAACAACATTTTACTCTTGAGGCATTCTTGCCGAATTTTCTCTCCACATACAGGTTTAAAAATTTATATAATCAGTATCAACAGTTTCAAAAAACAGTTGGAAAGAGAAAAAGATAAACTCTTTCTTCAGCTGTTTCGTGGGTAAACTGACTTGCTGACATCAATTAGTTCAGGGGGATTTTTTTGTTTTGTTTTTCCTTGAATTAAAATTTCCTGACTCATTCAGGAAATTGAGCTACATGAAGTTTCATGTGAAGAACCATTGCTCAAATTTAATTAGGTAGGATTATGAATTGATAATAGTCTTCATTAACATAATAGTATTTCGTGAAAGTAAGTGTGGGTTCATGTATTTAAATTATTTCTCCGTAACCTATGCCATTCATGTTTATAAAATACAACAATGGGAGCCCCTTTCAGTTCAATAAAATATTTCTGATTTACATATTTACTCTGAGTCATGCTGCAATTTGTATACAACATTTTATCATTGCCCTCTGTTCAGATTGTAACACAATTATAAAAGGGAACAGTTGTCTGAAATAGAAACACAGTAAAAACTTCAGCACTTCTTAAAACTTCTGATGAGGCTAATATTCTTTGTAATAATATTTTGAACAGAACATGGGACTCCATTCATCAAATACATCCTCCATCAGGTGGAGCTCTAAACAATAATGAAGTTTCATGTGCTTCCATCTCACTGGAGATTTAGAACCTGAAATTTGCAGAAATTGATTTATGTGACTGAAAGGAGACATGGCGTAAGATCAGGAAAACATCAATACCAGACTGATTTTATTTTTTAAAAAAACCCAACTAAGCATATGGCTACAGAAGTTAATGTGTTTTATCTGAATAATGACTGAATAGTGTAGGAGAGAATAATAGTATTTCCCACCTAATATACATGTGAACCTAATGAAAGTAACCACTGTGATGCAGTGGTTAAGGGATTCAACTAGGATTGGTGTTCAAGTCCATTCTGAGCCATAGAAACTCACACGGTGATTTTGACTTTGTCAGTTTAAAGTCTCTCTGGCCTTCAGTCATGCATATGAAAGGCTAAAATAAGTTGATTTGTCCTCCACTATATTGTGTGAACATAGCCAAAATGTGACTGTATAGTTGTACATTTGTCAATAGTGTTATGTCAACATATTTTTGAACTTTGTGCTGTGTCAAACTCTTGGATAATTGTCTCAAGCTAAAAGTAATTAATTGTTTCAGATCAAATCACAGAATCTTGTTTAGCAAGATTTATTAAAGTAAAAAAGATTGAGTTATGGGTTGCAAGAATTTCACCAAATAAACTATCTAAAATGTAGAATTACTTTAACTCCTAATACTTAAATATTTCAAATGACTTTACTGTGAACTTTGTGTAAAGACAGTTTTTACATTGACCATTGATGAGCATGGAGGTATCTGTTTGCAAAACTGTCTCCTGAATCTGTCTCCTGGGTAACCAATCCCTATATCTGTCTTGAAGGGAGTAATGATTCCTTGGAATCAATATGGTGGACGACAACTTATTCCTTAAAAGTGTACAAGAAAAAACAAGAGGCTCAGCTAACTTGACTGTACAGTAAATAAGATGAAACATACTGTAATTAATGAAGTAGGAACATAAAGGGACAATGATTGTATAATCCTAGAGTTCTCAAGTTCAAGAAACCTAAGTTTAGTCAGATATTGTGGAATCTCATCTGTAATCAGATACTATGAAAAACAATTTCAATCAATCCTACACCAGTAAACTGTCAGAAAAATCAGTAGAGTATACTATACTATACACTATACACAATCTTCAGTCTTTGGATAGGTGACCAAGGAAGAATATAGACAGGTAGCCTGAGATTTTAGCATCTGGAATTTGGCACTGTTAAATCTCAGAATGATTTAACATTAGTGAAGGATTGTAAGAAACTAATATTTATATATGCTCAAAATTTAATTTAATCAGAATAGAGTTAGAAGGATCCCCAACCTGTGGATTGCGCCCAGTGGTGAAATTCAATTATTGTAACAATCGGTTCGCCCAGGATTAGGTTGGCCATCGTGGGAGGCATGGTCCCTGTCCATTCTCCAGCTCTGCCGCACATGAGGGATGAGCCTCCCGCAACTAGTTGTTAAATTACTCCCCCCCCTATCAAAGTGGACCCTGGCCGCTGCGCTGCAATGGAGAAATGGGAAATGGAGCAGCTGGCATGAGGGAAGGAGGAGGAGCAGGGAGAAGAAAGAGGGAAAGTGGCCTCCTTCCCTCACACTGGCCGCTCCGTTGCCCATTTCTCCATTGCAGCACTACACTGAGGAGCTTGCCCCACCCACCACCACCCAGATGCCCTCACTTCCCCCAAGAAAGTTGGTCAAAGAAAGAGGATTCCATCATGTGCTGAATGCCCTAATTAAACCATGGCTTCCTAAGATGCCATCTCTGTCACTGGATAAAGCGAGGCGGGCGACTTAAGGCAGCGAGCACTTCCAGCTTCAACAAAATGAAAGAAGAAATGCAAAAGCAGCACCTGGCTACATCTCTTTTCTGCTCCCAAACAGTGCACTTTTCCTAAAGGCCTCTGGTTTGATGTGCCTGCCCACTCTGCCTCTTTCTGCAGTGCCCTTCCCGTCATTGGTAGCTTTCCTCAGCGGCATCTCAAACCTGTGGAAGATGGCAGGCGATTCCCAGCCTGCATGGTGGACTGTGGCACTGGGTGAGCCCAGAGACACACAGAGAGAGGAATGAATGGGTGACTGGGTGAGTGGCTGACAGTTGGCTTCTAACGCCGGAGAGGGTGGGGAAGGGAAGCGGTCGGGCTGCCGCTGCCTTTCATTGGGGCACATGGAGTGAGATGGGGCTCCTTTTGCTGTCTCTTCTCCACCCATCACTAGGCATGGCTGGGCTTCCTGCCCCTCACTTCAGCTGGTTTGCTGAACTCCAGAAAAAATTAACCACCAGTTCTACTTAACCGGTGTGAACCATCTGAATCCCACCACTGGCTGTGCCCCACTAGTGGACTGTGAGGGGATTGTAACTAGGCCATGGAAATGGCCAGCAAGCACGCACACATGCATCCTCACTTGCATGAGCAGCGGGTGAGTGCATGTGCCATTTTCCATTTCCGTGAGCAGCATGCATGCACTTGCTGGCTGCTCAAGCAGAACCATCCCCTGTCCTCCCGCCTGGTCTGCAAAACTAGAAACATTGAGGAACTCTGTTCTAGTCCAATCTCTTGCTCCAGCAGGACACTCTATAACATTTCAGATAGATGGCTGTGCAGTGTTTTTTTAAAAACCTCCAGTAATGAAACACCTACAACTTCTGAAGGCAAGCTGATCCACTGGTTAATTGTCTTCACTGCTAGGAAGCTGCTCCTTAATTCCAGGTTTCCACCCATTGTTTCTTGTCTTGCCTTCTGGTGCTTTGGAAAATAAGTTGACACCCTCTTCTTTGTAACAGCCCCTCAAATACCGGAATACTGCTATCATCTTAGTTGCTCTTCTTTGCACTTTTTCCAAAGTCTCTTTTTTTATAATATGGTGAGCAAAACTAGATGCAATATTCAAGGTATGGACTTACTAAGGATTTATAAAGTGGTACTAATATTTCATGTGATTTTGATTCTATGCCTCTGTTTATACAACCAAGCTTGTATTAGCGGTTTTGGCTAATACAGCATTGCTGGCTCATGTTTAAGTGTTCGCCCAGCAGGACTCAAAGGTCCCTCTCATAGTTACTATTTTTGAGCCAAGTTTCATCTAATCTGTACTTGTACTTTTGGTTGTTCCTGCCTAGGTGTAAAACCTTGCTTTTCTCCACATTAAATTTCATATTGTTGGATAGGGCCCATTGTTCAAGTCTGTCAAGATCCTTTTGGATTCTATGCTTGTCTTCTGGGATATTGGCTATTCCTGCCAGCTTAGTGTCATTTGCAGATTTGATGAGTTCCCTAATCCCTCATCTAAATCATTTATGAAAATATTGAAGAGTACTGGGCCTAAGAAGAAAATTAAAGGCTCAGGATTAAAGTTTGAGTTTGATAGAAACATAAGATGAGAATTTATAAACTGAGCTTAAATTCTCAGTGACCAACACAATAAATTACATCTCAGAATATTAAAGGAACTTGCTGACTATCCACTTGAGCCTTTATATATTATTTTTGAGATGAATAGGGGAATTTCCAGATTACTGAAGAAAAACAAACACTAGAATAAAAGGAAGAAGAAAAAAGTATACCAGTTGTTTAGTGAAGACAAAGAAAGAGCTCTTGCTAATGAAGAAACGTCAGAATGACTGAAATATTTTGGCTCAGTCTTCTTGAAGAAGATATAGTTCCACTGGGCAATTGTGAGGAACAGACTGAAGGGACAGGATTGAAGACTGAAGCCAATAAAAACATAATCACGAGCATTCAAATATTATTTTGAATGTGTTTAAATGTCAGGGCCAGATAAATTGCTTCCTAGAGTACCAAAGGAATTAATCTAATCAATACTTAATTTATTACACTAGAAAAACTAAAAAATAGATAAAATATCAAATGATTAGAGGACAACAGTTGTTTTTGTTTTCTGAAAAGGCTAAAAGGAGATTCTGAGCTGTAATAAATCAGTTAGTTTGACAATGACACATAGAAGTATTCTATGCTATGAGACGGCTGATCTTTAAACATCTTAAGAACAATGCTTGAAAACAGTGTTTACTGGAAGTCAATATAGATTTGTCTGGTACAAGTCTTTCCAGATTTTTCCCTTCCTCAGATTTTGATTGAACAACACACTTAGCAGATTGTTAAATCATACAGCCATAGTAAATCTTGATTTCCCTATAACATTTGATGCAATATTGTATGATACTATTGTATAACCAGAAAGCTCATTAAGTGCAGGATAGTAAAGGCTGAGCCAATAATTTCTTCAAATCACTTCTGATAATTACATAGAATGTCGATGTTGTTTTCTTGGCAACAGTATAGAAGGAAGTTTGCCATTACCTTCTTTCAGAATTTTTTAAACTTTCCAATTTAGTCTATATAACTGAGATTTCCTGATGGCTTTGCATCCAAATTGTCCCTTTCCATACACACACAGCATGAGCAGTATTAATTGTTTTTATTTCACACAATCCACACCATAGTCATTCCCCAGGTCCCAGCTCTGCATGTGCAGTCCTTAGAGTCAGTTCCAAGTGATGTTGCTGAAAAATGCTGAATGGACTTAGTGAAAACAACAGGAGCAAGACAAGCGGCAGTCTCTCCCATGCCTAAGGCATGGGGACAATGCTACCATAGCAAGGTGAACTAAGAACTCCAAGCAAGATGACAGCAAGGGTAAATCGAAGGACTTCAGGCATGATGACAGCAAGGCGAACTAATGACTCCCAGTAGGATGACAGTAGCTGCTGATTGCAAGGCCCAATAAAAGCAACCACAACTCTCTGGATCCAGGCACAGTGAAGGCAATTTGGCTTCAATGGGTTCAAGGCCGACAAAAGCAAAGCTCCTGTAGGTTCAAGGCATGACAAAGAGAACTTGACTTCAATGGGTACAAGGCATGACAATGGCAACACAGTCTCAATGAATTCAAAGCAACAAATCAAGAACATTCATGAATCGACCGATTATGATGGTTGTTTCCAATAACCACTGGGTTCCGAGCCCTGAGGTAAATAGGCGCTAACTGGTGCACCTTATTAGGAGAGGCAAAGTTGCCTTTTCACACATAGCCTCACCAATCTCATTTGTGCTTCCCTCCATTCAGCTCTGTGCAACCTGAAATTGGGCAGGGATGACAATTCCTACTCTTCTGCATGACTGGCTGCAGCTGCACTTCTCTGGCCTGCACAGCTGGCTGTTCATATGGCCCCTCTCTCTTGGATTCCCCCAACATTCCTGGCTTCTCCTCAATCATTTGATTTTGCCACAGAACCTTGTATGTTCCCCTGGTGCTCCCCATAGCTCCTCTCAGATGTCCCTGGAGCTTCCTCATCATGCAAGCCAATGACCAAGGGAGCCATCACACTAATATTGACCCTACTTAGCTTTTCTAAGATCAGTCAAGAACAGTTAGGAAATGTGGCATAATAATTAAGTAAAAACATAACTGACTCAAAATCACACTGCAAGCTTGTTCATTAACAGTTCCTCATCCAACTGGAATAAAGTGTTAAGTGGAGGGCCACAAAAGACAATATTCATACCTGAACTCTTCAGTATTTTTATTAATAATTCAGATGAAGAAGAGCAGATCATGTTTACCAAAATTGAATGAAGCAACAGATTTCTTGGAAAACAGAAATAAAATTACCTCAATAAGTTATAGAAACAGGTTGAAAAGCAGAATGAAATGTAACAAAGACAATTTCAGAGTACTTCACTATAGAACAGAGTTTAGGTACACAGTTTTAAGATAGGATATTTTGTTTGGTAACAGGATTTGAAAAAGTCTGCATAAATAGAAGTATATTTCCTACATCAACAGAATTTATGGTGCCACTTGATTCTACATAAGGGAGACTCTGCCCTGACTTTTGGCAGAGACTAATCACTGAAATAAACTAACAAATAAAAAATATTGCGTAAACTGGACCATTAAGGAAACTTCCTAGGTCCTATAATTCAGAATAGAAAAATGTATCAACAAATAACATGGTGTGTACAGAATATGTGCATGGGAGCATTGTGGATAGGTGCACTTGCATATACTTTTATATGATAATAGTTTATTGGAATAATGCATACTCTTCACAAAACAAAAATAAGCCCTGTGATATGATCATCAAAAATAGGTCTTTTGGCTACTTTAGAACTAAAACTACTAATACATTTCAGTGTAACATGCAATAAATTTGCTAATCTCGTTTGCTACACTTTTTTCATTTCAGCAGCAGTTAAACCCAAATGCCTTTTATGGAATAGGGATCTAGGACTAAGACTTAAATTTGCTAAACTGTAAAATGGGACTGGACCTTCCATTATCTGCTCAACTGCTTCTAGCATATAATTCAGTTAAAGCTGATATGCTTTCAGATTCAGATTCAGGAGCAGCTAGCTGCAGTTAGAAACAAATAAGTCTGTTTGATAGCTCAGAAATAAGCCTTAATTAGGTACTTCCTTATGGAACTATTACAGAAACACTCCGGATGGTATCTCAGCAGGAACATTTTTTCATTAGTATCACCTACTTGCTTTGATAAACAACAGATCAGAGATTAAAAAATGGTAGTAAGTTTGTCACGTTCCTTATATTAAAAAGACAAAGAAATTAGATTTTTGAAAGTATGTTAAAATTGACAACTCTGTACAATCAGAACTTGGCATGATTATTTTTCCACTCATAGCAATATATTATATGGGAATGAATTCACTCCATATATCCATATATTGGGAAATCCTGATAAAAATAGGAAAGCAAGGACAGAAGGAAAACAGAAAGGGAGGGGGGACAATGGAATAGATAGAGGGAGGGAGAAAAAGGATTGTGTGAGTAGTATAATTAAAAAATGTCCAGATGGAGACGATGATGGTGGACTCAAACTCTGCCTTTTAAAAAGAGTGTTATGTCTGCAATGGACAGAAAAAAACAAGCTTTGTTTGCACCATCTTGACATTTTCACCAAACCCTGCAGATATCCCTGGAGCTGGATAAGACTTTATTGCTCCATCACCCTGGCTAATTTGAAGAATGCTATGAGAATGCCAGACAACATCAGCTTCAATTTAAAACCCACCCCCGGCACATTTAGATTTTTTCCCCTTCTCCAATTATATTTCCTCCTTACTTAAATAAAATTCAGAGCACTAAACTTTTTGTACTTTTTTATACATTTTAGGATGGAATTCTTCATTTAGTTGTTTACTAATGCACCAAAAATTCTTCCATTATGTGTTACTGAAGCATTACTTCCACATGATCCATCAAGCATATATAAAGATTGTAGCTTAATATCTTATTAATAGTATAGAAATAAATGTATCACAGAATTTGCCCAATATGTAACAGCTGATAAGGAACTGGAGGCATATCACAGAGCAGCTTTGATTTCTTTATTTAGCTGCAGAAAAACAATGTAAACTAACCTTACTCAGAATATTGCATGAGATAGCATTATAGTGCCATCTAGAGGAATATAATATATATTTAGAAAAGCTGATATCACATAACTAGGTAAATTGCAAATTTGGGTAGAAAAATCAAATGTAATGTATATTGAAATGTAATGGGAATGTTATATAATCCAAAATATAGGTTATTACTATTTAATTAGCATTAATATTTATATAAAATTCAGCAGTGAATTTGAGTATAGATACCTTATGTAACACCTGTAGTGAAACAGGAAGCCATTGTTCCTGGCTATCACCAAATAAATAAGTGAATTAATAAGTTTTTAAATTAATAAACTACTTCTTTTTTGCATTTTTTTTCCTATAAGATTGAAATCTTTAAGTCTATAGTAAAGTGGCTTGAAATGTGAAATTTCTATAGAAGCAGGGCAGGTTTTTCATCATGGGTACCACTGCCATCACTTCAGATAACAGGCTTCCTTTAGTACCCAAAAACAATAGTGACATTTTTTTCCTTCCCAAAAACTTAAAGCAAAACTCTGCACATTTGTTGTTTTAAAGTCTGCCCTCCCATGTGCAGTGAAGACCAAGCATAAAAAAGAAGGTCAGTAGGAAATGATTGACTGTGAGAAAGGTCTCACAATACATAAAGGAATTTAACTAGTCCATAGGTTGGATTTGGATAAAACCCTCATTGATCAGAAGTCAACAATCTAGGACAGTGATGACTAACCTTTTTGCCATCACGTGCCAAAAGTGGCGGGAGTGTGGATGGTGGTGGTGTCTTGCCCACGTGTTCCTACACACTCTTGCGCTCCCCCCGCTTTTGGCACACTGTGGGCCTGGTAGGCCTCTTTTTTTGCTCTCCCCAGGCTCCAGAGCCTTTCTAGGAGCCTGGGGAGGGCAAAAACAGCTGGAAATGGCCCATTTGCCAACTTCCGGTGGAGCCCGAAGGCTCACTTTTTGCTCTCCCCAGGCTCCAGAGCCTTTCTAGGAGCCTGGGAAGGGCGAAAACAGCCTTCTCCATCCCCTCGGAGGCCAGAAACGGCCTGTTTGCCAACTTCTGGTCCCACCAGAAGTTGGCAAACAGGCCGTTTCCGGCCTCCAGAAGGTCTCTGGGGGGTGGGGAAGGCTGTTTTCGCCCTCCCCAGGCTCCTAGAAAGGCTCTGGAGCCTGGCGAGAGCAAAAAACGGGTCTTCCTCACCCCATCCAGGCCCTCTGGAGGCAGGAAGCAGCCTGTTTCCCTACTTCTGGTGGGCCCAGAAGGCCCGAAGAAGCTGAGGTCGCATGCCCACCAATATGGCTCCATTTGCCACCTGTGGCACGCGTGCCATAGGTTCGCTATCACTGATCTAGGAGATTGTGTATGTCTTTTGCCTGAAGCAATGTCACTCTTTGAGAACTATAAATGGTAAAACATGGTCCCTAACTTAAAAACAAAGTCATTTGGTCTTGCTCTAGTTCAACCTTACATGTCCTGTTGTTAGTTTCTCTAACCCCCATACCTTTTACCTTAAGCTACTGTATCTACCCATAGCTTTTCAGACTCCAGCTATCAGAACAGGATATTATCAGAGTACTGATGATCCTGTGTTGATGGATGGCCACACTCATTAGTTTCATTTAAATGCTAAATAGTAAAGATGGGGAAAACATCGAGCCCTGTGGGACCATACAAAGCAAGGATCTTGAGCTGGATCTTACCCTACCTTCTAAGTGGAACCAACTCCAGGGGATTGTAAATCAATGCACTTTTCTCCACCTCACCTTCTGAAGATTGTCCAAATGGATACCATGATAACTGGTAATGAATACTGCTGAGAGATCCAGTAAAACAAAGAAAGTCATATCTACAAGCATAATCAATACTGTCTTAGTGCTGTATCCAGGCCATAAACCAAATTAAAAGAATGCAAATAATTATCTTCTCCAGACCTTTGAATTTTGTTGCACCTTCAATCTCTAAAAGGAAAAGAGATTTGAAACAGGTTGAAAATTACCCAAAATTCCTGGGTCCATTGATGGTTTATTGAGGGGTAGAACAATGTTTTCTCTAGGGCTGGCAGGATAATTTTGTCACTTGAGAAAAAAATAACCATTGCTTGAACCCTCCCAGAAGAGCTTGAGTGATTGAGGTACAAGTATCTAATTCACAGGTACCAGTACTGACATTCTAAGGATGCCATCTAATTGATTGAGATTCACATATGTAATGTTTTGGACTACTTTTTGCCCTTAAGAAGGCAAATAGTGACAAAAGGAATCTAGTTGAGCATGCTTTTTTAAATGCATAATTGTATATTTAATTGTCCTCTTGTCTGCATACAGATTTTGATAAATTCAACATCTTTGAAAGCATTTACAGATTTAGACTCAAAAATTTAGTTTTTATTCAGTTTAGCTGTTTTTGTTCTTCCTGTCACACTAAGTATGGAAGAAGATGAAAGAATTTTCCCATCTGACTAGAAATGTATTTATTCAAGCACACAGTAACTCAGCCCACACACGCTATCTGAGCATGTGATCAGAGTAAAATTCTTGCCTTATCATATGTTGTAAGATGGCATATTTGATAAAATTCTAACCTTGCAAAAGAAATACAGTATTCTAAAATAACCTAAAAATCGACATTAATCCATTGCTTTGAATATATAGTTTCTAGAAGCATATGGCTGACTACTGCAGGATAATGGTTTCTGCTTAGAAGTACTAAGTATAATCCTTGCTATTTTCTGTTAAAAGAAGCAGCAGCAGCAGCTGTCAGAGGATGAAATAGCCTTCTATTTGCCTGTTAACAGTATAAGGCCATTGATCAGATCCAGTATAAGGCAGTTACTGAATTTCAAGGATGAAAGATTAGCCAGTTCTTATATTCTCACATTCTACTACATTTATAGTTTTTGTGTAGGAAAGAGGCAAGCAAGCCAGTTCTGCTTGTTATACCTAAGTTTCAGAAATAGAAAACAAGTATGTAGTAGTTTCTGCATGACAGTATAGCAGGTGACAGCTCAGCACTATCACTTCAAAATCCCCAGTGCTGAAAAAGAATCAGCCATAGACTATCTTGAGCATTCCCTATTTTCCTCTTGCAGCTGTTCTCCTATCCTAATATCAAGAGTACTGAGAGCAAGGAGGAGCTTCAGAGAAGCTCAGGCTTCATTATACAAAACCTGATTATCACATGAAAATCTTATAAATTTTTGAACTAAAGAATATAGCTCTCCAGCCCAAAAATTTATTCATTTTGTCAATATTGTCCATGTCTTAGGTTTTTCTTTGTGGGATCTGAGATGCCACAAACTATCTTAAAAGGTCACCATTCTCTCAAAAAGGCAAAAACTGAGATTAATAGCAGGGTTTATATCATAAGAACTAAGATACTCCACCCATGCCTTCTGACAAAAGGACTTCCAAGCTATCTAACTCTATACATCATAAACATTTTTATTTTCTGTTTCCTTTTACAGAAAGTGCTTGATATTTGGGAGAGGAGCAGGGAAAGGCAAGTGGCTCTTTGAGTTGCACTTTGTCTGACAAAAGATCATAAACAAGCCTCTAGCAGCACTTCCTGAGCCAAGCAAGGCAATTTGTTGAATCATTTCAGCATAAAAAATTGATGTGACAGGCCCTGCTTTTTCACCAGGCAGAAAAATAACTCATTGCTTCAGCTTCATGCAGGTGCCCAGTATGGAGTAAAACAGACATGGATGAACTCTGAGAAGTTAATCAGGCTCCCAGAGGGGTTCAGGAAATCATACAACAAAGATGTTGATAGATCATGTGTCGAAATGACCTAATAATTACTTTAACAGATGAGAGGGGCTTTTTCCCCCCAAGGCAAAACCACTTATCATTTTTTTAAAAATGTCAGCAGAATTCGCAAAGCTTCAAAAACATAGATGTTAGACTGCTTTCAGTCGCTCCTGGAAAAATGTTGGAACATATATAAACATTGTGCTCAAATGTACTTCTCTATATCACAGAGCAAGTAGCTAGTGCTTTTATTGTAAATTATTGTAAGGTTTTCTTTCATTTCACTCTGGCTGTTTGGACATTTTAAAAATGGCATTACTAAAGTGAGCCGAACAGAAATACAAAATGCTCAGGGATTTTAGCAAATCAGAATGAAAAGTCTCTTCTGATAAAGCATATTATCTCACTGCACTGCTTACTTTGTTTTCTCTTGTTACTTTGTTAAGCTGCTTCATGATTTACCTTATTAAGAGCCATACATTAATAATACCAATATTAATTTTAATGTATAATCAATACATTCCATTTTGATCCTAGGTCCACTCCTAAGGTGTGTGTTCATTCCTTAATGTCCAGAACATTATGTATCAAGGATAGTTGAAACCTTGTTCACTGAAAGATAAGCAAACCTTCATTTGAAATATACATTAACATTTTAGTAGAATTTACCATAACAATAACAGGCACACAAAGAATCTAAAAATTAACCATAGCAGGAGAAAAAATAAATTCTAAGGTTAAAAGCTTTAGAAAGAAAAATCTTTTGTCTGGCATCTAAAAGACATTAGCATGGGCACCAGGTAAGCCTTTAGAAAATGGTTTGCCTCTATTATTATTCACCTCAAACCAATTTTGCTAGAAATATAGTGAACCCTCCTTCACCTGAGGAAATCAGGGCAGCTTACAAAAGCTTACACCAATGCTAAACTTACAAAGCATCACATTAAAAAACTAAAAAAAAGGGAAACTAAATAAACCCACGTAATATTTCAAAATACACATGCAAATAAGTACGTTTTATCCCAGGGTGCTAAAATGATGGCAATCTCAATACCACTCAATCTTTCAGAGAAGTACTTTCTCAAATAAGGAACTGCCAGAACAAGAAAAATGGCTTACTTTTGAGTTTTCAGATAAGGAGCTTTTTCTGACAAGTGAACTGAAGGAAGAATATTCTTTAATGATCTCAAGACATGAGATCAGACAAGTGACCTTTTTTGTATTTGAATCCAAAGCCACTAGCTAGTAATTATGCTATTTTAAAGTAAGTTTGTAGGGGACAACCTGTACAAAGGAAAACACCATCAATCTTCAAACAACATCTTGTTTATTTAGCAAGCAATTTCTCTTCATTCTCTAAATACCTGCTGTGTTAGAGTACAAATAAACATATGAGCAAAAAGTAGTAATCAATATGCAGTAGTAGTTATAATAAAACTACAATGAAATCAATCTGAAATGCAGCCCAAAGAATAAAGCCTATAGTTAAAGATGTCTTTAAATATTTTAAGACACTGCTTGCTGTTAAAGTAAGCACGAGGACTTGTTTAATCCCGCATGAAAAATATAAATTGGTATGTTCCCTGCCAGAAAAAAAGAAAATCAAGGCTACAGAACTTAATCTATAGTTTCCAAGTATCCTACTGATCACCTGTATCCTGCTGATCACCTTTGACTTCAACACGGATTTTACCATATTTGCTTGGCTATTTTGCTCATGCAGACAGAACCCTTTATAACCACAATTTGGTCCTCAATCAAATTAGCCTTAGTAACCCCCTTCCTGAATCTTAGTATGTCTAAATCAGAGGTGTCAAACTGGTGGCCCACGGACCAGATGCATCTAGGGTTGCCAGGTCTGCTTCCAAAAAATAGCGGACAAGCGGGGGAGGCGGGGGGGTTAAGTAGTAAAAAAATAAAAAAAAATTTACAATTAAATTATATATTTTCTTACAAACATTTTAACATGTATTAAAATAATCACTTCAAAACTTTACTTAAAATTCAAAACATCAAATATATTATAATAAAATGTAAAATATTAAATTACATTTTACTTTGCTGTCGTGTGTATTTTTTATTTGACTGCGCAGCTTTGATCAATTCTTTGTGTTTAAGGAATAATTCTTTAATTTCAGTACAATGTTGAGAAATATTAAAAAATATACAAAGTTCACTTCAAACTAATGGTACAAGCAGTCGGTTACGTTCGTCAGTCCACAAATTTCCATGAAGCTGAAAATTCGTTCAACGTTTGCATTTGATACCGGAATTGATGCACAATACTGGAACAGTTTCAGTAAACTCGGAGCTGGCTCTTTCTTGAAAAAGTACGTCCACTTATCAAGGGATGAATCGCCCTGTAGATGAACATAAACTTCTTCTAAGGCAGAAATTTCATCGAAAAGAGTGTTGGGTGGAAGTTCTTCTTGCCATGGTGATAATAACCAGATGTTCGTCATTTCTTCTAAAGTTGGAGGATTATTGCGATCAATTAGATTGAAACAATTTAGCGTCTCATATACTGAATTGGTGAAATTATACCACTTTTCTAGGTACGCAGTGGCTCTTTGATACACGTTGATGGCTTTTTTCTTGAACTTTTGCACGGCATTCTCAGGCAAATGTTTTTTACGTAAGGCAAATAAAACTTTCATTCCAAAAAACTGCTCATCGTATTTTTTGTCTCATTCTAACTTATGAAAAAAAAGACAAAACGCGATTCTCCTATCCTTATTCTCTTAGACTGTACAGCTTTAGATTACGTACGATTTCATCATAAAGCTTTTGAATAAAAAAAATGTCCACTATTTTGTGAAAAAAAATAGTGAACATAATGTGAAAAAAGCGGACTGTCCACTCAAATAGTGGACACCTGGCAAGCCTAGATGCATCATGCACAGGCCATACCAATCCCAGCTCCGCGAAGGGAGAAAAACATCATGAAACATCACGTGACAGGAATGTGACGCCACAAGTTTGCCACCTGTAGTCTAAATAGCAATAGCAATAGCACTTAGACTTATATACTACTTTACACTGCTTTACAGCCCTCTCTTAGCTGTTTACAGAGTCAGCATATTGCCTCCAATAATTTGGGTCCTCATTTTACCCACCTCGGAAGAATGGGAGGCTGAGTCAACTTTGAGCCTGGTGAGATTTGAACTACCAAATTGCAGGCAGCTGGCAGTCAGCAGAAGTAGCCTGCAGTTCTGTATTCTAACCACTGGTCCACTGTGGCTCTAAATCCATGATCCTTGGACTTTATAGCTTGACACTTATATGTACTGGAGATTGAGCTTGAGCCTTGGCTGAAATGTCTTCAGACAGGTTTCCTTCGAAGGTCACTTGGCTCCAGACTGTTCTTAAAAGCCAAGATGAGAGAGAATCAGTAATTCAAAGTTTTCTCTAAATACAATCTCCAGGTCCTCAGGTTGCATATGTAAAAACTGATCTCATAAAAGCAAACTAGATGATACTCTTGGCGTCAATTTTAATTAGTACTGAAACTGTCACAGCATGCCTCCGAGAGTCTGCAATTTCTTTAGTAATATATGTTTTTAACAACCCAATCATTACTCCCAAAAGCTCAATTGGACAGCTAATTGTGAAGACAGTGCCAGTGACATTTGCACACTCGCAGCCTGAAGCTGTTGAGTCACAAGCTGTACCCACCTGAGAATAATGACTCAGGTCACAACAGGTTACTGCTTTAAACAAAGTTTGTTTATTTATTTGATTTCTATAATCATGTGTCTCAACAAGTTCCTCTGGGTGGCCTCTATCATAAAAACATAAAACAATTAAAATAAATAGATATGGTCATAAAGTAAAACCATTGCCACACATGTTAATATAGCTAAGAAATGGGGTCCCTAACATACTTGGCATCTCAGACTCGGGCACATAATCAAGACTTGACAAAAAGGCCAGTAGAGTCAGTGTCATTCTAATCTCTGAAGGGATGATATTCTAGAGCAAGGATATCTCACCCAAAGGCTACAGACTGGTACCAGTCCGTGACCTGTTAGGAACTGGGCCGCACAGCTCGACATGAGCATCAGGCAAGAGAACGAAGCTTCATCTGTATTTGTAGCCACACCCCAGCACTAACATCACTACCTCAGCTTCACCTCAAATCACCATGGATTAGATTTTCATAGGAACATGAACCCTATTGTAAATTGCACATGCAAGGAATCTAGGTTGCACACTCCTCCTTTCCCCCACCTGGTTCATGGAAAAATTGTCTTCCACGAAACTGGTCCATGGTGCCAAAAAGGTTTTGGACAGCTGCTCTAGAGGGCATCCTGAATCCTGAAATTTGAGATTGTGATAAGTCTTAAAACTCCATGTGCAGAGATTGCCATGAGTCATTGAGAGAAAATGACATCCACTCCTTGAAATAGAAGAATCCTCGAATTCCCACTGCTGAAGAGTATGTCCTAGATTCCTTTTTCTTGTTGGATACAAATCTCCAATCCTGGATCTGGATACCTTTAACTTTACATTCTTGTTCCTTCTTGATGCCTTGTCCTGTAAAAGGATCTTCGGCTTATAATTCCTGGACTTTCATAGATGATTTCCACTTCAGATTACAGTACTGTATGCAACAGACCTTCACTTCTTTGTTAATTTAAGTCACAGCTATAAATTAAAGCTGATTGAAAGTTGCCTGCAATTGCCCATAGACGTTGTTGCATACTTATGTTGTGACAGGATTTATGGATAAGTGGGGGTTGCAGAGGTTATGCAAATAACTCCCAAATCTCAAATGCACATTGGGGAGAGGAGTACATCCTGGGCACTGGTTGATCTGACTTCTGTGTGTTAATGTTTGTGGATCCTCTACCCAGAACACTAGAATCAGATGTAAAAAAAGAAAGCCTATGAAACTATCCCCAAACAAAAGAGATGCTTTGTCTGTAGAATCTTTCTCTGCTTACCGTATTTTTCAGTATATAAGATGCACTTCTCCCCCCTCAAAAGTGGGTGAAAATTTTGATACGTCTTATACAGCTAATGTTGCGGTGGGGGGAAAAGGGGAGTTGGTGTGGCACTGATTAGCTGTTATAGAATGGGCCACAGCGGCAGCGAACAAGCCGCAGCAAACGAGCCACAGTGGTGGTGAACGGGCCGCGCCGAATGGCCGCGCTGGTGGCAAACAGGCGGTGGTGAACGGACTGTGGCAGCGGTGAATGGGGCGTGGCGGCGGCGGCGAATGGGTGGCAATGAACGGGCTTCGATGGTGGTGAACAGGCTGTGGCAGTGATGAATATGCTGTGTCAAATGGGCTGTGGCGGCGGTGAATGGGCCGTGGCAGTGGCAAATGAGTGGCAGAGAACAGGTAGCGGTGAATGGGGCTGTGGTGGCAGCAAATGGGCCGTGGCGGCGGTGAATAGGTGGTGGTAAATGGGCTGCAGCAGCAGTGAACAGGCCAGGGCAGTGGCAAATGGGCCACGGTGAATAGGCTGCAGGGAATGGGCCAGATGCACACCTGATGGATGCTGGGAGGCAGAGGCAGATTTTTTTTTCTTGTTTTCCTCCCCAAAAAAGGTAGGTGAGTCTTGTAGTCCAGAGCATCTTATAGTCCAAAAAATACAGTTATTCATAGCCCACGGCTCTAGTGTTATCAATTAACTGATTTATTATAGAATTTTTTATTGGCCAATTGTGATTAGACCCACAAGGAATTTTTGTCCGGTGCATAAGCTCTCAGAGTACATACAACAATAGTAATAGATCATTATCATAGTCATTGTAATAATATATTCATCATAAAACATTAGATACAACACTTAGTGATAGTCATGGATACTAAATAAGCAATCAACATAAATCATACTAGGATTCTAAGTAAACAAATAAATAAATCGTAAAATACAAGCAACAAAATTATAGTCATAAGAAGATAAGGAGATAAGTAATAGGGAAGGTGAGAATAATGATGGAAACACTGCCTTGCTAGATTATTTGACAGTGTTGTGGAAATCAGTTGTTTAGCAGAGTTATGGCATGGGGGGAACTTGTCCTTGTGTCTAGTTGTTCTGATGTGCAGTGTCCTATAGCGTTGCTTTGAGGATAGACATTGAAACAGTTTATGTCCAGGATGTGAGGGGTCTGTAGATACTTTCACAGCCCTCTTTCTGGCTCATGCAGTATATAGGTCCTCAATGGCAGGCACATTGGTAGCAATTGTTTTTTCTGCAGCTCTAATTATCCGTTGAAGTCTGTGTTTGTCTTGATTGGTTGCAGTGCCAAACCAGACAGTCATAGAGGTGCAGATGACAGACTCAATAATTCCTCTGTAATTTACAACCAAACCAATAAATTACTGGAAATATACTAATTGCCTTTTGCTTCTTGCTTCTTATTCTAGGGTTAAACAATATGCTAAGAGCTCTTTGTCATGGTCATTGCCACAGAATAAATGCTACAAGGTGCTCATTGGTAAAATTGGGCTATCTGAATCCTCTGAAGCAGATGGTAATATTCTGGTGATGATAATTTAATTCTATTTTTATTTTAATTTATTTTAATTTGTTTGTTTGTTTGTTTTTCTATTGCTTAACCACCCATCTGCCTCGGAAGAAATAAAAATGTTTATAATGGAACAATTGGAATGAAAAGATGAAAATGAATGAGTATTTCTCCTTCTCCTACTTCAAATTACCACTGATGGGGACAGATTAATAAACTATTTGTCCGCTTCTTTTTTTAAAAGAAATGCTCTCATGTTACGTTTGTTATTTGAAATGAGAAAATACTGATCAGAACTATTTCTCTAGCTTTCCAAAATCCTTCCTGCACCTAGGAATAATAGCATGATTTTAACTACATCATAATTTGAGCATAAATCCTTGCCCGCTTGCTCTGTTGCAGAATCCACAGAGAATCATTTCTGAAAGGTAGAATTAAATGACATTGTTAACCCCTTACCTTCAAAATAATGCCAGGGTAAGCTTTTCTAGTCTACTTCCAAAGTATACATTTCCATGTTTATATTGCCTTAAGTGCTTAACCCCATTTGTGAGAGAGTGCTTCTATTTTTTGCAGGCTAAGCTAAACATTCATTGGCTACTTTGCAAAGAAAGAATTGTACTTTCAACACAGCAGATGCTCACCATGAACCATAATAAATTCCATTCTTCCCCAATAGCAGAATTAGAATAGCACTGTGGCTTTGATCTTTGCTTAGAACAGTGAGGTTTATCAATTTAAACCTTTCATTTTTAAAAAATACGATTTTACCTTCTAGAGCACCTCTTTTTCCTAGGCTTTTTTGAAAAAAAATGTCCAGGTATTCGCTGTTTACTACTTTTGCAGGCATGCAAGATTTCAAACCCAGTTCCCAGGCAGCCCATTTGAACTGCCATTTCCCCCCCTATGTTAATCCAAGACAATATCTACTCTTTCAGCTATGCTTGTAAAAAAACCCCTAAAAAACTATAGTTCTACAGCAGGGGTGTCAAACTCGCGGCCCATTGGCTGGATGTGTCACGTGCTGGCCCCGCCCCCACCCGGTTTAGCGAAGGGGGAAAAAGTCCTGATACATCATGTGCCACCGCTGTGACACTGCGAGTTTGACACCCCTGTTCTATAGGGAACTATAGAATCTGTGGAACAAGATAGAAAAAAGATTTTTTTAAAAAAATTTAAAGTTTATTTTGTGCTTACATATTACATGCACACACACACACACACACACACACACACACACACACAGAGGAGGGTGTATATTGGTGAATGCTTTCCTAGAGCAATTTAATATGTATGAATATTATATAAGAAAATTGATCTGACATTAAGAGAGCAAGTAATTGGCACTATTGCTTTCAATGCTTTCAGATTCTTATGACCAAAATAAATAAAATCAAATTAAATAAAATCCCTGATGTATTAATATTCCCGTAGCAATTCATAGGTAGATTTATGCTTGTACATGCAGCATGTGACGCTACAGGACAGATGCAGTAAATAAATTGCACTTCCCTAAGCCAATAAAGTACATTTAGCTCCTCCTCAGCAATCTTTATACTGAATTTAGATAAAATTAGATGATTAAAGATTCTTGTAATTTTTAAAGGAATCCATATGCTCCACCTCTGTCACATCACTTCAGTTCTTTCCTGAGAAGAACTCCATGCACTTCCTGTTTCTTTTCAAAAGTTCAATGCTATATTTCTAAGAATATTGCTTATTTTTCTTCTAATCTAAAAATGGTCTTCCAAATGTACTGCTGTTATTAAGGAAGTAGGATACTCCTTCTCACAAACAGTGTAGGTTGTTTGAAGCACCTGAAAAGTTTTAAAGTGCCTGCCTCCTAATTATCCATGAAATAATTCAAGAGCCTGAGGAAACAACGAAAACGTAAGATGAGATCCCAATAAAGATACCCTAAGGTACCAATAAAGATGCAATTAAGACATACTAAACCTAATATGCCAGTGTAGTTTATGATGATGAAGCATCTGCTACATTATAAACATAGCAGCCTCACCTATTTCATTCTTTGTAGTTTCTACCAAAATGAAGAGTAGAAGAGGGGGAAAGACACAACAGTGCCAGAAAGTAAGACCGTTTAATCCAAACAGGAAGTAGAGAAGTAGATGAAAAGTTAAGAATCCAGTTCACATTTGTTTTCTCAAATCCATGGTAAGCAAAGAGTATTTCTGTCACTTGGTGTCATTGAACTGTAGCCTGCCAGCAGCAAGGAAAGTCAATTGTAAGAAGCAGATTCAGCATTTTGGATGCCGAGATGCTGAAAGGACATCTTAGTAAACTCAATTAATCTTGTAAATAAATCTTATTTATTTCTCCATTTATTTGTTATTGTAGTCATAGACTCAAAAAAATAAAAGGACAGCTGAAATGTTGGCATAATTATATTGCACAAGTAAACAACTAAGCTTTATGAACAGCATACATATCACAGCTCAGATATGTTGTATGTGAATCAAGCCCAGCAATATCTAGCAAAAATTATCACAAACAAGCCTGTGTACAGAGATTAATAAAAGAAGAAAAATCAAAACAATTGGGTAACATAATTATAAGAAACCTAATTGTAGGTCATCACCACATCTTATATGATCTATTGCAATAGCTAAAAATAACCATTCTAGATGTTTTAATAGAATTGTTTCACAGTAATTGTAATCGCTAATTTAAGGTGACAAGTTAGTGACCAAGTTACTCAGTAAAATTGAGGGGCCAGAAAAAATAGAGTTACGTAATTTGCATATAAGGTGTAGTTTTATCCTTATTTAAAAAAGTAAAGGTTCCCCTCGCACATATGTGCTAGTCGTTCCTGACTCTAGGGGGCGGTGCTCATCTCCATTTCAAAGTCGAAGAGCCAGCGCTGTCCAAAGACGTTTCTGTGGTCATGTGGCCGGCATGACTAAACACCAAAGGCACACAGAATGCTGTTACCTTCCCAGCAAAGGTGGTCCCTATTTTTCTACTTGCATTTTTTACCTGCTTTCGAACTGCTAGGTTGGCAGAAGCTGTAAGAATCCTTGCTTATACCTTATCAAAATAAGCAAAGAAAAATGCTTACAAGGAGATAACATTTTAATAGATTGAATTGCACTGTATGTCTGAAAATCTAGTTTTATTACATAGCTAGTATCTAGTAATAATCTACTACAGAACAAACTTGACAGAAAATACCAGGACTTATCACAAATAAATCTAATCTAATGGATGAACTCTATCACCCTACTCTCCATGGTGAAGCCTTTTCACTTCAATGGATCATTACCCCACTGTTCCCTCTATTCACATTACCTAAGATTCAGTTAGGGCTTCTTCTTGGGCTCAGCTGTGAAGTGCACCAATGACAAAGAGTATTATTTTATAGAAAAAGCCCACAAATCCTATAAAGATCTCTTAGAGATCTATAGTCCTTTTTTTCACAATAATACCTACGGGTCACAGGTCCCATCTGAAATAAAGGAGCTAATTACTTGCAACAGGCTGCATATCAAACAATAAAGGATTAGACATAGAAATAAAATCAGATATGAATGATGTTTTCCTAGTTTTCTCAAGCAAAATGACTATATTTCCTAATAAAATCAGCCACCAAATGAATACTTCATGTGCACAACTTTCACTATATTATCGGCTATGATTAAGAAGCAATATGAATTTTGAATAGGATACAATGACCAGCTTGAAAAAGGACATAAATGAGAGCTCTGAAATAATATTTAGAAACTAGCAGGAGAGAATTTCAATATTCAATATGTTTATATTCAATATTTCAATATTCAATATGTTTATTAAACAATCATACATACAATAAATGAAGAATTTCAAAAGTAAATGTTAGTATGAAGCAACTGAACAACTGATGGATTTGTAATGAATCAAAATAGGAGTTTTATCAGACTAATCTTAATTAATTTACAGATTCATTATTTTTGTTCTGATTAGAAATTCTTTGTAGATTGTGATGAATAATTTAACAAATATTGAATATCTGTTGGTACATTTTGTATTTCACTTCCTTTGATTTTACTGCTTACAGATATTTCCCCACATACAAAAAACCCACATACCATCATCATGTGCATAAACAGTATCTATTATCTTTTAGGAAGCAAATCAAAAAGCTTAATCCATGATAAATTTGTTAAACCTTTAAAATGCCCCCAAACTTCTATTGATTTTATTAATCAACCATGTAAAGGTAAGTGGGAATGAACTTGGAAGACTGAGCAAATGGTTGGTTCCAAGAGAACCATCAGGTAACAGGCAACATAGCCCAAAGCTAGATAATGGGCAGTGCAATGGTTCAGAAGAATCCCTCCCTAGTTTCTTGAGAAGAAAAGAAAATGCGGGGAGGAATGTACATTCAGATATGATAGATTCTGTCAATATAGCTTTACAATAAAATAAATTAGCTCATCAGGTTGTATTTCCTATTTGGTTTGCTTCACAAGACTGACAACCACATACATATTAACAGAACTATTTGTGCAATGCAGTGCAAGGCTTTGATGTCATGCTTTGATAAAATCAGTGCACTGAAGTAGATGTGTGAACCAGTGTGGGGGCCTATTTTAAAATAGCAAATTGAATCAGGTAGTTTGAAAGCACTTTCTAGCTTTTCAAAATCCGTCTCAGTTTTGATTGATTTTCTACTGCTTCTGGAGTTGTTACTATATAATATTGCAGCATCTGTTCCATATATGGGAAGATGACAATATCTACAAGATTGACATGAATAAGTAGAATGCCTTATTAAACTTTCAGCCTATCAAAGTTGTTTAGGAGCAACCATCAACAGTAAGGAACAAGCAGTCAAGATATATGCCACAGGTTACTACTTGATGGAGCAGCAATGAAGGCCTTGGAAAAGATATTCAAATTTTTGTAATACAAAGATCAAAATAGTGCAAACATTGGTGTTCTCTGTGATTATCTAAGAAAGTAAAAGTTGCACCTCTGAAGGAACAGGATATTGACAGTTTTGAACTATGGTGTTGGAGAAGACTCCCAAGTATACCTCAGACAGCCAAGGAAACAAACTGATAGATCATTGAACAAATCAGCCCAGTCCTCTCTCAAGGCTCAAATGACAATATTATCCTCCATTGGATATATTATGTGAAGACCTAACTCCAATGCTGGAATTCCAGTAAACTGAATATGGCTTGGATAAAAGCAGGTAGTCTGGCTCTTCATAATTCCTCTTGCCTGCAATTTTCCAGTCTCCAGAGGGTTTAGAGCTCTGGGAGATGAGGGATTAGTTATTTTGCTGAAATCACGATTGCCATCTTCAAAAAGACACTGGGTTTGCATTCTTTCTTTTCTAATCTATTTCAGAAACTAATTGTAAACTGCTTTTCAGTTATTAGGAACCTCAGGAAAATATTTTTCGTTTGAATTCTTTTTTAAAAAATGATAGGATGGGACTTTGAACTTTGGACGCTAGAGGGAACTAGAAGGAACTAAAGATTATGATTAAAGGAGAAGAAAACTTAAATCTGACAGAGTGGAACAAAATATTTTAACATTGGACTTAATTCAAGATATTTTTGAACAATGAACTCAGAAATTAATTTTAAAAATGTCTGCCTCTAGAAAAGGGGGGAGGGGAATGCAGGATGGAAAAGAAAAAAAGGTAGAAAAGAAAAAAAGTATGTCCCTTCCTTTTGTTATCTTCATGCTGTAAGAAACCTCAATAAAATGTTAAAACAACAAAAAAGAATGTTTAAAGATGTTATGTAAGAACAACTTTTACCAGACAAACACCGACACTGATTTGAAACTGGATTTAAAAACGACATGCTACAAGAATGATATAGAAAAAGATGCTACACAAAAGAAACTGACTTATGTCTTAATAATTAAAAGGGATATACAAATAACAAGCCAAGAAAATGACCTGGATTATTTTTTTCTGGATTTATAAAAGGGGCTTGTTAGAGCTTTGAAAAAAGTTTGTGACAAGGGAAAAAAATGAAAAGAACTCAAGTTCCACATTATTTCAAGGGTCTAAAGTAAAAGTAAAAAGGAAGGGATATAAAGTTGGTTTATTTGATCAAAGTTAAAATAGTTTTGCTGTTGTCTGCAATAATTTTTAATGGGTTTTTGCTGACTGGGCCTGAAATGCTGAAGTTTTGTTTATAAGTAAGACATTGAAATTTGGGAAGACAGCATTTGTTGTATTTTAAGAGGTCATAAGTTACTAATTTTTTTTAATACTTGTGATGAAGGAGGGCATTTCTCTATATATTTGAGTTTTTTCCCTATATTGTTATTTTTTCTTTGCAATATTTTTCTTTTCTGTTTTTTTTCTCTTTATGTTGCAATAATCCAAGTGAAAGATGACTAGCGCATTACTAACTGAGCTCAGAAAATCTTGATTGTTGATTGATAGTTAATTGTAAAAGGCAGAAGCTGTTCACTATTTCAGAATCTCCTTGTTGATTCTAAGGCTGGTTACTTTACCTTCTTTATATTTAGTTGTAATCTCATTTTTGTAATTGTGCTTCAGGACTGGAACATGGAGATCATTTGCCTCTTCAGCTATTAGAGTGATAGGCTATTCTATTGGAGCATGCAGATCATTTGCATCTTCATCTATTAGAGTAGTGTTACCCACACAGTGTACCTTATTAATAGTTATTCTTCTGTTAGCTAAGTCTAACAGCTATTTGTTCAAAATCAAACTTTCTAACTCAGTTTATTAAATACATAAATTATTTTATTCTTATTGAACACATAATGCATTTTCTAAGGATTGATTGATTTATTCTAAATAAAAAAAGCTCATTCTATTTTTATATGGAACCAAAAATTCTATAATTCTTCAACTATAATTTTTTTGATTCTTGTGTCATAGGATTTATCCATTGTTCTCTTTTTTAGATATTTCCAAACTATATCATTAATTTTTTATAGCAATTTGAAATTATGGATTTCATGTTTTCCTTCTTTATATCTTTTCTTCTTTCTTTTTGAATTCTTTGCAAAATATCTCAGTTCTATTGGCCTGCTGCTTTAAGACCAGATAGCCTTGCTTCTTTATGACGATGGAACAAATATTTCTTGGAAACAGATTTCAGCAGACTATTTTATAGTTTTTATGACTAAGTTATTATACTCAACATGATTGTGTCATATTTCCTTACAAGTTCAAACAGATATTAGATGGATTATATTAAATTGATTAGGCTTTGCATATCTTCCTGTTCTAACCAACTGAAATCCAAAGAAATGAAGATCTTTGTTTTAACAGCTATGGTGATGACTAACCTATTTATCAGTTAGTACTTCCTGTGTTACCTCCTAGTTTTTGCATAAGGGAAACAACAAATCATACAATAAAGACTGCACACTTAACAGTTTAAATATTCTTTGTTCCACAGTTCAGTAGAGAACAGGTCATATTTTTAGCTGACTCTTAAGAATTATTCTGCAAACAGTTTTATACATAAATGGAATTTCAATTTTTTCATGGAAATATAACTAAAGAAAAGTGTGAAGAAATACTGAGCAAAGTAGGAATAAATGGAAGTTTCTTAGTACGAGATAGTGAGAGCATACCTGGCGCTCTTTGCCTGTGCGTTTTGTAAGTACTTCCACTTTTATGTAACTAAAATAACTTCTTTTTATTGTTAAAGAAAAGGATTCAATTAGAAGAAATGCAAATGTTCAGTTGAATCTGGTATTGTATAAGGACAGCTTAAACATGACTGATGTTTTATGGACATAGTTTTATTTTTAGATGCTTGCATTTTTGGGAACCAACTACCATCTGTTTTCAGAAAGTAAGGAAATTGTTCCAGGCACATATACTTAGTGGGAGTATACATAATACTGATTCTGCTTTATTATAAACTGCAGTGTATATCTAGCCCAAATTTAAATATAGAAATAAATATACAATAAAATTATATGCTGTTTTTGGAGGTGATACATTTCAAGGATATTTTTTATCCACCAGCTCTCTCCATTTCTTCTTCAAATGATGTATGGTGTAGAAAGAGATATGTAGGATAATATACGTAGCATATATGGAAGCCAGTTCTCATATACGAATTCAACCAGTTGTATGATGGCAATTGTCATTGCTACTGAGCTTAAAGGCAATTCGTATTTATAAAAATTATTTAGAGGCAAGTATATGTAATTATTCCATACTGACTTGGGATGTCTACTCTTTTAATATAAAATACTCTTTGTCAATATAAATACTTCTTTTAATTTTTTTTCTCCTCCAGAATGGTAGAACAGATTTTTCTGTTGCTCTGGAGATGTTAATTCATATATTTGTTCAGAATTTTCACATCACAACAAAGTTCCTATTTATTTAGCTGATATCTATTTCTAGAAAACTAAAACTTAATTAGTTACAGTTTTGTTTACCAGTGACAAATTTATACATTTTGTGCATATTTCTCTTTATGGTTATCAGTTTTAGGCGTATGATTCTTCAGTGTATTTTACTTTCCCAGTTCCCGAACATACCCTTCCCTAATACACTTTCTATTCTAAAAATTAGTTATGAACATCTTATCTACACTTACCGAATCTTCAGGAAAAGTGATGGACATTTTATGATGCAGGTAAGAAAATGTATAATCTATTCCTTATTCCTTAAATGTAAAGAAATATAATTTTAATAGACTCCTACAAAACTTGCATGCAATTTTACTAGTTGGAAGGGGGAGACGCATGTTAAACTAGAATGTGCTTAGATTATCTTTTTTCCAACTTCATGAATTTTAAATTGTAATAAATTATGTTGTTTAATTCTGATTCTGTATTAATATAAAAAGATGCTGAAGGTTATAGTTTGGGGATGTTTTAAAGACATGCTACATTAGCTATAATCATATCTGAAATGAATCTATTTCATTACTTATCTTTTAGATATGAAATAAATTATTAATAAAATATTAAGTGTAAATTTAGCTTTAATGTGCTTATATTTTAGACATCTGAAGGTACTCCAAGACATGTCTTCAGAACATTTAACAGTTTAATTGAAAACTACAAAAAGCCAAATCAAGGCCTAGTAATCAATTTGTGCTACCCTGTAAATCGTTGTCCTTACTATCAAGAAACTCAAACTGTGTATGTCACTAAAGAAGAAGCATATGAGGATCCAGGTAAGAGACAAATAATTATAAAGGTGGTAAAATATTTATATATTTCAAATTAAAAAATGATATATCAGCATAGACTACTAAAGTTTGCTTTTATGAATGAGGGAGAGGGAGAGGAAGGGAGGGAGGGAAGGAGAAGGAAGGAAGGAAGGAAGGAAGGAAGGAAGGAAGGAAGGAAGGAAGGAAGGAAGGAAGGAAGGAAGGAATTCTAATCTGCCTAGAGGAATTATTTAGAGGATTGTTATAAAAATATGGGCAATTATTTTCTTAGCTGAAGTGGTCAGGCATATACAGTATTTTTATAGCATTGTGGGATTGGAAGTGGCTGTAACTATTATTGTCCAAAACTAACATAGTTTTAGGAAAGCATTGGCTGTGGATTTGGTGTTCAGATTACTGTCATATCAGTTACATACCAGATCTGGTGTGATAGAATGCATGGCTCTTCCTTTGCATGAACCAATGAGATATGTTACTTTTTGCCCAGATCTAGCTTTCAGAGCAGATCAGAGTCTCCTCACAGCCACAGCAGAAATGCCTATTCTGTTATCAATAGAATTTCAGCATTTAAATTAGCAGTATTGGCCAAAACCAATAGTGGATCCAGAGCTTGCTTCTTCTTGTAACAACAGCATTCCCTGAATGGAATAGTCTCTCACTGAATAACCCTCATTGAATAACTATCAATACTTCGTTCCCCCTGCAGTGCAAAAGCCTGCATACTGTTCCCACGACAAAATGGAATTTGTTTAGAGGGAGCCTATGAAATTTAGGCAAATTGGCAAATTAGTAAATATTAACTGCTTTCAGATTTGCCAGTAAAATCAATTCATAAGCTGGATACTTATTTAATTTTTCAATTTCTATAATCACTCAATTCAATTAAGTGACTCTGAATTCTAAAAGTACAAAACAATTAAAATAATAAAAAAAACCATCAAAACAATAAGAACACCCACAAGATAAGTACAACCGTATGAGATAATTAATCTACTAATAGTAAAGCCAAATAACCAGGACCCTTAACACACTCCAGATACATAGCCAAGGTTTTAAAGCTTTGCAAAGGCCAAAAGGGCTGAGCCTGTTCTAATCTCTATTCTCTTCTCTGAGAGGAGAATATTCTGTAAACACAGGAGCTACAGCAGAAAAAGCCCTGTCTTATAGTTCCTGCCAGTTAACACTCCTTGACTGATAGGATCTGCAGCATTCTCAATATATTTAATTGAATTGGATGGGTAGAAACTCTTGGAAAAGGACATTCCTTCAGGTAACCTATACAAGCCATGCAGGGCTTTTAAAATGACAACCAGAAACTTGAATTGCACCTAGAAACACACCAGCAGCCTGTGCAGTTCACAGAGAAGAGATTTTACATGTGCCACATAGCCGGCACCATTTATTATCCATGCAGCTACATTTTGCACCTGTTGAACTTTCCGAATGCTCTTCAAAGATAGCCCCATGTAAAACATGTTACAGTAATCTAAGCAAGAGGTTACAAAGAGATGGGTGACGGTGAGCACGACTCTTCATCCAGGAATGGGCGCAACTGACACACTACCCAAAGGTGTGCAAAAGCTCTCCTAGCCACAGCTACCATATCTTGTGTGGATGGAAAAATTCTTCAGTTTGCAGGAAGTAACAATGGCAACATTTCAAGCATGTATACAACTGTCTCCTGTCTCCTATTAAATGGGCAACATGCTAAATTGTTAAACACACCATTTCAAGTACCACCCAAGGCCACCCTATGTTAGGTTCTTGAATAGTTGTGATTATTGTTATCCAGCTAGTTGGACATGCTTAGTGGAGTGGGGAGGCAATAAAATTATGGACATTCATCAATCCCTCTTCTTAACTTGCTCCACATTAAAACAATAAGGACAGGACCAGCTGTTAGCCTCATTACTAATTGCTTGGCAATTAAGGCAGCAGATTTTGGCCCGCATACTTTTTTCCCTGCTGAAGGACTGATGGAAAGTACTTTAACATCTGGCTGTGCCCTGTTGGTCAGTGGTCATATACATACTTTGCATTCTCAAGGTCAAACCCTAGATAAAATATACGGGTGGTCTTTGAGACTTAAAACCATTAAGCAAGCATCAAGGTACAATGGCAGTGAAAAAAGTGACTTATGACAGTTGCAGCACCCTCCAGTCACATGATCAAATGCAACTGGCATTATTTATGACACTTCCATAGGCTTGAAACGAGATGGTAGCAAATACATTTAATAAATAAATAAATTGGTCTTGCTAACTTTTCCAGCCAACAAGCAAAGTCAATGGGTTAAGTCAGATTTGCTAACCGACCATATGATTCACTTAATGACTGCAATGATTTCACTTAACAATCAAGGCAAAATTGTCATAAAATCAAGCATATGCATTTTCTGCAGTGGCTCACCTAGCTGACCTAATCTGGTAAGTCAGGGTCCACCTGCATAAAAGCATAGCAGCAATAGCACTTTGACTTATTTACTGCTTCACAGTGCTTTACAACCCTCTTTAAGTGATTTAGAGAGCCAGCATATTTCCCATAAACTAGGCCCTCATTTTACCAACCTTGGAAGGCTGAGTCACCCTTGAGCCAGGCAAGATCAAACTGCTGGTAGACTGAGATGTTATAACATACATCAGGAAGAGAACATTAGGCTAGATAATGTAACAGTCTGACAGAAGTCTACTCTGTATTTTTTAAGGCACTGAACATCTGAAAGAAGCCAAGTCCTTTAAAACTTTATTTATGTCAAAAATGGAAGTATTAGCAGCAAACAACTAAAAGGCAGTTAGCAGAATATAATATAGTATTGTAAACTGATATGCATGGCCTTATCTGTCTGCCCCTGGAAAAATCATCCCCCTGAAAACTGGATGGTTCCCCCGTTAGTGTTCTGGAGGGCCTTAGACACAACCACTGCCAGACCTTAGACTAGAGTGATTACAAGTTTGTTGATACATTATATTAACTAGATTAACCATCTTTTTATTTATATTGTACTTATTCTATTTTATTGGTGGTGGTTTTGTGTTTTCGAGTTGTATTTGTATCTTATTCTCTGCCATATTGCGAGCCATCAGGGTAATTCTGGAGTTAGGCAGTACCTAAACAGGTTAAATTTAAATTCACATTGTTATAAATAATCTCATTCATCTTTACAGTGGAAAAAAAAGTTCCTTTTATGTCTGTCTCGAAATAAAAAAAAAGAGAAGCAAAATACAATATGCATGTGGGCGTATGCAAATTCTTTAAAAAACAGCTTTGCTTTGGCTTTTTACTAAAACATCAATGCTTTTGATAGTGTGAGAGTATGAGAGTGTGAAAAGGAGTCTACATCTAAGTGTCACATTGGAGTGATACGTTGGTATTTACTGCTGAACAAAGTAAAGTATATTCCTGCCAAAGTGAACTGACCCTCTGACACTTTTGATTGGAAGTGGATTGCTTTTCTATATTGAGGCACTACAACTGAAGGAGACACCATCCTACAAAGTGAAATAGTTAAACATATCTCTATAGGACTGGGGGGGGGGAATGAAAGGAGCTATGGAGATATTGGGATATAAGTTATTTGCTGTGGAAGGGTGGTAAAACATACCATAAATACAAGCCTTCTAAGTTACATTTAACACTGAAAACACAATTCAACCAGAATTTAAAGGAGCAAAAGTAGGAATGGATGTGAGGTTAAAAAAGAAATCATTTTATGTCTTTGCTACAGATTTCTGTTCTTCATTCAGGTTTCTGGCCCCTTGAATTGTATATTGTAAGATAGTTATGTAATAGATAGAATCCTCATTCTATTGAGTCTTATATAGTAAATTATCTCTTACTACTGTGTGTTTAAATCAACATTGATTACTTAAGCAGCACATTGTGAATGTGAATAACTTTTTGCACTGAAATTTAGAGAAATATGATAATCTTTTTCTCATCCTCTCTCCAGATGTTGGTGAAGATTACATTAACGTCTTGCCCGATTAATCTGTTCACTCCATTTCAGCAGGGGTGTTCTATGGATCACACCCATGCAAACTCTTCTATTCACTTCACTGGATTCTGTGTTCATTTGTACTTTCGATAATTAGGTGACAAATACCAATTTTTACTTGCTGGTTTGCTTGCCTGTGTAAAAAGGCACATTTTGTAAAATGCATACATACTTGTATAATCTTCTTTCCATGTACTGAGTACATACACGCCCTGATGAAGTGGACATATGAAAAGCTTATACCACAAAAAGGTGATAGCTTTTTCCATTTTGCAATACCTCATTATATTTTCACTTTAACAGTTTTCCTTTATTTGCACTATTTAACTTACTATATCTGAGAGTCATAAATGCAAGGATCTTTGATCTTTATAATATTCTAAATTGTTTATTTTAGTATTATTCAATATCATTGCTATAAGTAACACTTACAAAAACACAGATATATTTAAATCTCATGTTTTAAGATCACAGTAATGAATATAAGAAACCTAAGAATGTTTATATAGCTGATCAAGTAGCTATGCAAGATTTGGTTAAGAAGTAGCATAAGCACCTCTAGTAACCACCAATTATTATTTAATATGTTAAGCAAGCCAAATGCTTAACTCATCATCATGCTACATCATGTCCATTCAAGAGGCAAAGTTTGGAAAGATCAATCACCTTAATAGTTTATGCCCTCTCAGAAGACTTTGTATTTACTAAAATTGTATTTTTAAAGAAGACGATATGTAATTTCTGATTAAATTATTGGGTCTTTATCAGGGGTGAAATGCTCCCGGTTCAGACCGGATTGCCCGATCCGGTAGCGATGGAGACGTGTGGTTCGGAGAACCGGTAACAAAAATCCCTGCCCCCTCATTGCCCAGCTGAGCCGCGCAATCATCAGAGGCTTTTTTTCAATTTTTAAAAGCATTTTTTCTACAACCTCTTTGGCCAAAAAATGCTTTTAAAAGTAAAAAAAAAAAGCCTCTGATGATCACGCGGCTCAACTGGATCAGAGGCTTTTAAAAGCATTTTTTCTACAACCTCTTCCGCCAAAGAGGTTGTAGAAAAAATGGTTTTAAAAGTAAAAAAAAAAAAAAGTTGGCCACGCCCACTCAGTCATATTAACCCCACCACAACCAAGCCACGCCCACAGAACCAGTAGTAACAAATTTTACATTTCACCACTGGTTTTTATTCTTCTTTGATTTTCTCTTTCTGCATATATATTTCTGCATAAAAGAAACCTGCAAACTCTGTTCCTCAATGCGATGATGATGTCACCTAGCCTGTAAATGAAATGTCTGCAAGAAAAAAGGGAAGCTCAGAGGACACCAAGAAGCCAACAATTATCTGAATTACATAATTTTATTTGGGTGAAGTGTGTTGGTCACTATACAAGAAAAGATACTAGTACATATAGTTTTTCTTGATGGTATTTTACAATGGAATTTTACATTTTGATCAATTGTTGCAGGTAGCATGCAGGATGAATTTAAGGAACTCTTATGTTTTCTTTTTAGTTTATATATAAAAATAAAATGCATAACATCTACCACTTTAAATGAGCTGCAGTTTAGAAAAGAAAAACATCATTAAAATGTTTGATTAGTTCCACCAATTCATTTTCTTGTTAAAGTAACGCTATTACAGAATTTGGTCTGTAATTCTTTAGTAAAAACATTGGCATGTTACTAATATTTTAAAAATGTACTAGAAGGCAAAAAAGGGACAGTATGCCAGAGAAATGAGTTTAAATTGTAAAAAATATATATACATTCGTTTAACTTAAATTACATTGTTAAACTAGACACATTTTTAAAAAAAGTTACCGAAGCATAAATAAAATAACTAAGTGTATCCTTACATTTTAAAAAATTGAAGTAAAATCACCTCTAGCTGAGCCTTATAGATGTCTACATTTTTAATATAATTTCAGTGCAAGGTTTTTTTAGTTACCATCTTCTTTTTTTCTGCTAATGGCTTTTACATTTTTAAATTATAATGTACTCAAGTGTTCTTTTCAATTCATTTTAACCATAATGTTAATGTGCTATAATCCATGCTGTTAATTGAAATGTCTTGATGAACTGTGAAGAATACATCTCTATAAAAAAATAAATGAAGTATTTTTCCAGATAACACTTTTGTTTGCGCAATGATTTTTCTTTAGAGAAATTAAATAGTGCTGTATATTCAGGAACATTAACATGAATGACAGAAAATCAATGAGAATGTCGGTTTCCAAATTCTTTCATGAAGAAATGCTAATCATTTTACAGTTTTGGGGATTGGGGGTGAAGCCATTTCAAGGATCAAGAATCTGGAAAGGACCTCAAAAGTCACTAAGTCCAATTCCAGAATATCCAGTACTGCATTATGTTTAACAGGTACTGTAGTCATACTACTTTGGCTTTAAGAACTCTCTTATCAGTTTATACTATCGAGAAATTCTTCCAACTGTTAATTTTGAATTATTTTTCTTAGAAGTACAATCCATTGCTTCAAATCTTAAACTTTGGAACAATATAAAACAAAATAATGCATTTTAGCATATCTCATAAAATCCTATCTTGTTTTCTTGTGTGCAATAAATGTTTGAATCTTTTCTCATGGGACTTGATCCCTAAGCCTCTTTACCCTCCTTCACCTAATATGTAATAGAACATACTATGCTATTGTTATATCACTTCCATTTCAAATAGCTAGTGATCTATGTTGATGATAACATTTAGCTGGGTATATTTTTGATTGTTTTTAATTTATTTTGATTGTTTTTCAATTTAAGTTTTATGTATATAAAAAGACAGAAGCTTTTCGAAAATTAATTATTTCCATTACACAGGATTTAACACTTTCACATTGGTTGATAGTATCAGCCGGTATGTAAGGTTTTCGTAAATCATCTGTGTCACAGGAAATAACAGCAGAAACATTTGCTGTTATTTGCTTTATTCTATAAAAAGTTGTCATTAATATATGAAGAAAATGGTCCTAATGCATATAATAAAATATATACATGGAATTTGTCAAATAGTTACTATGTGCATACTAGGTTTACTATGCAAGTAAACCTAAGGTTCTTCTAAAATAACAAATATTTTGTAACCATCAGTAAGATATGCCACACATCTACAACTGCCGTGAGCAGATATCATCTTCAATTTACCACTTATTTAATTAAATTGTGAGGTGGGCTTCAATTAACTCATCATGTAATCTGTCCAGGAATTACTAACTCTCTTAGATGAGGCAGTGAATTCATATGAAAAAGTGACCACTGTTAATTCATGGCACAAATGGGAAGAAGGGATATAAAGTGGATTAGAAATAGCAAGCCCCACTTCCAAATCTGTCTAAATAATGGTAACAATGATCCTGTTATCATGGATTTCTAATATTTCCCTTTCATCTAGAGAAAAAAATGAAAAAGGCAGACATGGAGTTGAAGTCTGAGAGGATAAAAAATAAATTACAACCACATGACAGATCCAGCCATTTTTTCATTATCTTGCTAGAACAAAAAGTTGTGTCAATTGATGCAGTGAGGGGATAGTTAGATCTTTCAAACTCTGCAAACAGTCTGAATGGCAAAATGAAAAATCTCAGCATTCAAAAATTGCTAGGCTGAAAGAGACTGCTCAAAGTGGGACCAAAAGTACCTCCTTATACTACAGATCTGACAAGCAACTAGAAAAGAATGGAAAGGAAAAAGTGAGGGGACAGCAAGACTGCTGGAGTGGTTTCCAATGTCGTCAGTAAACAATAGCTGTCTGAAACTTAGTTCAGCATGTGACAACTGCTAAAGAGTTGTTAGCCAGTGTGTTCCATTTCCCAACTATGAGTATTATTTCATCATTATAAAGACATGTACACACAAACACACAAAAATTTTTGTTGACTTATTTTATGATATTAAGACACACGCGGTACAGTAATTGTTCTTTTCCCTATCCTCAATAGCCTGTCTTATTAAGTTGTCTGGAAACATTTATAGAACTGAAAAATTATGTGTCACAACAGATTTGTGAGATTTTTTGAAGATGAATCACCTGTGTTCATTCAACTGGAACACTGATTTTGACACATTACATACAGAGGCACTGAGCATATCTGGTACATAATTTTGCTAAAAATAAGGGATCACTTTCAGTTTAAGAGTTAGGGTTAGTCATTGGATTCTCCTTATCTCCCAGAGATAAGGAGAATCCAAGACCTCGGTGCCTTCCGCCGTGCCCTTAAAACCTTCTTTATCCAGCAAGCCAGGTTGGCCTAACACTTTTTAAAATGTTTTTAATTGTCTGTTATTGGTTTTAATCATGGGGCCAAATTTATATATATCTTTTTAATTGTATTTTAATGTTTGTAGTTTATGTTTTTACTTGGCTGTTCACCACCCTGAGTCCTCAGGGAGAAGGGCAGTATACAAATTTAAAAACAAACAAACAAACAAACAAACAAACAAACAAATAATCCCTGCCCATGTTGTCTTATTCTAACTAGCCTGTGGTGCAACTGGATGGAATCAGAAAATTGTGGATACATTTTTACAAGATGGTGTGATCTTAAATGAACAATAGCAATTCTATAGTGCAGGGCTATCAAACTCCCAGCCCACGGGCCAGATGCGTCACACACTGGCCACGCCCACGGCCGGTTTAGTGAAGGGTAAAAAATTCCAATGCGCCATGTGACACCACAGTGACCTGACTTTGACAGCCCTTCTATAGTGGATGATGTAAACTGATTCTAAACCCTGGCAAAATAAAAAAAAAAAATTGGATGGATAGTTCCAGAGTATGGATCCTAAGGAGCTTAAGTGTTCTAAATTAAGAAACTTCAGAAACAATAACATATCAACACCATGCAGAAATGACCATCTGTCAACTAATAAACTATTGAATACCATGGACTCAGCATCCATATATCATTTGTGTGGAAAATACAAACACAAGAGCCAATTAGAATAATAATGTTAGCTGCCTGAGCAAGGGATTGGACTAGAAGACATCCAAGGTTCCTTGCAACACTGTTATTCTCTTAATTTTAAATCTCTCTTTGACAAATTACCATTATAATCTGGTAAATTATCATACAGTACTGTTTCTGGTGGTCACAGAAAAGTGCATCAGCAAAACCAGGCAACCAGTGCAGCTTAGAAATGCCGAATTTCTGCTGTTTATAGGTCATGGATCTTTTGGTGGATTGATGTTTGATGCCTTGCATTTTTTATGGATTGTCAAAGCATTTTTAGACACAAGCATAGCTGGACTTCTGGATGAGAATAGAATTGAGGACTAAATCCCTCCCTCTCCCTATTCAATCCTCGATGAAAACTCAGATCACTTTGCCTTAGGGAAGATTAAACTTGAGGGGAACTCAGAACAAAATGAGATCAAAGTCACCGCAACCCTTTCCTTCTGAAAACGAGAGTAAACTCATTACTGTTTGGAGCAGTGATAGCAATCCTTTAAGACACCAAGTGCCCAAACTGCGCATGCATGCCCGAACTGAAAGGTGCGTGCGTGCATGCAAACACACGGACATGCATGCGCAAATGTGCAGACATGCGCACATGTGCAGCAGAGACCCGAAGACCAGCTGGACAGCGGGAAGCAAGGCATCCCAACACCGGCAGCGCAGCAATAGGTAAGATCTTTTTCTTTCGTGAGCTTCTGTTTCGTCGTTTGCAGGGAAACAAAAGCTCATGAAAGAAACGCCATGGAGATCTGACCGGGGCAAACAGCACATGTGTTAGCAGAGAGGGCTCTGCATGCCACCTCTGCCATGCGTGCCATAGGTTCACCATCACGGGTTTGAGGTAACGGGCTGTGTGGAGAGAGTTTCTTCCTTTAAATTCCTGGGAGTCTACCTTGACGAAGATCTTACCTGGAAGATCAACACGACCCAGATGACCAAAAAGGCCCAACAGAGACTCCACTTCCTCAGGGTCTTGCAAAAAAACAAAGTGGAACAACAACTGACGACCTCCCTTTTACCCATCCACAATAAAAAGCATCCTCACTCATTCCATTAGTGTGGTATGCCGGCCTGACAGCTGTGGATTGAAAGACATTACAAAGGGTGCACAGCACAAAACATTGTGGGCTGTCCCGATATCCATAGATGACATCGCTAAGGCTCGCTGCCTTAGAAGAGCAAGGAAAATTTATTTATTTAGTCGCATTTCTATGCCGCCCAACTTCCAAGGGACTCAGGGACGACTCACATCCTGGTCAGCACTTCTTTATTCTCCTGCTGTCGGAAAGGAGATATAGAAGCATAGGCAGCCGCACAAATAGGCTGAAGAACAGTTTTTATCCATGAGCTGTCAGGCTTCTGAATGGAAAATAACTTTACAACAACATAGTACCATTGACTTGCGGGGCGGGCGCGATGTGCAATAAGTTCACATGGTGCAGTAGGATTGTGTGCTTGTTAGTAGGATTCACTGGGTTAGGGATTTTTTTTTTTGACTGTCTTTCACTGTAAGTTGTATGGGGGGGGGTGCACGAAGCGAGGCTCAGCCCATCTCATTGTACACATGTTGCACTCTGACAATAAAGGTTTGAATTGAATGACAATTCAGCCTGGCTTTCCCCTCCTCCTATTCTTACCTGCTTGCATTCTACAACGCCTTGTCTAATCACCCCTCCCTGCAGAGCTTTGCCCAAAGCTCCTTCTCTCGAACACGCTTTGAGAAACGGACGCGGTTTCCCTCTGACTTCTGTGGGTTTTTCGCGGCCGGAACTTTACGAAAGCCGTTGGTTGAAAGCAAAAAATAGCCATCCCACACACTGGCCTCAACTACGCCTGGCCACATTTCACACGGGCTGGAGTGGATGAAAGCGGTCGAGCTCCGAGCCCGGAGCGAACAGAACCTCCCCGCTGAGATCCTTGTCGCTGGTTCCCAGCATGCAAGCGAGCTTCCTAGAGCGGCGGAGGCTTCCGCCCAACTCCGGAGGCTTTCCTTCACTGGAGCAACAGGGGCAAAATGGCGGCCAAGGCGCCAAATACAAACTTTTGAATTTCGCGAGGTGAGGGCTGACACTGTCTCTGGCCGACTTTACGGATGGTTGAGGCCATGGACGCCTCGGCCTGTATGAAGTCTCTGCTCTTGGCGGCTTCTCAATACCGAGCTGCCCGCACCCAGCCCAACGCAGCGCTGCTTCAGCGGAGTTTAGAGGTGAGAGACAGTCTCGGTAGACCACCAGGTTCAAAGCTTCCCCCCCCTCCCCCCACTTTCCCTTTCAGATATTTTGTAGTAGAAATAGGTAGAGAAAGAAGGCGCGTTCAAATAACTGGCCCGCTGCTGCCTCAGCGCTATCGAAGCTTTTCAGTCACAATTCCCCCACTACTGCCCCGTTTTTGCGAAAGATATGCAGAAGATCCATATATAAACGAAGTGGTTAAGGGCGAATATGTTGGGTCCTGATCGCTCCTAGCGCAAAAAACCTCCAGTAATCGTTGAAGAACTGAATGTAGGACGCCGTCCTCAACTGATCCTTAACTGGCTCTTTATGTAGGCAGCCCCTGCCATTATTTTGTTTTGGCAGTGGCACATGTCAGCCCCTATCGGAACAGGCAAAGAAGCCACCCCCAAATCCGTTTGGGGACATGGCCCTGATCTTGCGGCTGTTGGTCGGTGAGAGCTACTGTGGTTCATGCATCCGGGGCCACAGCCACTGATATTTATCTTTGGACCATAGGTGGTGGTATTTCCCCTTGTGCCAGAAAGCCATTGCTCTCGCTTTTCTTGCCAACCCATGGAGAGAAAGTGGGAGCTAGGACTAGTGTTCTGCCATTAAAAAAGACCCCTCCCTCCCTAGTTTAGTTTATTTGATTTGTATACCACCCTACTCCCGAAGGACTCAGGGCGGTGAACAGCCAACAATAAAATACATAGATACACAAAATTTAAAAACCAGATAAAATCAAATTAAATCATTTTGGCCCAGACAAATTAAAACACCCCAATAATTTAAAAATAGATTAAAATTTAGATATTTAAAAAGGGAAGAGATTAGGCCAAGCCCGCCTGATGGAATAAAAAGGTCTTCACAGCGCGGCGGAAGGTGCGCAGATCCGGGATCCTCCGTATCTCTGGGGGGAGCTCATTCCAGATAGTAGGTGCCCCCACAGAGAAGGCTCTCCCCCTAGGGGCCGCCAGTCGACCTAGTGGCTGATCAGTTTCTTTTCCCTGCTGAAGATGAATGGAATAGAAGTGGCTCTTTCATCTCTGTATCTCTACTATTATGTTATGGGATCCTCCCTGCAGATATGCCAGCTACACGCACACCAAGTGCAGGCTTTCTCAAGCCCCTTACATAATTCAGATCAGTAACAGACCAACCCAACTCACAGGATTGAAAATAGGAGAGTTAGGAATATTAGGTATGTTTTCCACCTTGACTGACCTTGATTTATTTATAAAAATAAATACAAAGGCAAGGTAATAATGCTTGGATTTAAGCCAAAGAAATGAAGATGGGTTATGAAATCTCTGAAACTAGATATTTAGTCCTTACAATACTTATTATAGAATACAGGAAACAGTTCTTTATAATCTGTTTAATATTCTTTCTCAAAGATTCCAAGCCGAAGGTTTGTTGTCTCACCTATGAGATAAGACTGATAAGTCCATCTGTAAACGGGTGGGTTCTACTTACCTTTACTACCAGTTTGCAATGGGGCATGCGCAGAAGCGTTTTAATGACATCAGGGTCAGTGGGCGGAGCCTCCCGCCAGTTTTACTACCGGTTCTATAGAACCAGTACGAACCGGGGACAACCCACCACTGCTTGTAAACCTTTGAGTGAAAATTCCCTTAGAATTTCCCTATTCTGCCTGAAAGAACAAAAATGGATGGGGATAAATTATATCAAAGCACATAAGTGTTTAAACAAATGTCTCTTGATAGATGTTTTTGTTGGGGTATAAGTCATACCGCAAGTGGGGGAGGAGAAACAGATCAACCACTAACTGGCTGCAGTAGTGCTCGGACTCTGCAATCTGCACCTGTGGTAGAGGTGGGGTGGAGGGAGTGTTACTTTCTTCTCTCCCTCTAATAAGAAATAACCCTGCTGAAACTGGTCTGTACTTCTGCGGGGAAGGTGACAAGACCCACTTCCCGTCCTTCTCTTATCCACTTTGCTTATGCTTTCTACCATGGCAAAAGAAATAAGAACCTTTCTGTTTTGATTCTCATACTATGAGTTGGGTGAGAAAGGGGGGGAAAACAAGAAGGAGAGAATAGTGTCTTGGTACCACTTGTTGAATCACAACTATGTTACTTCCAGCAGCTGGCATCAAGGGAGTTGTTTTCCCACGTAGCTTTCTTCTACCCCAGGCTTCTAGCACTTCACTGTCAATGCAAAATATGAGTCTAAAGTTTGATCAGTCTTTGAGTTGAGTTGAGTTATTTTTATGCTGGTTTCCAAACTGCATATTTGTACTTTAATGCTCTGTGCAGAAGAGCTACAAGGTCACAGTTATACATAACCTGACTTGTTAATAAACTGATACTAGTCCAGTGAAATACAGGTATACAGGAAATACAGGTATGTTTATTACAGAGATGTTTTGCAAGTTCTGTCTTCTATAGTTGTTTGAAAATTTCTTAAAATATGTAATGATGAGGATAATATTGTCTTTATTTATTTATAAAATGTATAGACTGCCCATCCTACCTCAAGATAAATGGGCAGCATTTAAGGCAATTGGGCCCCTATTTTCAAGGTGACAAGGACAAAAAAAAATCTGTGATATAGGGATTAATTGATTTATTTCTGCATATTGTGATTTGCATCCAATAAACCTCCTATTGTAGTTTTAAAGCACACGTTGCTTCAACGATGTTGCTACAGAAGAAAAAAATTTCAACAAGTTAATATACCAGTAATTGGAAAATCAAAGAAAAAGTAGACTGTCTCAAGTTAACTTGACTTGTGGAGACTTCATAGACATACCCTTACAATTTTTCTTTTCAGGTTATCTCAGGATTGAAATTGACAAAATTTTTTGCATCAAACCATATTTTACCAAGTGAATGCCTCAATTGCTTAGTAGAACTTATTGAGGACCCAAATCTAAGCCCTCCATTAACCTTGAATGTTGTAGGCTTGCTTTCTAAGTTAGGTAAGTTTTAAATGTATTTGAGTTGCACATACAAGTTATTTTATAGCTGGGAATATATGTGATATAATCTTATTGATAGCTCTGATTTCTTTCTTTTTTAAATAGGCTGATGTCCTATTAAATTTTTAATTAAAGAGGAGTTCACTTGTTATTAGAATCATACTTCCTTGACTGAGGATTTTTAAAAAATAATTTATTGCAAGGGTCTGGAGCAGAACAGTTTAATATTTGTAAAATAATAACAAAGTAAAAAGTGATAATTAGCATGAAATATACTATACTATTTGTATCATATTCTGTACAACCTCATTTATTTCTTTGCAGATATGACAAATTGTGGAATATGTAAACAAGTGATTATGATACTTCCATCAGAAATGAATTATCTCCAAAATATAAAATCTGAGATAGAAAAACAGTTGAAATGTTTTCAGTTTGCTAAATTTAGTTAGTTTGTATTTTGAATATATGTATACAGGTTGTCTTTGACATACAACCAGTGGTGAAATCTAAAATTTGTTACTACCGGTTCTGTAGGCATGGCTTGGTTGGGGGCGGGGGTGTAATGTGACTGGGTGGCTGGCCATTTTTTTTTAATTTTTTTTACTTTTAAAACCATTTTTTCTACAACCTCTTCGGTGCAGAGGTTATAAAAAATGCTTTCAAAAGGCTCTGACGATCCCAGCTGAGTTGCCTGATCGGCAGAGGCTTTTTTTCTTTTAAATGCCTCTGATGATCAGGCAACTCAGCTTGGATCGTCAGAGGCATTTAAAAGGAAAAAAGCCTCTGCCGATCAGGCAACTGAGCTTGGATCCTCAGAGGCATTTAAAAGGAAAAAAGCCTCTGCCGATCAGGCAACTGAGCTTGGATCCTCAGAGGCATTTAAAAGGAAAAAAGCCTCTGCCGATCAGGCAACTGAGCTTGGATCCTCAGAGGCATTTAAAAGGAAAAAAGCCTCTGCCGATCAGGCAACTCAGCTGGGATCCTCAGAGGCTTTTAAAAGGAAAAAAGCCTCTGCCGATCAGGCAACTGAGCTTGGATCCTCAGAGGCATTTAAAAGGAAAAAAGCCTCTGCCGATCAGGCAACTGAGCTTGGATCCTCAGAGGCATTTAAAAGGAAAAAAGCCTCTGCCGATCAGGCAACTGAGCTTGGATCCTCAGAGGCCTTTAAAAGGAAAAAAGCCTCTGCCGATCAGGCAACTCAGCTGGGATCCTCAGAGGCTTTTAAAAGTATTTTTTCTACAACCTCTTCAGAAGTTGTAGAAAAAATGCATTTAAAAGCCTTTGAGGATCCCAGCTGAGCCACGCGATCATCAGAAGCTTTTTTTTTTACTTTTAAAAGCATTTTTTCGGCCAAAGAGGTTGTAGAAAAAATGCTTTTAAAAGTAAAAAAAAAAGCCTCTGATGATTGTGCGGCTCAGCTGGGTATGGAGGGGCAGGGATTTTTGCTACCAGTTCTCCGAACCACCCGCCTCCATCGCTACCGGATTGGGTGATCCGGTCCGAACCGGGAGCATTTTATCCCTGCATACAACCACAATTGGTACTGGAAGTTCTGTTACTAAGTGATGCGATTAAGTGAGTTGTGTCTGATTTTATTAACTTTTTTGCTCAGTTGTTCAGCTAATCCAGTTTCCCCCATTGACTTTGCTTGTTGGAAGTGCCCTGGGAAGGTGCAATTATCATATAAATACATGCCAGTTGCTAAGTGCTTGAATTTTGATCATATAATCATGGAGATACTGTGTCAGTTGTAAGTGCGAGTACTGATTGTAGACACCTTTTCTATACTACCATAATTTTAAATGGTGATTGAACAAATGGTCATATGTCAAGGACTACCTATATTTATATGTACAATAGTTAGGATTAAGATGGAACTGGGTATGGAAAAGTTTAAAAAAAATGGTTTTGTGGAGGTTTATCATTTCTGAAAGATGTTCCAATTTTTTCAGTTTTTCTGAATATATTTCTTACAGTGTTAATGATACATTTATTGCATATATGTTACTTATAGTTCTAGATAATGAGACTAGAGAAGCCCTTCAGAATGCTTACAGTCTGTGTGGTGCCCTTGCAAGTGTAATTCTTCGAAGTTCTACAAATCCTATTGAGCCAGTAATATTGCAAGTAAGAGAATGTAATGCTTTATATGTAAGAAATTATTATAACATTTATTTATTGTTATTATTATTATTTTAGTGGCATTTAAATTATTGGCAGCCAATGGTCTTTTATGTAAGTTGTTGCCAGAACCTGTCTGCTTAGCAGTCAAACTATGCTGAAATACAAATACTAGAAAGCTCAGAACAATGTATATTAGTATTTACACAATTTCTATCAGAAATATAAATTTTAATTTATATAGTTTAGAAGCACAATTTGATTGCTTCTTATATTTTTATCTAAAAACTACTACATCCAATCCAATCAAACCCTTATGGCCTTGTGAGATTTAAAAAAAACAAACCTCGTAGAAAGTAATGAGGAGACCATGAACAATTAAAAAGCAGATTTATTAGAGTTATCTATCTATCTATCTATCTATCTATCTATCTATCTATCTATCTATCTATCTATATCTATATCATAAGCTTTTGCAAAAGGGTTCTCCCATGAAAGAGAGAGAACATCTTACAGGTCCGAATACATGGTTTAAATGCATTTTCGAACAATCAGCAAAACAATTAAAATGCCCCCAAAGCCCCCTCCTATCATTGTTTATAGGACGTTACATAAAGTTTTGGCTTCAGCATCATATTCCCAGATTAGTAATCACCAATGGAAATACCCTTCCCACATGTCCTTAACAAAACAATTAATTGAAACGTGGTAGCTTCCTTCTTACTATTAAAATAAGCTTCGGTCAGCCTGACCCAACTCAGAATGTACTAACCACATTTATGGCTTTTGTTTTCTCAGAAAAGGTGTCATACATACTTTCCCTTTCTTAATTCCTTACACAGCTAATTATCTTAGGGTTAATTTAGGTCATGAGAAGCGTAAATATGGAGTTACTTAGGCTATGTTCTTTACAGGAATAATTCTATTTCTCACAGATGATTTGTAATTATTATTAACAAAACTTTAAAAAGATATAAATGAAATGAAATGATATAAAATACATTATTATAGAACTGTGGTACATTTAGCAGTGGCAATCACAAAAAAATCTGCTAAACTTTAACTATAAATAGGACAGTATATAATTAGGACAACAAATAATAGCACAAAATTGGCCAACCTGGAAAATATGACAGAGTTCTGATCAGATAGAAGCAATGACAGATAAACATACTGTCTACCAGACTCATTTTTTTAAAAAAAGGGATAAATATATATCTTTTGAGATTACCAGTATAGCAAAGGAGCAAATGGCTTAGGCTTTTCATAGAGTCATATTCACACAGGCATAATGTTGCTAAAAAGGCATGTTTATATACAGAACTGCAGAACTGACCTCAACCTGGTCAAGATGTAAGCGCGATAGAATTTCAGAATTCAGACCAGGTTGAAGAGAGATAAGATGATGGCACATGCCCATTTGAGAAGAATTGAGGGTTTAACTGTAGGATTAGATGCTAGGCTTAAACTGGGATGAAAAATCACTATCTCAGATACATTGTTTAAGATAACTCCGGACATTTTCAACCCTAATGGACATAGGCTTTTAAAAGAGTCAAAAAAGGACTGGAGTTTGCTAATAGCTTTTGTTAGCCAGGTTGATTTAAAACAAACTCTGAGAACTAATCAAGCCAGACCCATAGAAGAAAAGAAATCAATTTTAATCAGCAATTAAGGAAATAGACAGTTTCTGGCATCACAATAACCATATCTGCTTATAGTTGGAACTGCAAGTATTCCTCTTATAAATTTGGCTAGACAGTTTATAAAATATTACATTGTAAAAATATAAACTTAATAAAGAAGCCTAGAGATGACCTGAACCAAGAAAAACATTGAAAGCTGGAAGAATAAAATGTTCTCCTATTTAAATAGAAGAATTTTATGACAACTCTGGACCTATGTTTTATTTATTTATTTATTTATTTATTTATTTTTCAAATTTATATACCGTCCTTCTCCCGAAGGACTCAGGGCGGTGTACAGCCAAAGTAAAAACATAAATACAAACATTAAAACTATTTTAAAAAGATATATATATGTTTGGCCCCAAAATTAAAAGAACAATAACAAAGCTATTAAAAACATTTTTAAAAAAGTGTTAAGCCAGCCTGGCTTGCTGAAAAAGAAAGGTCTTCAGGGCACGGTGGAAGGCACCGAGGTCTTGAATTCTTCGTATCTCTGGGGGCAGTTGATTCCAGAGGGTAGGTGCCCCCACAGAGAAGGCCCTCCCCCTGGGGGCCACCAGTCTACATTGTTTGGCCGATGGCACCCTGAGGAGGCCCTCTCTGTGGGAGTGCACAGGTCGGTGGGAGGCCATTGGTGGCAGCAGGCGGTCTCGAAGATATACAGGTCCAATGCCATGGAGTGCTTTAAAGGTGATAACCAACACCTTGAAGCGCACCCGGAAAACCACTGGGAGCCAGTGCAGCTCACGCAGGAGAGGTGTTATGTGGGAGCGCCATGCAGCTCCTGTAACTACCTGCGCGGCTGCATTCTGGACCAGCTGGAGTCTCCGGGTGCTCTTCAAGGGGAGCCCCATGTAGAGAGCATTGTCGTAGTCCAGGCGAGAGGTGATGAGGGCATGAGTGACTATGCACAAGGAATCCCGATCTAGGAAGGGCCGCAACTGGCGAATCGGGCGAACCTGATAAAAGGTCCCCCTGGCTACAGCCGTCAGATGTTGGGCTACACTTGTCCAATAAAAGAAATGTATGCTCCATCAGCTATATCATAAAGTTTTACATTAACTGATATGTGAAATAATGGACAACAGTAATAATAATAAATCTCTCCTTAAACATTACTCAGATCAACATTCTATTGACCAAACCTGTTGAGAGAAAACAGATGGATTTATCAAGCAAGAATATTTGCTTGACATTGCCCTCTGAGAATTGAATTTCATAGTTATTTTGGTTTTGTTTAAATAAACTGATTTTTTTTTAAAAAAAGCAATCAGTAGTTACAATTTTAATACCACTTCAATTGAATTATTTTATTATATCCACCACAATTTTAAGAAACTTGGCCATTTACAACAATTACAAACATTTAAATAAAATATCCATGGTAAAAACAAAATATTTAAAATTTAAAACCAAAATAGTATAATATATTATCTGATTATGGATCTGAAAAATAAACGCAGATAAATTAATGCAAACAGTTATACTTTCATTGATTTTCTTTTTTTTAACAGAGTATTCAACTGCTACAGAAATTGACGTACAATGCAAGAATATTGCAAGCCAGTGCTAATATTGAAGACTTAATTTCTTTCTTAATGCTTCGCATGTAAGTTTCTTAAATGCAATAGTTAATTAAATCGGCAGTTGTAGGTATATTTATATCCCTGAATGTTTCAATTCAGTTATTCTGTGTACTTTAACCCTATGCAGTCTTGAGATGCATGGAAATATGTGACAACTGAGTTTAAATTTGGAGACATATTGGACTGTTTTCTAGAAGTTTAAACTAGGCTTTCTAGTTGGAAATGTTCCTGCCACACTAGTGCAAAAAAGAGAAGATACTTTATCCTTGTATATTAATCCCTGCTTTCCTTTGAGCATTCTCACGGTTACTATCAGTGTGGTCTATCACATATGAAGATTTTGAACATACAAAGCTTACCTAAAGCTTTAGAATAATACTTGATTGCTAAAATTCTTGCCATTCCTGCCATGAGAGTTTCAAGCATTATTTTATGCTCACCTTGGTGGGTAATCTTAAACTAGGAACTTCACCATATGTCCCCTAGATATTTGATTGTAGGGATTGCCTATTGGAAACATGTTACTGGATTTAAAATTTCCTGAAGAAGCAGAAGTTGAAGAAGCTTCTTGGATGAGAAGCGAAACATCTTCAAAGAAAAACAAGAAAGTCCAGTGGTCTCCTGAAAAAACACCTTTGTGACAACCATGACTTGGATGATTGAGATTCTCCATAGACAAATTCCAAGAAGGTTTTGAATCTCTACAGGTTATGAGACTGTGCCACAGAAATGCATTTTTGTTTGGTCAGCTGTTACTGCATAACATAATAGGATAACCCAAACAGTTATCCTGTAGAATATACAATAGGAGACAGTTGTCCTTGATGGTAGTATATAAGCAACCTATAGTTATTGTAGAAGTGGTTTGTCCTGAACATTTAGTAGAATAGATCTGCTAGTATTCAATGCATCCAAGTATCTTTCATAGTGAAGTGGTATTTATGAGAATGTAGCCAGCATTCACAAGTAGTTTTAGCACTTTACTGTTGACCACATAATTATAGGCAATCTCTTCTCAACCAGCTGTCAGTCGCCTTATTTTTCTCTTTTTATTGATTAATAAAGTAATTTGAATAGTTTAAATGCTGAATTTGGTATTTTTCTTTAATGTTACCTTAAATCACTAACATTTACATTCAGCTATATAAGCCTTAATAGATACAAATCTATGTATACACTAAAATTAATGTCTTCTATATTGTATAGCAAAGTGAATAAAGATTAACTTGTAAAATCAGTTTATTAGCAAATATTGAATTATGTGAAAATATTTAATGACTTTTTAAAAAATCTTCAGTCAGTCTACAGAAGATGAGTTAACTATACCATGCCTAGGACTTTTGGCAAATCTTTGTCGACATAATCTCACTGTTCAAACATATATCAAGTCATTGGTAAGAACTTTGCTTTATTGAAGTCTTTTTTAAAAATATATTACTTCCATAATTTAATAATTGGAAATCAAAGTACTTTTGGTCCAGTAAAACAAGAATTGGTCATAACAATTGCTTGCTCAATTTGTGAACTTTTATTTTTGTGTAATTTTTTTTGTTTTTTCTCATTCAATTTCATTGTGCAAAAATAGAGATATTTTATCTAAAGTGATTCTCCTTTGTTCAATCAACTTTTATTCTACTATTCTGTAGTTCCACTATGAAAGGATCAGATCCATCTTCATTATAATTAAATGGAATGTAGACATCTGTGACCACATATTTACATACAGTTAACGTTTCCTAATACATTTCCAATTGTGTTTACTTACTTACTTAAATGATTGTGTAAACTAAAATACCTCTTTGAAGTCTGTGAAGATCTGTGATTGAAATTGATCAAAGTTTAAACTGAGTTTTTCATAGTTAAGAGATCTCAGAATGTTGACCAGTATTAATGCTAAAAGAATGAGCATGTTTATTGTTATGAATGTTGAATGTTATATCTTATGACTACAAAGTCTGTAGGTTTTGTTCCTAAATAAGATTATCCACATAATTTGCTTAATTAAGTTATTTTTTTATAATTATACTGTAAATATAACTGTAATACTGATATGTATGTAGCAGTGCAGTATATTGTAGGTAGCATAGTGTTTTACAAATATGGCAGTCATATCCTATACATTATTTAGGTATATATATATTTAGGATTGTATAGTATTATTTGTCACTCTGATTATGTGCAACTTTTGTGCTTTGATGGGCAATTAAAATAGTTGCATGTTTAATCATTTTGACTAGATATTTCAATTGTAAGATTTTAAGGAGTACATTTTTCAACTAACGGAAAATTATTGTAATGCATATAATGCATTGAATTAGGCTGCACCTTTAATCTCTTTGCATTTTTAAAGGATTTTTTTTCTCTTTGTACTAGACGAATGTGAAAGGTTTTTATCGCACTCTGATCAGTTTCTTGGCCCACAGTAGTCTAACAATGGTTGTTTTTGCACTTTCAATATTATCAAGTCTTACATTAAATGAAGAAGTTGGAGAAAAGGTAAGCCTGACTCAGTTTAAAAGAAACTTATGCATAGTATTTATATATCTATCCCTTTATTTGCTATAGTTTCTACATCACTTAATTTCCAATGGCTCTAAGTAGCTTACCTTAAGAAACATTTTTTTTAAAAAAAGTTACAATATAATAACAATATCCCTTAACAACAATCCTATTAAGTGATGCCGTTGATCGGACAACCCAGAGCATTGCCTGGCAGAGCTTTGGAAAATTCTTTGGAATACCCTTTGGAAATCTTGGAGATCTAAATTGTGTGTTCTGGTTGGTTGACTAAATAAGTCCTTCTTCCCTAAAGAGAGTCTTGATGTGGGAAGTTCTAAAGATACAAGATAAGGATTTGCCTGTGACAAAGTATTGATACAAATACCCACAAACAGTACATATCTCATATATTGTAAGAAAAAAAAACAGGTGTAGTATTTGGAGTCCTAAATTAGGCTTGATAAATAGACTCCTAAATAAGACAACTTGAAGTTCCACAAGACCAAAAGTCTGATAGCCCCTTCCTTCCATTGAATGCAACTGACTTAAGCTATAGTGTAAAATTCATATGATTGTAAATCAGTTTTGTTTGTTTAGCTGTTTCATTCCAGAAATATTCACCAGACTTTCCAGTTAATATTTAATATCCTTGTGAATGGTGATGGAACACTAACAAGAAAATATTCTGTGGATCTGCTTATGGATCTCCTGAAGAATCCCAAGATTGCAGATTATCTTACCAAGTAGGCTTTACATAATAAATAATATTTTTTTTTTACATCCCTCTAATTATATATAAATACATTTTATATTTCCTGTGAATATTTTTCCTAGTTGATTCTTACTGAATGATTTCATTTGTTATATTTTTCCAATCTTTTCTTTGATTCTTTGGATCTTAAGATATGATTTGAATTCTATAATACTGTCCTATAGCTTTAATTTCTATTTAATGTAAGGTAATAAGGAATCATTCTCCGTCAGGATTTGTCAATAATCGGGCTAGATCGGGTTAGATCCAGCTAGTCTCTTCTAAAATTTTAATAAAAAAATATTGTGTATTGTGAAATACACCATTTTAGATGTGGGTCCTTTGTTTTAATTAAAGAAAAAGCTGTAACAGAATGAGCTGTTACGGTCATCCTCCTTTCAGACTTTTTATCTTGCTGATAAGTGTCTCAAATATTTTTTATTCTACTCCATTAACAGATTAATGTACAGCTTTGGTTTTCATTTACCAAATGTGAACATGCTTGATTTTTGCTCAAGGCACTAATGAACAGCCAGCCTAATTCTACTATTCTGAGAATTGTGGAATTAACAGAATAAGAGGAAGTCTCTGGCTATATGTATACATACCTGTGTTTCCCCGAAAATAAGACCCGATCTTATAATTTTTTTTGCTACCAAAAAAGGCACCAGGTCTTTTTTTGGGGGAGGGGGGGGTGTCATTCACTGATTCACCTCACTTGCGTGTGTCGCCCCCGGCCTCATTTTCGCTATCAGCCCTTCAGGAACTACTTCTGCAGTCGCAGAAGAAGTGGGCTGGCAAGGCAGGTGTCGGGGTGTGCGAGGCCTGGCTGCAATTGTCCGAAGGTAAGTAGGTCAGCTTCATCCCCCATCCCCACCCTAGCTTAATTTTTACCCGCCTCACCCCGCCCCATGCATCCCGGAGTGGGATGGTCTTAATTAGGGCTTATTTTTGGTGTAGGGCTTACATAGGATGCATATGTAAAAATCAATTTAGGGCTTATTTTTGGTCTAGGTCTTTTTGGGGGGCAAACACGATAGTTTTCAATTTATGATTGGCTGGAAAATGGCAGCAACAAAGCAGTTTGATTTATTTTACTAATGTTCTAGTGCTACAGAATGTTTCAGAGCTCACGTTAGCAAAGCAAAGCAAGCCTCTCGATTGTTGGGCTCCACAGGGCAATCCCACAAGCGGCTGTCATTTTCCAAGTGGACTCTTCTGGGATCTAACCATATAACCGCACAAGCTAATCCTGAATGCAGCCACTCTGAAAATGACAGCCACTTGTGGGATTGCAGCAAGCACAGTCAGGAACGAAAATCTTTCTTTTGCTTTGCTAATGTGAACGAAGCAAAGCAAGGCACTCTATTACTGGGATCACACTGCAGTCCCCTAAGGGGCTATCAGTTCTGGAACAGCTGCTTCAGGGATCATGCCACACAGCCACAAGCATGTATCCAGCATGCTACTGTGTACATGCTGGGAGAGAGGCTGTTGCACTGCATAAGTGCATGTAAGCTGGAAAGAGGCCACTTTGGCGCAAGCACGCTATTCAATGCAATCTTGTATTTCATAGTGGGTGTCTTCGGGGGGGGGAAGAGCAAGAGCAACACCCAACCTTGCCTTCCAGCTTCCCCATTAACTTCGTGGAAAATAGCAATGAAGTTGCAAATGGTGATTATGTGACCACAGGATTCTGCAACTGTTATAAGTGTGAGTCAGTTGTCAAGCATCCAGATCAGGATCAGAAAACTGCTGGTATCATGGGCAGAAGTTCAAGAAACAGACATAGTAAAGTGTGTGTTTGATAAATCCCTTACCAAATAATTTTTATTTTTGCTTATCAAAATTTTCATAATTTCAACATTTTTTAAACTCCTTTTTTCCTTCAAAACTATAGGTATGAACATTTTACATCTTGTCTTAATCAGGTGATAGGCCTCCTTCATGGAAGAGATTCTGATTCTTCAGCAAAGGTACTTTCTAGATGCACAATAATATGTTAGTGTGTGTGAAGAGAAGTAATTTTTTATATTGGCGAAATGCAGTAAACCACAATAATAAAAGTTACATCAGTGAATCTATATAACATCTACAAAATCTACATAATTCAAATGTTTAAAGTAAGTTTAATATTAATGAAGAAAAATAAACTAATAAAAACAAACATGTAATATCAATTTATGATTAATCTTAAATCAATAATCTTAACTCTATTAAGATTAATCTTAAATTATTAATCTTAACGCCTAGACCATGTAGAAACATATTACGCCATTTCTCATTTTTAGAATACAAAATGTTTCAAAAGTTAATAACAAATATACAATATAACTTGCATCCATTCCTTAACATCAGGAAAACAAGTTTTCCATTTACATACATTTATAAAGCCTTGATAAAATTAAATCTCTCCTTAAAGTTCCCAATTTCATATTTTAGAAAATAGTTCAAACTATTTCTCCACTTTTTGGAACGTTCTCTTGGACCTTACTCTCCTGGCTTTTCAGAAATATCTGAAGACCTGGCTCTGCTGACTTTCTTGGAGCTCACAGACAAGCATGCAGCCATGGAACTAGTTAGGCCTCCCTTCATCTTTTTAATTTTAATTATTTTAATCCTGTTTTTTCTCCTAATATAAATGTATACAAACTTTACACTTTTATATTTTAATTGTACATTGCCCAGAGTTGCTCTGTGATGGAGATGGGCAGTTCCTAATTTTGATAGACAGACAGACAGATAGACAGACTAAAATAATTAAATAAAATAAACAAAACAAAACAAAACAATGAAAGAGCCAGCTTAGTGTGGTGGTTAAGACATTAAACTAAAAACAAGATGATCATGAGTTTTAGTCCTGCTTTAGGTATGAAGCCAAGCTGGGGTGGCCTTGGACCATTCATGGTCTCAGCCCTAGGAAACAGGCAACAACATGCTGGGACCTGTCCAGACGGTTGCCAGGAGTGTCTACCCCCCGCCCCCCAAGTTCAACTATAGTATAATTTTACTATCTCCCTGCCTATGCTAACGTGAAATAAAAAAAGAACTGCATAAAAAGAGCTCTGTTGTTTAGACACACACACACACAAAGAAAGAATTAACATTCAATTTTTAAAAAAATATTCTTTAATCAAACAATATTTTCTGATGAATTAACTTCATTCATCAATCATATTTTATATTTCTTAAAACTTGAAACCACTGATTTTCCAAGATTTGGGTATACATTTATTTACATAGCTGCCTTTCAGTTCCTTAACTATTTCAGTTCTTTGTCCACCCAGTTATTAAATTTAATATGATAGCTTTTCTAGATAGCTGTCTTTTGGATGCCTAAGTCACATTTTTCTACTCACTGTCCCTCTAAATTAGCTCCTTTTCTATGTCATCAGTGCTATCGTCGGTTATCCTCTCTGCAGATTTTCCTTTCTGGTTTTACTTGTTCCAGGTGAATCCTTCATTGCATATTTCTTCTTCCTCTAGTAATTCCCCCTTTTCTTCTTCAACTGCTTCGGTCATATTGTTCCTTTACAATACAAGTAGCAGTTCCATTTCACAGAAACTGACAGCATCAACCAAAATCTCCTCTGCTTGACAAAATTGGTTGGATGGAAATTATGGAAGGGTCAGGCATCAATGATTCTTCGAATAATAGCATCCTTGTATTGATAAGGGAAAGGAATTATTTTCAGTAATTGAATATCAGAAGAGTGGTTTATTTTTCTATGTCCCTTTGTAATTCTTCCCCTTTGTATGCTTGTGTAGACTTTCCATCCTTCTGATTGCTTTTTATTTGTGTCTGACCCCCCTCTGTGTGAATCAGTATGTGTCTGTGTGTCTTTTTGTGCCCTTTCCTATCTGTTTCATTTTCTGTGCCCGTGATCTATAACAGCCGTTTTGTGTTCTGTGTAACTGTTCTAGACTGTTCATGTCTATCACTTTGCTCTTCTTTCTGATTTTAAAAAAGCAACTGAAAATGTAGATAGTAAAAAAACTATCAACTTTTTCTTACAGGCCACAATACCCTAAGAGCCTGTTGGTTATTTGTCACACTTTCACAGATTCATTTGCTCACACAGCATCTTCTCGATAAATCCCCAAACATGAACTCCTGGAATAGTCAGATGCAATCCAAAATGATTAATGCTATGTTATGTCTTGAGATAAACTACACCTTCTTGAAGAGATTGTTTGCTATTTTTTTTAAAAAAAAAATATTAAACGTACATTTTCAATGCTGTAAAACTGCTTAAAATACTGAATGAAATGAACAATTTGATTATTTTTTTATTTTTTAAAGTAGTATCTTAAAGCAATAGTGTGCTTCAGCAATAAAGCTTTGTGTCATAAATCTGAAATTGTAAATATTAGTGTAAACGTTATTCTAATAATTCTTGTGTTTCTCTTAGATATTAGAATTGCTACTTGCATTTTGTTCAGTGACACAACTCCGTCATATTGTACGACAAGCAGTACTGGAACCAAATGTAGCAGTCTCTGCAAGTACAAGACTTGCAACTCGTGCTAAGAATTCTGACTCATCTATTGTTTTAGTACATTGGTCAAACCAGCCACTGGAAGTATCTGAAAAGTGTTCAAATCTTGCTTTGGAGCTATTCAGGGAGCTATTTGAGGTAATGGATTCAATGTGTTTTGGCTGTCGTGTTGGGTTACTTCTAGTTTTTTGTAGGAGGAATGTTTATGGTAGCAAAAAAAAATTATCAAGGAATCTGGTAATAGTTATTTTTACTAATAAATTTTTAGTAAAGCTTTTAAGCTTTAAAAGCAAAAGCTTTTGTGAACTTCAACTCACTTCATCAGATGCAAGGAGAAGCTAGTCTGATACCAGATTTAAATTAAAATGGCAGGGAAGGATGGGGAAGACAATTTTGTTATATAGATGCATGTGAGACAGATTACAGATTATAGCTTCCCAGAGTCTTCTTGAGTGGTGCAGGAGCTACCTAGATAATAATGATGATCATTGCGAGTAGCAATTATAATGTATTAAAAATGTATTTATTAAAACCTTTTTAAGATTGCCTGACACCTTTTGAAATATGAGTTCACCAATCTCTCTTAGTATCATTTTTTTAAGATAGTCACTGTAACAGAGTGTCCTGGGAGATTAAAACACTCTATTATTTTGTCCTGATTTTGAGTTCTGATGTCCAAATTATGTTTATTTGTATGAAGTTTGTCTTGTTTATTCTACATAGAATCAGAAGGACATTGTTGGCATTTGATCACATAAGAGGAAGAATATATGAAGGGCACTTTTTAACCCGTGTGTGTACTTGTTAGGCCTACAAAGTAATAAAACATTTATATAAATGAACATTTAAAAATATTTAGGCAAAAACTAAAGTTCTTACAAATTTTCTTATTTTAAAAAATCTTTTATTTTTTACCCCTGAGGAAGTGCCTACCTCCTACAATTTTGTAAGTTCTTGTAATAAAATAACTCATTAATTATTATTTCATATTTTAAAAAGGGAAAGATTCTCAAGTTTGTGTTTATGGAAATCAGATCAACAATTAACAGTGATATTTTTGTAAAACTGGTTAAAAATTAGGCTATTTAAGCTAATATGTCTAAACTATAACCCTTTTAAAACTACAAACAAGAATAAAATTAAGGTCAAATCAAATTGATATAAAATTTTGTGGTTGGATTGCATTTTTAAAAATAAATTGGACTCCACAAAGTTTGGTGTATTTTTTAATTGTTTTAATGTCATTAAATTGATAATATTTCTGTTATAGGATGTTATTGATGCAGGCAATAGTGCAACTGCTGAACGCTTTGTGGAGCTTCTTTTGCCCATTCTTCTCGACCATCTTCATTTTCCTGACCACATACTAGAAGATCTGTTGGCAAAGAAAAAATGTGAACGAATGATCAAGACTATTGATATCTTGATAAATATCCTTCTTGCAAATTTTTGTTATTGAAGATTGTGAGAAAATCATGCATTTGAAATAAGATACATTCATTTTAATTACATAAAGCTTAAAAACAAATTCTCTATTGGATAACAATGCAAAAAAGAAAAAAAATTAAGACAAAATAGAGACACTCACCTAGATAATTTTAAAACAGATTAGGACAGTTAAACCTTTTAAAAAAATGTTTAAACATTTTTCTTAGTGTTTTATATAGGAGATGCATATATAATAATGCATCAATAATTGACAATAACTAACAGCAGATTTCTTGATACTTACTTTCCTTTTAGTGTGGATTTTTGTTGCATGACACCTTATATATCAGCAGAAATATTTGCCACTATAAATTTATAATATTCAACAGAAATTAAGAAAAATTAGACTATAATAAAATTATTATATCGTTGGCCACCCCAACGATGCCCTTGAAGTGATGTCCCAGTGCCTGGAGGCTGTACGGATCTGGATGGGGAGGAACAGGCTCAAGCTCAACCCTTCCAAGACTGAGTGGCTGTGGCTCCCGGCATCCCGATATAGTCAGTTGACTCCATCACTGACTATTGGGGGCGAGTCATTGGCCCCCACAGAGAGGGCTCGCAATCTGGGAGTCCTCCTGGATATGCAGCTGTCCTTGGAGGAACATCTGACGGCTGTAACCAGGGGGACCTTTTGTCAGGTTCGCCTGATTCGCCAGTTGCGGCCCTTTCTTGATCGGGATTCCCTGTGCACAGTCACTCACGCCCTCGTCACCTCTCGCCTTGACTACTGCAACGCTCTCTACATGGGGCTCCCCTTGAGGAGCACCCGGAGGCTCCAGCTGGTCCAGAACGCAGCAGCGCGGGTAGTGACGGGAGCAGCATGGCGCTCCCATGTAACACCGCTCCTGCGCGAGCTGCACTGGCTCCCAGTTGTCTTCCGGGTGCGCTTCAAGGTGTTGGTTATCACCTTTAAAGCGCTCCATGGCATAGGGCCTAGCTATCTTCGAGACCGCCTGCTGCTACCAACGACCTCCCATCGACCCGTGCGCTCCCACAGAGAGGGCCTCCTCGGGGTGCCATCAGCCAGACAATGTAGGCTGGTGACCCCCAGGGGGAGAGCCTTCTCTGTGGCGGCTCCCACCCTCTGGAATCAGCTCCCCCTAGAGATAAGGAGAATCCAAGACCTCAGTGCCTTCCGTCGCGCCCTTAAAACCCATTTATTTAAACAAGCTGGGCTGGCTTAAGATGAAATTTTTAACTGTTTTTAAATGTTTTAAACGTTTTTAATTGGTAAATGAGTTTTAATTGGGCCAAATTTATATATCTTTTAATTGTTTTTAATATTTGTTCTGCATGTTTTTTAATCTGGCTGTACACCGCCCTGAGTCCTCAGGGAGAAGGGCGGTATAGAAATCCAATATAAAAAAAAAAAGTTATTATTTGACTTATTTGGGAAATTGTGGTAAAATACAGAAGAGCATTCTTCATTTGCCAGTTATTGTGGGCATTACTTGAAGATTCCACAAGTTTTTAACAAGTTACTTTGAATTAGCTTTATTTTCCTGTTTAGACTTTCATTTTGCATCACTAGAGAGTTTTACTTACAGGCATCCTCGCTTACTGATCACAACTGAGACCAGCAGTTCTGTCACTAAATGCCATGATGGCTAACTAAAAAAATCAGGGGACTTACAACTTTGCATCTGCTTTTGACATTAAGCAAATTTCTGCAGTCATCAAGCAAGATATCGTGGAATAGCAACTTGCAATTTCCCTTCCATGTTCTCCATGAATTCTGCTTGTTAGAAGCGGGTTGTGAAGCATGTAAATAACACTCATGTGACTGTAGATGCTACAATGTAAAGGTTGATTGCAAAACTATTTTTTCCCCTAACCAGAAGAGAATATATGTAGCTCAATGTTGAACTGTGAAGCCATTGATGTTTCTGAGTTTGGTTGTTTGCTTGCAGATGATGTATGGAGTTTGCTTCCTATTTTTTCCCTGTTAATATAAAAGCTTCTAGTATTGCCTTCCAGTATTAGTGGATATGTGATTTTTCTCCTTTGTAGTTTCTTGGGTATTTTCTTTGGATGGTTTGTCTGATGTTAATTCCTCCTTTCTTTTTCTCCAACCATCAAAACTTTGAGAGGTTGTTAAACAAAGCAATCAGTAAGTGAGGAATATTAACACTATTCGTTAGTGAATTTGACCATAAACTGAATATTTCAGAAAAACAAAATCCTTAACAGAATGTACCTCTTTGTGCAGATGATATGCTGAAAATGCATGTCATTAAAGTTTTAACAGCTAGCAAGTGTGCTACTTTAATAGAACACCAATTTACTTCTAGTGGAATTGATTTTAGTTTTGGGACAAAATTTATGGACTGTGAATTGAGGTAAGCACAACCTATTGTTTTTATCATTCTTTTTTATTTTTTCCAACCCATAACTTTTTATTTCAAAAGAATAAATTGAAATTTTGTGGGGACTAATCCCTATTATTATGAGCCGTGGTGGCTCAGTAGTTAGAATGCAGTACTGCAGTCCTCTTATGCTGACTGCTGGCTGACTGCAATTTGGCAGTTTGAATCTCACCAGACTCAAGATTGACTCAGCCTTCCATCCTTCTGAGGTCGGTAAAATGAGGACCCAGATTGTTGGGGGCAATATGCTGATTCTGTCAATCGCTTAGATAGGGCTGTGAAGCGATATATAAGTGCTATTGCTATTATATTTTTGTGAAGCATTTACAGCTAACAAACTTTCCCTAAAATGCATAGCCTGTGGTTCTATTTTAGCTGGACTTTAATGTATAAATATGTGATTGCAATAATTCAACAATTACTGTTTTTTAACTTTGCCATTCTTTTTTCATTAAGTTAAAAACAAAGTTTTTCAGAGTACTATTGAATCATAAATGGCTCTTATTATAAGCATAACATTTTACACTCCAGATTTTAGAACAGTGTTGACAAACCTTTCCGGCACCAAGTGCCAAAATGGGAGTGTGCACGCACCAGAAACCAGAAAAGCAAATGACCTGGTCTTCTGGTTTCTGGCGCGCACGCGCGCACGGAGACCAGCTATCAAGTGTGCATGCGCCAGCTCCGCCCTGTCTTTCAGGGGTCTTCACGTCTCCCTGCCCACACCCTGGTCCCCATTAGGGTGGCAGGACATCCCCACTGATGACCGGGTTCCACAGCCCCGGACAGGGAAAGTTAGGCAGGGAATACTGCCTTCCTCCGCTAGAAAGCCGGAGCCCCTTCCTGGCCTCAGAGGTAAGGGGCATTGGCATTCCCGGGGCTCGGCTTGGGGGGCCAGCAGGATTGGAGAGCCAATGCAGCCCCCCCTTATCCCTCAGCAGCGTCTTCCCACTTCCTGGCAGGCCCAGCTCTTACCTCTTGGCAGTATCTCCATTTTGCTTTCTCCTCTGGCCCTCCTGGGGCAGCTCGCCTCCCCGACAGGCGCTCCTCCTTTTCCTCCTGGCTGCTCCAGCATCCTGGCTGGAAGTGGCAGTGCGAGAACCGCTGCCACCCCCTCGCAGGAGCAGCAGGCGGGGTGGCCGGCTACCCAGCCAACAAACGCTGCCCCTTGGACCTGAGCCAGCCAGGTGCTCTGGACTGCGGACGTGGATCAGTGACATAGGCTGTAGGGCTGGGGCTGCGCAAGAAGCCCGCTTGGGCAGGGAGGGAGGAAAGCCCCAACCCGCCCGCCCGGGCCAGCAGTTCAAATTCTACCTTATTTTGCCCCAAACCATGTCTTTATTTTTTTTAACCTTCCTGATAACTACAGATGGAAAGCATATATCCTTATGCCATTACTTGCTGCCTTGTAAAAGTAATTATTTTAATTTTGAATGCTTATTCATTATAAAATGTTCTCTTAACATTTTTAGCAAACTTGCTGCTGATCTAATCTTAAAAACACTGGATCTGATGAGTAAGCTTAAGCAGCTGGTTCCTAACATGGAAGTCAGTTTTTACAAAGTTCTTCAGGTACAAAGTTTTAAATATTTATATTAATCACTCTAAAAATGATACTGATCATTTTCAGTGACTATTAGACTTATCAAACAAACCTCCATAGCCTTTAAAAACATAAGTATCACCTGGGGAGATGAAAAAGGGCTGGAAGGAAGGTGATGCCAAAAATTTATCACTTGTACTGTTTGTGCAAAACCCTGTGCAAACCACTGCTGGCTGTTTTGAAAAAGAAAGGTTTTTTTAAACTAACAAGTGCTCTATATCTAGGACCAACGCTTGGTTACCCCTTTGGCTTTTGCTTTAACATCAGACCACAGGGAACAAGTTCAAGCAGGACTTAGAATATTATTTGAAGCAGCCCCATTGCCAGATTTTCCTGCCATAGTGTAAGTTTCCTATTGTTTCTTTTAAAAAAAATTCTGTCTTTCATAAAAATGTTTTTGAAAATCTACCTTGAGACCCTGCCATTATTTCACATTCTGATCTTATTTTATAAGACACACAGTTTCCCACTGATATCGCCTTTTGTGTGTGATGCTTTTTTTAGGCTTGGTGAAAGTATTGCAGCCAATAATGCTTACAGACAACAGGAATCTGAGCATGTCTCTAAAAGAGGTCACCTGCAGGCATCCATGACTTCTGTAAATTCAGTAAAGTCCTCTAATGTTTGCCATCCCAATGATGGTGATGCTGCAACTTTCAACATTCAGGACCTGATTCACAAACTCCAAACTGGCTTGGAGGTTAGTGCTTTTAACACAAACATGAAAACATTTTTGTCTTGATATAAAATTAAACTGCAATACAGTGTAATTCAGTGTGGAACTTGAATCTACAGTACTCAGAAATTTGGACAAATTCCACTAAATATCTGAGCAAAGGAAATGAAGTAAATTGATTTTGTAAGACAATAAATATGAAGCCTTGTTCATAATTATGGTGCCTTAAAATCGGTATACTATAGAATCAATTAATATGGAAATAAGTGGATTTTCATTTGTTCTGTTTTGATACACATTAGTTATAGGAGCACAGAAAAATTTTTGTAATATTTAAATAATTATATTAATACCATTAATACCTAGGTCATGTATAATGTCACTTTGTGAACAGAACTTGTGTAGTCATTCCTCATATCAAGTTTTTTATTTGTCCATATAGGTACAATTTTGAATTAAGATTTGCATATTGCTTTAGCTTATATTATGAACATTTCCAACAGATGAAGGAATCAGTCACAGACATCAGGGTATCTGAAATAATAGAAGTATATGAACAGAAACTGTCTGCATTGGCAGTGAGTATATTTAGTAAGACTTTTATTCATGTGTATGCTCTGAATGTGCAGTTCATTTTGCAATAATTTTCTTTTTAGTCCAAGGAAACTAGGTTGCAGGACCTTTTGGAAGCAAAGGCATTAGCTCTTTCTCAAGCTGATAGACTTATTGCCCAGTATCGTTGCCAGAGAGCTCAAGCTGAATCTGAGGTGGGTAAAGCAGAATTATCATATAAGGATTCATTTATTACTTACATCTGTCAATACAAAATTGCTCATGTAATCTGCCTTGCTTTGTATTTGAAAATAAACCATAGATTATATATTTCACTTACTTGGCACTATCCTTTTATGATTGTAGATGTTTGTACATCTGCAAATTATGCTTTAAAGGGTAATTTGCTGTCTGGGTTCTTGAAATTTAAAAGCCTTAAGTGCTGGTTTAGTATTAGCATGGTTCATTGGTCTAGTGTCCTAACATTTCATTCACACAATGGAACTGTCATTTTGCACAAATTCCAAAAGGCTAGGACGCTTGCTTCAATACTGAAGGATACAGAAAGAAAAAATGAAGATCTGGAGTCACTATTGAAAGCCCAGCAGACAGAATCTGAACGTGCACAAAGTGATATTGAACAACTATTTCAGCATAATCGGAAACTGCAAACAATAGCAGAAGAATATGAGATACTGAAAAGATCTTCCATTGATCTGCTTCAAAAGTAAGATATAAGCCTGCTAAGCATTTTTCCATAGGAAAAAAAGAGAGATTGCACTCAGACTATATATATAATTGTTTATATCATCAAAAAGGATAAATATAGAGATTTTATTTTTATTGACAAATAGAATTTGTAGGCTCTATAATTAAAGGAACATTGCTATGTGTCCAACCAATCCAGTTATATCTAGCATTATAAATATTTTGCTTAAAGAACAATATTGGATCCTTCTGGTATATGACCAATTTCAATAAAATTATTTTATCTTAGATAAAGTAACTAGTGTAGTTATATATATATAAAACTGTCGCATTCACGACAAACCATTTTATACCAAATTTATATTTTGCTGATAAAAAAATAAAGGGAGACTAGTATAGATCTATTTCAAGCGTTTTAGCTTTCATCAGCTAGCCATACCCTGCTTGACTGCTTGAGGGCTCCTGGATTGGAGATGAAAGGCGAAAGGGAGCAGAATGCCCCCTCCCACGTGTTGGGGTAGACCAGGTGTCTCGATAGAAAAACACTTAATATTTCCCCTGGCTCAAGCTGATGAAGGGAGGAGAACTTGTGGCTCAGAAGGTTAATTCAACTGCCTAACATGCAGGAAGCCCAAGTTCGAATCCGAGTAAGGGTATGGCTAGCTGATGAAAGCTAAAAAGGTTGAAATAGATCTATACTAGTCTCCCTTTTTTCTTTATCAGCAAAATATAAATTTTATATATATATATATATATATATATATATATATATATATATATATATATATATATATATATATATATATATATATATATATATATATATATATATATATATAAATTTCAGAAGCATCCACATAAGACCCCCACATAGGATTGAAAAAGTATTTTGCCATGGAACCCATGTGAACTTAATTTGATACTTATAGGTAGCCCTTGGCTTACAATCATTCGTTCAGTGACTATTCAAAATTACCATGGTGTTAAATGAAGGCATTACAACTGATCCCTGAAGTTGTACCTGTGGAGAGCCTCCACCTTACATGTTTGCAGTTTGGACACTGATCTCTTGGGGGCTGACTGGAAAAGCTCCATTCCAAAATCCAAGCAGGATTATGGCATGGGGCATTTTCAACCAGCCTCTAGATCCAGATCCAGATCCAGATCTTGTCTCTTCAGGCTGCCTCAAAAAGCTTCATGCTAAAACCTGAGCAGAATTTTCAGCCACAGAATGTAAATGCTTCAGAAGCCTCTTGATTCTGGGACTAAACATCCAAGTGGTTCTGAAGCCCTTGAAGACTCCCTAACACTTCCATGCAGTCTCTTGCAGCAAGGCCTGGGGCTTGCAGCTTCCTTCTGGCTCTCCCCCCTACATTGATTGTGTGAAGCTGGCAGGAAGTTGCCTCACCTAAGAACTGGGACATTCACTTAATGATGGCAGCCAGGATTACCTTTATTGTCATTGCTGTGCAAAGTAGTTTGCACTCTTCTTAGTGATGGCAATCCTGATTCCAATTGCCCTAATACATCTAGGACTACCTGTAAATGCCAACAATTCCTCAGTGGGATAAATTCAGCTCACTGCATGGGCTGAAAAAAGGCTGTCTAGGAAAGAGGTTTCTACTCTTCAAACAGTGTTGGTTGAAATTTATCAGATATTGCAAAAGTTAGATAGTAAAGGCATATAGATTTTCTCAAATATTTTAAATGTAAATGCAATACCTAGCTGTTGCTGAGCTTTTAAATAAAGCATTAATACAAAATTTGGACAAATTTGAAGTTTTTAGAAGCCAACAGCTAAATTGAACCCTTTGCTAATCTTTTTCTACATAGGTATGAGAAAGAAAGTTATTTCATAAGATCATATTACTCATTTGTGAAAACAACAATAACTTTTGGCTAGCAAACTGCAAAGTTAGGTCTTAATGTTTCTTAGTTGTGGGAACTTTTTTATCATACCCTCAAATAGGTAAAGCAAAGTGATAGAAATAGAAGCAATTGAAACCACAAATTTTGCAAAAATCTTTTCCCCAAAATAAAAAAAACAAAACGAAGAATGAACAAAACTCTAAGACAGAAAATGCCTGATTGAAGCAATGTAAAGAACATCTTAAGAGTTTACAAGGTTGTTGGAAATTGAGAAGTATCTTGATGAATAGCTTGTTTATCTGTAGATCTCAAAATACAATTTGTATAAGTATAAGTAAAAATTAACTGCAGATGTTACATGTTTCTTTTTGATAGATCAGATTCTGTTGTCTCTTATTACTAGAAAATAAGTCTATTGCTTATTCAAAAATCATATTTATATTTCATGCAAGCTGCATAGATCTTAAAGATTTGTCATGCAATTAATTGGTGACAAGATTTTTTTAAAAAAAATGTGTATTCTCTAATCAGAATTCCTTATGGAATATGTTTCAGTGCGGAAAATTGAATTGAAAGTGGTAAACACACAATTCCAAACACAGAGAAAGAGGATAAATGTTTTGAATTTGATAGGAGGTTCTAATATATACCAATATAAAACTATTTGTAGCTCAGGGTTAAACTAAGATTTTGTTGCACTGATGATATTACCTAGTTGGGTGATGAAACATTTGCAAGAAAACAACCAAACTCAGAGAGCACAAGGACCGCACACTCTAATATATGTTATCAAATATTACATTATGAAAATTGCATAGCATTCATTCCTTTTAATAGTAATAATTTGAACATTTTAGGCATGAAACTATTGAAAAGCAGTATAACAATCTGCAGGGAATGTGTAATTCACTGAATAAACAACTTGAGACCCTTAAAAGACTGAATGAATCGTTGAAGCAACAGAATGAAAAGTAAGTTAAGTTTTTTTGTAAAGTTTAAAGAAAGCTACATTTAAATTAAATGGTTTTGTTGAAAGAAAAGTTGTGTAGTATTTTTTTTATCAAACAGCCATGATAAAGATTATTCAATAATTGGGGGAAAATGATTATTAGTCAAATTAAAATTATTTTTAAATAAAAATATTTTTGAATTTATTTCCTGTTGCTAAGATTCCCGTTTATATTGTTGTATGACTTTGACATTATATGTCTATTCCAATTGTACTATCTACTTTTTTTCTCACTTGTCACCCACCCAACTTCAACTTTTTATCTTATTCATTTTTTTTTCTTAACTCCTGTTTTCAACATTGTTAAATGACATGAAAAGTTTCATTTGGGCCTGGGGTGCTTCTCCCTGTTGAAGGTACATCATATGAAAATAAACTTTGATAACCCGTAAGGATGTTGTTGGTATACATAGCTACAGTATGATACAATATGATACAGCATATCACTATTTTTCATATTTATGAAAAATTAATATGTGAAATCTAATATTTATGCTTACAATTTCAGAACCGTTGTTCAGCTTCTTGAAACAGAAGAACATAGAAAAGAATTGAACAAACAGATCCAAGAAAAAGATGGACAAATATCAAGTTAGTACTTATAAATGTATCGGCTTTTTCATATATACTGTTCATAAAGAAAGGGTAAAAAAAATATTGCATATTTGTTGGGTTCTTCATGCTCCCTTAGCTTGGCTATTTTTTTGGAGGCATTTCATTGCCTGGCTGTTTATATCATTACAAAGCTGTAAAGCTGCAATTCTATGTTCCCTTTTAAGACATCCCAAAGACAAGCAGTATTTCAAAACCCTGTTTTCTAAGTTGTGCAGAAGAATCTGCCTCTAATGCCTCTGGTATAAAGCATACAAGTCCTGCTCCTTCATTTTAAAAAGCCAAGCAAAAAAATTAGACAAGCTGAATCCTAGTCTGCTCCCCAAACAGGCAGGAAACTATTTTATTTCAAGCATTATTAATGCTAGTGAAAAAACCTAGAAAAGCAAATGTTTTTAAAAATAAAATGCTATTCCTTATCTTCTGCCCTGACAACAGAAGACCATAATCCCTTAGAGCCTAGGAGAAGAAAATTCTTCTACTTTTAATTTGCTCCGTTCTGCTCCTTTTCTTTACTGTATTTGTCAATGGTCAGTATTACACACGTTGCACCCTGGTTCAGGATATATTTAAATGCTAACTTAATTAATGGGACCCTTGAATTGTTTTGCTTTTGAAATTGTACCTATACTCTGGATCAAATCCAAGATTCCTGGTTGCCTGGGCTATCTTGCCAATTTGGCTAAGAACTAAGTAGAGGAGTGAATGATCTTTAACTTCCATAACCCATGAAAAGGGTTGCTAATATTCAGATTAATCTCTCTGTATATGGAGCTTCTCTCTGTTGACCTTTTAGTTAGATGTGGCAGCTGGTACACTTAAAATGACTCAAGGTAGAGCAGAGGCCTGCCAAAGGAAACTGCTAATGCCACCGCCACATAAGATAGGGCATTCTGCCCTCCATACCTGAGTGCCCACCACCAGGGCAGGATCCTGCCATTCCTACCTCCTACTACTAGATTTCACCACCCCTGAGATGTTTAGGATCTGGGTTTTGCCTAATTTAATTTAAACTGTTTATAGGCCACCTGCTTATGTTTGACAAACAACATATTCCATGACAGCTAGTCCTTGAGTTACAACAATTCATTTAGTGACTATTCAACAGCACTGAACAAAGTGATTTATGACAGTTTTTCACACTTACGACTATAATAGTGTTTGGTCACATTGTCATGTGATCCAAATTCAGACTCTTGGCAACTGAGTCATATATGACCTTCTGACAAGCAAAGTCAACAGGGAAGCCAGATTCACTTAACAACTGTGTTACTAATTTAACAAGTGCAGTAATTCACTTAACAACTGTGGAAAGAAAAGTCATAAAATGGGGCAAAACTCCCTTAGCAACAGAAATTTTGAGCTAAATTGTGATCGTAAGTCGAGGACTACCTGTACGTGGACTCACAATTAAAGGCTAAGAAAAACCTTTGTCAAACAGTAACTGTAATGCCGAAAGTGCAAGATATTTTCATTGGTGATGAATATAAACAGAAATATCAGTACACAAATCACAGCACAGATTTTTAACAATACATGACAATACTTTCTTCATTTGGCCAAATAACAGATCTCTCATCATGCGTTAGAAACAGTAATTGTTATAGCCAGATATATTGAGAAAACATGGCTGTGCTAATTAAAGTAAGTTGCTGAATTAACTAATACAAGCAGTTTCTGTTGTTCAGAATAAATTATTTATATGTAAGGCAAATTAGGCAAAAAAAAAATATGTGAGTTCATATGTTCCACTGAGCTGGAATGTGATTTCTTTGGATTTGGTTTAGTGTCACCTGTCATTTTGGTTTATTAAAGAAGCCATGGTTAAGTGAGTTGTGGCTAAATGCAATATTAAATTTAGGTATTACACTTTGTTTCTTAAAATCCCCATTTCAAGTATGCAGTAAGCTGAAAAATGCATCTTTATTAAGACAAATGCTGAGGACTGTAAAATGTGAGTGGTCAATGTTCAGCAGATGGCAGTGCTGCACAATTCATGCAATGATGGTTGTGGGAAAGTATTAGAGTCCAAAAGTTTTGGAGTAAACCACTTTGGGGAAAAAACACTTTTTTCTTACATATTTTTCAAAAGATTTACAACAGAAGATAAAAGTTCAAGAAGAAAAACTAAAAGCCAAACAGAAGGAAAAAATAGATATGGAGGACAAAATGGACATTCTTAGAAAAGAGCTAAGTAAAACTGAACAGGCAAGAAAAGAACTGAGTATTAAGGTAAGTTATTTATTTAGGATTATTTGTGTGCTGCCATTTCTTGTGATTCTAGGGAACATAGAAAAAATTCATTGTTGGTATGTATACATATTGAGCAAATATGTATAAAATTAAAAATGAATAGAGGTTGCAAATATATCTAGAGATATATTGAATTAAATGAGATACACTTGAGTAAATTAGGATACAATTTCGAGATACAATTTCGAGTCATTTTAAGAGTCATAAAAATAATAGACATTAAACAATTTACATCCATATATAGTGCCTTAGAAACCTAATCTGAGATATATATGTATGTGGGTATATTTCTTTTTAAGTTGATTATTTCTAATAATCAGGGAAACATGAATTTTCTTAAATGTTTATATTTAAAAGACTAAAGGTTTTATTTGTGATTGTTGATTTATGATTTATTGGTTTTGTGGTTGTACGTTGCCCAGAGTTGCTTAAGGTAGGTAGCCATATAATTTTTTTAAATAAATAAATAACATTTAGACTTTCATTTCAAACCTTTGTATATAAGGTAGGGAATCAGTTAAGCTTTTTCTGATTTTAAATTACAACTGGTTTGATTTTATTCTGATCCAAACTACACCAGATACATCACTGTTTAAACAACTTTGGTATGGTAATAGTGTGCACTGGTGATAAAGTAATCTGTAGTATGACTTCACTGTTATTTGAATTTACAGAAAGCACAACCTGGGTCAAAGCTTTTTTTCTTCTTCTGTCTCTTTATGTATATTAAATTGATTTTCTGAAATTCGGATGATTATAATTTATTAATTGAAATGTCATCCAAAATATACTTAGCACAATCAATAATTAATAACCCAACCACTTCAAAATATGCTTTATGGGTTATTGTCTAATTGCCAACTGGTTTGTCAGTTTAGATGTTCTAAGTAATTGCTGTTACCTATAGTGTGGAACTTATTGGAATTTGATTTCACCCAATGTGAACAGAGAATGCATATTTGCATGTTTGTTAGCTATATTAAATAGTGTATAATATGTATTTTCAGGCATCTTCTTTGGAAGTTCAGAAGTCACAGTTGGAAGGACGATTAGAAGAAAAGGAGGCTTTAATCAAGCTTCAGCAAGAAGAATTAAACAAACATTCTCATATGATTGCAATGATTCATAGCTTAAGTGGTGGTAAACTAAATGCAGAAACAGTGAATCTCAGTTTGTAGAGCAGATTTTCCAAATATGCAATTAATGTTATTTTATGTTTTGTTATGAAAAACATTTTAGGTAACTTTCCTTGAAGATATTGTGGCTTTTATAAATAGTAGGCTACATTCTATTCATTTTGACACTAATATCTATATCACTATTGGTTGCCTTGTTTATGAATTTAACAAGGACTAGATATAATTTTAGAAAAGATAAGTAAAAAAACATTTGATGCCCAAACTATCAACTGATAGGTTTACTTAAGTTAGTAATTCTACTCTTAAACTGATTTTACAAAAGCTTTCATTTCCTTGTATACAAAATGTTGTAGCTGAAATCTTGCTGGTTAATCTATATATTCAAAATGAAAGTATGCAAATATATATATATCTTTTATGTAGAAAAACATTTTAAGTCTTATATTGCAATACAGATATACGTTAATGAATTGTACATTTAAAAGAGGTCTGAATTTCCCCAAAAAAACAGAATAGAAGCTCAGTTTTCATATCTGGTGTAAATATCAAATAATTCTATTCATAGTTTTTCAGATTTAGAGATTTCTGAAGTTAATAGTCACAGGTTGTTTTTGTTCCTTTTAAAAATCTACAAGTTTTCTAGTATTTATTACAAACCTATTTTTTGCTGAAGGTAGACAAAGATAGTGTATATTTTTAAACTATTGCATGAATATGTTTTAAAATAATGAACTTTCAACAACTATGTGTAGTTTAAAAATCAACTTACAACATATAGGGCAAGGACATATTTTCCTATTGTACTTTATATATCTGTCCTCTTTAATGATATAATGAAACCTGATTATGTTTGGAGACACTGAAACTCCAAAACAATTAGTATTAATTCCACTTAAGAGGGTAGTGATCATATGCCAACATTTCAACAAATACCTTTACATTTTAAATTCTATGTGTCAGTCTTCCTCTTTAACTATGTGCAATTGATGCTGTCAATTATATTTTTGAAAGCTATTCTCTCCAACTTGGAAGTGGTATTTGACATTTAAATGAAGTATTTATTACGGACTCTAGTGGTCTTTTTATATTTTTGTTGTAATTGCCATAATTTGTCTCTGGAAAATGAAATAAATAACATTGAAGTTATGCATGGATCTTTGATTGATGAAAACTGGTTTACTTTTTTCTTCCAATTTATCTTGACTTGGAACTTGCATGAGCAGTTCATAATTAGTTCCACAGTCAGCCCCTTGCCATTCTTTCCTATAATAACTGAGGTCTTCCATATTTTTCTTTTCCATCAAAAAAACTGTTTGTGTATTCAATCTAATGATGCCATGTATGATGTACTGTATTGTTCATTTTGTTTGTTGGAAGCCTGTTAGTAATGAAAAACACTGGATTGGGGAAAATTGGTATACCATTCTCTTACTCCATTTCGATTTGTTACATCATGCTTTTCCAGCTAGGTTGTTCTCCTGAATATTTCCAACTTTGGCATTCCAAACTGCAACCACAAGCAGCACAGAGTGCTTGCATATATTGTCAATTTCAGATTCAACTTGAGCAGATAACCTGTCAATCCTCTCCTCTGTAACAATGGTTGAGGCATAAAATTAGTTAATCATCATTAACTAAGATTTGTCTGCAAAGTCTAATTGATATTATTTATTCACTGTTTGCTTTGTACCCATATTTATTTATTTATTTATTTATTTATTTATTTATTTATTTATTTATTTATTTATTTATTTATTTATTTATTTATTTATTTATTTATTTATTTATTTATTTATTTATTTATTTATTTATTTATTTATTTATTTATTTATTGAATTTCTATACCGCCCTTCTCCCGAAGGACTCGGGGCGGTGAACAGATTAAGATTTCATATACATTTAATTTTTTTTAAAAAAAAAAACAGTAAATAATAAATTGAGTCAACTTGGTGTATCTGCTAAGATCTTGGCATAGAATTTAGATGTTTATGCTAGCCCTGCTTGTTGAAACAGAAAGGTCTTCAGGGCACGTCGGAAAGTGCGAAGATATATTGCCCTTTTAAAAATTTTTTGATTTATATGCCGCCCTTCTCCAGAGACTCAGGGCGGCTTATAATGAGTTAAGCAATAGCCTTCATACTTTTGTATATTTTATACAAAGTCAGCTTATTGCCCTCACAAACCGGGTCCTCATTTTACCTACAATATCATTGCCCTTACAATATCATTCCTGATTATGAAAGCAATGCCATTCCTGTGTGTCTTATATAGTAAGAAGTATGATCTTTTGGCTGAAAGTGTCCAGTTCCAGCCTATCTAATTAGCTAATGCCTAAGATGTTAATGTATGCCCAATTTATACATTTCTGTGCTGATTTTTCTCATGTTCCTGATTTTTACATTCCATGTTTCTACTGTATTTCTGCCTGTGCAGTTTCAGATTTTATTATACTGCAATATGGGCAACTAGATGTTCCAGAGGCTTTAATCCAGTGGTGAAATTTAAATTCTTTTACTACCGGTTCTGTGGGTGTGGCTTGGTAGGCGTGGTGTGGTGTGTGGCTTGGTGGGCGTGGCAGGGGAAGGATACTGCAAAATCTCCATTCCCAACCCACTCCTGGGGGAAAGATATTGCAAAGTCTCCATTCCCACCCCACTCTGGGGCCAGCCAGAGGTGGTATTTGCTGATTCTCCGAACTACTCAAAATTTCCGCTGCCGGTTCTCCGAACTGCTCAAAATTTCTCCTACCAGTTCTCAGAACCTGTCAGAACCTGCTGGATTTCACCCCTGCGTTAATCTCACCGTGTCATAAACACCTTTAGTACTCTGATAAATCCTCAGCTTTTCTTCAGTAGTATGTCAAGCATGTTCAGCAAATTTATTTAAGAACATTTATATGGCCACCCAACTCACTCTCAGTGACTCCAGATGGCTTGCAAGGATAAAAACCCAATATAAAAACAATAAAAGCAATAACACCACCACTCCAACTACAACAATCAAAAAAGCCATTTGATAGACTCCATCCCACTTTGTGTCCCCAGGCCTGTTGGCAAAACCAGATATCCAGGCCTTGTGAAAGATTGTCAAAGTGAGGACCAAATTTATCTCTAGGAAGGATGTTCCACAGGGAGCCACTACAGACAAAAGCCTTGGCCCCACTAGATGGACCTCCTTAGGAGACAATCTATTGTATATATAATGTATAAATACCGTACAACAGTGCATGCTAGGATGATGAAAAAAATTTACACACCTAAGCTCCATTTGTCAAGTGGAGATGGTAACATAAGTTTCCATTAAAGAATGACAAAAACTGCTCTTCCCAAACGTCATCAAGAATTAGTTTCACTAATAGCCAACAAGATAGTAGTTCTGTTTGGTGTGGCCTGTAAAAGGAATAAGCATAATTGTTTCCACAATAAAACTTTATAAATGGCTCTGGCAGATCTTGCATATGGCAATTTAAATGTCAAAGTTTCCAATGTTCTCTATGAAAATATTAGTTTTCAATGAGCCCTTTTTCATATTTTGAGAACAGATATTTAATTGTGTGGTGCTGCCATCTGCATTCAGAGAGCAAATGATTCAGCATATACATACAGTTTCACATACCATCTGTTGGGAACACCTTAAACCAAATGCATCTCTTGCAGGAGATTGTATTAGCTGTGGAGGCAGCTGTGAGAACTGAGAAGAAGCAACTGTTTGAAGGTTTTCCTGAACGCTCTGAATCACATTATGCCCTTTGAATCTGGATCTCTGAACAAGTTTAATATGAAACTCTTGGAATCTTCACTTGTGCCTGGTTGATCACAAAAAACAGTAATTGATAGAAACTAGCTATCTAAATAATAAAGGCTTAAGGAAAATGTCTTTGGAAATGTTTAATAATAAAAACAACAAGGAAATGGCAAGAATAAGAATAAACACATAAGGAAATGGCAAGTTTTTAACCTGATTTCCTCAAAATCATGTAATAAATGTTACTGATTTGTTCAAAAACTTATAAAGAGCTCCTGACTGAAGTTTTCAAAGCTGTTTTCTCAGTCTGAAAGCCAGTAACTAGATAATTAAACTATTGTTTCTTCCTGACTAATTAATACTAATTAATGAGATGGACATTATTTATGAGAATCAATAGGCACAGGATATAACCAGACAAGGCTTCCTTATTTAAGACCCATTTTTTTCACTAATGGTAATATAACAGAAATATAAAGCAAATTCATGACACTTCCTTTAAAACCAGTAGCAATTACTTATGATTCTGTTTCAAAGTTACAGCTGCTGCAGTGCCCTCACAATCATTCACCCCTATGACTTTTTGCAGGTGTGTCACAGCACTCCCTGCCTCTCTCCCTCTACCTCATATCCTGCTCACCAAGACCCTGCGGGCCTTGGGCCTATTCCCCACACTCCTGGCATCCATTGCATACTTACTTCTTGAAGATCTCTCGACCTCATATTGGGAAGGTCAGGGCACACGTTGCTGGACCACGTGACTGCCTCCCAGAAGTGGCCATCATTTTCAGTGCACCCACAATTCCTTGCAGGCATTTCCAAATGTCAGTTGCTTCTGCAAAGCCACGATAAGCATATCAAAATGACCGCTTTCACAAGGATACTGCATTAGCTAGGAATGAATTGCTTTGTTTTGCTGCTTGCATGCAATTCTGCATAGGACTGCAGAATTGCAGGTGTGCTAATAATGATGCCACTTCCAGGAAGCAGCCATGTAGCCCAGTGCCATCTGTCCTGTACTCCAACATGAGGTCAGGTAAATAAGAAGGAATGGGTAGAGCCTAGTGGGGTGGGAATCAAGCCTAAGGCCTGTGGAGATTCAGTGGAAGAAGGAAAAACCTGTGGGGACCGAAGGGCTGGAAAAAAAACATGGGATATCTTATGGGTAGAGGATAATTTGGGAGGTCTGGGGGAGGCAGGCCTATGCCTGTGTTAGATTTCTAAAGACCTCACCCGCCAGTGAGACTGCCTGTGAACTCCACTTAACAACCCACATTTTCATTTAACGGCTGCCTCAAGAAGAGCAGGGGCTGGGGATTATTAAGTGGCACCATCTCACTTAACAGCCATCATCACTTGCAACCATAATGGGCACGCTCCATTATGATCATATCTTGAGAGCTACCAAAATTCCAGAATTCTGGCTGGACATGTAATCACAGTAGTTCTAGAGTATCACAAATGTCCTAGATATAAACTGGAAAAAGATTAGTCTCCCATATTTTCTTGAAAAAATTGAGGTCAGGGCAGTTTGGAATGAAAACTTGGGAAGAAGGTTGTTGTTTGTCTGTGAAGGTTAACTGAACAATGCCCTTTTTATTATGGCATAAACTAGACACTTTTGCCAATGGTTTTTGTGTTAGAGTATTACTGCTTGTACTACCAGTTTATGTGCTTCTGCTTGAATGCCCTCAAAGATTTAAAGCAAGACTTGTCTGTTTTTGTCCTAATTTTTCCTATCAGAAGACTATACAAAGTGCTTTATATTATTTTGTATTTTGAACAGCTCAGTTCAGTAATCTTTAATCCCTGTGATAAGTCTATAACATGGTACTAAAGCAATACTTCTTCCCCTGCTTTTTATGCCTGAGGATATGAAATAAACATTTCAATGAGAATGAAGCAATGAGAATAATGAGAACAGCATAAACTAACAAAATAATAAAGGACCATAGTCTATACTCTTCCAATCCAATTACCTGTGATTAAGTTTAGCTGAGCTCAGTTGGACATGCATCTGAGCGAACATAGCAAGATAGTATTCTTAAAAATATTCCGGTTCATTGCAGCACCCAGACTTTTTAAAGTCCAAATAGTTCTCATTTAGTGCCTTCTTTAGTAACCATTAAGATTTAAGGTAAAGGTAAAGGTTCCCCTCGCACATATGTTCCGAGAGGGTTCCGACGGCGAGCCAATGTCGTCTGGCGGCGCCCAGAGGTAGGGCATTCTCTGTGGGTGCTGCCACCTTCTGAAATGAGTTGCCTACTGAGATCCGGACGGCTCCTGATGTCCGCTCCTTCCGTTGGAACCTGAAGACTTGGCTGTTCAAGAAAATAGGCTGACTCTGATTCTGGGTTTTATTATTTATTAGTTAATTTGGTTTAAAATGGGATTTTGTTGTACATGATTTTAACTTGTGTTCGCCGCCCTGAGTCCTTCTGGAGAAGGGCGGCATATAAATACATGAAATAAATAAATAAATATGTGCTAGTCGTTCCCAACTCTAGGAGGCGGTGGTCATTTCCATTTCAAAGCCGAAAAGCCAGCGCTGTTGTTAGGATATGGTTTGAGCCTAACTATGTTGTACAGGCAATATAAGTATACTGTAACTTTAATCTGAAAATGTATTATGTGGCTTTAATGCTGAGTCATGCTGTAATCACATAATTACTGGTTGTGAGAATATTTAAGCAAAGCTTCTGTAACGTGTTCAGTTGCTGCTATGATCTGCTGTTGATGAGGAATGCTGCTATGCTATGCTGCCATTGTGTATGAAGCTGTGATGATAAGCTACCATTGAGAGGAGGTGCTAGCTGTAATCATTGTGTGATGGATCTGCAACCATCGTGAACCAGAGTGAGTTTGTTATTCTAACCTACTGTTTGTTGAGTAAGAAGATTCTGTAACTACTGGACTGATTTACTGGCAAAGACTTGGAATTTGTTTAAAGACTATGAAACTGTTTTTCTACTATAAAGTAAGCTTTTGATAAACCAGTTTGCTTATCTCTTATTCATTGCTCTCAGCAACGTTTCTCTGTGCAATCCACTCTGCTGGTTGGTAACACAACAACAATAACCTTAACAGCTGTTCGAAGACATTTCCATGGTCATGTGGCAAGCATGACTAAATGCCAAAGGCGCACGAACACTATTACCTTCCTACCAAAGGTGGTCTCTATTTTTCTACTTGCATTTTTTTACGTGCTTTCAAACTGCTAGGTTGGCAGAAGCTGGGACAAGTGATGGGAGCTCACCTCATTACATGGCATTAGGGATTCGAACCACTGAACTGCTGATCTTTCGATCAACAAGCTCAGCATCTTAGCCACTGAGCCATCACATCCCCAACAATTAAGATTTACAAGATGATAAAAACACAAGAGTGCATTTCACTCACCCTGCTGCCTGACGCTCACCAGCCTTGCTGTCCTGCTTGGCCCTGCCATTCCTCTCAAGGCTACTCATGCCATTCTCCATATAGCTTCTGAGACCTTCCAACCATCTCAAGAACAACATACGCAAGTTTGAGAACGATGGTCATGGTCTTCCTGTGAGGTTTTAGAATGCTTCAAAAGTTTTCCAAAGCACTGTAAGAATGGCACATGCTATCTGGACAATGGTGGATGTGGCCTCACAAGATTTTAGAAGGAAGGCCTTAGATATCTTTGGAACATTGTGAAAACACTGTGCACTATTTGGAGAACAGCATGACCAGTTTTAGAAAGTATGTTTGGCCAGCCCAGCAACTGCCTGGCATTGAATCAGACTGGGTGTGTCTTGTGAGAAACAGGAGAAAAATGGCGAAGGTCATTTGGGCTCAACAGGGCCTGAGAAGCACATGGTAAATGGCCTTGGGAAGAAGGCCTGGTGTGGCCAATAGGTCAGCTGGAGGTAGCAGAACCAGCACAGCAGAACCAGCAGGGCTTCTACTTTAGCCCCATCACCACTGAGAAATACCATAAAACAGGGCAGCCAAAAAGCAGAGATAGGTGGCAGGATAAGTGGGTGGGAGGAGCTGAAGTATCTGTATGGTTGTAATTGCGGATGGTTTGCCAAACACCCAAATTTTGATTCTATGATCACAGAATCATTACAACACCCATAACTTTGAAGACTGGGTGTAATAAGTATCATTTATTCAGGTCGCCCATAACCTTGAACAATAGCTGAACAGATGGTTGTAACTCAAGGACTACATGTATGATATTACTATCTGCAAGTATATAAAGAGTTTGTATTTTTCCTTTAAAATATGTGGTGATGTTCTGCAAATTGTTTTCTCTGAACATACTCCAACCATACACATATTAATAACTTTTAACCAGGCTATTCCTAATAAAAAGAAACAGTAGTTAAGCAGAAACATGATGTACTTAAAATAAGCCTTTACAAAATAAGGTAAATATTATATGCTGACATGTCTACAGAGTAGCAGCAGCTATAATGCATTTTGGGCTCTTGCTTGGTATTATCTGATTAAGAACTCATTTTGTAAGGAGGCAGCTGTTGTCTTGGCTGGGTATTACTATAGAAATATGCCAAATTGTTTATACTAGTATTCAAAGGTTACATTTCAACTGTTTTATAAGTCAGCCAAATAGTTTTGACATCTGAACAGAATGAAAGGCCATAATAATATCAAACTCAAAGGCTTGAATACTGTATTGTATTCCAAGGTTTATCATTTATCAGTTAACACTAGATTTAAGCCTCATTACAGAAAAAAGGTCAAAGGTCATTGTTGACCTTTCTTTTATGATGCATCAAATGCCTTTCTTCTGCTTCCCAAGGAGGTAGAAATACACTGTAATCTATTTTTAATTCAAATTGATTTTAATTCAAATTGAGATCAAGATTGCTCTGATTTTCCCACCCTTGTGCTTCAAGTGTCCTACCGGTATTAGGAAAGTTGCCTATTCCTGGATCACTTTATGTAATTAAAGTACCAGATTCTAGATCTCAATAGCACATAATAAATATATAATTTGTTTATAGCATTTATCACCTTTTTATTTTATTATCCAAAACAGAAAGTACTTGGACATAATTTAAGATTCCATCCATAGTTTACAATTCATGCCTTATATCAGGCATCAGTCAGGATACTGGCTCTAGGTATGTTTTGTTTAGCATGTAGTTTGAATTACCTTCCTTACAACAAGCAAAAAGAAAAAAAAGGCTTTAAGATACCATTGGAATCTCATCTGGGGGATCACTAGGACACCTAGGTCCCTCTCATAGTTAAGACTATTGAGCCAGGTATCACCTAGTCTATCCCTGTGCATTGATTTTTTTTTCCTGCAGGACCACTTCTCACGACTGAACTTGTTGTTTAGGTCCCAATGCTCAAATCTGTTAAGATCCTTTTGACAGTGTTGCCTGCAGTTTGATGAGTTTCCCTTCTATTATCTCATCTAATTCATTTAAGAGGCTGTTGAAAAATAATGAGCCCAAGACAAGAGCTTTGAGGTATTCCACTGCATGCTTCCCTCCATGTAGATGTAGTTCCATTGAGGACTACCTGTTGAATCTAGTTGGTCAGCTAGTTATAGATCTATCTGGTGGTGATGCCTCCCACATTTTCCTATATTATCAAGAAATTTAGCTGTTATGGATTTGGTGGTGCAATGCCAGCACTAGGCATGCTTCTCATTCATCATTGCTATCAGTGAGGCACTCATTCTGGACTAGCTGCAAGAGATTTTTGAGCTGTATGATTAAGGTGAAGCTGACTGGAGTTTTACCTTGGTGTTCTGCAAGACACAGACTTCTGGTCAATAGCACTAAATGGCTGCTGGAATTGAAGTTGGAAGTTGTATTATGAGAGAACCAATTGGCTTCCTATGGCTGCCATGGGGCTATCCTGAAAAGACTTTCAGCGAGGAGATTCATAAAAAACAGGGCTTATCTTGTTTGTTCACTTCCACTGCTCTGGAGTTGTAGATCTTTAGTATTTTAAAATCTAGAGAATGGAAGGGCTAAGATTAGGAGACTTTTGATAAGATATGTGGATGAGCTGGTATTCCTGAGGTGTAACAGTTTATTCCTTCCTGGGTGAGGATGGTAAGGATACAGATTAGTTCTCTTTAAGTTAGTAAGAGTGGTTATTTTTGGCTCCTTCCAGCCACCCAAGTAACAGCAGAGTATCTGGGTGTGGGTATGCAATGGATTTGATTGGGGGCACTGATTCTAGTCTTAGATCTTACAATTGGTTGAGAGAACTGTGGCATCTAGTTATATGATTTAATTTAATTTAATTTAATTTCCAATTTATATACCGCCTTCTCCCTGAGGACTCAGGGCGGTGTACAGCCAAGATAAAAAACATAGAATACAAATATTAAAACATTAAAAATATATATAAATTTTGGCCCAAAAGTTAAAAAAAAAATGATGAGGTTCCTTGATTGGAAGGGAGGGAGGATGGGGGTTGAAGGAAGTTATTATGTCATGAGGGAGAGGAAAGGAGTTGTATCATGATGGTGATGGAAAGAAGAATGGATGGATGGAGGGCATGAATCATGGATCTGATCCAATTCCCTCTGGTCCATCTCACAATGGAAATCATCCTTTAGATTTGGTTTCAATCTTAGGGCAATTGCCAAATGAACTGAATTTGTAGAACCTTATAATTATACCCTTGTCGTGATCAGATCATTCCCTGTTTCTTTCCATCTGCCCAGCACCCCACTGCATGGGGGAAGAACCTATTTGATTGGTTCATGCCAGGCACCTAATGGACAGTACTTGATTCAAAAAGAATTTGGGATTGTTCTTGAGATTCTGAGGCATAGTTCAGCTGAGGCCTTAATTGCAGCTGGAATGGGGCAAAAACAGCCTTATTCCAAATCAGGCCTATGCAGGTTTTCAAAGAAACTTTAGGTGACATAAGCTTGTGAACAAACTTTAGATTAATTTTTAATAGTCCTCACAGGGTAGCGGTAGAGTGATGAAAGCAATATCAAGGCATAACAATACAAGCCTCAAACCTTTTGTAAATGTGTGAAGTTGAATGAATGTGAAAGTGGCAAAGATTGCAAGCTCCTGTGAAAATTGCTGATTTCTTGCTATCATGAAGACAGATTTAATATCCTCAAAGCTTATTAGATGACTATCCCCACCTATTACTGGTAGCAAAGTTATACCTGATATTAACTTTATTATGGAATTTGCTTAATGCACACTCAGTTTAAAAATTACAACTCATGCAAAACTGATTGGGGTTTACAAAGCTTTCAAAAGAGATGCTGTGGAATTTACGGAGATGCATAAAGCACGGGTCTCTTTTTAATTTACACCAGCTGCATCTTTTCGAAGGTTGATGAGGCTGCATTAACAATTTGAAAGAATATGTAAAACATGATCTTTGGTGTTGTGAAGCATCTCTTTTGAATGCTTTATGTTTCTCTAGATCATAAAACTTTATGAAAATCAACTATTTAACCAATAAAATGCAAGATAGTTCTTGAAAATGGCTACCTGTGACATGTAGAGGGGAAAAAAATCTTTAGCAACAATAAACAAGGTCATTGTTATATATGTGATGATTCAGTACAAATATATTTCCTTTTTATCTCATGTCAATTAAACCAAGTAGCTGCTCTCTCCAAATTTTAAACCTACATAGATGAATTTCCAAAATAAAAATAAAATAGATTTGATATCATAAAATACTTTGTTTAATCTAATCAGTGGATTTATAACATTAATTTCATGCTGTAAATAACCAGCAAACATTGTCCAAATTTTGTTTTAAACAGAAAACTCCTATCTAACAATGTTGTCCCCTACTGTCAGTTTTATTTTCTACCTATTAATCTTGCTGTCCTCTATTTAATATGCTGGGAGTCTATTATGTTGCTTTAAATAATTGTCTTTATACTGAACAATATTAGAAACTTTATTAGGATTTTAGAATTTAGAACTTAATTCCAAGCACTCTAAGAACATTGTTCCATCTTTTCCATTTGGCTTTTGTTCCTTTCTTATGCCCCACTGGCGATAAAATGCCATATCTAAAAGAGCTTTGCTTACTGCCAGATCAATTCTCACAGGCATGGTATACAACCTTTTATATCAACAACTCAGATAAATATTGCACAAATATATCACACATAGTTCTTATTATGATTATGGCACAGCTGAAATAACCAATCAAAACTTATTGTGGGGAAAAAAATTTTTGACTAGCAGAAAAGGAGTAAGAGCCCTCCATTTTCTCTTGAAATTTTTATTTGCTCAGTAACAGCATTGTGCCTAGTTGTGCATTACTGCACACAATATTTAACTCTTGCAGCTTAATACAGTAAGTCATCTATGCTTAGCTGATGCAAAGATCCTTTACTTCTCATCATTTGTAATAGTGTATTTTCTTTTAAGCACTGAAGTATTAGTGTATGATAGCCAGAAAATGTGGACATCCGCAAGTATTTTATCTACCTACTTGTCTCACATGTTAAAGAGGCAAGGTTGTTGTTTTTTCAACGCAGAAAATGTCATGGAGGTGACAGTACATTATCATTCCTACTTAGATAAAGTAGAGATACTTTGATGCTCTGCTGTTTTCAGATGTTCTATATTAAGACATCTGGGAGCTGGGCCTAAAAAAAAATTCTTAAAGTTCAGAATGGAGTGAAATAAAATAAAAAATGAGCATTCTTTTTATCACAGTAGATATTTTTAATTTTTTTCCAATTACAGAAACTATACTTAAACAACAACAAAAAAATCCTATAACCATAGTTCCAGCAAAGCTCTATTGATAGAAAATTAGCAATAAAATAAAACTTGTAGTTGGAGTGTGCGTTGTGATTGTGTCTTATTTGAATTTCACAAAAACAGATTCCACAATTACTGTGCCATAAAATTCATACTGTAAGTTTAAAATGTAAATTTATTATAAAGACAAAATTAGCATTTTCAATGTACAAAAACAAACAAACACGAATTTCACAATTACATGGGACATTAGTGTTTTAAGCAAATAATGTTCAATGATTGCGGCATGATTGCTTTTCCTTTAAAAAAATGCTATCGATATTTGATTTAACATATTTTTTCTGTTACTCTCTTGAGGAACCCTATCAGGTTCTTGAAGAGCTCCAGAGTTACATAAAACATAGTTTTTTAAAAAACCTGAATCACGTAGTCATTGGCACTGAAAGATAAACTTCTGTCTCTCTTTACGTATGTACCTCATACACATATGCATTTCTAGACATTTCTTAATCTTCAGATTTTGCTCATGTTAAAAACTATAGAAAATAAATATTGTCTGATATTTATTTATAGTCACTATTGCATGTCAACAAGCAAGGATACAGAATCATCTTACTCCTAGAAAAGGAGTACTTTCTTGAACCCAGTATGTTATCCAGAAAAAGATACTACTGCTGACTTCTGGATACTGAAATTGAAGTTTAATCATGTTGGATTTTAATTTTCATACTCCTTCCAGTAGCGGGTTTCAATTTTTTTTACTACCGGTTCTGTGGGCTGGTTTGGTGGGCATGGCGTGGCTTGGTTGGTGTGGCAGGGGAAGGATACTGCAAAATCCCCATTTCCTTCAGATCACCTAGGACTTGGGAGGTAGAGAATAGATGGGGATGGGGCCAGTCTGAATTTTTAATACTGGTTCTCCGAACTACTCAAAATTTCCGCTACCGGTTCTCCAGAACTGGTCAGAACCTGCTAAAACCCACCTCTGACTCCTTCATATACCCACACATAGAGTTAGCAACTCTAGATTAAATGACTCAATGAGATGCTAGCCTCCATCCCTAGTTAAAAAGTCATGGAGGCCTGGGATGGGTACTGTGCACATGCTCCTTAGGTTATAAACATGACCTAAGTGCAACACTGCACAACTTCAGGATGTAATGTGACAGCTTTGGCTTAGCATCTATGGTAAATCCAGTTATTGTTTTTGTAAATCATAGCTTATGACTAAGTACTTTAGATGTAATTAGTTATTGTGCATTTGCAACAAACTTCATGCTATGTAAAAAGCTAGTCATTGACTGTTCCAACTACATCCAATTACCAACCCCAACCCTGACTAGTACGGCCTAGGAAGATAGAAAAATACTGTAAGGCCAGAGAGTTTTCTTTTCCAATCTGCTAAAAGGGAAATTTATCCAAGTTGTATTAGCATAGTTCACATGGTAACCAAGCCATGGTATGGTTTCTTAAGTAAACTCACATTGACTGGCTTCCCACAATGCTACACCAAAACCAACCAAACTATAGCATTTAAAGTGAGCTGTGAAATTAACACCAGCTGCTGGAATTAAAGAGCTAAGGATAAGCTAGCACACCACAAAATTGGTGCTGAATTCCACCCTTTTTGTAAAATACTTGCATAAGAAGTAAAGTCATCTCTGCCTTCAAATGAAACTATTTAAGTAAGGCCTCGCCTCCCTTCTTCTTCCATACTTTGGATTATACCACCAGCTGGTTTATGAGTGGTGATGATGGCTATTAAAAGGTCTAAGAACTCCATCAGCCTCACTTCCTGAAAATGAGTTCTTCAGCTACAGGCATGACCTATTTAGAAGTGCTTAAGATACAATAATGATAAAATGTCAGCAGGCAGAATGAGTAATGACAACTTTGAAATTTATCTCAGATTGAAAAGGCTGGGGGATAATGGTACTTGTGCACAGTCTTTCAAAAACAGTCTTCTGGGCTGCCAAATAGGCTTGTACACTTAAAAACGTACTAGAGATTAGCCATATCTTTGCCTGTTTTTGAAACCCATGAAGAATGCAATATTATTTTCCATTTGTAATGAAAGCATTTCTTTTGGTCTTGTTCTGTTGTCAATTTATTAGTGACTATTCAAATTGTAGCCTTTTTGATCAAAGGAACAATGGTCCATTTTCACAAGTGGCATGAAAAGTGATGTAATTGCTTTTCAAACACAGAGCAAACTGTCAATCAGAAATTCAACAGGAGGCTTTTCAAGAAGGAATTCAGCTGCTTGCTTACCACCTGGCCATCATTTCAGTATCATTTTCAAAATTTGCATAAAGATCCATAGGGATTGCCTGCCCTGATTTCAGAGTGAGTGAAGGACTAATTATTATGATATACTGTAAGATCTGATGTTCAGAGGTTCACATACAATTCTTTGGGTGCCTCGGTTTTTAGATCCAAAATACAAGAAAAGGTAGAGAGAGCTATTATATTTGCTATTACCTTAAATTCTTAACAAACTCTGAATACAGTATAGAGAGGGGGTGTCAAACTCATGGCATTACATGACATATCGTGACTTTTCTCCCCTTTGCTAGAAACTAGGGGTGGGCGTGGCCAGTGGGCCGCGAGTTTAACACCCCTGATATAGAGCTTGTTTTCAGGTCATGCAAAGTTAAGTTCCTGTCACACTTCCCACTCGATTGTTTAGCCTATTGCATTAAGAGGAATGCTTTAGGTTAGTGTTTTTGCAACCCAGTTGCTGTAGTTTGCAAATGATGTAAGATAGTGCACAAACCCAGATAATGGTGGCTCATTCCATATTCCATTAAGCAAACTATGATTTAGCACATTGTATTCAGATCTCCAAACCTCAAAAGTATTTTATTTCAGTTTACATATTGCTTTTTAAATTATAATGACTGGATTCTTGCAAGATGTTTAGTAAAACAAAGCACTGTGAAACCAGCATTTGTGGGTCTTTCCCCACCCCCTCAAAGGACCTGAAATATGACCTTTTATATCTTCTTCTATCCCATCACTTTTATAGTTGTAATTACAGTAGTTGCTGCATTCTGTTGCTACACTCAGGCAATATTCAGCTTATTAAATTTTTAAAGATTGTTAATTTTTTATAAATATGGCAAGTATGAACAAATCTCCAGCTTCATCTTTATTTACAGAAGAACCCTAGAGTCCCACATGGACTATTTAGACATTCTTAGAATGTAGTACTTCTAGCCAAGTATGTTGTCTGGAAATATGCCCATCAGGGTTGAGGAAAGAGAAGTGATAGGAAAGGAAGATTTTTTGGGGGAGTATCTTAGCACTTTGCTACATGAAAAAATCCACAAACAGCAAGCTCTCCTATAGTGGCCATTTTGTGATAACATCCATAACATGCTCTCAAAGTTTAAAGTTGACCCACCTGCCCAAAAGTTAGAAAAATGTGCTTTAGTGTTGGTTCATTCTAAGTCACGGGTGTCAAAGTGGCAGCCCACAGGCCCGATACATCACACACATGCCACGCCCAGCTTTGCAAATGGGAAAAACCTCGCAAAATGTCATGTGACAACAATGTGATGCCACAAGTTTGATACCCGTCTTCTAAGTAGATAAAGAGGAATACCTTTTGATTGAGGAAGTGTCGTCTGTCCATATGAAAAATCATGTAGGAACCTAAATAAGTTCTTAAGAGTTAACAACCAGGTGTTGATTTGAAAAAAATATTTTCTGTTTTGAGTTTTAGTGGATGGGGCAGATGTGATTCAGAAAATGGAAGCACCTGCAATGAATATATATTTAAGTTTTATGTGTTTTGATATATATATATATTTCATATTTTTATGATGTTTTTCACATTTGTGAATTGAGAAAAAATGAAGTAAAATAAACAAATACAACTCATAAACTAATCCTGGCACTCTACTCTGATAAAAATCTGTGTCTTTTGACATAATTAAAGAGAAAATACAAATTGGAGAAAATTCTAAGCACTTCCAAGTAACTATGATAGTTTGTTACAATTGAGGATCTAATGATATATCTCTGCAAGTTGATGCAGGGCTAAGCTTTTTTTCTGCAAGTTTTTTCCTGCATGTTTTTTTTTTAACAGTAATCATTTAATGAGAGCCTATGGCTAAGACATTTTTTCTTCTCCTGGAAAAATTGAGAAAAAATATTGATTTAATTCCTCTGCCCACACATTTGATCAATCATAGTATTTATTTGTCCAGCTTCCTGTAAAGATAGCTTTATACTTTTCTTAGACAGAAAACAGAACAAAAAATATAAAAATATAAAGAAGAGAATAAAAAGTGAGGACCAATTGAGTATGGTAGTAACTTGCTACACTACAAACTGGGAAACCATGAAAGTTAGCTGGTGGTGACTTTGCTCTCTTCCTCTTTCCTTCAGTTCAGTCCACCTCCCAAGATTGTTCTTGTTGTGGAGAAAATAGAAGCATTATTATGTTGCCTGGAATTGTACAAAAAAAAAACAACAACACCAGAATATCAATCTAAACTTTGCACAACTTCAAGGTTGTATGGTAGTTGCAGCCTCAAGAGATTCTGTGCTCAGTCATTCAAGCCCTAGTCATCTCACATTTAGACCATTGCAACATGCTCTACATGGAGCTACTCTTGAAGAACATTCAGAAGCTACAGGTGGTGTAGAGTGTGGCAATGCGGGCAGTTCTTGGGGCCCAAAGGTAGCCCATGTAACACCACTGCTCCCTGAGCTGCATTCAGTTTGCTTTCAGGTGCCAGTTTGCTTCCAGGTGCAATTAAAAACATAGGTAATCATCTTTAAAGCTCCTTGTGGTATGGGCTATGCGAAAGATTGTCTCATCTGACTGGGATTTGGCCCACCTCACCTGTGCTGGCAGAAGAACCATGCTGTGAGCCCCATCGGCCAGAATATTCTGGCTAATGGGGTCCTTCTCTGCCATTGTGTCCTTTGGAATACCTTGCCCCCTGGAGTAAAGGCTGGTTCCAACTCTCCTCATCTTCTGCAAGAACTAAAAGACCTTGCTCTGGAGGGGTTTTACATGGGAGGTGGTTGATAGATTAATAACAGATCCCACCTCACCTCTTCTCATCCTACTCCTCTTTATCTTTTAATTGGGGTTCAATAATAGGATTTGGATTGTACTGTATTTTATTAATTTTATTTATGTATTTTAGGTTTTGTATAGTTTTTATTTTTTTAGATTGTAAGCATCCAGAGTTACCCTGTGGTAAGGTGAACGGCCAATGAATTTTACAAATAAATAATGTTAAAAACAATGATTATTTGCAGTATTGTAATTCGTTTCATTTACAGGTATAAACATTGGATTGGATAGGAAGCAATTAGAAAGACTGTATACCAGCACAACAGTTGTTTGCGACTATGGAATCCTAAAACCTTGCAACCTGTCATAGAAAGTTTTCTAGTCAACTTTCAAACTGCAGTAATGATGCAACTACTGTTCCAATGTCACTTGGTTCTAGATACAGCTGACAGGCTGTCCCTAGTGCATGTTATTTCAACTGAAGAATAAACAGATGTAGAGGTAAAACTTTCAGTTGAGTGAGCTCTTAATCTGTCCCAAAGCTGACTCGCTGACACTGTTTTAAAGCATAGTTTATAGTTTACAGCTATTGTCTTGCAATAGGGCAAGAATTTGCCCTATAGTTTGCCAGCTGTTGGGCTAGTCTTTACATTTTCTATTCCTGACAGTTATTGTGTGATCTCTATTGTGTGGTCTTTTAAATTTTAATGTAATTTAATGGGTTTCCTTTTTTAAAAAAAATACATTTCTATACTGCCTACTCAAATCAAAGTGTGTGCAGTTTTACAGAATTTAAAAACAACAGCAGTGAACAACAAAAACAGTGACCATAAAAGGAACCCAACTATCCCTCCGTAGCCTGAAAAACTCAGAAGGCCCATCCACCCATTTCAACCCAAAGCTGGAGGGAAATGCCAGGTTTTAAAATAATGCTTCAACACAGGCAAGGTGAAAGCCATGTGGAGCTCTGGGAGAATTTTGAAACAGAGTAGAAAATTGTAAAGAATTTTCATTGTCTTCTGAATATAGCAAACACCCCCCCCACCCCCCACCCCTAGTCTTCTCTCTAAAAAAAAAAACTGTTTTGTATTCAGAGCACATTATAAAAGAACTAAACTCTTGGTGCTTTATTTAGAAAGCAGTATGGTGTCATGAATAGATTTTACACAATCCAGACAACCACTAGAAGATTGTGGCACTGCTTTTGACACTATCTTGTGTCTAGAAAAGATAAATCTTATTACATTCTTTTCCAAGAGGCAGTGTTATTAAAAATAGACTACGCTAGTCACAAGATGTATTACCAAGAGTCTTTATTATTTTTTGTTTTAACCTACCAGTTAAAGAAATATTTGCTTTTTTATATAGCCAATGTAGATACTGCATGTCTTGATTTTAAATATCTTAAAACAAAATTCTATTCTGACAGGAAGAGGGTCCAAAGACATGAATCATAAGAAATATCTGATATATAATCACTCTGAAATTGGCAGCATTCATTAATTATATTGATTTATATACTGCTTCCCATATCAAAGGAAAATAATCAGTTTGAGAAGTGCTTTAAGATTTTGAGTGGTCTTAATTCCGCAAAGATTTGAAGGTTTTGCTAAAACAAAATGAAAATGGTATAGAGATTGCTAGTTGTATTTTGTAATTTTGGCAATATAATTGCTGTTTATTTCTACAGAGATCTAAATCATATTAGACATTATTTTAGAAATATTGCACACTTCATTGTTTATGTACTGTATTTTTTGGAGTATAAGACGCACCTTTCCCCCCCCTAAAAGAGGGTGAAAATTTAGGTGCGTCTTATAAACAGAATGTAGTCCTGCCCACCCACTGGCCCCCACCCTTTGGCCTCTGCCTTGTATCAGTTACCTCCTTGCAAGCAAACAGCAAGAAAAAACAGCTCCTTTCAACTTCAGCACAGGCTAATTAGCACAAGTTGATTGGATCGGCCTCCCGACTCTCAGCTGATTTGCTCTCAGCTGTTTTGCACAGGGCTCTGCTGCTTGCTGCAAAGAGGTAAATTGCTGGAGCAGATTTTTTTTCCCCCTTGTGCTAATCAAGCTATGCTGAAAATGAAAATGAAAGTAAAGCAGGCTGTTTGCTGTTTGCTGCAATGAGGCAAAATTGCTCAGAGGCAGAGGGAGATTTCTTTTTCTTCTTTTCCTCACCAAAAAAGGTAGGTGCGTCTTATACTCTGGTGCATCTTATACTCCAAAAATACGGTACTTAAAAATTTTATATGCCTCATCTTACATAGCATAACCCTGATAAATCATAATAAAACAATGAAAAGGATAAAACCAACAGCACATCCCTCAGGCCTGATAAACAATTGTATGGGATCAGCCTCACCCTACCCTAACGCTACTGGAAAACCCCAGGGTAGAGGCCTGGAGGAAGTGTTTTCCAAAGGGCAAGGGCTGCTATGGAGAAGGTGTGCTGCCTAAGTCACCCTGGAGGGCAACATTTAAGGATCTGGAGAGTATACCCACTTTATTGGACCTAGTGGAGCAGGCAGATAACCTTAGGGAAAGAAGACGTCATAAATAAACTGATCTTGTGATATTCATAGCTTTAAAGATGATAACCATCACTTTACAACATACCTGCGAAAGAACTGGAAGCCTGTGTAACTCACATAACAGCACTGCAACTACGACATACCCCAAACTGTGCACATCACTGCATTATGGGCCACTTATAGTTTCCAGATGGTCTTTAAAGGCAACTCTTTCAGAGCACATGGCAGGCATAGAACCTTTCCAGTCCAGAAACATCTATAATTGCCACATGAGATGGATCTGTGCAAAGCTCTCTTAGCCATAACTGCCACTTGCTCCTTAAGTAGGAACCATGAGTTCAAGAAAACCCCCAAATTGTACACCATCTCTACCCAAAGAAGTGCAATTCCAGCAGAACTCGAGGACAATAACTCCTCAGATCCAGGGATCAAAAATTCAGATATAGTCCTTTTTGCTTTTTGCTCCAGTCTCCAGGTAATGCATCAAAACCAGGACAAAGTTGCTTGGTTGATCAGGGATAGAAATGTCTAACTGAGTATTATTAGTGTGATATCAACCCCTATCAGAAAATGACTTCTCCTAGTGGCCTCATGTAGATGTTAAAGAGGAGAAGTAAAATTTCCAAGCCCCGAGACAGCCCACATTGCAAGGGACCAGGACTTGGCCTTTTCTTCCTTCTCTGTACCACAACATGGACTGGAACCTGCCACAGAGAAGGAGAAGACGCTACAGAACATTCTCCTCTGCCAATCCCAGAACTGATCCAGAAAAATATCATAATCAATGGTATCAAACACCACTGAGAGGTTCAAGACAGCTAAGATGGTTGCAGCATCCTCTGCAGGTTACCAACAAGCATAACAACACTGTCTCAGTGCTGTAGCATGGCCTAAACCCTGACTGAATAAGGTCTATACTGAGTCTGATATTTGGGTCATAAAATTTAGGTGTTTTTTTTTACCATTGTGTTAATGGTACCTATGCTTCTCTAAACATGGTTATACTTGAATTTTTATCCTTTTCAGATAGGATTGGATCAAGAATGATAGGAAATATAATCCAACATCAATATCACCACAAATTCCATATCCTTATTTTGCACTGGTTCTAACTCTCCAGCAAACTGCTTTACAATAAAAATGCTAAATATATGCAGGAGGCATTTTTATAGCAAACACAATTACTGACAGTATCTAATGTACTGTTATTCATTGTATTTATAGCTATTCCTGCTTTAATTCTACCCTTCTATGAGAAATGCAATACAATATTATCATCAGATTTTCATCTGACAATATACATCCAAAAAAAAAAGAAAAAAAAGAAAAGAGAACAGTCACCTTGCCAAGATCACAAAGAAAGATAATCAAATGTTAAACCCCCAGATTGTTTCTCAGTTTGGCTTTTGCCTGTGTTTATGATATTGAATCTCTACTTTTGGCCTTGCATATGATTAATCGTGGCAACTGCATTCCTTTGATCCCTTTTAGATCATTCTGTAATTTTTAATTCCAATGACTGAGAGTTCATCCAGATGGTAGATGCTAACAGAATTTAATGTGTAATTAGTCCCTCTTTTCCTCCTAAATATTTTTGCCCAATTAAAAAGAGAAAATTAAAGACTTGGGAAAACAGGAGAGAGGGAAAGAGAGAGAGATGATACACTACACATCTCATTTACCTTCCACCCTATTAAATTCCACAAATTAAGAATGGTGAAACACAGTAAGACCAAAGTTCAGAAGCATCCTGAGAAATTGGTAACACATATTAGTAGTTGTGTAATTGTTAGTGGTTATTTTCTCAAGTAATTATGAGAGGAATACAGTCAGATACAGAACATGTTATCTCACTCCAAGATATGAGACTTTCCTATCAACAATTTGGTCCTTGGAGAAATAAATTTATTTATCTGCAAATGAATTATATTTATGCACTGCATAAATTCAGTATTAACATACTAGTGACATATCATCTACAGTTACAAATCAGTGTCATTTTAATTATGCACACAAATTACCCTACCATCTCCAACTCTCAGCATGTAAAAGACATTACTGGTTAAATGACAAGATTATGAGTGGGAAATCAATGCAACCTGTCTTGCTGAAAATAGCTGCAACTTAAACTCTTTGGAAAAGCTTTCAAAGAAGCATTCATTCTTCAGAGTTAGAATTAAATAAACAGTAAAATCTTCTTTGATTCAAGCTCATATTATAGTAAATACATGGATGTGGATATGCGGCTTTCTTAAAAAGAGTATAGAAGTAGTTTCTCACTGTCTGCTTCCATGGGGATTTTTACTCAGTGGTTAATTCCAAAAGTTCTATGCTTCCATGGAAGCATTTATGCAAATATTAACCAGGTGTAACTCTGCTAACTTTTTGAAATTAGCCGTGGGTGGTTTGATGTTTCCACCAGCTATGCTCTGTTTTGGAGATTTAACTCTGTTTATTTCTGGCCTCTTTCCAGCTTATTTGAACCACGGCAAAAAGTTATATTGTCCTACGAGTCATTATAACTCTGCAGATCTAGTGATTAATCAAGTTTCCTGCAGATGGATTTATGAAGGCAACAGCTGTCAAGAGCCAATGCAAAGGACAGAGACTAGGCTTCATTAGAAAAACAATGGACAGAGGCCAGCCACTCATCACACTGTGAAATGGATAGAACTAAGCATCGAAAAAAAAAAAAATTTGGATAGACATTACACATAGAGGCAAATAGCTTGAATTATCATGGTGATCACTCTATTCTTTTTATTTATTAAGACTTTTCTAAGATCTTATTAGAGCTTGGTATTTTCATTTCTACCTGTAGGTTTTCTAGTTCTAGCCTCAGTTTGGATGAAGCTCAACCAAGCACTTGCAGGACTCAAGTCTGCCTTTACAGTACTTTTCTTTCACCCATTCTGAAAGAGCTAGGCTCTTTGGGAGATTGCCTATAGATAATAAGATCTACTGTATGCAGAGGGAGATATAAAATCATCTGCCCTAGATTGAAATAACTTTAATCTTTGTTTTTAGCTTTTGCTCTTGATAACTGTTGTCTTCATACATTAGAATAAGAATACTTTTGAGGGCAAAATGGCACAGAAACAAGAAATGTCTATAGCTCCAAATTGTTGGTTTCGGTTGGTTCATTAAAAACTTTACTGTCTGGCTCTGGAAAGTCCACAGTACAATGTATGTCTACAGAAATGTGTGCCTTTTGTTTGTGTATTGAGAATTCTTTGTACAGGCTAACGGGAATTTTCAAACACCAACAATAAAAAAGATACAGCTATGATATGTGGGATGCTGAGTCAATACTAGAAGAAAGAAAAGCTTTCAATCAGGATGTTGATGCTTGTTAACACTTCTCAAAACCCACAGCAGAATATTGCCTTTTTATACTGCTTGGTGGTCTGAAATGCAGTATGTAACTGTCAACACATTCTGAATAGTTTTGACAACCTAGCCAAGATGGATTTCAACTTCAAGGTTATTTTCTGCGAGGAAAATAAAATGAATATTTAGCTTTCTTGTTTCACTTTACTTTGTTTCAGGTTAATTTACACCATGGATGGAAAAGCTGTGATTCTTTAACTGTTGGGGAACCATAATTTGCAGCCTTTTTCATTGAAGTCATGTCAGCTATAGCTGCTGGAGAACTGGGAGCGGAAATTTTGAATAGTTCGAAGAACCGGTAGTAAAAATTCTGACTGGCTCTGCCCACATCTATTTTCTGCCTCCCAAGTCCCAGCTGATTGGGAGGAATTGGGGATTTTGCAGTAACCTTTCCCTGGATTGGAGAGGGAATGGAAATTTTACAGTATCCTTCCCCTGGAGTGGGGTGAGAATGGAGATTTTACAGTATCCTTCCCCTGCCACGGCCACCAAGCCATGCCCACCAAGCCATGCCCACAGAACCGGTAGTAAAAAAATTTGAAACCCACCACTGATTTTTAATATAGCCCTGTGGTAGAGTTGTGATATATCAGTTTTCTAACTCTAAACATTTTTATTTTGAAAGAATTAAAAAGTCAATTATATTTCCAGTGGGAAAAGAAGTCATGATAGATCTTACTGATGTATGAATACTATGTTTCATACTAGAAAGATTGTGTCTTGTTTTTCTTATAACAATATTATAATTGCCTACAGCAATTGTGTGCAGCTGTTGATTGATAACTACAGATTAAAAAATCATTTAAATTATAAATAATAGAATCTAAAAGCTTGAGAGGGACTCTGAAGCATCTCCATAATTTGTGCCTGAAGTATAATTTTTGCTCTGACAAAAAGTAATCACTTAATATAAAAAGTAATCATAAAATCTCTTTAATCCATTTCATATGTACAAGTTTAGCAAATGTAGCTTTTGGAGCACAGCCTTTGCACACTACTCAAAAATCTGTTTTTGAGGGCACCATGGTACGCACCTCATCTGAACATGGTAAGCACCCTGCATTAATCTCAATTATTCTTTACTGTCCCTAATATTTTCTTAGTAAGACACCTAGTATATTGTGTCCTCACTTGTGAAAACTCAAATCTTCCACAGAGTTCAGTTTTTCAACTATTTACGTCTGCTGGAATCATTTAGCAGGCAGACTGTTCATTTTTATTTGCTTTGCTAAAAATAGTAAACACTTCTTGTCTAGATAGGAACAGAATAACTAACCTAAGCTGCTTCCTTTGGAAGTATTCATACTAGCAAGCTATTTGCAGTCACATCTGTGGTCCTTAATGCTAGACATCTTAACTTATTTTCATTCAAATAGGAATGGGCATTCAGTATGTACATGAATGTAAAAGCACTTAAGGATCCAGTGAAATTCATTTCCATTAAATAGGATTCTAGCTGAGGAATCATTTTACTTGAAAGGATATTGAAGAAGACACATTCCAAAATAGCTATTGACTCCACTTTGTTTCAAGACACAAAATTCAGTTAGTTCCTTACAACCTATTTAGTTCTTAACAGCCAATATGTCTGGGACACTGTTCTCACTTGAACCATCCCCTTCACATGGGTTTGCCCAAGAGACCCCTTACCAAGTTCTACTTCCTACAAAAAAATCAGCACTTGGCTACTGAAGTCATTTCCATGACGGTGTCCTACATTTGAAAATACCTTTTCTGAAAAATAATATTGATAAGAAACATTTTGTCTTTTCAGTTTTTTGTTTATTTATTTGTAAAATTTATAGGCCACCCATCTTACCTGAAGTAACTCTGGGTGGCTTACAATCATAACCATTAAAAATATTTTTCCGCAGCTGATTAATGTTTTAATGAAGTTGTTTGTTGCAGCGATCAGATGTTGAAGGTTTTTTGAATTACGTTAAATAGATGGAGATTCCAACAAGAAAAAAGTACAAGTTACCTGATAAAATACCTTCTTTTAATACAGTTCTAAAAGGAAATCTCTTACTTCCTTTTTGGCATTCAACATCTGCACATATAGAATAGTGAGCGATCCCCATGTATACAACTTTTTATGTATGCATATTTTCTCCTGTGCATAAAACCTTAGTATTTACACTGGAAAAAATCATGACATGATGAAAAGTGCTTCTAGATGATTGGCAGGAGTTGATGTCATCAACTGATTGGCAGGAGGTTTAACTGACTTTCCTAAACCACACAATCCAAGGTGTGAATTAGGGAGTTTCCAAAAGATGCAGCCTGTGTGAATAAAAGGCTGTCATTTTTCATCGTGATGTTAACAAGTATGCTGGAGCCCAGGGGATTAAATGAAATAAAATCTCCAAATGAATTTGGCTCCATGCTTTTCTCTCATTAATTAAGCCACAGCTGGTTAATATTATTCACTGAAACAAGTTAAAAATAATCTGGCCAGCTACTACAAATATTTCTGTGATGCCAATTTGAATTTTGATAGTGACTAACAAATTATTAGTAGCCTTACTTTGCAATTTGTTTGGTGTGGGATCCTAGGAAATGTTACCCATAGTGGGTAGTAAAACTGTTCAGTGCCCAAATATTCTCCCAGACTACTAAATATATTGTAGATGGCAAGAAGTGTATATCCATTCCATCCCCCCTTCCTCTCTATCCTATAACTTATCACAGGACTATAAACCTTTATGTCCAAAATTTAGTATTTTGAAAAACTCTTTGCAGGATTGTCTTGCAGTCCAAATAAGGTTTGTGTTTATGGATAGGTTTAATTTAATTTAATTTTGCTTTTAATTTGATCAGCAATACATCTTTGTATTTACTTTGTAAATGTTACATTGCTTAATAAAGAGTTAGAATCCAAACTAATTAATAAACCCCTCTCCTTAAAATGTCACATACTTTGAAATGTGCCTTCTTCCCTCACCCTCCCCAACTTCTTCTAGGACCAGCAGCCAAATTTAGAAACAAGGGAAACTATTGATGCCTTTTACGTCGCTATCATCAATGACCTTGGTGAAAGATGTATAAAAGCCAGTAACAGTAGAATCTCCTTAGTTGGTCCTTTTCTTGCCAGGGTAGGTATTAACCTTTCTTCTTTCTGAAGATATATGAGTATATTTTGTGCCTGGTGTCCTATAAAGTTTGATTGGTATTGTATGCTTTTCTGCTAAGATATGAAGGTTTAGTTTTGCTAGCCACATAAACAGAGAATATTGTTTTAGTAGCGCTGACTGACTGCCAATAATGTATAGATTAGATGTATTAAATGCTTAATGTTTTGAAAGGAGATTGGGATCTGTATTATATTAAAGATGGACTGATACATTTTTAGTCATATTTACTATTTTTTCCAACTATCATTGGAACTCATTCTGTGATACAGTTTAAACAGATTGTGGATTGTGATTAAGTTAGAGCTGAGCTGGAATCCTTTAGAAATAAATAGTTTAAACCAATTCTTATTGCAGACAAGAATATTGATCATTGCAGTGGAATACAGCTATTTGTTGGGATTTTTCTTTGGTTTGTATTCTTCCTGGTTTTATTCATAATACTCTTCTTTTTTAAAAAAAATAAGCATTTAATTTATTTTATTTTAAACAGTCAATACTAATTTGCGCCACAGATTAGAATTCCATTTCTTCCTACTTTTAACTTTACTTAGTATTTCTGTCCAATGTTTATTTAGCCCAGGAATTACATTCTATTGCCATGGTTTTTATGGCATATTATGAGACTTTTCTGAAATTAGTCTAATACTTGCAGACCAGAGGTGGTATTCAGCGGGTTCTGACCAGTTCTGGAGAACTGGTAGCGGAAATTTTGAGTAGTTCAGAGAACCGGTTAATACCACCTCTGACTGGCCCCACCCCTATCTATTCTCTGCCTCTCGAGTTCCAGCTGATCAGGAGGAAAAGGGAAGTTTGCAGTAAGTTTACCCTGGAGTGGGGAGAGAATGGAGATTTTACAGTATCCTTCCCCTGGAGTGGGATGGGAATGGAGATTTTACAGTATCCTTCTCACTTCCACCAAGTCATGTCACGCCCACCAAGCTATGCCCACAGAACCGGTAGTAAAAAAATTTGAATCCCACCACTGTTGCAGACTATGGAATATCTCAACAGATAAGAAACCCTGTGTGGAAAAGTTTATTCTTATTATTTCCAATCTTAATAGCTGAAAATTCATAAAGATTACTCAGACTTTCTGTTTTGGGATAAAAAGCTTGATACAGTGGTCCTTATTAGTGAACATAGTAAAAGAAACTCTGGAGAGATTTCTTGTCACTGATAATATGAAATTACAATTGCATTCAATGTAAGTTTTTAGTGAATGAGTCACTTGTTGTACACAAAAGGAACTTCTTACCTTCCACTTTTTTTTAACCAAGGTTTTCTTTTTGATAAATCTTATAAGTTTGTACAAAATGATAGAATTACCACCAAGAAGATATTATGTCAGATGTATAAACATCAAGAGCACAAATAAGAACTAATGTTGATTATTCTTTTGAATGTCTGGTTTTAAGAGGAACTAATTAGGGATGGCTATTATCATTCTTCTGTTTAATTTTTAACCTTCCGCCGCGCGCTTAAGACTTTTCTATTTTATCAAGCTGGCCTGGCCTAAATCTTCCCCCTTTTTAAATGTGGAAATTTTAAATTTTTAAATTTTAAATTCGTCTTATTTATAGGGGTATGGGTAAGGCATTTTAAATTGGGGAGCCATTTTAGATTTAATTCTGTTTTAAACGTGTTTTAATTGTTTATATTGTATGTTTTTAATTTTGGCTGTTCACCGCCCCGAGTCCTTCGGGAGAGGGGGCGGTATAAAAATCTAATAAATAAATAAATAAATAAATAATTTATTTACAAAAACATTAATATTAGCAACATCTAAAAAGTAATATAAAGGGGAAAATGAATTTTTTAAATTTCTCACTCCTTATTCTTTAAACCCTAGTACATTTGGATAACTGTATAAAAAAAGGCTTCAAAAGTTTTGCAAAATTATCAGGCCTATCAATTATGTAAAAACTATAAAAAGCAGGGTTATATATAGAATACAGTGTACAGTAAATGTATATATGTATAACTGTATATCTGATCTTATGGAAAATGAAGGGCCTATCTGGAACAAATGCCTTTAAAATTTTCTTAGTAAATTAAAGCATGCAGGTGAGACAGACTATTACTCTATAAAGTGTCATGGCTACTTTGATCTCAGCTAAATTCATGTTATGAGCAAAGAGTATACTACAACTTGTAAACCCATGTTTTTGAGAAAACAATAATCATTCTGCACAAGCCAAAAGTTTAGTATAATAAATTTACTCATATTTGTTATATTTATAGGTGACCCTACACCAGATTTGAGACAAGTTTAGGAGTCAGATTTAGGAAAGGCATTGGATGGTGCCATATGGCACTCTTATATGTTTCAAGACAGGAATTATATTGTAAGACCTTACATTTATGTTATTTAATTCCTATAGGAATCCTATATAAAATACATAATTATTGAATAGGTGATGGTGGGTTATAATAAAACAGACTCTGTTCCATTTTAGGTGGGAATGCAGTAAAGCCTCAAAATTTTGAGGGAAATCTTTGACAAAATAATAGCAATAACTAAACAATGAAGGAGTTCCTACCAAATTTAAACATATTATATACAGTATATTTGATGGATCTTACAAAGCAAAAATCATATTGTTTCCTGCTTCTAGCAGCAAAGTTAATTTTCATGGCTATTGAAATATCTGCAACTATTTTTGCTTGATAAATGATTTAATAAGATTTGATCTATTGCTCAGCTTGAGAAGTGGAAATAATTATTGTACAGAAATTGGCATAATTTTATCTGTTTTATAAATAGCAAAATTAATACTCATCAAAATATAGAAAATTTAAATTTAAATGAGCTGATACAAGAATGTAGAAATTTGCATAATGAAACAGTGTAATATCATTTTGAATGTTAGAAATTTTATTTAGTAAGTCTTCTTTTGACTCATAATGGCTTTAGAGCAGGTCCTTTTAATAAATAACAGCTTCCATTATTACTTTTATTTTTGAAATGTGCACAGCCCTAGTATTCATGTTTACTATAAAATAAACAAAAACTGAATAGTCTCCTGGCCTGCTTGCTTTGAAGATGAATTAATGAATGAGTGAATAAATGAATGAATGAATGATGTGAACCTGTTTTTTTTTAAAAAAATTATTTTTATATGCCGCCCTTCTCTGGAGACTCAGGGCGGCTTCCAATGCGTTAAGCAATAGCCTTCATACTTTTGTATATTTTATACAAAGTCAGCTTATTGCCCCCACAAACCGGGTCCTCATTGAACCTGTTGATACCAACATTCATTTATAATGGAGAAAAATGGAGAAAAATAATATATTTAAAAGACTGCAGTATCACTTTTATTCAAATTCATAGTTAGAATCCAATGTGAGTTTCTAAATCCCAAGTTATCTTTAAATGCAAACCTTGAGGAAAAAATAAGCAATATGCCCCGTGGCTTTTTGTATCATTTTGTATCGTAAGTCTTCTCATATTTGAGCATTTTCAGAACCTGTAACAGTTTATGGTTCTATTTAATTTTTTGGCTGTTTCTCCTTTATGAAAAAATTCTAGCAAAATGTTACAAGATTTCAGTGTTCACTGCAGGAAGAAGGAAGTGCTATTCCTTGGTTTTTGTAATCCACTCAGAGAACAGTAATAATTAGAAATTGTAATGGTTCATGAGCAATTATATACTAAATGTCACAATATCTCCAAGGAATTTTTTCATTCACTCCACAAGAAACCTGAAGAAAAAAGGTATTGATTTTCTAAATTTCAGCTATGCATTATTTTATTTGCTTCATCAATTTATATAACTGCTCACTCAATATAAAAGTGACAGTACAAAATAAATTCAGTAAAAGAAATTAATAAAAAAGACATAGAATATATAAACATATCAAGAACAGGGAAAGAATTCATCCAACAGGCATACTGCATATTGACAATATCAGCTCGTATTGAATAGACAGAAATAAAGGGTGAAATAGTAATGATCTAGAAAGCAAAACTAAAAAAAAAACCATTTAAATCATCTATGTAAATATTTTTTATTTATTAAATTTATATAACCAAATGTGATTCTATGCAGTATATTCTTATTCATCATAGTGTTTTGTTTTATATCAGAAGTTGTATTAGCCATCTAAAAATGTCATATTACCTAGGACCAAGTGCCACTGAATTCACTGGGACTTAGCTACAAATAAATCAGTTTAGATTGGATTGACAATGTATTTAACATTTATTTGGTAATATTAATTGTACTGAAAGGGATTTTTGTTCATTTATATGAATATTTTTACTCCCGAACATCTACCATATTTCATAATGACTCCTTGTTTCATTAAGGGGAATGCTGATTTCAATTTAAACAAAATGAATGAAACTACCATGATGTGTGGCTCTAGTTTTCAACTTAAGAAAATTCAAATTTTACTTTAAATGAGAACAATATTCTGCCTGTTCAGTTGTTTGTGACTAATTGTTAGCTATGTTGCTGTCAATCTACATAAATAGTTCTGAACTAAGTGGTCTGATTCAATATGGCAACATTGTGTGCCAAAATCAGCCTTCCTTAACTCCTACAATCTCCAGCTGGCAGAATTAGTAAGCAATTATAACAGTTGTAGTACCAACATATTTGGAGGCACTAGGATGTGTTGGGAGTAGAACAGGAGTGGGAAGCTGAATTCTCCAAAGGGGGAGTGTATCTCTTCAAGGTCAGCAGATTGTCACATTATGGCACAATAATGGGACATAAATAGCTTTTAAAAATTTATCAGCAAATTGTGGAGTATTAGGTACAAAATGGTGTCCATATCAGAAATAATGTTTCCAGAGAAGATTAAGTCTGATCAGTATTTTTCTATTCCCCTAAAAAATCAATGCTGGGTGATATAGATTGAAAATGTTCCAAATGAATCATTTGAGCCTGAAAAAAGGGGACTTGAAATAATAAGAATAACCTGGATATGTATAGAATCAAATATGTGCACCATCAAATCAGTACTACTAAACTATTGTGAGCAGTCCTCTAGAAACCAGAATAACAGAGACATTTAAAAAATAAATGAATGTATGTGTTTGGAACTGGGGAACAATGTTACCTGTGGGCTTTAGAACATGCATTTATTAATTTAATTTAATATTTAAATATTAATATAATATTTAATTTAATTATTCATTTATTAAATTTATATTATTTTATAAGTTTTCTTTTGCTGCAGAGAATGAGCAGTGTGCTTCCAAATTTATTAATTAACTTGCTCAATGTATGGCCCACTTTTCCACTAAGAACACAATATAGTATTTGTGGTAAATTTTTCTCCAGTATTCTCCCATAATAATAATCCCACAAAGTAAATTGGCTAAAAGATAAAGGTTAGCCCAAGGGCAACCGGTCAGCTTTCTTTCCTCAAGAGGAATTTGAATCTGGATGTCACCAGCCTTAGTTCAATATTTTAAATTAAAATTGTTATTTCAACCAAGAAGCATATTCTTTCTCTATGCTTTAGTGTCCTGTTATTTTAACAGGAATGATTTTTCTAATGCAAATGTATCTCTTAATCTCAAATACACAGATTTTCTCTTTATTTATTCAGGGTCTATGTTTGGCTATGTTGGAAAATAGAGAATAGTGTAGAGTAGAGTAGAGCAGAGCAGAGCAGAGCAGAGCAGAACAGAATAGAATAGAATAACAGAGTTGGAAGGGACTCTGTTATTCTATTGAAAAGTTGAAAAGATGTTACCTACTTCTGTTTGGATATTTTAAGTTTGTCATTTTATCTTTGTAGGCTAGCTTGCGTCATTTTTCTTTTGTGAGCATACATTCTTCACTTTGCTTGCCAAGATGATGGACATGTCGGAGTTCGGGGAAGCTGCAGCTTTCCTCCGAAAAAGTGAGAAGGAAATCATGGTGTTGCAGACAGTGGCCTTTGATGGTAAGATATAATGTGATTCTTCTGCCCATCATTTCTCCTAGACTGGTAAAGCAGATATCTGATTGGATACAATATAATTGAAAGTTCTGATATAAAAGGTACATTGTAGGTCTGAACTTGGATTTTAGCCATTTTGCTGTCTGGGAAAACGTTACTCTGGTTGAATCACAGAATCAGACTAGTTATATCAGGCAAAGTTTATAATATAGCAGGTGAGGACCAATTATTTGTTGTTTTATATTTAAATAAACTATCCTCTTTGAGGTGAAGAAAACATTTGGCTGGGGAATTCTGGGAACTGAAGCCCACCCATCTTAAAATTGCCTTATCTGGATAGATTTTGCAGGCATTACTTAATCTATGAAATGGGTTGAGCATTTAGAGAAAGCAAGCGGCTTAAATACTGCTAAGAGAACATTGTATAATATACAGCTGGTGTTATTTGACAATTTTAAGTATTTAGCATGTTTGTATAACGACAAAAATGTCTTTCTTTTCAAGGAAAGAAGAAATGTTGGATTCCTGATGAAAAGAAAGCATATCTTGAAGCAGAGATCAAGGAGAGTGGTGGTGGCAAAGTTACTGTAGAGACAACAGATGGGAAGGTAAGGAACTTTCTCTGATTGATAGGTCACAAGTGCAAGACCTACAAGAAGAGAAACAACAAGCCAGTGAAAAGAGTTGGTCCAGAAGCGCTTTAACAATAAGGTCAATTAATCCAAGGACAAAAAAGAAATGGCACATATAGCTGGAGATTGACTTATATTTTTATGTCTTTCTGCCCATCCATCCATCCATCCAACATCCTTCAGTGTTGATGCCTGGTGATTGTCTAGAGACAAGTCCTTATAATTTTCTTGGCAAGAAATTGTCTTCTTCACAGGGCTGAGAGAGAGTGATTTAGCTGAATTTGTGTGCCTAAAATGGGCCTAGAAATCATTGTCTCCTGGATTATAGCATGACGTCTTATCACTACATCAGATTTGCTCATATATACTGTAGTATGTCAGTGTTAAAATATAAGTCTTTTTAAAAAGAGTGCAGCAGTTTCTACCTTGTCCTGCAGGGACAACTATTGTAGCAACTTGAACAGAGTTCCCTACAAATATATGCATATCTTTGGATCTGAGGCTTTGGGCTGATCATGCATAAGGCTAACTGCACAAGAGTAATTATATAAAGATGAGCCATATCTTAGTTGATTTATGTGGTTCAGTATAAAGATGGACGAGTGATTAAATATAGGGGATTCCTGGTATTGCGGAAGCAACCATACATTTTTATGCTTCTATCTTTGGAGGGACTCAAGGTAGGCACATAAGTTTTACTTATATAGAGGTTCTGGGTCATACTTATCTTTCCAATCTTGGTTAAGTGCAGTACTTGTGACACAGTAGTGGGTTTCAAATCCCAGCGCTTACGCACTTACTTTGTGAGCACGCGGCACTTCTGTGCATGCACAGAAGGTTCTGCGCATGCGCAGAGTGTTTTTGATGATGTCTGGGCGGGTGAGCAGAGCCTCCTGCCACCGCAACCAGTGTACCCAAACCGGGGCGAACCGATAGCAACCCACCCCTGTTGTGACAGCTCTGAATATTCTCAGAGGCAATGGGCAACAAAACCTTAAATCTTTTATGTCACATGCACGAATACAAAGCAACTGATTATAAGCAGAGTAGAATAAAAAGATCTGACTTTAAAAAATGATAGAGGTAGATTTTGTAATTTTCTGTACATTCCCCAAAAAGAGTTGTAAACAATCTTAAAGCAGTCAATTGCCACTTTAATAATTGTTCAGTTGTTTGGAATGTTTTTAAATAAGCATGCTTCTTTGCTCAGTTTCATAAGTTTTTAAATGATTTCATTCATGAAATATGCTTTCCAGTGGTTGGAATTTAACTTTGAATATATCTTACAATCTTCTATGTCAGATGGCTTTTAATTTATTCTTAGATAGCCAGCATCATTATTAATATCTGAACACCTCAAATCCACTGTTATTGTTATTTGAATTTCTACACCATACTTTATAAAACAAAATTACAAACCTACCATTTACAAACAGCAATAGTATCCCATAATTTTTAAAATAAGAGATACATTTTAATTTTTCTATTTGATAATCATCCCAAGAGATATTGGTACAAGACTGTGCTGATCTGTTTAAAATTTAAGTTGCATTTGTAAATAATGTATACTTGGGAATAATCTTTAATAATGTCCTTTTGTAGTGAGGCTACTATATCCACAAAGACAGAAAAATACAAAATTACTCACAACAGATAAGTGGACTGTGAAGATAGTAGAACTTGCTAAAATGGTTAAATTGACCTGTTTATTAGGAGAGGAACAATTTTGTAAAAAGACCAGAAACCTTTTATGGACTTTTTCCTGAAAATGGACAAAAATGAATTGGTGATTTTGGAAAAAGGGTTGTTTAGGGAAAAAAGGACATGTTATGTGATTTGGGAGGGGGAAGCAGTAATAATTATGTTTGTAACTGCTGCAAAGATCAGAATTCACTTATTTAGATATTTTTCTTTCTCTTTTTTCATCCTATTGTTGATTTTTTCACTTTTTGTCCTATCATCCATCCAGCCAGCCAGTTATCTATCTGAAAATCTGTTTGGTGTAATGGTTAAGGCATGAGGCAAAGCCACCTGAGTGATCTTGTGTCAATCCCTTTTATCTCAGCCTTAGGAAAGAGGCAATGGCAAACCACTTCTAAGAAACCTTGCCCAGGCAATCTCCAAGAATCAGACACAACTAAATGGAAGATAGAGATATACATAAATACCTTTCAAATTAATAATAATGGGAAATAGAATGCATCCAATTAAAAGTTATTTTCTCTTTTTCTTGCAGACTGTTACTGTAAAAGAAGATGATATTCAGCAGATGAACCCTCCAAAGTTTGACATGATTGAAGATATGGCTATGTTGACCCATCTAAATGAAGCTTCTGTGCTATATAATTTGTATAGACGCTACTCTAACTGGATGATTTATGTATGATTTCTTTACTTTGTCATCTTAAAATGTGCTAGTTGAATAACATATTTTTGTAGAAGAATGCCTTAATGTTTTTCCCTAAAGAATTGTTTAGGAATTATTTTTATGAAATAATTTTTGTGATACATTCCTCTATTTACTTTAACAATATTGTGAACTTTCTCCTTATCAGCCTATTTAAAGGACAACAATTTGTGGAAGGCTGTTTCCAAAATGGAAGAAAGCAAATACATTAGGCTCAGTAGAGTAAATGGATACTGTGTTTTGGGTCAAGGATGTTGGAAAAGATTCTTTAATAAATAAATTATTTTTCATCATCTTTTTATTCTAAAAAATTTCTAAAGAGAGAGAAGGATGTGAATATGACAATTGAATAACAGCATTGTCTTAAAGCAAAGTTGTACAACCCGCAACCTACAGACCTCTGAAGTTCTTGTGAGCCCCCAGAACTCTCTCTTCAGCTGGCTATTGAAATTAAGCGTATTAATAATTGTAAAGTTGTCTGAAGATGATTTAAATTATGTTTAAAACGATGATGTTTCTTTGTTTGTTTGCATATTTTTTTTAATATGTTGCATATTAAATTTTAATTTAAAATTAAAAATCTAAATATTTTAGATTTTTAACCCACCTTTATTATTTTTATAAATAAGTCAAAGTAGTGAATATACCTAATACTCCTTCATGCTCCTTTTTTTCCAACAACAACAGCCCTGTGAGGTGAGCTGGGCTAAGAGAGGTAAACTTCCCAAAGTCACCAAGATGCTTTCATGGCAAATGCAAAACAAACTCACAGTCTCCTGGTTTCTAGCCTCTACTAGATCTAATTTAAGAATGTTGGAAGATTATGTATCTATTTTATTCGATATCCTCTTTTATATCCTTACTCCTTACTCCTTCTGACACGAAGAGACAATATTCCTCTTATTAAAAATTTTGGTATCTATTCTTTTCATTTCTAGACTTACTCAGGCCTCTTCTGTGTGACAATAAACCCTTACAAATGGCTTCCTGTCTACAAAACGGAAGTAGTTTCTGCTTACAAAGGGAAGAGACGCTCAGAGGCTCCTCCCCACATCTTCTCCATTGCAGATAATGCATATCATGATATGTTGCGTAGTAAGTAAATCTATTTCATCACAATTTTTTTTAAAGTTATGTGTATGTGTACATGTAGCCTCGAGTGTCCCCAGATCAGTTTGTTAACATTTGATGACAAATCAACAATATAAAGCAGTATAGTTTTTAGTTAATATAATGTAGGTGTACTAAATCTCTGCTGGACTTAACTCCTTAATTTGCTTTTTTTTTCTTAAAGTTGTACAGAATAGAACCAAAGTTTCAATTGTGACCTTTCTAGTGATGTCATCTTCATTCTGGCCTACAAATACATTTTTTTTTTTAAAAAAAAAGGCATATTCTACACTGGAAAGCATATTCTGCTTTCTAAAAGATTTTTAGCACGTAGAAGATATCTTATTTGAAATTACTTTTATCTATTTATTTATTTATGGATTTTATATGCTGCTCTAATTAGACACATTTATGAGCAGTGTATATTCCATGATCCATTAATTATATTAAAACAAAGCTAAAAATATGGAGACATTCACAGAAAAGTAAAACAATCCAATATAACAATAAAACCTTCCTAGGTCAGTATGATATCAATTCTTAGTACTATACCGTCAGGATCATTCAAGTATCCATCGATCTTCAAAACTTTTTGGAAAAGTGTGGTCTGAAAGGAATGGATTACAGACTTCAAGGACTATGTTGTTCCCAAGAGTGAGAATGATGCAAAGAAGGCCAACCCCTGGAGTTCTTGATGTTAGCATCTCCTAGGTGTTAGGAGTTTCAGTAAACTCTCCTACTAGATGTCATAAGGCAGGCATATGGATCTGTCCTGCAGAGCCATAAAGAGAGTCAAAGAAAAATAATTGTATCCCATTATTGTATACAATTATATTTTTGATTACAATTATTTGGAAACCTGGTCGCAGCCAATACAACTTCCAAAGTACTGGTGTCAGATGGACAAACAAAATAGATGTCATCATAACTTGAGCCTGTCATTTTGGAGATTCAAAATCTTCAAAGGAGCCTGATGGCCAGTTGCAATAATCTAATTGTGATGAAGCCTCAGCCATGGTGACAGATGGTGACACTTCACCCAGTGAATTCATAGATCTGTTAAATTGGAGAGATGAGAGGGTTGATCCCTTAAGGCATGCCACAATGTAAGGTACTAGATAAAAAGTGAAGACTCTAGAAGTATAAGAATTGTGATTCTTAGCTTCAGTCACATTTGGCACAATAAATCTATGTTGCCTTTAGTTGAGTTAAATTTAAATATCAAAATGATGTATGCTTATCACCAACTCAGACCTACCTTCTGCACTGCTGCAATGATAGGTTGTGATTATCATAATCCAAACTGGACCACATTGCACATTTTGGCACATTAGATTTCTTCCATCAGAGGGCAGTAGTGATGCATGCTTGACATCGGGGAGAGAATATTTGCACTGCTTTCAACATTTATCGATATTACCATACAAGGTTTACAGACTATAATTGTGTGTAGTAATTTAAAGAGCAGTCTGGTACAAATGGATACTTTCTTTACTGACACTAGAAGGCCATAATATACTAAATAATATGTTATACATTAAAAAAAATGTATGTTCAATAATATACACAAAAGCCAAACAAAATCTGTAATTCTTCAAGCTCTAATAATATGTTTTACCGACTTGTATAATTATCTCGTATTTAAATATCTACTTTAAAAGGCAGGATTATTGTTATAAGGCAAAAATAAGGCCTAGCTTGACTCTCTTAAACTCGGTTATTTATTTAATAATATTTGTAGATCACTCCAATCCTTTTGTTTCAATAATTTTTGTTGTTATAAAAAAAAAAGGGACTCTAGATTAGTGGTTTTCAACCTATGGTTCAAAACCATGGAGGTTCACAAAGGCTTGAAGATTATGATTTAAATCTTGGGGGTCCATGACCACAAAATATATTTAAAGGGGGTCCCTGGTGAAGAAAAGGTTGAGAACCATTGCTCTAGATGATTAACAATTAAGCATAAAAACACAGTTGAAATACTCTTTAAAATGTTAGTTCAAAAAATTTCTATGACTAATATATCCAGGCAAGGGTCAAAAGCATGTTGTAATCATATGGTTTTTACTGATTTACTTATTTCTGAAATGAAATAAGGGGTTGAATGTACCTCAGGTATACACTCCTATACCATTGTTCTACCAAGTTACAAGCATCTCTTAATGGTGGTCTTAAGCCCTCTTTAGATGTTTGGACTTCGTGGGCAGATTCAATTCTAGTAAGGCTCTGCCTCATATATTTCACTGTTGAGCATTTGAAGTTTTGAAGATAAAAGCAGCACTTTGAGCTGATCTAATGGAAACCTACTAGTAAACTGTAAAAAATGATTTCAGCAACAGAGTGGTCAATGCCTGGAATGCTCTACCTGACTCCATTGTTATAGCTCAAACCCTCACAGTTTCAACTTCAAACTGTTTACTGTGGACCTCACTCCCTTCTTAAGAGGTCCATAAAGGGGGCATGTATAAGCGCACCAGCGTGCCTACCATCCCTGTCTTACTGTCTCCATTTATTTGTATTTACTTCCTTTGTTTATGTTTATGTTCATACCTATACTTGTCATCTTGTGCATGTTTGACAAACAAAACAAAACAAAATGAACAAATAAACAACACAATGACCTTAAAACTGGTGTTAATCTGTACTGCTCTCCTCTCAACAGTGTGGCCCTCACATACTCTGTAAACTGCAGCTTCTGAGTCATCCTTAAAGGCACTTCAATGTACAGTGCATTACAATAATCCAACTAAGTAGTGAGCAGGGATTGATCACTACTTGCTTGGATTATTGTCATGCAATGTACATTGAAGTGCCTTTGAGGATGACTAGGGCATCCTAAATTAGATAATATAACTAGCACCCCAATCAGAGTTGGGCAACAAACCCATAGCCACAGTTTCACTCCAACTGCTAGAACATGAACTGAGTATCTAGGAGCACCTTCAAGTCATGGAACACTTGCTTTGGAGATAGAATTCCCCCGTTCAAATTACTATGTCTGCTTATTATTGGGTTTTATAGTTATTTACTAATGAATAGCAACTCTTGGCATAATTAAAGTCATAAGTGACTATAGGCACCATCCACAATGAACAGTTCAATTGTACAACTATTCAGGATTTCAATGGAATTTCTAGCTCAGTCAGAGGTGGCAATGTGTAACCAGGTGTCATCAGCATATTATTATTTAGTCCCAAGGTGGTGGATGACATTTCCTAACAGTTTCATGTAAATGTTCAATAACATAACAGCCTTAAGCTCTATGGGACCCCACATTACTCGTACTCTGCACTGTCAGCAGAATCAGATACAAATGGAACAGAACAGGCCCTCCAATTTCCAAATTCTGTAGAATACCATAGTCAATTATACTGAATGCTGCTGACAACTACCATCCACTAGACTAGGACAACCAAAGCCCTTTTTATTGATGATCAGGATGATACATTTTCCTGTAGGATTCTCTGTAGTAGAATTTTTTGACAAGAATGCCCTAAAATGACTGACTTCCTGTCTGGTTTCCGGTGCCGCCAGACGGTCCTCTGCGACCACCGCCCCGTTGCCTGTAAAAGAGCCGCCTTTACATCTGAAAGGCGGCTCGAAAAACTCCATTTCCTGATGGAAATGTGAGTCTGAGCGGGTGGGGGTGGGTAGAGCCCTCTGCGAAGTCCCCAGAGTCTTTTTAAACACTTGGGGACGAGCAGGTTGGCGCTCCCCCTTTTTCCCTCGCCGCCGCTCCAGGCATCGGGTGCACTATGCACTTTTGCATAGCCAGGCGCTGGAACCGGACTAATCAATGAACTTAACAGATGGATCTACTAAAAAAAATATGAGATTTGGATTTGGATTTGGGACCCTAAACCGCAAGTATTCTTAATGAATTTACAAGCATTTTAAAGTGAAGAGAAGGAAAAAAAAAAGTTTTAAAATGGCCGCGGAGGCTTGGGAAGTAGAAGAAAGAAGAGTCTTTTTATAACAGATACAAAGCTGCGGAATATACAGCGCTGGCTACAATTTGAAACAACAATAGTTATTTTAGGTCCCTCTCTTCCTGGTGATTACTTGATCTTGTTTGGGGGGTAAAAGAGAAAAGTCTGCTGGAAGGATGGCGTTAATAAAAGCTGACAGACAAGAAAGGGGGGGGTGCTCCCCCACTCTCTGAGCCTACAGACTCTGCAGAATGGTTGTAATTTAAAAGAATTTATTCAGGAGGAAATGGCAAAATATTATGAAACTGTGAATCAGAAATTTGAAAATTTAAGGCAGGAAATTAAAGAAATGATACAACTAAAGTATGATAATTTGCAACAAAAGATTGTAACAGTGACTAATGGTTTTTCAGAAATTGCGATAAAGTTGGATACAAATATTAAATTGCTAGAGTCTAAAATGGAGAAAATTGATAACTTGGACAATAAAATATTAAGAATTGAAAAGGACTTAGCAAATATTCGAGATAATAGCTTAGAAGTAAAGTCTAAAGAAGAAGCTGGTCACGAGACTTATAATCTAGAAGATATAAAGCAAGGAATTGAAAGAGAGGCTGTAATGTTGCAATACAGGATCACAGAATTTGCGATCAGAATTAGAGGCTTACAGGAAAATAATAGTCATGACTTAAGAAAAACATCTGCTCAAGTTTTGGCTGGGATCTTAAAGGTTCATCACGGGGACGTAATCAGTAAAATTGATAAGGCTTACAGAGTGGATTCCTGGATTGCCAAGCAAAGGCAATTGCCTAGAGATGTGGTAATTTACTTTACAGAAAAAGAGATAAGAAATGATATTCTGCAAAAATCCTTTAACTCTACTTTACAACTGAATGGGAGAAAAATTTGGATATATAAGGAATTGCCGCCTAAGATCTTAAGAGATAGAAAGAAATTTGGGCCCTTGGTGACTGAGTTAAGAAGACAGAATATCTTATACAGGTGGGATGTCCCAGTGGGTATAATATTGAGATATCAAGGAGTAAGATATCAGTTAAATACTCTTGAAAAAGCGGAAGAATTCTATTATAAGGTACTTAAAAAGCAAAATCAACAAGAGATAGAAACCCAAGAAAAGCAGAAGGAGATGGAAATAACGAAGAAACAACAAATTAAAGAGGTCTCCATAGATGAGCCGCTTTTGGATCCTCTTTCAGAGACCTCAGCTGGATTATCTAATATAAGAGAGGCGGTTCTGGACCCTAATGCAATGATTTGTCAAGCCACAAATGAGCATGTAAGTCAATCAGCTGATATACAATTTACAGAACCAGAAAGATCTCAGCCACAGATGCAAACCCAACAGGATCAAGCTACTCTTCAGCAAAACCAAATAGTTGATACACAATCTACAGAAAGGAGTTTAGGATGGAGATCCAACCCACAAGAAGTTAAGAAAAGAAGAAGTAGGTCTCACAAACATAAATTTTTTTTAAATTAAACAACAGTGTAATGCCAGTTACTTATGAGAGGACTGAATATATAAAAAGATAATGGGCAAAATATTGGCTTATTTTATCCTGAGGAGAGTGGCAGATCTCTGCAGTGCTGAATTATTGGGTGTGAAAAAGGCCTTAAACCAAATGGTTGGAAATATCTTGTTTGTTTTTTGGAGTTCCGGATAAATACGGGTATGCTGAGCTATATGGCAAGAGACTTATTGGATTGGGGCACGCAGAAGATCTGGTTGTTACCCTATTATGATGGTTGGAACCAATTATCTGGATCAAAGACACCTCCATAAACATTATATGGAATATAATTATAAAGTCACTCGGGTGGTTGTCGGGGTTTTTTCTTTTCCAATATGAAGATATTTGTTGCTGATGGGGGCAGATGGTAACTGAAGATATCGAAAATACTGTTGGAATAAGGATGCGATGTTACCCTAACATGGGTGGAGTTCATCATCCAGTTGAAAGATATTCCAGAAGATGCTATATGGATCATAAGTTTAAAGTTTTTTTTTTTTTTTTTAGGATCTTATTTACATAAGGGAATATTTTTCTAGGGGATTGGGTAGAAGAATAAAGATATTAAGAATAATTATGGTAATTCTGTAGGAAAGTGGGTGGAGAAAGGTTAGGTTATGGATTGTTTATTTTAAAGAAATGTTTAGATGTGAATATTTGTAATGAAGGGGGGAAACGAAATGGCTACTGGAACTGAATAAGTGTTAAATTAGGACTTTTTGAATACTTAGAATAGAAGTATGTTTTGAAATGTTATATTGTCTGAGGGGTAGTAAAAGGGTAGACTACGAGTAGAAATTGTTAAATTGGGAGATATAATAATATTATTACTTTAAATCAGGAGTTATTAGATAATGTTATAATAGAATGTCACTTTGAAATGCTTATTATAGCATAGTATACGGGGGGTATGATAATCTTATTAAAATGAAAGGGTCAGTATATGGAGATTGAGTATGTGGATAGTAAAGTATGATATAATCTGTTATGAACTTGGGTTTTACTATGAGGAAGTCAAGGGGAGGGGGGGTGGGGGGAAGGAGGGGGGGGGAAAAAGGGGGGGAAATCTGTATTTGAAAAACTTTTTCAATAAAAAAAAAGAATGCCCTAAAATATGTATTTTAAAAATAAGCATTAAGAATAATTTAGGAGGAGGAAATGCTGTTGAAGTTTTTTTTTCCTCTTCCTCATAGATCGAGAGAACCAATCAATGCTGATTACGTAAGTGACTCTTCTCAAATACTTTATATTCAAAAATTACTTTTTGTAATAGTTTCTAGAATTTTAGCATAACATGCAAATCTAGAGGAACCTCATTTTCTTGATTGCTAAACCTTTCCATTTTGGCATACAGTTAAATTTGCTCTTATGTCCTAAAAGCAACCTTGGTTTGTATGAAAGCTTTTTTATTGAGATTACCTTAAGTCATAAATCTGGCACATTTCAAACAAATTGCCCTAGTATTCCTTCCTAACATACATGAACTGTAGATTTAAATGGATCTTGTTTGAGAAGCACTTTCAGAACATATTAAAAACTATGCTGAATTAAGATCAAGTTTTATCTTTTATTCCAGTACCTTATTTGCTACAGGGCCCAATTGAAAGCATCACATCAACAGCCTTTACCTGAAACTGCTCATAAACAACTTTTATTCGGTGGCACGTTGGCTATGAGCTAGCATCATTACCATTACCAATGGAAAGTCTTATCCTCCACATTGGACAGACTTTCCTCTTTTCTTTAGTGTACTATGTCTGGACTGAAGTTATAGCGATAACCACCAGATGGCAGCAGAGTTCTCTGTGTCTCTTTTCTGCCACATAGAGGTCATCTGGATTGTTGTAACCAAATTCTGGTAGTTCCATTTTCCCATAAACATTCATTGAAAGACTACTTTTTAAAAAGGGAAAGTTAGCATTACAGAGATTAATTTTCAAGTTGTATTTTCTTGTAAATTAAAATGTTGAGATGCTATCTGTCAGGTTTCGATGTCTAGTGCTGACACTATCATCTTTCTTTTGTTTACAGTGGAGAATCTGGTGCTGGCAAAACTGTGAACACAAAACGTGTCATTCAGTATTTTGCTACCGTTGCAGCAATTGGTGAACCTGGGAAAAAAAATGTAAATACAAATGTCATTTACTTTGTATATACAATGACTACACAGTCACAAATAGCATGATAATTATCTATGATGCTTTAAAGAAATTCCAAGAGTAAAAAGACCATGAATCTTTTCTCCAGTAAGTTTAACTGGTTTAAAAGTTTGTACCATTGTTATAATAGTTATGACTGGGCTTCAGGTATAGCTTATAGGAATATTAAATATTCTCTCTCTCTCTCTCTCTCTCTCTCTCTCTCTCTCTCTCTCTCTCTCTCTCTCTCTCTCTCTCCCTCCCTCCCTCCCTCCCTCCCTCCCTCTCTCTCTCTCTCTCTCTCTTGGTTTTTCAAGAGGCAACTGGACTTTCTTGTTTTTCTTTGAAGACATTTCTTATCCAAGAAGCTTCTTCAGCTCTGACTGGATGGTGAGAAATGGAATGACTGAAGAATATAAATCCTTCCATTCCCTACCATCCATCAGAGCTGAAAAAGCTTCTTGGATGAGAAGCAAAACATCTTCAAAGAAAAACAAGAAAGTCCAGTTACCTTTTGAAAAAGCACCTTTGGGGAAACCATGACCTGCATGACTGAAAATCTCCATTGACACTCTCTCTTGGCTTCTCCCAAATAATGTTGAAAATGATAATTTTGTAAGGCATTTATGAATTTCTAAGAGATTTCCTACACCCTCTTTCAGACAAAAGAGGAATGATTATAAAAGTTAAGTAAATTTGCAGAATAAAATGCCTCTGACCTAGGGGAAAAACACTGCTGTTGTCATGCCCCTGTTGGAGTGTTACTCTGAGATGGAAGAGGAACAGCTGACAGAGAGCGAGAGAGTGGCTCTGTTGGCTGTGGAGGAAACTGGGGAAGGGCAAAGTCAGGCTGGGCTGAGCAGGGAAGAGTTAAAACAAGGGAGAGGGGGAAGACCAAAGCCCACCCCATCCTCATCCTAGGGCATGCAGGGAAGAACGGAGAAGAGAGCAACGTGGGTTGCGTAGCTTAAGAGGGAAGAAAGGGCCCTGATCCGCTTCCCAAGATACACCTGGAGCTGGAGTTTAAAAGGAGAGGGAAATGGGAGGGGCAGTTGTCAGGAACAAATGCTGATTTCATGTTCGTGTTGACTGCTTTATCTGAGTTCCTGGATCCTCCCAACTGGTTTAATTTATGGCTCAGCTACTTCAATTCTGGAATTCCTTATCTTGCTTGCCCTGCTGGATTAATTACCTTATCTTGCCCTATTGGAATTATGGTTATTTATTTATTTATTCTATTTTATTAAATTTTTATACCGCCCTTCTCCCGGAGGACTCAGGGTGGTGTACAGCCAGAGATAAAACCCACAACAATATAAAAGTTAAAAGACGAATTAAAAATATTAAATAATTTGGCCGAAAAAGCTAAAATAAACACAACTCATTAAAATAACATTAGGCCAGCCATGTTTGGTGAAACAATAGCGTTTTGAGGGTGCGGCGAAAGGTGCGAAGGTTGGGAATCCTATGAATCTTCGGGGGCAGCTCATTCTAGAGGGCAGGTGCCCCCACAGAGAAGGCTCTCCTCCTGGGGGTCGCCAGTCGACATTGTTTGACCGATGGCACTCTGAGGAGTCCCTCTCTGTGGGAGCGTACTGGTCGATGGGAGGCTACCGGTGGCAAAAGGCGGTCTTGTAAGTACCCGGGTCCTAAGCCATGGAGCGCTTTAAAGGTGGCGACCAACACCTTGAATCGCATCCGGAAGACCACCGGGAGCCAGTGCAGCTTGCGCAGGAGCAGTGTTACATGGGAGCGTCGAGTCGTTCCCATAATCACCCACGCGGCCGCATTCTGGACCAGTTGGAGCCTCCAGGTGCTCTTCAAGGCACCCCATGTAGGGGTGAAGGAGCCCCATGTAGAGAGCGTTACATGGTTGGAAGTTTTATCTGCTTACAGATTTGTGGAAGGGTTTTTCTCCAGACCGGAGAGTAAAGGGACGTTGAGGGCAAAGTTTGGAGCTAATAAAGGGACATGTACTTATTTTCTGGCTGTGTTGCCTTTGTGCCACGCCCCGGGTCATCACAACTGTTTTGATTATTTACAATGTATATTTTTAGTATTGTCCTAGTGAAATAGGTATGTTTTGCCATTAATTATACAGGGCATAAAACAGCTCCTTCAGGTGGGACAAGACATGAACAAAGTTAACCGGCATATTGTATGTAACTGAAACACTGATCTGATTCTTGATGATCAGGACAAGGACTAGTCAGGATTAGTAGTTTTGAGAGAACAATCAATAGTAACCAATCCATGCTGCAGAAACTAAGTCTATACCTAGGTACCATTTTTTGATTAAAAACAAGAATCTTAGAATTAAAATCATGATGTGTCACGTATCAAAGTGAATTGTAAAAGGAATACCTAGTAAAATCACAACTGGAATGGATTGATAGATGAATATATGTACTTGGTCTTTTCTTCAATTTTGTTTTTATGTTTTGTTTTAAACAGCAGCCAGCCACCAAGACTGGGGTAAGTTATCTACATTTGATTTTGTGCTATCAAACTGTTGTCAACTCTTAGTGACCACATAGTGACTCTGCAGATAGTCATCCATATTACCAAAAATTAATCCAAGCATTTTCTGAAGTTTATAAGTCATGTGTACTATAATGTTAGTGCTTCAAAATGTAAGGATTAGTTTGCATTCATCCATTTATTGAATTATAATGGCAGTAACTGTAAGAGGAATGCATGATTCACAACCCTTCCATATTTGCCAATTGCTTTTTTTCCATTTTAAAAATTATTTACTTGAGGTACTGTCTCACATTAGTGGGACTGTCCCACCCTACCCGCACCGGCAGAGGGGCATACTGAGGATCCTGTCAGTCAAGGCACTTTGGCTGGCAGGGTCCAAGAGAAAAACCTTCTCTGTGGTGGCTCCTGTCTTTAGGAATATCTTACCTCCTGAGGTGAAATTGGCTCCCAGCCTCCTGACTTTTCGTAAAAGCCTAAAACCTGATTATGCCAGATGGCGTAGTGTACTAATGGGGGGAACGTCACACTGGAGGTGGTTGACTAATTAAAAGCTAATACCAAATCCCCCCCTTCCCTGTGTATCTGGCTCCCCGCTTCTCCATATTATGTTAATGATTTTATTTTGTTTTGCTTGTCATTTTATATTGGAATATTTTAATATTTTTAAATGTTTAACATAATGTAATGTTATGTTGTAAGCCACCATTTAAAATAAGATGGGTGGCAAAAAAAAATCTATTAAATAAATACAGAAAAATCTTAGACGCAAGGAAGGATGGAATTGTAATGCTAAGCCAATATTATGTAGGACATCTGACCAAATACAGAGATTTCAGCTTCTTCATCATCGAATTCATTGGCTGACCTTGGGACAGCCATTTTCACTCCAAATAGGTTGTGAATATGAAATGGGAGAAATATCTCCTATGTCAACTTCCTTGAGTTTCCAGAATAAAGGTATTTGAATTGGAAGGATTAGCAATTGTCTATGTGAAAGCTATTCTGCAGTTCTGACCACATCTTAACCCTGATTTAATTGTTCTGTCTGAATATCTGGACTTTTGTATATTCTTTGCATAGTGTTGCATTCTTCTGGTTTATCAAGGTGAAGCCAGAAATTGGGTATATGGTTACATTCTAAAGGTACTTAAATTTTTTGCATTGTAAGGGAACCCTGGAAGATCAAATCATCCAAGCCAACCCAGCTTTGGAAGCTTTTGGGAATGCCAAAACTCTGAGAAATGACAACTCTTCACGTTTTGTAAGTAGCATTTCTAACTATGGAACATTACCATTTTGCATTATTATGCTCATAAAATAAAAGCAGAAATTGAATTACATTAAAATCAGTTTTTTAATAGTACTGAATTCCTTGATTAAGTTATTGGATTGTTTGTTACAAGTAATGTCAACAGCTGTTCTGCTGTTACTTATTGGAACATTTTGGCATAGAAATTGTACCGTCTTGGGATTTTAGAAACAACTTGGCAAGCTAAACCATAAGCAAACAGGACTTGATTTATTCACGTTTTCCTACTATAAAAATGGCAGGGAAAAATGGTGTTTAGAAATGGCCCAGAGGGAATTCAGGTTCGAGAATTTTATACAAGAACTTTTCTAGCTCCATCAATTACAGCCAATGATTTTTTTTTCTTTTTATGCCCCTGTAATCCCTTTTATTGGGATGGAGTTGAAGCAACTGAATGGAATTCAGTGTTTACTGAGTGTTTACTGGCTGGATTCCCTCCCTAATGCTTATGCGGAGTTCGCAGCAGATATTTTCTCTTTGCACCCTGATAGAGAAACATCTGTCATTACCTAGAATTGAACTCTCAACGTCCTAAGTGTGAGGCAAGCGTTTTCACATTGCACCACTCAAATCTAGCCAGTGATAATTATCCTAAATCAGAATACAGTACTAAGCGTTTCTGGTTCCTGCATAGGGAATCATTTCCTTTGGAAATATTCTTCCCTTTCTATGCTCTATCTTTCATCTTACCACTGCCAATACTCTCATGTGCTTGGAGGATATACTGTTTAATCAGAAACACACCCTAGAACCATAGAGTTTAAATATATGAAGTTGGCCCTCCCATAAATCCTATGCTTTATGGTCTCAGCAAACTCTGTCCAATTGATTTTCCTCTTCAGATGTTAATTTGCTAGAAGTTATGGTAGACACCATTGAATGTGATACTATCTACATCTTTAATCACTGTTGCCTGTATAGTTATAAAATACTGTCACATTAGAAAAGAACAGAAAAGAAAAACAGAGTTGGAAGAGACCTTGGAGGTCTTCAAATCCAACCCTATGCTCAGGCAGGAAACCCTATACCTTTTCAGAAAAATGGTTGTCCAATCTCTTCTTAAAAACTTCCAGGGTTGGACCATCCATAACTTCTGGGGGCAAATTGTTTCACTGATTAATTGTTGTAACTGTTAGGAAATTTCTCCTTGGTTCAAGGTTGCTTCTCTCTTGATTAGTTTCTGTCCATTGCTTCTTGTCCTGCCCTCAGGTATTTTGAAGAATAGGTTGACTCCCACTTGTTTGTGGCAACCCCTTAGATATTGAAACACTGCTATCATGTCACTCCTAGTTCTTCTTTTGATTAAACATACCCAATTCCAGTAACCATTCTTTATATGTTTTAGCCTCCAGTCCCCTAATCATCTTTGTTTACCATTAATAAAGGTGTAATAGGGAAATATCTGATAATGCCATTTACCCCCTCAGAATTAAACATATTGGACCATTTACACATCCCTGGCATGAAGTATTTACTTTGGTTTTTTTGCAAAGTTCCTAAATATACACAAGCTGCTTACATTCTTACATTTTGTACTTATCTGAGAAGTGTGAAGGTAGTCCAAAGGAAACTTCTTCAAACTGATACTTTCCATTTGTGTTTGGCAACAATTTTAGAATTGGTTATCCTTGACCAATCTAGCTAGGAAACCTGAAGAATACAAGGTAGTTTTATGAACTTGTGGATAGAAAGGGATCCTATTCCTATTTCACTGCCTTCCTCTAACATGTATTCACTTCCAACAGAATACACTTCTTATATTAACTAATGGTACAAATTGTACATTAGTTCTGATGTTTATTAAATGAAAACCTCATTTTTCACTGAAATACTTGGCCCTTGGATTATTTTCCACTAAAAACATTATTATTCACTGGAAACGAGAAGGCATGCGCTGCGAGAAAGCAAGTACAGCACAGTTTTGTATATGTGAAACATTTGAGTGCTATGTAATACTCCCTAAGGGATTCAGCAAAAGTAAGCTGATCACAATAAAACCAAAGGACATATTTGTTCTAATAATGGCTGCAAAGCTGCAGAAACCACAAACTCACACATTTAAAAAAAACGCTGAAGTTCCAGACACTTGAAAAGTATCTGTTGTAAACTGATAATGCATTTTAAGTCTCTGTTTGTATATACTGTATATAAAATGTGTGTCTTTCTAGGAGGAGTATTTAGAATAAAATGCGTATATCTTTGCACAGATATCTAAATATCACATTTTCTTAAGCAGTCCTAAACAATCAGGCTGCATGTATACCAGTTGTAGATTATTCATCTGTCAAACTGTTTTAGAAAGTCTATTGACTTAGAATAGTTCCAAACCAGTGCTTCTCAGCACTTCAGGGAATGGCCATAGACTTGATCATTGTCACAGTTTTATTTTGGAAAAAATGTAATTTTTTTCTAGAGTTGAGCTTGACTCCCAGTAACCTCCATGCTTATTTGGTTCTCTTGACAACAATATGTCAAATATATTCTAGCTGCTCTATTCTTTGGGATTTTTAAAAAATCAGTAATCGAACTAATTCCTATAGCAATGTACCTTGCTTTTTTTGTATGTGAAGTTTTTCTATATCTAATGATAGTTTCAGACTATTTTACAATGTCTGCTGGAGAAACATGCATATATATCTAAAGACAAAAAGGGAACCGTATTTAATGACTGTGGGAAGATATAATAGGACAGAGTAATATTGAGCATCCTGCTGATGTTTCTCAGCAGAAGATATTCAGTACCATATTGCTCCTGATATTGGAGATTATAGTCATCATGATCAGCATATGCTAAAATACAAATAGGAAAAATTATTTTAGATTAATATAAGTACGTTATGAAGTTCTAGCTTTTTTCCATAACTTTTGGCAATTGATTTTATAATTAGGTTTCACATTTCACAACTCAAGGTAATCAAAAGTAGCTCACTGAAAAGACTCATCAAACAAATCCCTTGTCAAAATAAAGCTAGACCATTTCACAGAGACCTACTAGTAATAAATTCATAGTCCTGACAGTGATAAAAGAATTGAGATAATCACAAGAAGCATCTGTACAACCATAGAGAATTCAAAGGAGTTGCACTCAGGCAGGGATTTATATAATGGAAAGTCCTATGTTCTACCCTAGGATAGGTAGTGCTGATTAGAGGTAATTTGGTAATCTTATTACTCAGAAACAATAGATCATTACTTTTAATGTGGTCTTTAGACAATCAGGCAGTGGAAATAACATCTGTGGATTTAGAAGCTGTATTTCTGTGTCAAAGTCAAAATTCTTGATTGTGATGTATCAGAAATCCTGGAGATGGTTTATCAAGATTTCTGAGTATAGTTTGGGAACATGCATGGCAAACTCTTTTTCTAGCCATCGTCACCATTACTTCCTTGAATGAAGATTCATCCTTCCATGGAGTCATGTTTCTTTAATTATGTATTGGTGGAAAAATTTCTCCCAAATCTTCCACCATTAAATTAGATTAATGAAACTTAACAATGAAACCAAGACACTATTGAATATAAATTATATCTTATCACTTACTCTAAATAAACCATTGTGATTTATGCAATAAGCAATGATTTAAATAAACAATGGTGTAGCATAATGTTTGAATCAGTCAAAGATTTATCATAACATCCAAACAGTGCAGTTATCAAAGCAAGCTTATGGTAATTGGTGGGCTACTATTGGTCCTATATATTATCATTTTCACATGTTTTTAAATTTTGTACAATAGGGTAAATTTATCAGAATCCATTTTGGGACTACAGGCAAGCTGTCATCTGCTGATATTGAAATCTGTAAGTAACATACTACTTGTTATAACTATAGGCTTTATATTTCACATAAAACTTTCAACCTATTTTTCAATTTAATTCTTCACTCTCCAATTAGATCTTTTAGAGAAATCCCGAGTTACTTTTCAACAACCAGGTGAAAGAGACTATCACATCTTCTATCAAATCTTGTCAGGAAAGAAAGCAGAGCTACAAGGTAATAAAAAGGAAAATCCATGCTTTGTGTGCATGAGGCAAAACTTTTCTGAATGTGAATGAATAGAGGAACTGAGAAAGAAAAATGTTAATGTGAAATAACAGCCATTTCAATTTAATAATATCACCGCAATAAAAAGTGAACAGATAATCTGGAAAACTTTGAGTAGTTAAAATGGCAATTTTCTATCTCCAAAATAAAGAGCAATCAACAATCTATTGAAATAATGCTAAAAAATAATTTACAGTTATTGATTTTAAATGATTATTTTATCTCATTATTGGCCATATTAACCCACAGATTCTTAGTCTGCAGATTCTTACCTTATCCAGCACTTTAAAATAGAACATATGGAGCTCATATTAGATAACACTATATGTGTATAGAAAAGAACTAAGTTTCTATGTATAATTTGTGTTTAGGGTAGATTGCGCACACGTATAATAGTGAAATCCTAGAATTCCACTACTGGTCAAGGTAGACAGTACTGTCTATATGGATTCTAACAATATGAAAATGAATTCTTATGTACCTCAGTTTATGTCTTGTATTGGGATTCTGCATATACCGGTAATTATGGATGATATTGGTAATACTTCATATAATTTGAAAGAGGAGGTTCCTTTCCATCCATTTTTTTTACTTACATCTGTATTTTTATGTGACTACATCTGTTATTACACAAAACCATTTTTGAATTTCAGTAACTGGACCTGTCTATCATGTAGTTTTATACCCTATTTATGCATAAGGATTGTACATTTATGTGGATTGCTAGTGCTTCATGTATTACCGGCAAAGCTTCCCTTTATACATGTCCTAAATTTCTGCTTGGCAAAAGCAGTAATAATCTCATTTTTGTTCTTGTCATCCAGGCTGAGTGGACCATCTGCTAAATCCTTAACCAGTTAGCCTTTACTATGGCCTAATTAACGTAGATTAGAGGAACTGTTTCAAAGTGATTTTCAGCTAACAGGATTTGGATGGAAATATTCCACTGTGAAAATGTACCTTCCATGGTTAATTTATTCTTATGCTATACTTGCTGGCCATGATGGTTGTATGGATAAACTGCTGTCCACACAACAATTTTGCTATTACAATCAATTATTCACAGTCTGCACAGCTATATATATAGAATGGCAGAGAATTTACTAGAAGTAATAATTTTGTAAGACTGGTTGTTGACCACATTTTCTGATATCTTAATACATTTTTGAAATAATCATTTTGTCCTAATTATTGGGAGGGGGGGAGAAGGGGGTATGATATGCTTCTTGCCCTGATTTGGTCATTTGAAATTACATTGCTTCTCCCCATAACATCAAGACATTAGAATCAGCTGAACACAATTTTGATGGGCTTTTGAAATATGAGAAGCTGTGTAAATGCTTTGCCCTTTTTTATTTGTAGCAGAATAAGGATCAGTAAGCACATCTGCCTATGCTGTTTGACTGAAAAGCTAAGCAGGGTGTAGGATATGAGTCTATTGATCATGTGGAGTTAATTGCATACAGTATAAGAAAGCATCATTAGATGGAACTATTCAGAGAGACTTGATTATCCAGGCAAATAAAATAAAGTCAATTTATAATTTCAGAATGGCTTGGAATTCAAGATCTTTTTAATCCTGCTGAAAATGTGTTCATGTTATCACTATCACTATTATGTTAGATTAATCTCTTTCTAAAGGACTAGAAATTTCAATAAAAGTTCTGTATAGGAACCAGGTTAATATAAGCAAAGTAGTGGAATAAGCCATTTTATAGTGATCAACTGTGGGTTTATATATTTTGCAACAGAAGTCTCTTTTGTTTGGCACTAATACTGTAGGATTGCATTGTTCTGTTCTTATGTGGAATAAATCCCATTGAATTGGTGGAACATATTCCTGTGTAGATATATGCAGGGTTGCATAGTGATATAATTTAAAAATAGAAATTGTACACATTTGTGTAGATCTAATTTCCCAGCAACTTTGAATAAGCCTTGATGTATGAATTGCACTTGTGCTATACTGTATTTTGACTTAACAGGAGCCCAGATCTTGAGAGAATAAATAGTTTTATCTTCTCCTCATTTGCAGATATGCTACTGGTGTCAACAAACCCATATGACTACCACTTCTGTTCACAAGGTGTTGTTACTGTGGATAATTTAGATGATGGGGAAGAGCTGATGGCAACTGATGTAAGACTTGTTTTTTTATTAAACTACAAAAGGGCATAAGCTGTTCAGTGAGAACAACAGCAATTTCCTTATTTGAGTCAGTTCAAACCAATCCATATAAATTGTCTCACTGAACAGGATTGCTGAGCATAAATATGCAATGAATCCAGGATCAGTACATCAAAAGTCAGGGCAATTTTCAGTATGCAGAATGGTCTTAACAGTGAGTCACCCTTAGTCTTCCTGTATATTATTTCAGAACAGGACTATATCAATAAACCCATGCTGTCAATTGACTTTCATAAATTGAGGTAAGAATGTAGTTCTGCTAAATCAGATTAACACTCTTCAAAGATCAGAATTTTGATTCTTATAGTGGTTAAGCAAAGCCAGCCAGTATGTTTGCAGTTGAGAGGGAAATATAGCAGTTTCCTGTTATTTCTTTGAAATGGGTATTTGGAGGCATGCTGCCCACAGCAGTGTGAAAAAAATACTGAAACTACAGACAAATAGCCTTTGATAAACCTGTCCTACATACATTCATCCAACCTCATTTGAAAGCTATTTAAGTTATCAACAAAATCTTTTAATAAATATATCCAAAATGTATTTAGGGAGTCTGTTTTCCAATTTGAGCACTGTGTTCCCCCTAGAATTTGCCTAATTGTCTTTTCCAAAGCATTTTGTTAAATGATGTGCTTCTTTTAAATACATTTTCCAAATCTGACAATGTGCTCTTAATGTTGCTAACTGTTCCATCAGCATCAGGAAATAGAACATGAATAGAACTTTTCCAACAGTTTTGGCTTGAATTTTCAATACCAGAAGAAACACAGCAGTGCTCTAAGCCAACTTTGGAAAACAAAGCGGCATGTAGCTGAGGAGGCAAATAACAAAAGTATCTGGTTTTTTTTTTCTTTTTAAAAATTTTAACAGCAAGCCATGGATATTTTGGGTTTTGTTGCGGATGAAAAATACGGTGCCTACAAACTCACTGGTGCAATTTTGCATTTTGGAGACATGAAATTTAAACAGAGACCCAGGGAAGAGCAGGCAGAAGCTGATGGCACAGAGAGTAAGTATTTTATTTTTTTGTTTACCAACAAAAAAATAACAACAATAACAACAATTCCTTTTCTTGTTTTGTAATATTAGCATTGTTTCACCCCCCCGCCAATATTATTCATAGAAATCAAACTATAGATCAGTATGCTGCAGTTGGACGCCGCAATCTGAGCATATGGTCCATAGGAGTGGATTGATGTACAGGGAAAGAAAACAGCAGAGCTTTCAAAGATTGAAAGACATTAATTGCATAAAAAGTGCCCTGAATAATTTTCTCACTATTTGCTGAGAACTTAATAGAGATTAAAATCCCCACACTTAACTCCCCACCACTCCCAATTCAAAAGATTCTAAGATTCCAATCATTCCTTAATTAGAGAAAAAGTAATAAGTAGTTTCTGTGAGTGTTGCCTTAGCCATCATTTTGCAATGAGGACTCCAACATTACTATATAATAGGCTCTTCTCCTGGACAAGGCGTATGTGGTGTGAAGCCCTTGGGTGACTCTCTTGTGCCATATATTGAAGTTGATTTTACAAATTACTCGTACAAAGTGTATGTGATACAAACCATGCTGTTTTGCTTACATTTTTACAAGACATACTTACCCATGTAAAATATGCAGAATCTATTAACACAATACGCTATTCATACTAGATAGATAGTTAGTTCTGTAATCACTTCAGAATCAGCTATTGCCCCCAAGCAATAGCTAATTTTTACATGATAATGTCTTCCAGACAATTGTCTAAATTATGATCTTATTGTGCCCATTCTCTACACTTTCAGACTAATACCTGCAAAAAAACACCTTGTATTCAATAGAATACACATTGAATTCTTTCTGAGCAATCAGTTTCTCAGTGTCATGAAAGAACCTCTAGGCATGCAGGTGATCAGATCACACTAATTAATTACCTATGGTGAGAGGTCTAAAGATGCATGTGGTCCTCAAAAGCTTCAGTGTAGTCCTCAACATGACCTCGCCTATGTCAACTATAATGTAACAGACGGCAGGTAATTAAATTAGGCCTATGTGATTCTTTGGATTAAATTTTGAAAAGTTACTGAGGGGATGCAAATAGAGCAGCTGTCAGTGTCTAATTAAGAATCAACACCCTTAAAAAATATCTCTCACTTTCTTTTTTTTCTTGCCTTTGAACTGAAATGGACTCCTTGTGACTTTAGGGAAATCTGTCTATATATAATTAAAAACTCTCATTGCCGTGACCTTTAACTGGGCAAAATGATGCATTTTAGGGCAACAGTTTTGGAACCAAGATACCTCAAACAGGCTAACTTACAGAATGTGTCCAAAATCTGGGGCCCATGATTTTCAACAACCCACGTTTGGAGAGGTTGTAGCTGCTTCAGTGCTATTGGTTGCTGTGGTACTGCTGCTGAGGTCACATCAGCGGTGGGTTGCTCCCGGTTTGGTCCAGTTCTTGCAAACTGGTAGTAATAGCAGTGGAAGGCACCACCCACCCACTTGGACGTCATCATGAACGATCTGTGCATGTGCAGAAGTGTGCACATGCGCGTAAGCGAAGAGCGCGGGCACACTCCCGTTGTGAACCGGTAGCGGAGATAAGTAGAACCCACCCCTGTGTCACATGATCTTCATTGGCAACATTCCATGACAGTTTCCCAGCCAGTTTTGCAATACCTCACTCTTTGAACCCTACCTTTGAACAGTTTGAACCCTATCTTTGCTTTCTTTTGCAATAGTCATTCTATTTTTATATGCAGGCCTTTATATTTTATTGTTATATTTTGTGATTTTTTTCTCCCTAGTTCTTTCTTTTCTCTTTTGCTGTCTCCAGATATTGCAATGTCTTCTATCCAGATTTTTTTGTCTTTCTTTTCAGCAATTCTTAAGTTTGGGGTGTTATGTAACAGGTGCTTGTCTGCCTGAATTCTAATGTCTCAGAGGATTTTAGCGTCTTAATTTTCTATTACTTTGTTTTGTGATCTCACCAGTTTGTGCTTGCAAGCTTATTATTACTATGGTTGATTGCAGTTTAGATTGTATTTGGCATTTTTATCCATTATTGAATCCTTCTGGAGGACTTGGGATAGGTAGATGTTGTTGTTTGATGGTGTTAAATATATCATTGAAGGTTGTAAGCTGTTCCAAGTAAGTTGAATTTGTCATTTTAATTATTATTATTCCTTAGTCAAACCTACAACCTTGATCTTCCCTGGTAGTTTCCCATGCCAATATTAACTAAATCCAATTGTGTTTGGCTTTTAAGATTTAAAAAAATGCTGGGTAGATGTTATTAGATAGCTGACCTCTAGATTTCTGTTCATAGATACATACAAAATTGACTATTAAGGTATTTTCTAAACATAAATATACAGTAAATATAAATATAAATGGCATATGTTTAATAAATAATGTAAATATTTGTTAACTCTTCAAAACAGACCACGTGAGCCAACAGTCACCAGACAGATTAAACAAATATGTTTTATTATTATAGGGTATGGTAACTGAATCTTGAAAGCCTGCAAAAAATTCCTTCTGCCCCTAAAAAAAATAATACATAGCTATTTTGAATCTCTTTCCCATGCCCCCTTCTTTTTCTTTTCCAGAACTGAATTTCATTTACTTCTTATTAGCAGCAATTCTTACAGTTTTTGCATATCTTTGACATGGCTACTTCTGCGTTCCTGTACCATATTCCACTCCCAGGTTTTCAAACTCGACTACATAAAACCATCTTCTTCAAATTTTCCTTTAACAACAATGTATAAAGTAGATTGGGCTAATAGATCATGATTGTTCTTTGAAAAAAAAATTTTTACATTGTGCTCTTTCATCGGTTAAAATAAAAAACTTAAGAGTCTGTAATGGAATCAGTCTAAAAAAAGTTTTTCAGATTTATTTATCAAGATTGTACAAAAAAGAGGATATAGAAAAAAATACTGTCCCAATGTCCTATATGTCTTAAAATGTCCAAGCCAACACTAGCACAACATTGGCTCTGTCCAGTATAAATCAGAATGAGAACTTCTAAGAAAGTTTATCCATAATCACAAAGATGGGTGCCAGTTCACATAAACGTATGCACCTTTAAATACGGTTGTATGCAGGAGTTCAGAAATTTGAACCTGAATAAATTTTTTCCTCAAATTTCCACTAATGTCTCAATTAGAATAAGAATAAACAGTTACAACATTGCTTTGCAGTAGATTATTTTTCTTATTATTTCTGTTCACGTAACTATGGCTTACACTTGTATTTTTTTTAAATTAAATCTTGTTCAATGTCTCAGCTTTTGATAAATCTGACAATTGCAAATGTTGCTTCAGTAACTAAAATAAATATTTCTTTCTCCAAAATTGCTACTGTATACAAACTGCTTATTTATTTTTCATTTTCTTCTGTTTTATTGTTATCCACCTTGAGTGTCATCTAGGTAGAAAGACGCCATATTTTGAAATAATCATAATTATAAAGCTACAATCTTTTTCTAGACAGCTAGAATTTCAGCTACTTTGCCATCAGTTAGTTTTTTTTTTTTTTTTTGCAAGAACTGTGGATCATTCTTGTCTTCTTGGCTTCAGCATTATCATTTCTCTGTGACTGAGATTATACATTGTCTGAGCTGTAATGCTGACAAGTCTGTGTTCTGCCAAGTGTCAAGATTTTTCTGTTGAGGGAAATAAATGTCAACACATAACAATAAGTAGACTTCCAAGTATTAGTACTGGATATGCGATAAACCTAAAGCAGCTTTATATGACGGAAGTATTTTATTCTACTACATGTTTTACATTAAACGTAATTTTAGCTCACAATGATTTTTAGGTGAGCTAGTAGTTGTATTATGGTTAAATACCTGCTTGCATCATACACTTCATATTATTCTTCTACTTTGGAATTCTGTTCTAGAATATGCTATAGAAAACAAATAAGCTGTATTTGAAAAATATAAAGCCACAAACATATCCATTACCATTTTACCCATTGAAATGCTGTTTTTTTCAGGTGCTGACAAGGCTGCTTATCTAATAGGAGTTAACTCTTCTGATATGCTTAAGGGCTTGGTGCATCCAAGAGTGAAAGTTGGAAATGAGTATGTCACTAAAGGCCAAAGTGTAGAACAGGTGAGAAATCCTTAAAACCACATAATCCATCCAGATACCTCTGTCATATTCAGTTGATTCTTCTGTAAACAGAAGTATTATTACAAATATTTGTATTTTTATTCCTTCTGCTACAATTGTCGAGTATTTCCCATTCCATGAGTATGGCTTTTGAATGGTCCAGTCAGCATCTAGAATATCATAGTGGTTAATGATCACCAGACCAAGCCAAATGGACAGGATTTATTATATGGTTTCAGGTTTCAATAAGGTTTCTATGAAATTTGTCAAAATATCATAAGACTTTAAGCAAAACAATGTTTCTCTCCATAACTGCAGTCCCTTAGTGTAAACTAGCCACAATGATTTTTTAAAAAAATCTTTGATGGATACTTTGGTTCCACCATCTACGTATCCTTCTTTGGAAACTTACAAATCTGCTGCTTACAACTGCACACCAAACACTGTGTGGTAGAAATAAGACTGCAAATTTCTATCATTCTGAACACGAATACTGTACAACACTCATGTCGACCTAACTCTAAAGAACAATAAACTATGGAGCACATTTTAATGCAAAATTCAATTCAGCAAAGAAATATATAGTTTGGGCACAAGAAAGCAAAATTACTTTGTGGCATTTCACACATTATTTTTTCAAAGTTTCCTAGATTGGGATGCCCTTGTCACGGTCATTCATGCCCTTGTTACGTCTTGGTTGGACTACTGTAATGCCCTCTACATGGGGCTGCCCTTGGGATGCATCCAAAGGCTACAGTTAGTCCAGAATGCGGCCACGCGGGTTGTTACGGGGGCTTCTCGGTACTCCCGTGTGACACCTCTCCTGCGCGAGCTGCACTGGCTACCGCTGGTTCTTCAGGTTCGTTTCAAGGTGCTGGTGCTCACCTATAAAGCCCTACATGGCTTAGGCCCGGGGTATCTGCAGGATCATCTCCTGCCATCCTCCCATCGTCCGGTGCACTCACACAGAGCGGGCCTCCTCAGGGTGCCATCAGCAAGACAATGTCGGCTGGCGGCCCCCAGGAGGAGTGCGTTCTCTGTGGGAGCGCCGACTCTCTGGAATGGGCTGCCCACCGGCCTCAGGTCAGCCCTTGACCTCCTCTCCTTCCGCTGCAAATTGAAGACGTGGCTTTTTCACCAAATGGGCTGAATCCGTAGGGGTGATTTTTAATAATTTTAATTAAATTTTTAATTAATTTTAACTAATTTTAAATTGACCTTGATGTTTATGTAATTTTTTTTGTTCCTTCTTGTAAGCCGCCCTGAGTCCTTCGGGAGAAGGGCGGCATATAAATTAAATAAATAAATAAATAAATAAAATAAAGTGAGTCTGAAAAAAATATGTGGCTGTTTTAAGGTGCTTACTCATTAAAGTGAATGTGATTCTTAAATGCAGCCAAACAGAGGTATCCTTTTTCAGGCTCATAAAATGCAGGTTGCTCTAAGGAATAGCAAAGATGTATAAAGTACTCTTGAATCATTTCAAAGCATTCACAGTCCTAGTAAACCAAGACAATATTCCATATATATTGATGTCATGCCATACAGTTCAATTATTGACATTTTAATCATTTTACTGAGCAATAGAAAAATGGGAGATTAGCAAATATTGTATAGTTCTCAGAATTGGTCTGTTATGGCTTTTCTTCCTAAGTTATCAGTGTATTCACTCACTCAAAGCTATTCCACAGCAGAAATGGAAGCAATGAGTTTTAACTAATATTTCTTGCAGATGATAAACTTCATTACATTCTTCACTATATACCCAGCCATTGTTTCTCATGTTTCCTTAGGTTACCTATGCTGTTGGAGCTTTATCTAAGGCAGTATACGATCGAATGTTCAAGTGGCTTGTTACTCGCATAAATAAGACTTTGGACACTAAATTACCAAGACAATTCTTCATTGGAGTATTAGACATTGCTGGCTTTGAGATCTTTGACGTAAGTAATTGAAACAAAAAATGTCCACAAAACAGCAAGTTAATATAAGTTAGCAGACTTTATTCAAGTATTTTGTTTGGAAACTTATATTAAAAGAATTATTAGTGTCATATAGTCTACCCACTTATTAGGCAATAACTAGTCAGAAGATTTCTTTGTTAAAATAGTTTTCAGGCACCTTCATCAACCTGTTTTACCACATGCCTTCTAGTTGTATTAGACTTAAACCCTCATAATATCCAGTGTGATCATTTAATGTTATGTTTAAAGCCCAACATTGCTAGAAAGCATCAGATTGGTGAAGCTTGACTAGCACCTTGGAAAATTAGAAATGCAACTAATATTAAAACCTTGATTGCTTCCTGGGATCTCTGATCTAATGTAAAATTAATATCAGTGGGACAAGGATGCCTTTGGGTCATATTTTTGTGAAACATGCCTGAATAATTAGCCTAGCAAACTTTGTTAATTAAATCAACAATTCTGTTTTTTTTAAAAAAATGGCTACAATATTTATGCACATTAAAACAGACCTTATATTTAAAGAAATTCAAGTTTTACCAACAAGCCATACAGAAATTTTGTCTTAGTTACACTGTTTGATTCTAAACAATTTGTTTTCTCTCTCTGTCTCTTTGCCTTCCTGAAGTATAATAGTTTTGAACAACTTTGCATTAATTTCACAAATGAAAAATTGCAACAGTTTTTCAATCATCACATGTTTGTCTTGGAGCAAGAAGAGTACAAAAAGGAAGGCATTGAGTGGGAATTCATTGACTTTGGATTGGATCTACAGGCTTGCATTGATCTAATTGAAAAGGTACTAATAAATTCTTCTAAGTCCCTGACTGTAAATTAATTTAAAAGGTTGAACTAGTGCTATACCTTTGTCATTTTTCCCCAATAGTTATAAGAAGCCTGCACAACCTTTGGGTTGGCAAGTTAAATGTACTTAAATGCGTTTACATTGTGGCCATCATGTTCTGGTTTTTCTATTTAGGATTAAAGGAATTAAAGAGAAGGATTGGTTTCTTACTAGACCATTACTAACAACATGTAGTTTTATGGGTCACAAAGCATATAGATCTGAGTATAAAAGTGTTTTGATTCTATCTCTTTCATTGAGACAAATATGTCAGCCCATCAAAGTATTTTGAAAGCGAAAACATCAATATTATGTCAGCAACTGGGATAAAATCTAACATCTTCACATGCTATGTCAACAAGTTTTATAGCAGATGGAAAGAATAATAGATTAATGGTTATGGAAAAAAAAAACCCAACTCTGTTACCAGTAGCATTCATTACTGGCAACATACTGTGTATAGTTGGAAGAACAGGCTCCTAAATCAGTTCCCATTGATTGTGTTGGCTTAGTATTTTAAAACTATGGTACAACTGGAAGGGACCAATCTGGAAAGGCTGTCATTGTTTGTTTATTTTTCTATTTTTTTGTTCACAGCCGATGGGCATCCTTTCTATTCTTGAAGAAGAATGCATGTTTCCAAAGGCTACAGATATGACCTTTAAAGCCAAACTCTATGACAACCACCTTGGCAAATCGCCCAATCTGCAGAAACCAAGGCCTGATAAAAAAAGGAAATATGAAGCACATTTTGAACTTCTGCACTATGCTGGAGTGGTAGGATCTTCCTTCCTTCCTTCCTTCCTTCCTTCCTTCCTTCCTTCCTTCCTTCCTTCCTTCCTTCCTTCCTTCATTCCCTCCCTCCCTCCCTCCCTCCCTCCCTCCCTCCGCAGTTGGAAACACCATAGAAAGTTTCTCTTCTGTGGCATCACTTTTTGTACATTTATATCCTATGGGGAATTAAATGCCACGGAACAATGAAGCACAGTGGAATTGGAAGATGGGAAGAGTGAAAAAATGTTTTAGCAAAAAGAGAAACTGGCATTTTGAAAAGGCTGGCATTTGAAGTGGAAATATTTTGAATATCCTTTTTGCACTAGAAATGTATATCTTAGAATTCAGCAAATAAGAATCAAGATACCACTTTTAGTACACTTTATGCCTACTTCTCACCTTTATATTGATAAAATTCATGCAATGTAATGTACAATAAACGCTTGGCTACGCAAGCCAGAAATATACAACCTTTGGGTGAGAAAGCACACTTAACATTTTTGAATAGGGCTGGAGTTTGGTGTAGATTGTCAAGTTTTTTTTTTTTAAATGGGAGATTGACAGCTCTAATGGTAATGGTTGCTGAAGTTTTTTTTTTTCTTTTTTTACCTCAAAGTAACATCCCTGAGCTTTTATTTTTCAGCAAACGTGTATGGAAAAGGCTCCAAGGACTGCAAAAAAGAGAGTTGTGCACACAAAAATACTGATTTATTAGTAGGTTAAACTAAAACCAGGCCAGCCACTTTATGGTTTAGTATCTTCTATGCATCAGGCCATTTTTTTTTATTTCATCTTCAAAAATATTAGGAAAAAGAATCCCTTCTTTAAAAGGTCTAGTACAGAAGTATGCAGTATTTTAATCCAAAATGGGCAAAACAGCTTTCAATCTGTCATTCACTCCTTAGCTTTACCTGTTAGAAACAACTCCAATGAGATGCTTCTACCATGCAGATTCAAGAAAATGCTTCATTAAGTCAGAATAATGTTATGGATGAGGTGAAGCATGCAGCAGCATGCATTACTTTGGTCTATCCATTTTCATTTGGAAAGAAAGAGATTGCCGATGTGGATCAAGAACTCACACATTGGAAGGCGGTGTTTATGGAGATACTTACTGAATATTAAGGACTCACTCATCAAAAAGTTACTGTAGCTGGGGGGGGGGGAAGACAAACCAGGATGAAAGCTAATATTTGGTTAACCAAATACAGTAAATCAGATAAACATAGTTAATGTGACAAATGTCAAGCTAAAAATTAATATTTTATGGCAATTTGGGAAGATCTGAAGTCCACAGACTCTACCAATGGTGGGTTTCTACCGGTTCGGCCCAATTCGGGCGAGCTGGTAGTGACGATGGTGAGCTGAGAGCGAACTGCTTTTCTCTGACGGTTAGGTTGGCCCTCCCGTCCGCCCCTGCGTTAGAGATACCTTTTATTTGGTCATTTTTAGCCCAGCTGAAAGGCATGGCAGAGCAGATTGCTGCATCTCAGCTGTTCCATAATACGCAGCGCTTGTGCAGAGTGCATGTTTAGTGTGCATGCGCAAAGCGCATGCATGATGCGAACCGGTGGTAACACCGGTTGAAACCCACCACTGGACTCTACCGTATGGAGATACAAATAGCACAGCCCTCATTATGCTGAATTAAGTGTAACTTAGTGTAGAACATCCTTGTTATTAATGAATGAGAGGAAATGAAAGTCTGGGAGGCCAGGCAGAAGAATGGGAAAATGAGTATTCTGAAGGTATCATGTGTTACCAAGATCAATTATCCCAAAGGTGCTTTTTCAAGAGGCAACTGGACTTTCTGGTTTTTCTTTGAAGATGTTTTGCATCTCAACCAAGAAGCTTCCTCAGCTCTGATGGGATGGTGAGGAATAGAAGGATTTATAGTCCTTGCAGACAGCTGGTTATTTGCATGGTTTTAGTGAGTCATTAAGGTCACCTGGAGGTGTCATCAGGGTCATTTGAGTGGTGCAAATGGGTGTGGAGCCTTCTTGGAACTGTTGAAATGACTATGTTGTATAGATAGATGATGTTGTATCCCTCCCACCCTGTTGAGGGAGGCTGTTCAATTTTGACATAGATGGCCTCTTTAACTCCTCTTTCAAGGCTCAATGTGGCCTCAATGTCTCACTAAAAGAATGCAAATGACCATCTGTCTGCAAGGAATATAAATCCTTCCATACTCCACCATCCAGTCAAAGCTGAAGAAGCTTCTTGGATGAGAAGTGAAACATCTTCAAAGAAAGTCCAGTTGCCTCTTGAAAAAGCATCTTTGGGACAACAATGACCTGGATGACTGAGAATCTCCATAGACAACATCAATAGACACCATTTAAAGACCGAAACAGTTCATTTAGTGATTATTCGAAGTTACAACAGCACTGAAAAAAATGACTTATGACTATTTTTCATACTTACGATCGTTACAGCATCTACATGGTCATGTGATTAAAATTCAGATGCTTGGCAACTAACTCATATTTATTATGGTTATAGTGTTCCAGGGTCATGTGATCACCTTTTTTTTTACTTTCTAACAAGCAAAGTCAGGGAAGCTAAATTCACTTAATAACCATATTACTAACTTAAGAACTGCAGTGATTCACTTAACAACTGTGGCAAGGACAGTCGTACAATGAGGCACAATTCTTTTAACCACAGTCTCATTTAGCAACATAAATTTCAGGCTCGATTGTGGTCATAGGTCAAGAACTACCTGTACTTCATAGATCAAAACTAAATATAGAATTGATGTCAAGTAAAAAGAGAACAATTGGTTGGGTAGTTTAGTTTCTAGCTTGTTGGCTTTAAAATTCTTTTTGGTGCTTCTTTTAGGTGCCCTATAACATAGTTGGTTGGCTTGAGAAAAACAAAGACCCTCTCAATGAAACTGTGGTGGGCATTTTTCAGAAATCTTCCAACAAACTTCTGGCCAGCCTATTTGAAAATTATATCAGTGCTGACAGTGGTAAGTGAAATAACCTTATATTTTATTTCTTATATTATATACTAGAAAATGTGGCTAATAAATATATTAGCTTATGACCTTGGAATATTTGGCAGTGGCAAATGTTAGGCACATACACATCTCTCTGGGGAGCAGAGTAAGAGTCAATAATTCAAATTGTTGGTACCTCATTAAGTATGTTTGCTGGCTCTGGTGGAATGATAATTATTAAAGGGTACATTTCACAACTAAATATTGCGTATTAGGGAAGGAGCAGAAGCAGTGAGTTGGAATTATAAGGAAGGAATTTCAGATATATTTCCTCAATGTATGCACCATCAGTTAGTGGAGTAGGCTTCCACATGATTGGCAAGTTCTCTTTCATTATACTCTTCAAATAAATACTGGATTTCAGAGATGCTCTAGTACTGGGGTGTCAAACTCAAGGCCCACGGGACAAATTTAGCCTGCGAGATGCTTAAATCTGGCCTGCAGGGCCGGCCTGGAAATAGCAAAGGACTGGCCTGTGGTGCCTTTGGCAGCCAAAATGGGGCATGGGCCACACGTGCCCCCCTTGCACCCCTGTTTTGGCTGATAAGAGTGCTACAGGAGGCCGTCCAGGCTGAAAACGGGGCTCTAGTAGTTGCTACTATGTGGAGCAGGAGATTGGAGACAATGGCTTCTATGGTTTCCTTTATTTTTTTATACTGCTTGTGCTACTCAAAGATTATACTATTTTATAATCCTTGAGTAGCGCAGGCATTTGTAAATCAGCCATATTATAAGATATACCATATTTTTCGGCATATAAAACGCACTTCACCCCACAAAAAAGTGGGTAGAAATGGCTGCGTCTTATACAGCAAATGTTGCCAAAGCCCCGCCCACCTGCCACCCCGCACTTCGGCCTCTGCCTCCCAGCAATTTGCCTCCTTGCATCAAACAGCAAACATCGTGGTCAGCACAGCCTCATTTAGCATGAGCAGTTGATTGGTGGTTGGATCTGCCTCCTGGAATACCTCCTATCAGCTGTTCCAGGCTGCAGGGATCACCACCGCCCATCGGCGCCATCGCTGCCCATTGGCACTGCCACCTATTGCCTCTGCGCACCCCGTTTTTAGCCTCCGTGCATCCGGTTTTGGCCTGCACGTGCCCCATTTTTGGCTTCCATGCATCCCATTTTTGGCCTGTTCCAGATGGCGGGGATAGTCATCGGTGGCGGGGATCCCTGCCACCTGGAACGGGCTGAAAATGGGATGCGTGGAAGCTGAAAATGGGAGGCCAAAAATGGGGTATGTGGAGGCAGTGATAGGTGGCAATGGGCGGCTGTGATCCCCACAGCCTGGAACAGCTGATAGGAGGTATTCCAGGAGGCAGATCCAACTGCCAATCAGCTGCTCATGCTAAATCAGGCTGTGCTGAAGTTGACCACAGTGTTTGCTGTTTGCTGCAAGTAGGCAAATTGCTGGGAGGCAGAGACAGATTTTTTTTTCTTGTTTTCCTCCCCAAAAGCTAAGTGCATCTTATACTTTGGAGCGTCTTATAGTCCAAAAAATACAGTATTTATGAGGAAGCTAAGATAATCTATAATTTTGATCAATAAAGGAGAATATTTGTAGCTCAGGATTGAAATGAGAGTTTGCTCACCCCACTCCTCTCTATCACTGATGATATTACCTAGTTTGGGTAATAAAATGCTTGCAAGAAAACAATCAAGCTTAGACAGCATCAAGGACCGCTCTCTCTCTCTCTCTCTCACACACACACACACACCCCTATAGTTTTGAAGACTGAACAGTCTTCAAAATGTACATTCATATTTCAAGAATGCAAAATAATCCATACAAAAGGGATGTTTTGTAGTTTAGAGATATAAATCCTGTAGGTGTAGACATGTACTGTTGCAAACAAATTGGATGCAGACCTCAGTGTTATATAGGCAGGCTTTTGTATGAAAGAACAAAGTAATATATATTTATAACACAGAAATTGCATACACACACACACACATTTCTGTCTGTCTGTCTGTCTGTCTATCTATCTACATACATGTTTGAACACACAGCTACATTTGTTTAATTTTGCCTTAGAGTAATCTCGAAGTCAGCCCTTATGTTTGGTAAAACATGGTTTATGGCTGACCATAATGGATAAGAATAGCCATTGTGGCTTCTTTAACCAATCATGGTTAAACTAACCATGACTTAGTGTCACAACACAATAGTTTATGGATGAGTCAACCAAGTGAAAGCAAATTGTGCTTTGTTTGTTTAGAACTGCATACAATTATTGTACATGGGTCATTAGTTGATAATGGTTGTGTATATCATGAATTTTAAAAGGACATTATAGGAATCCATTCTCCGTGGACACTAGCTATAATGTTCCAATAAAACAAAGCTGAGACAGTTTATACACAGACACACATAAATACGTTGAATAAGGATGTGTCTTTAGTTATAAAAAGTATTTTGTTCTAAAATATTGTACATTTGATAAGTAAAAAACAAAGTTGGCTACTTTACAACTCCCTTGTTATGGAGATTAATGATTTAATAGTTATTTGTAGAAACCAAATATCTACATATTACACATTTTTACACCATAATTTCCCAAAACTGAATTGACATCAATCACACCAGTTAGCCATATGACCAGGCATTGTCTATACAGTAACTCTTGGACCCAGAGCTTTCATGGAAGATCAGTTCTGATTGACAGTTGGCATAGTTGTTATCAATAGTTGATGTCAATAGAAAAAACTATACATATTTTTTTTTAAAAAAGAAGTTGATATCAATGGTTAGTCCTGGCCCAAGATTTGACTCTAGTAGAATAGAGGAAGTTCAAAAGAACAAGTAGTTCCAAAGATTTGCCCAACATTTTAAAACTGAAAATACCATTGAACCAAAAGAAATCTGTTCGTTGTTTCTAAAATACTCCTAAACTTTTAAATCACGGAAAACATCTGTGGTTACATGTTAGTGCTACAATGAGAATTTAATTCTGTTTTTTTTTCTTTTATTTCAAGTTGATCAAAGTGGAGAGAAGAAACGCAAGAAAGGGGCTTCCTTCCAGACAGTGTCATCAATGCATAAAGTAATTTTACATACACTTTTTAAGTATAACATCTCATTTATATTTTCTTTTACTGCTGCAGAAATAGTATATTCGAATTATAACAGAACAGTAATTAAAAAATCCTTTTACAAGGTTTGCATTTTCAGCATGTTCACTTAAAAAAAGAACTACTTCTTAAAATAATTATATGAATACTTAAACTTCCATAGGATTCATTGTTACTTTTCATGGCAAGCAGTGGTTAGATTTCTCCGAATTAGATCAGTGACCAAGGCCACTTCCCAGTCATCTGGATTCTTTTTCAAAGGTAGCTGGCATGTCTGCTTTGGTAAAAGTAATTGGACAGCATTTACCCTTTAGGAGTTCAGAATATAACCTGAAATTTTCATAGCTCTGCTAATATATAATGCTAAACCATAATGTAGGGATTTCTGAAATGCAAATTACTTGCTTGTATAGCAAACTATGGCCCAAAGGCCCTGGTAGAAAATACATATCTGAGAATCAGTGAGAATTTATACTTCAAAACCAAAGATCCAAATAGGCCAGCATAGGTGGCCATTTTCACAGAAGATACCTTCTATATATTAGGTAATATTTTTGCCATTGATAAAATTTGTGGCTTGGCCCAAATTGTAGAAAATGTGCAATTCTGGATAAAAAGTGCAACTTCTGCTTGTTACACTCAAATATATAAATAGAATAACTGCTAAATATCTAAAGATCACACTTTCAAGAGTGAACCTTCTGTATTTAATTTTGTTTGTATTTCTTTTCAGTATTGGCATTTAATACAGAAGATAGGTCTTCCTTCAATGTATTTAATTCATTAAAATTATCAGATACCTCTGTTCAGAGTCAGATTCTGTTGCAGAAAAAAAATCTGCAAGATCCTTTTGGCCCAGCAGTTCCCAATATGTGGTGTAAAAGAGCAGGAACAGATCTTGCTAGAAAGACCAGATTGCCTGATTGAACAACAAAAATATGGAAGTGGGGGTGGGTGACTGACAAATAACTTAGTTTGCTTGTTTAGAATCATAGAATTATAGGGCTGGAAAGAAACTCGGAGGGCTTCTAATCCAATTCTGCTCAAGGCAGGAGACTTCTACTATCCCAATAAAATTGGTTGCTATTTAAATAAATTATAGTTTAGAATAGAATAGACCTAGAAGGGACCTTGGAGGTTTTCTAGTCCAGTCCGCTGCTCAAGCAGGAGAACCTATACTATTTCAGATAAGTGGTTGTCTAGTCTCTTCTTAAAACCTCCAATGATGGAGCACCCATGTTTTCTGAAGGCAAGCTATTCCACTGGTTAATTGTCCTCATTGTTAGGAAGTTTCTCCTTAATTCCAGGTAGCTTCTCTCTTTGGTTAGTTTCCAAGCATTGTGTCTTGTTTAAAGTTTAAAACTGGATGATGTAGTGTATACGGTATATAACTTTTTTCAGGAAAAAGGCTGCATCCAGTCTGTAAATAGTATGTGAAAGACCTTATGTCAAAAGGATTAAGAAAAAATTATAAATAGGTAGAAGGGATTAGGACAAAAAGTCCTATTTTCATTTCATTAAAACGTGATTTCATTTCATTAAAATGTGAATACACAGTTAACAACTTCAGTACCTCATATTTCATATGTTCTCCCTTCTGCTAGGCTAACAATGATAATTTGCATCTAATGGTGATTCTGGAATTCTGGGAACTACACATAGTATTTTTGGAAGAGGCAGGCAATTATGAGGCCTCAGGTTGTATGGTGTAAACTAAACACAGTGTAATCCAAGATGGACATCACAACAATACACTTTCACTTTTAGAAAGCAGCTGTTTCTAATTTTCTACATGGAAGAAATGTTAGATTTGAATGCGCAAGCTCAAAACTCATCCAAACTCATTATTATATGATATAACATTATTATTTAGCATTATATCTAAATAATAACAAAATAAGAATACTTAACCCTAAGTGAAAACTTGAATAGACAGCAGAGAACTGATGTACGCTTCATTTTAGGACTACAGTTAGTGTCCTATAAATAAAATTAGTATGGTAATTTATGATGTAACTCTTCCAAAAATAATTACTTTCTTCAGTGACTTTGCCTATATGACATGGCCAAAGTAAGTGAGAAGCAGTTTTGTGATTTAAATGTTTAAATGATTTAAATGTTTCATGATATAAATAGCAATTTATATTCTCTCTAATTCCACTGTTTAGGTTTTATTTATTTATTCTCTCTGTATTTAGGAAAATTTAAACAAATTGATGACTAATTTACGATCTACATCTCCTCACTTTGTGCGATGTATTATTCCCAATGAAACAAAAACTCCAGGTAAAACTCTTTGTGTGTGTGTGTGTGTGTGTGTGTGTGTGTGTGTGTGTGTGTGTGTGTGTGTATATATATATATATATATATATATATATATATATATATATATATATATATATATATATATATATATATATATATATTGCTTTTAATACTTAATCTAATGGGGGGGAAATCCTGCTTTTAAGCATGCGTATATAGGAATGCATTTATTATCCTATCATTTCAGGGGCAATGGATGCTTTCCTTGTCCTCCATCAACTTCGCTGCAATGGTGTCTTGGAAGGAATCCGTATTTGCCGCAAAGGCTTTCCTAATAGAGTCATTTATGCTGACTTTAAACAAAGGTAATGTGAAAATCAATGGCACAGTTAAACTGTTACCTTTACAGAAATGATATTTGTTCTTTAGTAGCAGCTCAGTCAATGGTGGGTTGCCCCCGATTCGCGCCGGTTCTATAGAACCGGTAGTAAAACCAGTGGGTGGCTCTGCCCATTGACCCTGACGTCATCAAAACGCTTCTGCGCATGTGCAGAAGCTTCTGCGCTTGCGCACGGTCCCATTATGAACCAGTAGTAAAGGTAAGTAGAACCCACCCCTGAGCTCAGTAGATCTGGTTCTTCATTTATTCTGGCCAATAACTGCCAGAATAAACTATCTTTGAATTAAAAAATGACAACATGAAAGATATATTTTAAAATATGCAATGCAAATATGCAAAGAGGACAAAAGGATGTTTCTGACTCCACAGAGTGCACTGCATACGTAGTGCCCATCTCATCTTCTGAAAATGAACAATTTTTCCCAGCATAAACTGGTTCCTCAGTTAGAATTTTCAGTCAGCATGGATAGTGGGCCAGAGTGGGTTAAAAGTTCTGCCTAATGCAGTTACAGCATCTCTGAAGAGCACCAGATTGAAAAAGATTGATGTAGACATATTTGATTAGATGGACAAAGTGTCTGGGTTCACTTAACATTCTTAATCTGGTTACATTTTTGTGTTCACATTGTAATGAAATCGTAATCATATCCTATGAATTGTCACAATCTGCCAAATCTCAAAAAAACTAATCCAGATTAAAACCAATCAAATTGTATAAATGTTTTAAATAAATAAACAAATAAGTTTAGTATGCTGTGTAAATAAAGTACAATATCTACATTTTTAGAAACTGAAGTATTAAGCTTGTTGTGGAAAGGCACACATTGTGAGGTATTAGTAGACTTCCTGATTCCTAAATCAAGGAAGGAATTACACCATGGTTTGGAGTTTAATTTTTTTTTTTTGTCTGTTATTTATTTGCTCTTACCAGATATCGCATCCTGAATCCTTCTGCAATTCCAGAGGACAAGTTTGTAGACAGCAGAAAAGCTGCTGAAAAATTACTGGGCTCTTTGGATATTGATCATAACCAGTATCGCTTTGGGCACACCAAGGTAAAGCAGTTCAGTTCATCCAGCAATGGAGAAAATGAAAAGACATGTTCCTAGTTGGTATCTGGAGCAAAACTCTTTTAGAATGAAATAACTATTATAAGCGTTATAAGGGAGAGTTAGAATAACCCTTAATTTATGTTCTTTAATCATGTATCTCCTCATATGCAGCCCCCGTTGATAAAGTCTTTCTGGATTATGTTTGGGCAGAATAGTTTTATCTCAAGAATGAAAGGAGAGATTTAAAATGGATCTACTACCAGATCCATAGCCTTGCTATCTACAGGTAGAGATCGAAATTTCAATCAATTGTATGAATCTTTTAATGCAAAAAAGGTTTGATCTTCTTTTTTAGTCATCTGATCTGATCTGATTTATAGTCATCCTTGAAATCCTTCTAAAGTGCTTTGTCCCCCAATTCTGAAGAAACAGGCAACATTTCTCCAATTTCCTCTAGATTCTCTATTGGCTTCTTTGCACAGGCAGAGTAGTTCCATTATAAATAGCTTAGCAGAATGCTATTATGGTTCAAATACATAAAGGCAGAAGCATTTAAAGTGCCTTGGGTAGAGATCAGCCACTGTGTAATTTGGGTCCAAATGTTTTACTGTATCTAGGCTGACAATAAATACATAAAGGGAGAAGCATTTCTAAAGTGCCTTGGGTAGGGATCAGCTACATTTGGGTCCAAATGGTTTTATTGTGTCTGGACTGACAAATCAATCCGCGCTCATATATTTGAAAAAGACCATTTTTGGTATCAACTGAGACCATTTCTCCACTAGTATTATAGAGAATCTTCTAGCATTACCTGGCCATAATAATGATAGAAAACCTGCCTTTTTGTTATATAGCACAATGGTAGTTGAATTACTGTAGAAGCCTTTATAAATCACTAACAGATATCCTGCCTTAGGTTTTATTTAAAACTCCTGCTGCTTGCAAACCTGATGTTTATACAGATAGGCAAGATGTTGTAATATTTATTCCCATTTAAATTTCCTAAATGTCTATTAAAACTTGAGCAGGATGCTTTTAAAACTTTCAAAGACTTTCCTTTTTCTATGACAGAGGTTATTTATTTATTGTATATATGGAATTTGACAGGAAATCCAAAGTAACAAGTAATCTTTGGGCTTATATTTTAGCTGATTAGTTTCCCCACCTCAAAAGAAATCTGTTCCAAATGCAAAACACAAGCAGAGGAGAGGAGTTTCACTTTCAGTTTTACTTTCACAGCAGCAAGTAGCTTTACTACAGAACAGTTGAGCTAAGCCACACCCAGCCTCCTTTCTTCTTGCTCACACAGCAAATACTGTTTGAGTTTCCAAACACCCCTCAACTCTCTCACACATTGACAGGATGCTAGCCAGATGAATACCAATGGATGCTGCGGGCTGGGACATTCTACTCCCCCTCCCCCTCTGTTCCAACTGCCAGTTGCATTATATTAATACACTCTGATGCTACAGAGTTACACATTCTACATGAAGTTTCAGGCTGTAAGTGTCAATTTATCAAACCCGAGCCATAGTTTTGTAGCGAAGCACAGGTGTCCAGCTAGTATTTGATACTGTCAAATACTAGATGGGCCACCCGCAGTCTGGGGTCCACAACTTTCCAATGATTGCCTTTTCCTTGCACCAAAGCCAAAAGATTAACAATCCATCCACTTGTCAAAGGACTGAAGTTGAAGAAAGATAGTGGCTATTATTGTAAGATTACTTGCCTTTGTTCCATAGAGCACTTGTGAAATCTAGCACTTTCTCTCCCTTCATGAATCTACCTCCTCTCCTGCTTACACCCACTTCTTTACTTAACACATAGATTTAAACTGCTAGGCTAGAAGACGAGTTAATTATTAACTTGCTGCTCCTCCTGTCAACTGTAGTTTAGCTGGCATATTTTAATTAAGTTCCAGAAGAGATGAGCTTTTGCACTAGAATAAAAAAAAAAAACGATGACCTAGCTTTCCTTCTTCTAATATATTCATTTTTAGAAATTATATTACATCCCTCATAGAATCCTAGAGTTGGAAGGGAAAAGCTGCTGTGTTGCATGTATACTACCCAGAAGAAGATATATTTTCATTGCTAGATTGTCCAGCCTTCTACATTGTGGAATATGGCTCAGTAACTAGAGCAATTTCATTTCGCAATGAGCTATTATGTTTGCACTTATTTGTATATACACATAAATATATCTATAACTTTGCTTCTATAAGCAGCACAGTATACCGTAATCTGTCTCTATGTATCTTAGTTTCAGTCCCAATTCTAAATCAATTTTAACACTTTTATTACATTTGTACAACTGTTGCAGTATTCTCAGACATCTGTTCTCAAAGGAAAATACCCTTAGCTCCGTCAACATCTTTTCATGGGAATTTCTAGTTCCCAATCACTTCACTACCTTTCTCTGAACTTATTCCAAATGAGCTCAATAATAAAAATCAGGTCTGACCAAAGCAAAATAATATGGAACTATTATATCATGTGTTTTTGAAATCTTACTTCTTTTGATACAGTCTAAATTTGTATTTTCCTTCCTTCCTTCCTTCCTTCCTTCTTTCCTTCCTTCCTTCCTTCCTTCCTTCCTTCCTGCCTGCCTGCCTGCCTGCCTTCCTCCCTCCCTTCCTCCCTCCCTCCCTTCCTTTGTTTTTTTACTTAATTTCTTTATGAGGAAGTTTATGGACAAGTCCCTTCAGTTTTCTTAGTAAACTTTTTCAGAAGTAGTTTGTCACTGCCTCCTTCCTAGGCCTGAGAGAAAGTGACTAGCCAAGATCACTCAGAGTCTCCTAGTTTCTAGCCTGATGCTTAACCACTACATCAAACAAATTCTATTCTAAGATATTTTTCAGGAGAAATATTATAAGCCAGATGTCTCTCGTCCTAAAGCCGTACATTTATTTTTTGTTTCCAAAGTGAGTTTTTCATTTGTGTACTTAAATTTATTATTTTAATTGCAGTCTACTTCTCTGCGAATATCATTTTTAGTTTATTTCCATCTAAAATAATGGCATATTATCTATTCCATTCGATTTTCTGTCATCTGCAAATTTGATAAACATTCATATTTCTATATCTAAATCATTTGTAAAAATATTGAAGAATTGAGGATCCAGTCCTGAGTTAACTTATTCAAGGCCTCAATGCCCAATCCATCTTCAAGACAACTTTGTCTGTGGTCCCAGAATCCAAATTGCTTCTATAGATACAATTTCCAAATCATAGTTCATTTATAGTATTTTCATTTTCCTTTCCCTGTCTTTTTCATAGCCTGGAAAGATAGAATGGAATACTGTTTGAACCCTCAGTGTCTTCACCTTTTTCAAATGTCTGCTGAAAATTAAGTAGTGTTAAAAAAAAAATGGACCTAGCAATAGGACTAAATGGCAATTTTTATTAAGGAAAAAGCCTAACGGAAAAAGGTATATTCTTAGCTCTGGTAGTATAGATTTATATTATCATTCTCATTTGCTTTTACAATTTTTAATTTAAAGAAAAATGAGATATATTTTTATATTTCAAGAGTCAATAGTAATTTCAACTATTTAATTAACCACCTTATGCACTGGATAATGCAATATCACTTCTTCTAAACCGGCATTAAGATTTCATACTCTACTATTTTTATCTTGTTATCACAATATGCTGATACAACTATTATTATGCCCTTATACTGTTATATGGCTTTGTTACATGTCTGAAACTGAACTATGTGTCACCAATAACAATTGATTAAATTTATTTGACAAACTGATGGCATGTATTTCAGGTTTTTTTTAAAGCTGGTCTCCTAGGCCATCTGGAAGAAATGAGAGATGAGAGATTAGCCAAGATCTTAACTCTAATTCAAGCAAGAGCCCGAGGCAAACTGATGCATACTGAGTTCTTGAAGATGTTAGAACGAAGGTATTATGCTACATACTCTTCACGACACTGTGTACTGGGGACAAAGTGTTACTTCTTTTTTCCAAGTGATTATATTATACAGCAATTTTCCTCAGCCTGGCATCATCCAGATAATGCAGCGTCCAAATTTACAAGCCATCACTTTCATCATGTGGACTAGGAATTTGTAGTCTAAAATTACATATGTGAAGGAAGTAGCTTGACGAGGCAGTAGAAATTTGATTTATGGAAAAGAACTTTGAAGTAGTTCATGTAGTATCTGATATTTCACAATTGTGAATAATGCCAGAAAATGCCAGAAAAAAATTTATTGTTTTTTTCCTTCTTTCTCCATATTATTATCTTATGCAAACAAGGTTTTGCATAAGACCTAAGAGCTAAATAAGATTTAGCTAAATAAGATTTTTTCCCCCATGTCTATTTCTGCACTGGCATGTTCTGGCTATTTTTTTTTCTTCCTGTGCTCCACTGAAGTCCATAAGTGAGACAGCCTTAAGTCATCCTTAGTTACAGCATTGTTAAAATAACCTCTCCTCCATTATTCTAACAGTATCCAAGGACAACCTCAAAGTATATAAAACCTGTCAGGCTTTTCCATCACTGACTATGGTGGGGAGGAAGATAACTCCAGTAACTTGAAACATTGGCAATAAGGGCAAGATAATGACTGGCAATAGGCATACCAAATATAATCCTAGGATAACCGCCAGGAGCCATTTGATGTGGAATGGCACACTAAACAAAAAATTGCATGGATTCAAGGATAGGTTTACAGCACTATAATTCAGCAGTGGAGAAAAACCTATTTTTTTATATATATAAAATAAATAAATAAATTTGCATCACTAAGAAGGAAAAATAGCTGCAGTTTTTCAAAAGCACTTGATCCTTTTGTTACATATAAGTAAAGGCTCCTATATTCTTGTTTTCTTATTTCAAAGGGTACTTATCAGTGGTGGGTTTCAAAATTTTTACTACCGGTTCTGTGGGTGTGGCTTGGTGGGTGTGGCAGGGGAAGGATCCTGTAAAATCTCCATTCCCTCCCCAATCCAGGGGAAGGTTACTGCAAAATCCCCATTTCCTCCCAATCAGCTGGGATTTGGGAGGCAGAGAATAGATGGGGGCGGGGCCAGACAGAATTTTTACTACCGGTTGTCCAGAACTGGTCAGAACCTGATGAAACCCAACCCCTGTTACTTATACAATATAAATAAAAACATGTATCTGTACTAATGGTAGCTGTCACAGCTGTTTCTGCTGCAAAAACAGATAACTGTACTTATTGCTTTGAAAATGCAAAAGAAATGTAGAAATGGTAACACAAAATGAAGCATACAATCTAGAACTAGGAATTATTAAAATATGTAGCATTACTATAATATTTAGCACATAAAAGAAAATAAATTATTACAAAGGCCTAAGATCATGAGAGAAGATCCAAGAACTAGTACTATAGTTGGCTCCATTTCAGATAACTCAAGACTTCCTTCCTTCCTTCCTTCCTTCCTTCCTTCCTTCCTTCCTTCCTTCCTTCCTTCCTTCCTTCCTTCCTCCCTCCCTCCCTCCCTCCCTGCAGAGATGCCCTACTTGTGATCCAGTGGAACATTCGAGCTTTCATGGTTGTGAAAAATTGGCCTTGGATGAAGCTATTCTTTAAGATCAAACCCCTCCTAAAATCAGCAGAGACTGAAAAAGAAATGGCTAATATGAAAGAAGAGTTCCTGAAATTGAAGGAGGCCTTAGAAAAATCAGAAGCCAGAAGGAAGGAGCTTGAAGAAAAGCAAGTTTCTCTTGTACAGGATAAGAATGACCTGCTCCTCCAGCTGCAAGCAGTAAGTAGATTAAAATATCAGTGTTAATTAATCCAACCCAAGCTTTGGAAGCTTGCTGTAAAACTGATCCTGCTAAGTACAAAAGTGAAATCCAGGGGCACGTAAAAGGGGCGTTGGTCCTACCTGAGACGCTGCTTCTCATTGGGTGGAGACAGCAGCCATCTGATGCTGATCCATTTAATTCTAGCACAAGCTTTTAATACTTACAACCTTAATTTAGTTAAAAGTCCCCTTCCTTTCTTTGAGTACTTCTTACATAACATTTAATTACATTTCATATACTGTGAATCATAAAGAAAGAATAGATAAGTAGAATTGAAGGCTTGCCAAAAATGATTGATACATTCTCCATCTTATAAAAAATAAAATTGATAGGTACTAAAGTTGTTCACAAAATGTTTGACTGTCAGACATTTTGCAGCAAGAGAAAATTGGAATGGACAATATGGTGTTTTTTTCAAGAAATGCCTGAGAACAAGTAGAATCTTTTATTATTATTATTTCTTTCAGTTGCTGCTCCCCAAAGTTTATAGCTCAAATATGGCTCCCCAAAGTTTATAGCTCAAGGAGAAGAATTTTCTTTCCATTGATAAAATGCTGCTATAAGAAAGTTGGTAAAAAAAATATTTCTATTACTAGAGAATAGTCAATTTCCTACAAGTAAACAAGTAATAATTTTGCATTTTTTCTCTTAAAGCAAAAACATAGATTGCAGAAGTAACATAAATCTATACAAAAAGGATATGCAAATTACAAAGGAGAAACATATTCAAAAACATCGTAAAAATTAATAAGGGAAATATTATAAATCTTTTACTCTATAAAATAGGGAAAAGGTTGGTTTTTAAATTTATCATATTTTTCAAGTATTTTTCACAATAAACTTACCTTGCTTTATTTTTTTAAAATAAATATCCTAAAAAAGCAGAAAAAAAAGAAACAGCCAGTTTCAATAATTTGTTCAACTAAAGATGACAACCTTTGTTTTGCTCTGCATTAGTTAACATTACTTTACATGTAAATATATGAAGTGTAAAACTTTAAAAGCTTGGATATAAATACTAATGTTTTTATACATATTTCAGTCTCAGAATCAGTTTCCATGGCAAATCAACAAAGAAATGGAATGTTAAATTTGGGATATGTAGCATTTTATATACAATTCGTTGGTGTACTTTTACACTGGCAAAGAAAAAAATGCATATTTTAAGTGTTTGTTATCTTGAACTTATATATCAACTGACTGATTATTCTGTTTATACATGCAAAGCAATTTATACCACATTCTTTTTTCACTTCATAAATCCTTTGTGATGAGATGAATAATGTTGGTTGAGATATCATAGAAGCTGCAATATTGTACTGGTTGTTTGCTTATTGATCACTGAAGAAAGGATTGTAAAATTCAGTTGGACCTGGGGGTAACTCGCTTTATGACAGCAATGACTTACATTTATGATAGACAGGCTCCATTGTGGTCATAAGTGAGGACTCTCTGTATTCACATAAGAATAAATAGTGTTGAAAGGGATTCACTTTTTATGATATATGTATAGGATTCAGAAATTAAAATGGTAGTTCTGGGTTTAATAATCACCTTCTTCTTGTTGTTGTGCCATGTCCGTCATCGGACATTGGCGATCATGTTGGCAATCCTATTTTTGTCAACAGCTGTATGAAAAAGTGCTGCTGAGTTTTGTCCAAACCAGTCCCTTAGGTTTTGAAGCCATGATGTTCTTCTTCTGCCTGGGCCTTGTTTAATAATAATCACCAGATGTGATCAATTTAGATTATTCCAAAAGGAAGCTTTAAATAGAGCCATCACTTGCTATTAGAGTTGAACATTTATTTAGTTATTATTTATTTAGAAAATTACTTCTATGGTACCAATCTCACACATGCATCTCTGGGTGCTGACAACACGTTTAGAAACAGTACAAAAAAACTCAGTCTCAACAAAAGGTGCTGTATGTCTGATTATTTTGTGCCAGTTTACTGTTAAATCTAGTGACTACATATATACATTATCTGCATGATGATCTGACCCCAGGCTGGTTCTGTGGGTCTTTTAATGGTGCACACATTGCTACTGTAACTGAACCTTGTAAACATGCTGTTGATTGTTCACTGTTTTGGTTATTTTCACATTTTCCAGATTTCTCTGGAGAGTTAGGTCTTCACGTACTGTCCAAAGTATGATATTTTGCACCTGGTTATTTCTGCCTCGAGTGAGAACTCGAGTTGATGTATTTGATGATTCATTTGTTTTCTTGGCTATCCACAATATCCCCAGGAGTCTGTTACAACTACTTCAATTCCAAACCATCAATACTTTTTCTATCCTACTTTTTCAAAGCCCAATTTTCACTTCTATAAAGTATCACATGGAAACTATTCCTTACCTGATTCTGATCTTTGTAGGCACAGAAATATGATAGCATTTGAAAATCTTTTTCGAAGTCTTCATTGTGAACCTACCAGGTACACCTCTGTAGCATATTTTCTGACTCCTGGTTTCTTTATTGCAGACTAACCCTAAAAAGCAGAAACTAGCCACTATTTCAATATTTTCATTGTATAAGTAGCTGAACTTGTCAGTAATTTTGAATTCTTTATACTTACTCTTCAGTGAAGTCTTTAATTTTATTACTAGGACTTCCATATAATAACTCTAAAATCGAAGAATGTTTTCCCTTAATGCAAATTTCAAGGTAAAAGCAGTGGAAGAGATCCATTGTCCTTCTATCATGCCTAAAACTTCAACAATGTACCAGTGACATAGATTGCTAAGACTAAATAAAGCACAACAACTGAAAATTTGAACAAGTAGGCCCATTTTCGTGCTCCATGGGCCTCTGGGAGGTCTGTTTTCCACCTCCCTGGGCTCCAGACGCTCTATGGAGGCTGGAAATAGGCCCATTTTCGCCCTCCATGAGCCTCTAGGTAGCCCATTTTTCACCTCCCTGGGCTCCACCCCCCCACACTTACCTGGGATCCAAAACGGGCTGTGTGGGGATTACTGGGAGGGGCGGGCGAGCCGGTCATCGGAACTACCGGTTCACCGAACCGGACATAAAACTAACATCTGGTTTGCCCGAACTGGTCCGAACCAGCTGAATTCCACCTCTGAGTCTAGTCCTTTCAAACTGTGTTAATAAAGAGTCAGTTTAAAAGCCAAGTGTGAACACTTTTCATCTATCCAGACCTTGGTATCTACTGCTTAATATTTTTCCAAGAACTCAAAAATATCTCGTTTTTTCAATAATCCCTTGCATCTAGCATAGGTTTAGAGTAGCATCTAGTCTAGATTCCAATTTTGTGGCTTAATACTAAAATGTATAGTTGATGATTGATTAGCTAAATAGGTTTTCTTGAGCCATTAATACAAGTCGCTGCAAATTCTGACAGGAGCAAGATACCCTTGCGGATGCAGAAGAACGATGTGATTTACTGATTAAATCTAAGATCCAGCTGGAAGCCAAAGTTAAAGAACTGACTGAACGGGTAGAAGATGAAGAAGAGATGAACTCTGAGCTGACATCCAAGAAGAGAAAGCTGGAGGATGAATGTTCTGAGCTGAAGAAAGATATTGATGATCTTGAAATTACTTTGGCAAAAGTTGAGAAAGAAAAACATGCTACAGAAAATAAGGTACCTTTAATATTTAAAAACAAAAAACAAAAATCAACCTGGTCTAACTGTATAATGATGGTATAAATGGGTTAAAAGTTACATATTGGAATGAAATCTTTCCTAACTTCACTGATATGCTGAACAATCAGGAAAGGAATATTTAGATCGTGATGGATGGCTTAATGAAAATGTAAAGCTAATGCTGGTCCCTTTGAAAAAAAGCAAATTTCAGAGTAAAATGAATCAAAAGTAAAATGTCCACAGTTTGAACTATGCCTCAGAAAGCTGCAGTTTCTCAGTGGGAAAGGTTACAACAGTTGGAGATTTAAGACTAGAAAAAGAAAGACATAGTGGGGGGAACAAGTGGAATAGCATAACTTCATAAAATTGTACATGGTATAAAAGTAGACAGAAAAACATTAAATCTTCACTAAGTCCAGTGAAATTGAATACTGTAGATGTTTTTGATGACATATAGAGGTCAGTTATGGATTTTGCTAACTCAAAGTCTAATAATTTTTCAGGAAAAAGATATGGATGAGAGAATCTATATAAATTACATTATTTCCTCCTTTTATTTCGTCATCCTGATATCTATGCCCATAGAAACTACCTATAATTCTGTTATTTCCTGATAACATTCATATGAACAAATGCAGTGCCTGAGTATTTGTTACACACACAAACACACAAATGAAAGTACACAGACACAAATGTGTGTGCACACACAAAAGCATTTATTTACTTATAGAACCTAAAATAATGTAGATAAAATTTTCTATGCACAGACTCTCCTCTCCAAGTATTGGCCACATCACAGTTGCCTGGAAGATACATTATATGCTATGACATCTTGAGTGTTGAAAATTGTTATGCAGGTTATTTTGAACAACATATTTTATTACCTGGATATGGAACTGTCTCTGCTCCAATACTCTGAGCCCAGGTTTTTCATACTGTGTTCTTCACTGTAAAAATTTGATAAGAGTTTCAATAGAAATTAAAGCTCAATTGAACACAACTTGTTTTGGATCACTAGAGCTTCGCCCTTGATAAAGAATTCTAGAATTTTTTCCCCAACAAATAGGTTTCACAACTGAAAACCCTTCATCTAAGATATTTTCCTTCCTTTCTTATATGATGGCATGTCTGTGATTCAATTTACATGAGGGCATACTCAAAAAAGGACCAGCTTTCTTTGTTTTGTATGAATCAGAAGGACAGTGTTTTTCACAAACAAGGATCAAAATGCATTTGAACTGCATTGACTTTGCAAGAAGTTCTTGACTTTTGTAGTTACTTCCATTTCATTTTTCAGGTTAAAAACCTAACAGAAGAAATGGCAGCACTGGATGAAACTATCAGCAAACTTACAAAAGAAAAGAAATCTTTACAGGAAGCTCATCAACAGGCTTTAGATGACCTGCAAGTAGAAGAGGATAAAGTCAATACTCTGAGCAAGGCTAAAGTAAAACTGGAGCAACAAGTTGATGATGTATGTTTGGTTTGTTGTTGTTGTTGATTTATGTAGATAAACCTTACCCAACTGGTGCCTTTAGATACAAAGGAGTACAACTCTCATCATTGCTGATTAATATTGCCATATTGATCTGGAATGGTGAGATCTTTCATCCAATAGTTCTTGGAGTCATTTAATTTAATAAAATTGGGCTTTTTAATTGATTGCCTGGGTGTTTGATGAGTAATAGCTTTGATTTGTTTTACCATAGATGTCAGACCCACACTTTGCCTTGAGAAAAATGAATTAAATCAAACCAATTACTAAGCTTCTAATTCAACAACAATGGCCTAAGGTGAAGCATGAACACACATGTTGATTTAATGGTCACATCAGGCTTAGCCAGAAGTGACGGTTTACAAACTATAATGGCTAGGGACATACAGTATGCTAAACAAAACCAAATAATCCACATTATGTCTTAGCATGATGTATAGACGTTCTATACTTTATTATAAATTATGTAACTAAGTGTAAAATACTGTCAGAATTCATAGCCCCTTGAAGCCTTGATCTATCAAGTGTTCACTTCCAACTTTTTATGTCTGTAGCTTGAAGGATCTCTGGAACAAGAAAAGAAAGTGAGGATGGATCTGGAAAGAGCCAAACGAAAACTGGAAGGAGACTTGAAACTGACTCAAGAAAGTGTCATGGATTTAGAGAATGATAAACTGCAACTGGAAGAAAAGTTAAAGAAGTAAGGTTATTTACAGCTTTTAATAATTCAGTTTGATATGGTAGCATAGGGAAAGGCAAGTTAATGCCTTTAATCACAATTTCTCCAATTCTTTGTTCCTCACAATTTGCCATGCTGGGTGGAACAGATGGAAGTTGAAATCCAAAACATATAGAAGGGACGTGCCTTTTTGGTATAAGCAATTTTGGGTTCCCTTCATATTCACTTCTAAACATGGAAACTAACTATCAATTATGTGAAAATAATTCCACATACCTAAACTTACAATATAAACTGCTGGGTACTTGGAGGTTCCCTGCACTTTTTGGTCCAGGGAAAGCAGCCAAAACCTGAAGGTTTGTCAGTCTCCTGGGGTTTTCTCATATGTGCCTGGTGGGTATGTTTGACTAGTAAGTCACAGCTTCCACATAACAGAAGTGGATAGCTTGGGAAGGAAGTGTAGAGAATTGATAGCTAATAAGATTGTTAAAAAGAAAGGTCGGGGGAATATCCCTACCTACAAAGTTACCTTGGGCGCTTTTAAATTTTACACCTCAATAATAAGAGGCAGCAAGACAAAACAAAGTGTTGTAGGATTCCATTTTTATTTTCCTCCCCTGATCTACTACAGTTTCTTTTATTACAGCAAATTGGCTTTGGCAGCAGATCAAAATGTAGCACACAGTACACTCACCAACTTCACCCAGTATCAGAGTTATTAAAAGTACAACATCCATGGATTGCTTAGTTTGCAAATCGAGAAATAAGATAAGATTTTTTAAAACTTTGCATTAACAAGTAGGTTTAAAATAAAATATCTTGATAAATAGCAGTAATGGTGGCCATTACTCCTGAAATTGCATTTCTGCTTAGAAAGCAATAAGGCTATTCTGATGAATCATTGTCTTATATTCCACTACATCTAAACATTTATTTCATTAACAGGAAAGAATTTGAAATCAGTCAAATGAGCTCTAAAATTGAAGATGAACAGGCCATAGTGATGCAGCTCCAAAAAAAAATAAAAGAGCTTCAGGTAAATAATTAGTGATCCTTACTCCATTGAGCTGGTAATTGTTTACAATTTATAAATCAATAGTGAATCTGAGCAGCTTAAAAACACAGTGCATTATGGGGGGGGGGAATAACCTGCACCAAGGGAACAAATATGCAATAATAATAAACATTATTATTGTTGCTGTTATTGCTTAAACTGTACGCTGCCATACCCCCAGAATCTCTTATCTATATAAGTCAACCCAGATAAATACCTCAGTAGTTGGGTGAGAGGGCAGGGATCATGACAGAAAAGTCTCAGAGTGGATTCTAGCCACTTCAGGTGCCTAGAATATTTTTCACTTTAAACAGGGCTGGTGACAAGCTATCTGTAGGCTGTTATGCACATTTGATTGGGTTCACTCTTCATCTTCCCAGGGGTGCTCCAGGGCATCTTTTCTGTTGTGTAATCTTCAGCATCTCCTTGGAAAATAATGGGCCACAGCTTGGGATCAAAATGGTGTATCTTGATACTGTTTCTAAACAGCTTTAATACCATTCAGTCTGAATTTCTGGCAGAGATATCCATGTATGAAAGGTTTGCTGGATGCCACTGGATTCCACAGAAAACATCCAGATCACATTTCTCTACTTCAGTGCTGCTTCATAAATTGGGAGTCCAATTTATAGAATTTGTAAAATTTATACTGTTTAAAAATCCATGTCCTGTTATTGGTCTAGATAATGCTTCTCTCTGTGTTGTCTTCCCACAGCTAGAGGTTCCAACTACTACTTCATGAGTACATCTATTTTTCTTTTAAATTCATCTAATGTTGAAAGGGGTTTTGGATTTCATATGATTTGGATTCCTTCTTTTATTCACTTTCTCTTCCTCTTTCTTTTGGGAGGATTTAATGGTTAAATTATAACCATTGAATAACATGGAAATAGCTAGGCAATTAAATAAGAAGGTTGCACCTTCAGAATGCCGGCTGGCCTTATATAGTCATTTCTACAGCCTGACAATAAATGCAAATCAGAATCCCTTATCATTTCCTATGCCCAACATACATCCCTTCATCCACAGTTTAAACAAAAATGATATATGTGATATAAATGAGATCCATGGCCGGTGAGTCCACATCTAATTCTTCATTTCAAACCTTTGGAACAGGAGATGTAAACTGGAGCCACAGCCTTCCTGATTTTTGTTTTTCAGAGAGTCTCTTCTGATTGTATGATTTTCTGCCATTTTGAAGCAGGAAATACTTTAATACTCTAGGTTAAGTATCCAAATAGGTTTAGTGTAACCATTTTGGAAAAAAAGTCCTCCAAATACCTCCCCTAATCTCAGGAAATCAGAAATTATAGCTTGTCCATTTATATAATTTGCAACTTTTGGGTTCCTCACAGATCTAAATAGCTATCCATCACTCCTGCTTTAAAAGAAGTGCTCTTCACTTCCTGTGAAAAGAATGATAACAGTACTCATTCCCTCACCACACCCTCTCCAACACACAGAAAACTTCATTGAGTTTTATTTTGCACTTTTCAAAAAAAAACAAAAAAAAACTATCGATCACTTGAGAAAAACAGGTTTGAAATCTCCTTCCAGAACTGCAGGGGTCCAACTAATAGGCAGGACTTAGTTGCTGGATTGGCAATCATAAAAGAGTAGGTGAGACACTTGGAAAGAAAGATATATGAGAGAAAGTGAATTGGAGAGGGAGAAAAGATACTCAGCAAAAACAAAAACATCTCTCTGAATACCCTTGATTATAAGTATATAGCGGCTGGTGAGTTACAGAATAAGATTGTATCTTGGAAGAAGACAACATGAACTGTGTTGATATGTGACATCAACACTGAATTTGTACAGGAGCAAAGCCCTTCCAGGAATAAAAATACTCCCCTTAGCTATTGATCTATGGAGGCTCCATGATCATCTTGGTTTAACAGCTGACAAAGTTAGTTTTCATTTCTCTTTGGAGGGGAGGTTATGGGAAGTGCCATTAATAATGCTGCAACTTGCTCATTGCCCAGAAGTAGAATATGCAACTAAGCCATTTTGACAGTTCTAGTTCAGAGTCAAAACATGGATGAGAACTACAAAAAGAGCTTCTCTTTACCTTGTAATTAATGCTTCTTTGAATTTTAAAGGGGCATAAGACACTCTAGATTTAAAAATATCTATTTACCACTTCCATCAAAATTTGCACTGGGATTTTTGCATCTCAAGTAGCCCTTAGAATAATTCTATGCATAGTTAGACTAAATCCTGCAAAGTTCAATAGTGTATTCCATATAATTTCAAATACAACTGCAGGCTGATGTCATGGGGAAATGGTACAAAACTACCTTTCCAGACAGGTGGAAACATCGTAAATTCACTGTGTATTCAGAATACATATCAGACATTTACCTTCATTTTAATGTCTCTATGGTTTTTCCTATCCAATTATATGTTGAACTGCAACTCTTGTCATTCCAGTAATAATGCTGCCTGGGGATGATAGAACTTAGGCTTCATTATGCTATGGTGTTTTTTGGTCTACAATTAATATTCTAACTAATGCAGAATATTATCCTGCTTTTTTTTCTTCTGGTTCTCTTTCACTCTGATCATTGATTTTGTGTTTTACAAATTAGGATAAAGGAGAAAATAAATTCAGAGGAAATTTCATAGATGGTATTTGAACTTATTGAACAGAGAAGTGGTCAAAAGATGTATTCTGCCATTTTATTGCTCAGTCAGCGATCAGTAGCTTCCCAAGCTGTACACATATCAATAAATCCCAAGAAAGTCCTTTATGAAGGAGTCACCCCCTGGGACTTTTTGATTAGTAGTGTACTGTCACAGCTAAGAGGGAGTCTTGCCCTTAATAGATTGTTGAAGGATTTCTCTTTCTGCCCACTAAGTTGGTACAGAATTTTGAAAGGCCTGAAGCTCAGATTCATGTTCAACTAGGTGAAGAGAGAACTTAATAAGGTTCAAAATTAAGTATACATTCAGATTATATATACAGTTTGTAGCACATATAAGTGGAATACATAAGAGTGTTTAATTTGTCTGATAGGCCCGTATAGAGGAGTTGGAGGAAGAACTGGAAGCAGAAAGGGCTGCCCGAGCAAAAGTGGAGAAGCAGCGATCAGATCTGGCCCGAGAACTAGAAGAACTGAGTGAGCGACTAGAGGAAGCTGGAGGTGCTACTTCAGCACAACTGGAAATGAACAAGAAACGTGAGGCAGAGTTTCTCAAATTACGACGGGACCTTGAAGAAGCCACTTTGCATTACGAAGCTACTGCATCTACACTAAGGAAGAAGCATGCTGACAGCATGGCAGAGCTTGGGGAGCAAGTTGACAATTTGCAGAGGGTCAAACAAAAACTGGAAAAAGAGAAAAGTGAGCTGAAGTTAGAGGTCGATGATCTATCATCTAACATGGAGCAGCTGGTCAAGGGAAAGGTAAAAGCAATTTAATATGAAAGTTTGAATGGGGATCTATAGAGAGATAGATGCAGTAGATGTAGAGATTTAGCTAGATAGTTTGTCTATTTAAGTTGTAAGAACAGTTTCCTCTTCATTATGTTGAAGAGCTGGGTAACTTGCTGTTTCTCAGTTAGTGTGGCTATGGTTTTCTGTCCATCCATAGTTCCCGCATAGTTTTATATATCCATTCTCATTAGATCTGCTATTGTAGTGACATTTCATCAATTCCAGGATCTTTTGTCCTATCCATGTATGATTGGTTCCAGGAGCTCACTTATTGTCAGGTTGCCCTGGCTCCCCAACATCTGATATGGATCTTGTTAGTTCAAGTGTCATCTGAGCCAGCATGACTCTCTTAGATTCCCGTATTTGAGATAGGCAGGTGAAGCGTTAGGACCCCTACTGGTAAGGTAAGTACCAACCAGGATTTCAACCTTGTCTCCCCTGTCAATGGTGACACCCTAATCACCATGTATGTGTGTGTGTGTGTGTGTGTGTGTTTGTGTTTGTGTGTGTGTGTGTGTTTGTTTGTTTGTATGTATGTGGGAGTATGTGTATGCACAAACACACAGTGAGAGAGAATGTATTACCTTTTTTTACTATCCAAAACTCTAATTTCATATCTTACTTCAGTTTTCCTTTCTTTATAGACCTCCATTGTAACTTGTCACTAAATTAGTCACTAAACTGTTAGTTACTAAATGAAGCAGTCATTTAATGAGTATTAAAACTAGTGACTACAAACTGTTTTGACATTTTCTGAACTCATTTGCAGAAATGTTAAGCTACTATCTTTTATGGACTTTGGCAGAAGTGGGTGACAATTTATTGTAAAATCACATCATGTTCTTCAGAAAAATTTCCATCCAAGAGTCCCTTGGGAGTTGGGCAGCATAGAAATTCGATAAATTAAATTAAATTAAATTTTACTTTTCTTTAATAATAAATGATGTGTGGAAGAATTGTAAAATATTCCTTAGGGGTATTTTTTTTCTCTCCCAACTACTGACAAGAGTTTCTAAAAGAATGTCTAAAGCTCACAGAAGCATACTATTGTCTAAGTAACATATTTCATTTCATGAATTCAGTCAAATAATTCCAAATTATTATTAATTAAATGATTTATTTCATTTCATATGTCATTATATATTCCTATATGTTTGTTTTTGGATGATATAATTCCAGTAAAATATTACCTATGAGAAGTTTCTATTTGGATTTCATTTATTTATTATTAAACTTGTATGCCTCGCATCTCACCAGAAGCAACTCTAGGCAGCTGACAGACATTCCATTAAAATGTACCAGAAAACATTAAAACAGCAAATAAATTCCTTTCCTGCTTACAGTAGGTTTGTTCCATCGCTTTAGGCAAATGCAGAGAAACTATGCCGTACTTTTGAAGATCATCTCAGTGAGGCCAAGACTAAAGTAGATGAAATGACCCGGGTGATAAATGATCTCACTGCGCAGAAAGGGAAGCTGCAAACTGAGAACGGTAAGTTATTGGACAGTTCGGTACAATTCTTTTTTTTTTTTTTAAGAAAATTTTTATTTATTTTTCTCTTTAAACATAGATAAAATACATCTTTTTAGAGCAAGGGTTTGATCCGGTATAAAACAAGTACAATTGCTCACACTCCCTTCCAAATTTCATCCATTAACATCTTAAAAAGGAAAAGAAAAAAGAAAAAGACACAAAGAAATCCAAACCCAATTTTTATCACTCAATCTAACATCTTATTCTAAATATTTGGCATTCTGCTATATCACCCTAAATCTTAAACTCCAACTATAGACAGCTCTTTGTTATATTCATTTATCATTTTAACAATCAGTATTTCATATATGTTCCTTACTTCTAAGACCCAAATCAAATCAGTATTTTTCTTAAATCACATCTAATACCCATAGTTTTAACATAAAATATTTTACTCCTCTCTTAAAATCCTTTCAAAATCAATTCACTTTAAAATTTATTCCACATTTCCATCTATAATTTATTATTCCCAAAATGCTTTGTTTTTGCTAATTACGAGCTTCTTCTCCATTGCAACTAGTTCTAGTATTTAACTGGTTCATAACTTAAATAGCTATTCCCCAGCAGTATTTTCCTCCACTTCTATCAATCTGGCTTTTACTGTTCTTCAAAAATATCTCCTTCACTCCTCCTAGGTTTATTTTTGGCTGGATCACAGCTTAGTTAGCTGGTTTCCAGGGATGCTTTCCTCCACTCCTCACCTTATTTGTTGGCTGGATCACAGTTTGGTTTTAACTGCTCTCCAACATTTTCTCCTCCACTCCTCCTAGGTTTATTTTTAGCTGGATCACAGCTTAATTAGCTGTTTTCCAGGGATGCTTTCCTCCACTCCTCACCTTATATTTAACTGGTTTACAGTTTAGCTTTAACTGCTCTCCAGCATTATCACCTCCACTCCACCTAAGTTTATTTTTGGCTGGATCACAGCTTAGTTAGCTGGTTTCCAGGGATGCTTTCCTCTACTCCTAACCTTATTTCTGGCTGGATCACAGTTTGGCTTTAACTGCTCTCCAGTATTATCTCCTCCACTCCTCCTAAGTTTCTTTTTAGCTGGTTCACAGCTTAATCAGCTGTTTCTCAGGGATGCTTTCCTCCACTCCTAACCTTGTATTTAACTGGTTCACAGTTTGGCTTTAACTGCTCTCCAGCATTATCACCTCCACTCCTAAATCTATTATTCAGCTGGTTCACAACTCAGTTGGCTGTTTTCCAGCAAAGCTTTCTCCACTCCTTCCTATTCATGGCTAGTTCACAGCTTTATTTCATCTAATCACCAATTAGATGAAATTCTGTAAAATTCTTATTATTGTGTTTTATCTTACTTTTTCTCAACAGAAATCTGCCTCAACTTACATACCTCAACATCTTAGAAGGGCTTTTCCTAGAGTTTGTTTTAAGCCATTAGACACAATGATAAGTTATGGGAGGTTTCATGGAGTTTGATTTAAAGAAAGACTCTCTGGAGCACCAGCTATTGGAGACATTGGACACATCCCTCTTGACTGCAGACTATACTCTGCAGAAAGGGCAGTTTATATAGAATCTTATTTAAAAACTTAAAAAATACTAGGGCGCCTGGGAGAAAATGTCTTACTTTTTGCAGGGAACATACCTGCATATCATTAATAAAACAGCACTCTTTATATCAAAGGTCAAACTTTTATATCAAAGGTAAAAAAGACAGAATATTTAGATCAGAATGAAATTAACTATAGGGATGATGATTTAGTATGAACATATTTTATTGTTTTCCTTGTATCTACTTGTATATTTGTATTACTTTTAAATTTTTGATATGTTCAAATGACTAAATCAATAAAGATTCTATTCTATATTCTATTCTATTCTATTCTATTCTATTCTATTCTAGTCTAGTCTAGTCTAGTCTAGTCTAGTCTAGTCTAGTCTAGTCTAGTCTAGTCTAGTCTAGTCCAGTCCAGTCCAGTCCAGTCCAGTCCAGTCCAGTCCAGTCCAGTCCAGTCCAGTCTTTATTGCCTGGGTATCTTTTGTTTTATTTATTTATTAAATTTATATGCCATGCCTTCGCCAAATCTAATAAAAGACAAAGACAATAAGATGACTCTTGCCTACCTTGTCCTAATCTCTAAGACAGTGTTTCTTAATTTAGCAATTTTAAGCAGTGTTGACTTCATCTCTCCCCCCACCCCCACACACTCCCCGGCCAAGCAACTCAGAGGTTTTGAGGTTGAGAAACCCTGCTCTATGCATTTCAGAATTCTGGTTGAATGTGAGGAAAATGCTAGGGATAACATTCATACTTCCTTCATTGAAGCTTCTGTTTAGCTGAGCATCTAAATAGATGCACGATATACCTTGTTTACCATATGCACTCTATTGCTAATTGATATTCAGCTTTTAAAATTGCTCTGACCACACTTTCTGAATAGCAATCCACTTGGCTATTCAATAGATAGTTTTTATTACTGCGGTTAATCATTTTTTAAAAAGAAAAATACTATTCAAAATAAGTGCACTGAATACTTGCATTTCTTTAATTCCCACCAAATAGTTATATAAAGTCAAAAGCATTTGGCTCAGAAAAAGGTTTGCTTTTTGAATCCTGGACACTGGTTTGTGAATTTATATTCAAGTTTTTAAATAAGGATACCAAACAGAAATACTAAATCAGACTTCCAGTCCTTCATTTCTGTTTCTGCATGCAAGAGCTATTTTGTTTTCAATATCTTTCTGCACTATTTTTTAGTGTTCTTTAAGTATTCATACATGGTAGAAGTCAATGGAGATGCATTTGTAATAAAACTGAATATCCTGGCTAGCACAGCTACTATATGTACATTATGCATTAACCTGAAACTTTACGTTTCTGCATCTTTTCAGTCCAACATCACATTGTTTTTTTCCTTTGCTTTTTCTGTGACCAGAAGACATCTTGGATTCCTAACATAACTCCAATTTTGGCAAAGTGTAAGCCAGCCTGCAAATGTTTTGTACTATGAAACACCCAATTTACTATCTGAGACCATCCCATTGTCTCTGAAGGGCGATCTCACTTTAGAATAATCTGAACTGATAGAATATTTGCCTCAAGTAACAAAATATATTCCATTTTGCTTTCCTGTCATAAAAAGCATATGCTCATTATTGCTTTTGATACCTCTCTGGCAGGTGAATTTACAAGGCTGCTGGAAGAAAAAGAATCACTTATCAACCAACTTTCTCGAGGGAAATTGTCTTTCACTCAACAAATAGATGAACTTAGAAGGCAGCTAGAGGAAGAGACCAAGGTAATGCATTCATTAGGAATCCTGGCATGATTCTGAAACAGCCAGAGAAAAATTCTCATTTTAAGATAGTTTGTGAATAGGTACGGAATCACATGTCTCATGTCAGTGCAATGGAACTGCACTGATCTGCATGACAGGGCAAATCGGTTCATTATTGTTTTTCATTTCTTTAAATCAAATCATTATTTGTCAAAATTTGCGTAAATAGCAATAGCAATTGCATTTAGATTTATATACCACTTCACAGTACTTTACTGCCCTCTCTAAGCAGTTTACAAAGTTAATATATGGCCCCCAACAATCTGGGTCCTTATTTTACCCACCTCAGAAGGGTAGAAGGCTGAGTTGAGTTCACTTGAGCTGGTGAGAATCAAACTACTAGCAGTCGGTAGAATTTGCCTGCAATACTGCACTCTAACCATTGCGCCCCCACAGCATTTAAAATACAGAATGGGATTATAAATTCAGAATAAAGGTTGTGATAGTTATTATGGATCAAGTGATAGAATGTAATTTATGGGAATTTCATATCTAAAAGATAAAACCCAAAATTAAGAATCAATCACAGGAACTTGCTAGTTACAATTCCGCTTGTAGTTCCTTTTTCTGCTACAAAATGGGCTAATTCCCGTTTCCTTATCCTGCAGTCCAAGAATGCTTTGGCCCATGCTCTGCAGGCTTCTCGCCATGACTGTGACCTCTTGCGTGAGCAGTTTGAGGAGGAACAAGAAACTAAGGCTGAGTTGCAGAGGGCACTTTCTAAAGGGAATGCAGAAGTAGCACAATGGAGAACTAAGTATGAAACAGATGCTATCCAAAGAACAGAAGAACTTGAAGAAGCTAAGTAAGAGACATCGTAGTTACTGTTTAACTTTTCACTACAGACAGTTCTCGGCTTACAACCACACTTGAGCCCAGAATTTATATTACTAAGTCAGACATTTGTTAAGTGAGTTTTGCTTCATTTTACGACTTTTCTTGCCACATTGGTTAAGTGAATCACTGCAGTTGTTAAATTAGTTACACAGTTCTTAAATGAATCTGACTTCTCCATTGACTTTGCTTGTTAGAAGGACACAAAAGGGAATCACATAACCCAGGGACACTGCAGCCATCATAAATATGAAGCAGTTGTCAAGCATGCAAATGTAAATCATGTAACCATGGGGATGCTACAACAGTCATAAGTATGAAAAATGGTCATAAGTCAATTTTTTCAGTGGCGTTCTAACTTCGAATGGCCATTAAAGGAACTGTTGTAAGTCAAGGACTACCTGTATATTCTTTTTACAAACTGGTATGAATATGTGAAAAAGAAAAGTAGAACCTAGTGGTGAAACTATAGCAGAAATCTCAAAGCAGTTTTATGTAAATATTATATAGAATGAGTCACCAGAAAAAACTTTGGAACAGATCAGAATTGATTCCTGAGATCCACTGGTTTCAGAAGTCCCCAAATTCTGCGCTGGCCAGGTGTTGCAAAAATACTCTATACCTGGAAACAAACTTTTGCCAATATGTAACAAAGAAAGTTCAATAGCATTAACTGAATAATAGATTGTTTGATTTTTGTAAAAGTCAGACTTTTTTGGATGGGTTGATTTATTATGAATATCTGCTATCAGGAAAAAATTGGCTGCTCGTCTCCAGGAGGCAGAGGAAGCCATTGAAGCTGCCAATGCCAAATGCTCATCTCTGGAAAAGACAAAACACCGACTGCAGAATGAATTGGAGGACATAATGATCGACTTGGAAAAGGCCAACTCAGCTGCAGGAGTTCTGGACAAGAAGCAGCGCAATTTTGACAGGATTATTGCAGAATGGAAACAGAAGTATGAAGAGTCCCAAGCAGAGCTTGAGAGTGCCCAGAAGGAATCTAGGAGCCTCAGTACAGAATTATTTAAACTGAAGAATGCATATGAAGAAAGCCTAGACAATACAGAGACCTTAAAAAGAGAAAACAAGAATCTCCAAGGTAGGTCATTCGTTACCAAGGATACTGCAGGGAAGTCATGAATAATTTGTATAAGGAGCTTGGAAGCCTTAACCCACAAAGATACAGAGCAATTTGCCTACCTAAAAGGAAGGTAAATAAAAGCCTCGTGTCATAAAGATCCAGGTATGATCTGGACTTATTTGTCTAGAACTTCACCTCTGAAGTACCAAAAAGAACTTTCATATCAAAAGCATTAACTTTCTTAAAATCAGTAGAGTAACTCTAAAAAGTCTTAACTGCCATGGTATTTGCCAAACACATTAAGTTCCTGGAATGGTAGAATAGACAGATATCTAATATTTATTTATTATTTATTTATTTATTATTGCGATTTATATGCTGCCTTTCTCCCGAGGGACTCAAGGCGGCTTACAAAATGACAATTTCCAATACAAATCACAACAAGATAAAATTAAAATCAACACCCCAATTAAAACAGTTTAAAATTATAACAGTGTACACCCAAATGGATCAGTTGAGTTGACGGAAGAGCCACATCTTCAGCTCGCGATGGAAGGAAAGGAGGTCAGGGGCTGTCCTGAGCTCGGTGGGCAATCCATTCCAGAGGGTCGGAGCTCCCACAGAGAAAGCTCTCCTCCTGGAGGCTGTCAGCCGACATTGTTTGGCTGACGGCACCCTGAGGAGGCCCATTCTGTGAGAGCGCACAGGACGATGGGAGAGCGGTAGGAGATGGTCCTACAAGTACCCCAGGCCTAAGCCATGAAGGGCTTTATAGGTAAGCACCAGCACCTTGAAACGAATCTGGAACGCCACTGGCAGCCAGTGCAGCTCACGCAGGAGAGGTGTTACACGGGAGTATCAAGAAGCCCCCGTAATTACCCGCGCGGCTGCATTCTGGACTAGCTGGAGCCTCTGTACGCATCCCAAGGGCAGCCCCATGTAGAGGGTGTTACAGTAGTCCAACCTAGAGGTAATGAGGGCATGAGTGACCGTGGCAAGGGCATCCCGGTCTAGAAAAGGGCGCAACTGGCACACAAGACGCACCTGTGCGAAAGCCCCCCTGGTTATGGCCGTCAGATGATCATCCAAGGACAGCCGAGAATCCAGGAGGACACTCAAGTTGCGGACCCTATCGGAGGGAGTAAGGGTCTCTCCCCCGATCACTAAAGATGGAACCTCCAGATCCCGGGATGCCGTCATCCACAGCCACTCAGTCTTGGAAGCGTTGAGTCTGAGTCTGTTCCTCCCCATCCAAACCTGCACTGCTTCCAGGCAGTGGGACATCACAGAAAGGGCATCCCTAGGGTGGTCAGGGGTGGAGATGTAAAGCCGGGTATCATCAGCATATTGATGATACCTCACCCCAAAACCACGAATGATCTCACCCAGCGGTTTCATGTAGATGTTAAAGAGCAGAGGGGAGAGAACCAATCCCTGAGGCACTCCACAACTGAGGGGCCTCTGGGAGGATCCCTGACCCCCCGCCCAAACAGCCTGCAAGCGACCAGAGAGGTAGGAAGAGAACCACTGTAAAACAGTGCCTTCTATCCCTATCCCCCTGAGCCGCTGCAGCAAGATACCATGGTCAATGGTATCAAAAGCCGCTGAGAGGTCAAGAAGGACCAGGATGGAGGAACAACCCCCATCCCTGGCCCGCCAGAGATCATTTACTAGGGTGACCAATGCCATTTCCGTGCTGTGATCACGCCTGAAACCAGATTGGTAAGGATCGAGGTAGTCTATTTCCTATAGTTTCCTCATATAAAACAATGAGTACATGATACTGATTTATCAGAACAAAGGAACAGTGTCCATCCATAGAAAAGCATGGCACAGAAGATACAATTATTTTCACCGAAATAACCTGGTGTTAAACAATACCATGTCTCTCTTTATATGTGAACCACATAATCTGTGTACCATCATTTCAGATATATTTCCTTACCTAAAGAAAAATAAAATGAACAAGGGCAAAAAAGCAGCAACAGCAGGAGTGACTTCCAACTTCCTGCCAGCTTGACCATGGCTGACCAGCATCTGGCATCCATGATGGGACAGGTCTTCCTGGCTTCTGGAAGGTTAGGGTGGAACCATTCTACTGAACCTCTTGGTGACAGCAATATTTAAACCACCACAAATTTGCTCATGGGAGTCATGGGTCCTGGATTTTGGATTCATTCTGTAACTTAGCCCATTTGAGGTAATTAGTTCCAAAATTGGTGCCCTGTGATCCACTGTTTCACCAAATTAAAGTTTATAGACATAAAAGTTTCAGTTGTTTGTAGATAGATGGAATAAGCATATGAAGACAAAGACATAGCATTTTTGTCATGCTTCTGACCTAAGTCAGTTCATAATGAATATTCTTCAAAATAGTAGTATACTATTATTATATGATCAGTATTTCCTTATAACTTATGTATTCTAATGATAATATAGCACCCTCTTTTCATCAAAAATAACAGAATAATAATAATAAATCTTGGGTGATACTTAGAGAACATATACATTGGCAAAGTTTCCACCTGTCAGTTTCAAAAAGCCACATTGTTTGGATCTGCGCATATACTATGCTGATATATTACTACATCTTAGGTTCTTAGGAAGAATTCAATGTGTATGAAGTCCAACACCAGCTAAAGAACCAGAAGCTCTGATTTCACATTTTTGTGTATATAATAATAGTAATAATTTGATCAATGATCAGCCAAAATGTTAGAAAATGCAACATCAAAGTAAATTTGAATAGATGAGATAAACTATCGGCATAATATAATTATTAATAAAAATTTGACATACACTGCTATAATGCATTAATTACTTGTACAAATGTAAATCTAAAACATTATAGACTGAAGTAAAAAAAACAATCTAAAAACAAAATAGCTGGTACTTGTTAAATTGAAAGTGATAAAACTGAAGTGATTTTTTTTCTGTAACCAGTTGTGCTTTTTTTATAATAACAATACAGAATTTGGCTACTGCACAGGTGATAAACAGTTTCACATCTTCTAGAAGATGGTTCACATGGAATTGCCTGGTCTTCCTGTAAATTTATATATTAGGGACAGAATATAAATATACTTGATATCTGTAGAATTTACAATGTAGTAATACATGCAATATATGTATTACAACAGAATAACAGAGTTGGAAGAGACCTTGGAGGTCTATCTACCCCCTGCTCAGGCAGAAAACCCTATACCAGTTCAGACAAATGGTTGTCCAATCTCTTCTTAAATATTCCAACTTCACAATTTCTGGAGGCAAGTTGTTCCACTGATTAATTGTTCTAATTGTTAGGAAATTTCTCCTTAGTTCTAGGTTGCTTCTCTCCTTGATTAGTTTCCATCCATTGCTTTTTGTCCTGCCTTCAGGTGCTTTGGAAAATAGATTGACTCCCTCTTCTTTGTGGCAATCCCTGAGATATTGGAAGACTGCTTCATATCACCCCTAGTCCTTCCTTTCATTAAACTAGATATACCCAATTCCAGCAACCATTCTTCATATGTTTTAGTTTTCAGTCCCCTAATCATCTTTGTTGGTCTTCTCTGAACTCTTTCTAGAGTCTCAATGGTGCCAGTCATTGTGTCAGTCTTCTTGATGCTGAGTGGGCAGGTATGCTCAGTTAATAGGGTTTAGAGTATCAGTCTTGCAGTAGTGCAGATGGCAAGATCTTATGTCTGACTTTGAAAAAATACTATTTTCAGAGTTAGATTTTGTAGATATCTTGCTGGTTCCCAAGTGCTCCTATTGGTCCAGTTTTTATCATACCCATTTTTGGAATATAACCAGTCTGATCCATGTATGCAAATCATCATTAAAAATAACAGTGCGGTTATTCAAATATCCCATGTTTATCTGGAAATTGTTTTAATTGACAGAACTTAGAGATCCTTCTTATTCTACCTTGTAGGAACCAATGATGCATTATAATATGTGCTCTACATGGGACTACCATTGGACAGTATTTGAAAGCTTTAATTGGCTCAAAATTCAATGGCCTGTGTAGTTTTGTGCAAGCCCAAATTTGTGTATGTTTCACCTTTTTTGCAGAGCTGGGCTTCATTGCTGCTGATTTTTTTCTGGGGCAGTTTAAGGTCCTTGTTATTACCTTTAAAGCCCTACATGGCTTGGGATCAAGTTATTTGAAGGAGTGCCTTTCTCCAGTTATATCTATCCAGTCCATTAGAGCAGGAAAGCAGGGCATCTTGTGTGACCCACCTGTTAAGGAAATATATTGTGTGGGACCAAAAATAGGGCCTTCTCTTCCTCCTTCTCTGTGGAATATGATTCCCCTGGAAATAAAATTGTCTTCAAAAGACCCTGATGACATAGTTCTGTCAATGAACTTGGGGGCTTTTAAGTTGATCCAAAGCCAGGGAATGGGTTTTGGGGCAGGGGGTGTTCAATTCAATTTAATTCATTGCTGTATGCCATGCAGAGTCACTGTGTGTATTTTATTTGCTAAATAAAATAAACATTCAACATCTTTCAGCTTTGATGGCACACAAACACAAAAGTGTACACATGCATGTGCACAGACATTGGTTTAGAAGAAAGGGAGGGTCTTCAGATCATTATTCCTTCATTGTTGTTTTTAAAAATTCTTACAGAGGAAATTGCAGATCTAACTGATCAGATCAGTGAAGGAAACAAGAACCTTCATGAACTAGAGAAAATGAAGAAGCAGACTGAACAAGAAAAAGCAGAAGTCCAGCTAGCCCTGGAAGAAGCTGAGGTAAAATAAAGATTTGGAAGAATGTGAAGGATACCTAACCTGGGTTGCAAATATTCAGAATTCTTTGCTACCAGTAGTAGTTGTCTGATATTTGCCTCCCAAATCTGGGAGTCTTAATGTTGTGGAAATAAAGTCTTAAAAGAGTTAAGAGAACTCTGGGAATTTGAAAACAATTATTCTGTATGAGAGATAATTTGTTGGGAAAGGTAAATTAGTAAAACAATTAAAGAGCAAATTTGCATAATTTTAAACTGACATTTGCATTTAACATGCAAATAGAATCAGCTGGGGGAGATGATAATTATCCAAATCAAAGAAGGCAGACAGAGGGACGCTCTGACTCTTTTACTCCTCTGTTGTAATCTTGAGGGAAATCCTGGCTTTTGAATTCAGGAAATTCCTGCCGCGTCCCCAGTGAAGTGTAGCTTCTGAAGAAGTGCTTTTCTTAAGACCTCATAAAGAGAAGAAAGGGCTAAATCTTCTCTTCCAACTGTTACAATCAGATAATTATCAGTTGCATATCTAGAGAGAGCTACAATTTAAAAAGGATGTAGGGTAAATGCAAATACATATTTCACATTATGTAGCTTGCCAATTTATTACTTTTGATTTGCTCTGAGGGCACATTCATAAATGCATGCTTACCCCTGGTTAATTTAGCCATGGTTTACCTCAGGGGTGAAATCCAGCAGGTTCTAAAAGTTTCTGGAGAACTGGTAGCGGAAATTTTGAGTAGTTTGGAGAACCGCAAATACCACCTTTGGCTAGCCTCAGAGTGGGGTGGGAATGGAGATTTTGCAGTATCCTTCCCCTGCTATGCCCACCAAGCCACACCCACAGAACCGGTAGGGAAAAATTTTGAATTTCATCCCTGGTTTATCTAATTGATCCAGAACACAATATGCTGAATTATAAACTGAGCATGCACTCTGTGGTTGCCCAACATGCTAAACTATATTATAGCCAACTAGCAAAGGTTGGAGTTTGGTCAATTTGCAAAAGAAGCATTGGATCAAAAGTAACTTTTTTACAATTGTGGGGTCTTTCTTCCTCTTGAAAGTGGTGTTTTTATGCCTCATCCCAAAGTGAAAATAAATTTGGAAATCTTATTTACTTTGTACAACCTCTTGGGCAATCTGGAAAAGTGAAAATGGCTATAAAACCTTTTAATTATAGTGCTACATAGATTCAGAAATAAATGCTTCTTGTTCTTTGGCTGTAATCCAAATTCTCTTATTACCCAATTGGCCAATAAGATATCCAATATTATTGTAAATGTACGAGTATGGAAAAATTGTTACATTTAAAAATCACATTCACTTGCCTTGGCTACAAATATCCAGGTGTTTTCTGCCCTCATTGTTGGAAATTTCCAGCCAAGACATGTTTTTCTGTGTTTTTATGAAATGGTAATCATCAGGTTGATTTCATCTTTTTATATCTATGTTCTTCTGTGCTCTCTTAGGTATATAGTGTATCTGATTATCATCTGTTTACATTACAAGTTAAATGAATATGTTCAATAGCACTGTCATAAATTAAAATTTTAAAAAATCATTCATTTATTTTAAAAGGAAATATACCATCTATTTAGCTAGCAGTATTGGGAATGCACTGATGCTGAAAATAAGCTCTGAATCAGCCACATGTATCATTTTATTAATCTGTCTTTCTTTTTAAAAATTTTTTGCAGGCTATCTTATGTTTTGCAGGGATTTCCCCATCAAATAAAAAGGTTTTGGTATTACAGCAGAGGAACAGCATGCTTGGTTCCACAGTTTCAAAGCAAGCATATATGTATATGCTTGTATACATATGCTTATGTATATGTATGTATATGTATGTGTACTGTAGACACCATATATACACACATGCACAGAGAGAGAGAGAGAGACTTTGATATATAACATATGCAGCATAAATAGAATTGGATTTACCTGAGCACTATATATCCATTGGGTGACTTGAAAACTTTACCTTGATAAAACAGTCTAGAATGCAACCTGGCATCCTCATTAAAACAGTTGTTCTATAAAACTACAAGGAGGATTTTTATTTTTGATTCTGTTTTCTAAGCAATGCATTTTGCAGTCATCCAATGCAAAGAACCCAGGGCCATGTATGTCCTCAGAGTTTCTTTTTAGTGGGCTCTGATGACAGTTGTGAAAATCTGCAGGAGACATCCAGAAACTGTAGTGTAAGCACTGAAATAGGCTTAAAATAGTGGGAGGTGTTTTTTTAAAAAATAAAAATCCACTGCCCTGTCCAGTATAGACTGCTATTCCCAAACTGTTGATTATGGTCCCTCACCATCAGAAGGTGAAGAAAAACTCTCTCAAAATTTTGTTGCCCTTTGACTTTTGTACTGCATGGTAAATTAGGTCCATCTCAACCACTTGATGCATATTCATACATACCTCATGCTATTCCTTTCCAGAGTAAACAACATTACGCATTTCACAAATACAGGGAGAAAAAATTGGGAAGACAGAAAAAAAAGTAAAGACAGCCGAGATGAAGAGAAAATATAACCAGAGCTAGATTCTTACTTCCACCATGTTAATATATTAATTCCTACATTGTTTTTGTTCCTCAATATTGTAGTCAATAACTTCTAAATTTAACAAATGAGGCCACGTAATAAAGTGTCGCTACACATTACACATGTTTTTATGAATTTAAATGTGTGTGAGAGAATGAAGACTGGAGATTGTGGGAATGACCACCTAATAAATCATAAACAAGTTTCTCTGCAATCCCTTACATGAACAAAAAATGTTTCTTAAAATGATTCCATTTGACAGATGACTAAAATCAGATAAGCACATGTGCCTTCATTAGCAATGCTTACAGAGTTGTACTAGAATAACAACATCTGATAAGCATATATACCCACAGATTGAATTTGCTTCATTTTATAGAATCTCAATGTATAATATCTAGTCAGATGGCATAACACTATATAAAAAAACAAATGTTCAATCCACGTGAAAGTTAAGAGGGAACTAAATGAATTATACTGATCCTTCTGCTGCACAATGCTCTATTTTAAAAGCCAGTTTAAAAATGCAATACACAACTGAATCAGAAAAACAAATGCAATGAAAATCAAGGAATTATTATCGCAGGATTTTATATTATCATTTGCTGTTAAATAATTAACTTTAGCCTTTATTTGGACTCTTGGCCACAAAATTTAAAAGATTCTTAATAATTCTTAATTGTCTTTTGTTAAAGGAAAAATGTATTGATCAATTGGCTGGTTTTTGATGCATAAAAGCTCATCTTGTTCCATATCCCTTTTTCCTGTCATTCCTCAGAACATATTTTTTTTCTATAGTACATTACCATGCAGTTTATTCATGATAGATCTTAAAGCCAGTCATAAATGCCTCTGTTTTAATATCTGCAACAAACATAAATGAGCAAATGGATGAAAAGATAAATAATCTACCTATGCAAATTAAAAAGAAATGGAAACAATGCTATCAAGTTCACATAAAAATGCCCAGGTAAATATTTTAGTGCTATTATAAGAAGCTTTGATAGCCTGGAAGGAATTAACCTTCAACCCTACTACACACCTGTGTGTGCCTGCCATAGCTATTACATTACGAGTGGAGGCTTAAGCTAGATAGAACAAATGGTGTTTTACACAACATGTACTGCTAAGACAAAATACATTTTGCTACCAGAAGGGGATATCAGATAATACCTGTTTTCATCCTGATATCAAATCAGGTTGTAGGGTCATTCAAAAGCAGTTAAATTAGAATCAATTGCATGTACCTCTTGTCATCCTGGCAATAATAATAAAACAGTAGTAAACCAAATTACTAACAGATTGCTCCCTTTTTATGATACTCAAGGTGAATTGCCCTGATAGACATTTCATTCTCTTTGATGGTAGTTTGATCTAATGATTAAGATATGGAGTCAGAAAAGAAAAATCTGAGTTCCAGTCCTGCCTTAGGCAAGTAATCAGCTGGATGACATTGGACCAGTCGCTTTCTCTCAGCTCTTGAAAGAAGGCAGTGGCAAACCACTTTTGAAAACATAGAAAACTGCAAGGACTGGTCTGTAGAGTCACCTGGACTCAACAAAAACTCTAAGGCATCTGTAAACAAACAAACCAGGTAGGATCAGTGATGACAAGATTACCTGCTCCAAGTAACCCTTGCATGTAAAAATGTTGCAAACTGGTGCTAATGCTGATAAAGAATACCAATAGTTAGAAATCTTTTGTCTCTGCTTTTCGGTATTATCATAATGATTGCTTCGCAACTGAACAGAATATTGGATTGTGCCTTTCAGCTACCACAGCATATAGTGTGGTGATTTTTTTTCCTTTTTTTAAAGATAATTAACCTTAATTTATATTGTGCATTCTTATTAGGGAGCTCTGGAACATGAAGAAAGCAAAACATTACGCTTTCAACTGGAATTTTCCCAAATTAAAGCAGACTTTGAACGAAAATTGGCAGAAAAAGAGGAGGAATTTGAAAACTTCAGGTACAGTATGATAAACGTTTACACAACCTGTCATACCAAAACCAAAACTGGATTGATACTAACGGTAAACTATATATGGAATTTTGGCTTAGAACTTGTCTCTTAAGTACTGTTTAGGAATTCATTATTGAAAGTGCTCAATATATGTGCAGTTTGGACAAACCTACCACCATCTTTCAAAGTTGTGTTGGCTGTGGCAGGGGCAAACATCTGTATCAGGACAGCCTTCACATTATGACTCTACATGTATTGGCTTTTACATAGTATTTCTCAGTGTTCTAGCTTTCCTAGAGTCCAATATCACTTCATCACTGATGATATTTTTGCGTATATGTGTTATTAGCAGGTTATGTCATTTGACATACCCCAATACGAGAGGTTATTTGGAGTATTTTCCTGTTGAAAAAGAGATTACTATGATATAAGATGACTGACTGCCCCTATTAATTTTAACTATGGCTGGGTCCAGACTGCAAAATTGTACACAACGAGTAAATAGCAAACATAAAGGTAGTTCTAATACTTTGTTTCCATGTAGTGGTTATCTGGATTTTTGCCATCCAGCTCTAGTAGTACTAGTGCAATAAAATCTAAAAATTAGTTTGCAGTATGGGTGAATCTATCAGATTTTTTAAATAATCAGATCATTCAAATAATTTTAAATTTCTTGGGTGTGTGTGTCCCAGTTTGTAAATTCTGTATTTTCTGTTTGTAAATTTCTGTAAATTAGTATTTTTAAAGAGAGAAAAAGAACACTGAACAGATTTCTACCTGAATACAATATCTTATTTACATTTTCCTAGTCTTGAGAGAACTGGGTTTTATAATAATAATAATGATAATGATAATGATAATGATAATGATAATGATAATGATAATGATAATGATAATGATAATGATAATAATTTTATTTATATACCGCCCGAATATACTCCCGAAGGACTCAGGGCAGTGTACAGCCAGAATTAAAATACAAATATACAAATATACAATATCCTAGTTAAAATTAATTAAAATCATTAAATCGTTTTGGCCGAATTTTAAAACCCAAAATTAAAACCCAATTTAAAATCATTCAATTTGACAGCCCTGCCTGTCGGAACAGTAGCGTCTTGAGAGCAGAGCAAAAAACCCGGAGGTCAGAGATGTTACGAATATCCAGGGGCAATTCATTCCAGAGGGCAGGAGCTCCCACAGAGAAGGGAGCTGACGGCACTCTGAGGAGTCCCTCTCTGTGGGAGCGAACTGGTCGGTGGGAGGCTGTTTGTGGCAGAAGGCGGTTCCGTAGATATCCTGGTCCTATGCCATGGAGTGCTTTAAAGGTGGTGACCAACACCTTGAATTGCACTCAGAAGACCACTGGGAGCCAGTGCAGCTTGCGCAGGAGAGGTGTTACATGGGCATAACGAGGTGCACCCATAGCCACCCGCGCGGCCACATTCTGGACCAGTTGGAGCCTCCGAGTGCCTTTCAAGGGGAGCCCCATGTAGAGAGCATTACAATAGTCCAGACGGGAGGAGACGAGGGCGTAAGTGACCGTGCACAAGGCTTCCCGGTCCAGAAAGGGACGCAACTGGTGGATCAGGTGAACCTGATAAAAAGCCCCCCTGGCTACGACCATCATATGCTCTTCTAAAGACAGCCATGAGTCCAGTTTATTGTTAAAGTTGGCTAGACTGTCTGTAAAAGACTAACAGCTGTAATTTTGCAATACAAATATAAATGAACTCATAGAGATTCAAGCCCAAATATTTAAGAGCTACACAATCCAAACCCTCTGAACATATTTATTTCTTCACTTTTCTTTTTTTAATCTGTAATTATTACACACACACTTTTATGTTTAGGAATAATAATAATAAAATAATTAGAGAAAACAAAGAAAGAACAGAAGCAGTTAAAAGTGCAAAATAAAAAATAGAAAAAGGTAGAAAAAAAGAAAGATATAGAGAATGGCAATTCTAAGGGAATGGGTTTCCATTCCATTCTAAGTGGCTCACAATTCTAAACAAGGTTACTAAAAGGTAGACTCTACAGCAATTAATGGGTCTTGGTTTTGGGGAAAAAGAATCATGAAAGAGATTATGCTGCCAATACATGCCTTCTATCTGGGATGGTCGTCCTCTTCCACTGAGCGCGTAGCTTTGGGAGGGACGCACATGGAGCAAAGAAAGGGGACACCCGCCTAGCCAACCAGATCAGCAGAATCAACCCTGGTGATCAATGGGATGACAGATGTCGCAGCCAGCTCGCCCTCACATCCAGTGCTGTCAGTCTAGATCCAATGAGGTTTATCAATAAGAACTACTATAGATACAAGTGATCTATATTTCTTAACCATCGCAAGATTTTTTTCATAGTTGTTCTGCCAGTAACACATTATGCAGAAGAGGGCAATTTACTTCTGCTTATGAATCTGCTGAACCATCTGCACATGCTGTCTTAATTTGCAAGAATGTTGTTAAGACTGATTGATAATTACTGTCTGCACAATATGTTGACAAAAGATATATTAATAAACAAAAGGAAATAAACAAACAAAAAAAAAAAACCTGGAATCACTTTTTAAGAATTAAGAATTGAGCCAGACTGTCTTTTATCTGATAGACAGAGAAAAATATAACAGCTTTCCTGATAGTAAAAAAAAAAAAAAAAATGCTTGAAGATAACTTGGGATGAAAGATGTGTATATATTTAAAAAATTATTTCAAAAATAGGAGAAACCAGCAGCGTACAATAGACACACTTCAGTCTACCTTGGATTCTGAAGCTAAAAGTAGAAATGAGGCTGTCAGGCTGAAGAAAAAGATGGAAGGTGACCTCAATGAAATGGAAATCCAGCTGAGCCATGCTAACCGGCATGCTTCCGAAGCAACTAAGGCCACACGCATCCTTCAAGCTCAAATAAAGGTATTCCATGAATATTGTTAATGAAATCTGTACATCATAACAACAACAGCAGCAAAACTACAACGGATGCAGATAGCATATAGTACTAAGTTTCAAATTTAGTGTTGTAAGGAAAATTTCCAATTGCCAACCCATGGCCAGATACAAGTTTTTTTCCCCTGTCATTCTAAAATAAGACAATAAGTCCACCTGGACAAAATAACATGTATGAGAAAATTGTTGGGTGTGGAGGAATAAAAAATGTCACCAGCCAGACTACTTAGCCTTGGACTACAATATTTCATAAATTGTATTTTATAGTACAATGGCAAATATAGTTTAAAGACTATTTGCCATGATATCTATCAATATTTTTCCCTGGTGACTGTGCAGCTTGAATAGCCTTAAGAAGCTCTATCTTTCTCACACCATTAATGCAATTTCAAGTCATTGTATCATATTCACATTAGTATGCAATTTATAACAGGAGGTAGTAGTTCTTATCCTTTTCCTCCATTTTAAGTTTTCCTCTCTCTACTCCCTTAGACATAATGGTCATAATAGGCACCAGGACAAGAATTACATAAGCATGCAGCTATCTTTGTATGCATGTACATATGTGCCAGAACTTTAGCTCTTTAGCTAAATAAGAAAATTCAAATCTCTTTAGCTTGTTTGGAACTAAATCAGAACTTTTCATGCATTTGTTAAAAAAAATATTTATTTTACTCTGAAGAGAAAAAGATAGAAAACTAGATGGAAGTGGGGCATCAACTTATTTAAAAGTGGTAGAGCACTTTGAATTTCATCTCTCTGTGTTTCTTTTTATATTTTTAATGAGAGATGTGCCAACCAAGATATAAAACACATACGCTTGCGTTATTTATTAAGTAAGTGGAAAAAAGAGACAGAAGGGAGTTATAATTATCACTGTAGATGGCATATTCTGTTCACCTGTGAGAAGAAAACCCTAAGAAAAATCAAAATGTTTGGATAATTGTACTTCTCAAGAAGCAGACATGGAAGCAACCAATAATTAAAAAAAAAACACTTCGAAATTGGTCTTGGTTCTCTTAATGACAATTATGTAGCTCAAGTTGCCAGGCTACTGAACTTATAGCTACTCCAAGATAATAAGAGGTAACTCTAAAAGTATTTACATAATATTTGCTGATTTCAGTAAAAACAAAACACAGTTAAGCCTAGGTGTGAATAAAGACATCAGGAATTCCACAGCTGTAGTTAGAGACAGGTAGACAGATATATGTGAGATTTCATCTTCTTTCAGGAACTGCAAATGCAGCTTGATGATTCAACACATCTTAATGAGGATTTCAAAGAGCAATTGGCAGTCACTGATCGACGTAATACTCTTCTCCAATCTGAGCTGGATGAGCTGAGGGCTGTGCTGGACCAGACAGAACGTAGTCGTAAATTGGCAGAACAAGAATTATTAGAAGCCACTGAACGTGTCAACCTTCTGCACACCCAGGTTGGCTTGCTTGCCTGTTCCAGTATTCTTTTCTCTGTCTCCTGGTGGATAATAAATCCAACATTTCCCATAAAGGAATGATTTCTTTGTGGTTCCTTGTTGTGGAACAACATATAGGAAATAATGGATTTATCCACCAGGGTTTCTTTCTGTGTGAATAGGGGGGAAAAAGAATAAAGTATATATTACAAACTGACCAATATTTTAAATTTTATCTTTTGGCCTCTCGGTCAAAGAAAATTGGCCTTGTACACTTATGTGATTGATCATTTCTTTAAAAACCCTTGTGCTTAAGGGAATATTTACCCATCCATTACTTGCTTGTTTTCTGTTGGGCATTTTTCCATCCAAATTTCCATCCAAATTTTAAGGCTCTTCTGTGCTGCAAAAGCTTTGGAGAATATCCAGATAATTTCAGTACAAGAATTATGTACCTTATTTAAGTTCTTTTAAATCCCACTATTTCCATGAAAGTCCATGTCATAGCTCTTCCTTGTGGAAATAATGGGACTTCCAAAAGTATCATCTTGGGTAGATAACTCTTTTTTTGCTTCCTGCTGTTTTCTAAGTTATAGATCGGCATATCAGCCAATATTGGTGATCTTTTTGCAAACTAATTACAAGAAAGAAGCCGTATAATATCAAGCTTTTTAGAGGGTTTTTTTCCCTCACTTGCATAAAACATAGAACCCATTTTATTGAGAGTTGAGAGATTTTTTAACCAGGTTCCAGAAGTATAGAAAAATGTGAGGTCTCAATAAATGTAGCAAATATATTATCTTATTGTTTAATGGATTAGGGACTATTCCATAGATGCATCTCATAAACAACTCCAAGAATGAATAAGACTATTGTTATAGTTTATCTTATTTGCACTGGTCCTACAGGGGTGGGTTCTACTTACTTTTACTACCGGTTTGCATCGCTCATGTGCAGATCACCTATGATCTGTCCCCGTCCCCACACACACACACACAGCCAGCCGAGGGTTAAGGAAACTCTTTGGAACGCACCCAGTTCTTATCTCCGACTTGGCAGCGATAGACACACCGTCTGCCAAGGGTCTTTATTTGCACAAACAGACAGATAAAATACGAACGTTCAAGAAAGTCCAAACAGAAATAATATTCCTCCCAGCAGTTCCGGACGAGGCTTTAGTGACTCCAAGGTTTTGCTTTGTTCGTCACAAAAGATCCTTGACCACCCCTCTCTATTATATAGTCTCTGGGGTGTGGTCCAGTGACTCAGTGCTAATCCCTAGCACACCTCCTAAGCTGCTGCAAACGTTTATCACGCCTTCGGAGGCGTGCGTCCAGGAATGATGTCTCATTATCACTTTGACTGGAATCAGCTGTCTCCTCTCCCTCGACCGGCACTTGAGACAATGCCAGAGGGGAGGGGCCTGGAGAGGGAGGCCTGGCTGACTCCTCTTCCTCATGCTCGGAGCTTTCTTCCTCCGATGGGACAGGCTCAGAGGGCGGGGCCACAACAACCTATGATGATGTCTGGGTCAGTGGGCGGAGCCTCCCGCCGGTTTTACTACCGGTACTTGCAAACCAGTCAGAACCAGGGGCAACCCACCATTGTGGTCCTAGTGCTACAAAAGATCCTGTCCTCCTAATTAACATTCCTTTTCCTTTGAAATAAAAGAATACAAGCCTAATCAACCAGAAGAAGAAGCTGGAGACTGATGTTACTCAAATACAAACTGAGGTGGAAGAAGCTATACAGGAATGCAGGAATGCTGAAGAAAAGGCCAAAAAAGCAATCACTGATGTAAGTAAACATCCTCTTTTTTCATTTCAGCCTAAATAATTGCTTTGTTATAGTACTTATTTAGAACAGTATTATCTATGATTGGTTGTGAAAATTTATATAGAGCTTTAAATTCCTATGCCCATTAAATCATAAAAATGAAAAGACTCATTTTGGAATTGTAGAAGATGCCATTTCACATCTTTATGTTATTTCAGGCAGCAATGATGGCTGAAGAACTTAAGAAAGAGCAGGATACCAGTGCTCACTTGGAGCGCATGAAAAAGAATATGGAACAGACTATCAAAGATTTACAGAAGAGACTTGATGAAGCAGAACAAATTGCCCTCAAAGGGGGCAAGAAGCAGATTCAGAAGCTGGAATCAAGGGTATTTTTCTTTGAATTCAAATCAAGTGGTAGTTTCCTACTTCAAAAATGTGTACTTAGTTCTGGCTGAGTTAATATTGTTATTTAGTATACTTTGATTTAAGAGTATCTAGTGTGTCTTTAAAATGATAGAAAATAATATAAATCAATGATTATTATATTTACCTATCCTTTTAGTTAATTTTTAAAGCAGATATAGGCCTTGCTATAACATTAGAACCAATCCTGATTCCAAGAACTGATTTTCCCAAAAAGTCTTCCAAGCAGATTCTTTAGAATGTCTATCCATCAGCCTTGGTGCCAAACCTTCTACATACGTGGGAATACAGTGGGGCAATTCTCCCTCTAGGGTATCCAAGAGCAAAAAAATATTCTACCTTACATTGTGAACTTCCTATATTTTTACTTATTTCATTAAAGAGGAGCTTATAGATATATGTACAAATGCAATCATAATTTTCTAGAATACTAAACTTCTTGCACCAACTCCCGCTGTATGTTGCATATACCATATTTTTCGGAGTATAAGATGCACTTTTCCCCTCCTAAAAGAGAGCAAAAATTTGGATGTGTCTTATACACCAAATGTAGCCCCGCCCACCTGCCGGCCCCCACCCTTTGGCCTTTCCCTCCCAGCAATTTACCTCCTTGCAACAAACAGCCCATTTCAGCTTCAGCACAGCCTGATTAGCACAAGCAGCTGATTGTCAATTGGATCGGACTCCTGACCCTCAGCTGTTTCAGGCTGCGGGGCTTGCCATTGCTTATTGCCGCACAGGCCTCCGCTGTTTGCTGCAATGAGGCAAATTGCTGGGAGGCAGAGGTAGATTTTTGTTGTTGTTTTCTTCCCCAAAAAAGGTGGGTGCGTTTTATAGTCCGGAACGTCTTATACTCCGAAAAATACGGTATGTATTCACTCTAAATTATCTCTGCCAATGTCCCATGCTTTAAGATCTTTAGCTCGTTTTCTTTTTGCCTATCTTGATCTCAAGTCTGTTGTGCAGTCTCCTTTCTTTCACCTTCCACATTGGCTGAGCTGTGCATGGATTCTCTGGTATTTTAATTCAAGAAAAAAACTAGTGTATCTCTCCCTCAACTTAGTCCTCTACTTTGATATCATTTTCACGAATCCTGTTTCTTGCCTCCTATAATTTAGCTATATAGCTGCCTTGTGCCAACATTTTTGCAAAGCACTGGGTTGTACAGATCCATAATCTCATGGACTAATATATATTACTAAATTCCTGAATTACAAACTCAATGACATGTAACCCATTGGCTTCACCTATTTTACTATAAAATGTGGTTTACAAATCACAACATATAGCTTACATCCTGTGCTTCTCATCCCATATGTAGGGACAAAATTCAGAAGAAAGTAATTGAATTGTATTATAATCTTTTGATAAAAAAGAGACTGGATATCTGAGGAATATTTGTCTCCAATATTTTTCCCCTGATGTGTCCCAGCAGAATGAATACACTCCAGGTCCCTTCTAATAAACACTGTCATCTTTGTGGGTCTAAGGAAAAAATGCCTTCTCTAACACAGCCCCACCTTCTGGAACAGCATCCTGCCAGAGACAAGGACTGTGTTCTTTGTGTTAAGGTTATGAAAATCTCTGAAAAGCCTGATAGGATCCTAGGTTTAGATATATTATTGTTCAGCTAGGGTCCTTATTTTGTTTGATTTGAGTTGTTAATAACATTGCTGTGGCCTGGCTGTTGGCTTGGTTTGATATTATACCTGTTTTTATGGATTTTCCTGTTTTGTATACAGCTCAGACTCCACTGGCCAGCTAATAAATAAAATATGACAGGGCCTCTGGAACATTTAAAACTCTTTCCATCTATCACAAAATAAGCTGAAACCATACCACTAAAACATGAATCAATATAGCTGAATTTTAACAATACAGTGTTCAGGTAAAAATGTTCAACTAAGAATGGGAAAGGGAACATCAGTTTTCTGAGAGATGAACTGACATTCTTCCCATTCCAAAAACTTTCAATAAACCTTTTAAAATGACAAAAAGTTATCCCTTCTGATGACATCATAGACTAATTGGAAGGTTATTAGTAATCTGGAGAGTGAGTTACATCTACAATCTATGCAAATTTGTTCACCTTGAGCTCAGTGTTATGGTAAACACAATCTAATAATATTTCTGTATTGGTGTAGATTCGTGAGCTAGAAAATGAGCTAGAGGTAGAAGTTCGTCGAAATACTGAGTCTCAGAAAGGAGTCCGCAAATACGAGAGGCGCATCAAGGAGTTGACTTACCAGGTAATTCTAGTTTAGCGATCTTAAAATATTGCAGTAAAATAGTAAACTAACACTTTTTTTTCCAGATACTATACACTTATATATATAAAGCAACATTTCTTAAGAAATTAACAAACCGCAATAGAGTTTTATTTATTAGTATTAGGTTAACTTATTACTATAGTGTAAGTACATTTGTTATTAATCTTTGTTAAATAATTTAGTGTAACTTCTGTTAACTTTCAAGAATGGAAAACAGAAATAATTAATAGTATCAGTTAGAGAAGATAGAGTAAACATTAGGAGTCCATGATTGTTATGTTGGAAAATGACATGCTTCTTTCCATATTAAGTGTGAAGACTTTTCTCTAAAATAGTATTAAACTTAATAGTTCCTTAATATAGCCAACTCTAGGTTGGAAAGTAGTCCTGAAAAAAGTACAGTTAAACCTCTAACTGATATCGATGGCCTATAGTTATTGTCCCAACAGAGGGTATCATCTTCAGTTATAGGAGATGATGAAAATTGTACTTGTGTCCTTCATTTTTTTTGAAAAAAAACCCATGTAATTAAAGTATGCAAGTGTATATGATTAGTCCACTAGTTTCTTCTCATGTGAACTGTGGTGATATTTTGGTTAATTTAAATACATACTTCATGTTTGTATTTTATTGCTTTCTGGAAGGAAAGAGGACTACCATTTTTTAAATATTCCAGCTATGGTGGAAACTGTGATTCTTCACCTATTCTTTCCTTTACTCTCATTTGTTGATAAACACAGCAGTCCAATGAAGGTCATCCTGAGCTACCTGGAGGAATGACAAGATGAAATGTAATAAAAATAAAGAATTATATCTTAAGAAACAACATTTGGACTTTCAGTAAAGCAAACTGTTTTACCTGTTAGGCTAGCATTTGTGCATAACTCATAGTTGCTGACGTTAATCCTTTATTTATTAAAAGGCAGAAGAAGACAAAAAGAATTTGACAAGAATGCAGGAGCTAATTGATAAATTGCAACTGAAAGTAAAAAGCTACAAGCACCAAGCAGAAGAAGCTGTAAGTGGTATTGTAGTCATTATTGTATATTCAGTTTTTATCCCCCCCCTAAATTTTATTACATTGCATGTTTCTATCTTTTTATGATATTTCCAAAAATCCTGGAGTTTTCAAAAATGGGGCCATTTTGTTTAAAGAAGTGCCCCAACATTAGAAATACAGAAAATTGCAATTGGAATGAGTACCATTGAACAGAAATACAATTTCATCCTTCAGAATTGAAAATCTACGATACATTATGAGATGAAATCATTTATTTTAGCATGATAAATTAGAGATCACTCTAATTTTTGTTTTTGCCTCAGTCGAGAGTGATAGATCTTGCTTACTACCCTGCAGAACAGAAACAAAGCAATATGTGTGTTTACTGAAAGCTGCAATCCCATGAAGTGGTTGCATACACAACTTGCACACAAGATTTTCTCAAAGGTCGATCAGTCTTCTTAAAAGCAATGCAATCGGGTTAAATTATGTTAAATCTGGGTGTTATTTTTGCTGAGTCGCAAATCCACTTATGTGTGTGCATTTACACAAGCACACCATTATTTCAATCATTGCTTCCCTGTTCTGTGGATGCTGTGGAATTCCTCCCTTGAAAACTAAAAAGCAAAATAGTGTAAGTAAAAGATAAATCCATTTTCATGCAAATGAATACAAATATAATAGAAAATAACCTTTTGTAATAGACTTATGAAAGGTTATATTTAATTTTCATTAGATTAGATTCTGATAAATATTTAAATATAATTTAAATATAATAATGCAACACCTGAATACGGTAAGTTCAAAATCTATATATAGTGACTACAAGAGTGAGCTATTAAACTTTCAAAATAAATTTAGTCTGTTCATGACAATGCTTGATCAGCATTTCATTCTGTACTTTAATAATGACAATTTTGACTTTATACTTGAAAAAGGAATAATTTCTTGACCATTTATAAAACCTTAATTCTACTTGCTGATCTGTGTTAATTCTACACTTTGATATCTGTCGGTTTTTTTGTTTGTGTGTTTGTTTTTTTAAATTTGATTTATATGCCGTCCTTCTCTGGAGACTCAGGGCGGCTTACAATGCGTTAAGCAATAGCCTTCATACTTTTGTATATTTATACAAAGTCAGCTTATTGCCCCGACAAACTGGGTCCTCAATTTACCTACCTTAGAAAGGATGGAAGGCTGAGTCAACCTTGAGCCTGGGGAGATTCGAACTTGCAGTAATTGCAGGCAGCTGAATGTTAATAACAGGCTATTAGTCTGCTGCGCCACCAGGCTCTATTTAACTATTTAACGTTTAACTATTCAGCTCAGAAATCTTGATTTAATCATGGTTTATTAAATTGACCTCATATGTTTAGGCTTATGCACCATGCTAGGCTATAAAGGAGGAATATACAACCAGAACCATAGGCAACCTCCAAATGATACACAGATATATCAAAATAGAAATAGAAATTATTAAATTATATTTTTTTAAAGGAGGAAAACATTGTATATATGATTCAGTGGTATCTACAAGAGGTTAAAAAAGAAAAAGTGTGTGACATTATTTCAGGTACAAAAAGGGCAGCGCTTCAATCATGCAACTGTGAGTGCCATCCTGACTTATTTTTGTTCCTCCTGTAGACACCATTGATATGACTGGAGGACAGATGTTATTTTTAAAAAAAATCCAATTAAATTTAAAAGCAAATGAAATAATGTCAAATGTGGGGATCATCCTATTAAAACCCATTATTCCTATCAAAAAAAAAATCCTTCCAACATGCCTTTTTTTATAAGCCACAATGGTTAGATTTATCCATTATGACAAGCCAAAACCAAACAAGCCAATTATGAAATGCAACTCAGTGTCCCTCCTTAGTAACTTCATAGATTGGTATAAATGAAACTGCTTTCCAGCACAATATCATTAAATATTTAACAATGAAGTACAGCAGCCTTTTCCAGCTTAATGCTTTTTAAAGGTGTTGGATTACAATTCCCATAAACTCCTGGCTGGTAGATGTGATAGAACTTTCAGTTCAATATATCTGAAAGGCAATTTGCTATGTATAAACCTGTTTTGTCTTGCCTGTATGTTTCAGAGGACCTTTGCTTCTTGATTGTCAAAGTCAAATATTGTTATATCCTTATATGTTTTTCCCCAACAGGAAGCTCAAGCTAATCAATACCTTACAAAATATAGGAAACAGCAGCATGAGCTGGATGATGCCGAAGAACGAGCTGAGATTGCTGAATCTCAGGTTAATAAGCTCCGGACCAAGTCAAGAGACATTGGCCTGAAAAAGGTATGAAGTGGGAAAAAATGATTCTGCTAGAATCTCTAAAAGGACAGTAAAGGAGAAGAACAAGGATAGGCAAAGTATCTAGAATATGCCACTGAAATTAATTTTTTCCAAGGTGAAAGTCATTCCTGATTCTCTTCTGCCTGGTCCCTTTAGAGGAGAAGGCCATTCCTGTCAGATGGGATGAGAACTGAGATTCAAAAATGGAGCATTGGGCCACTAAATTAGACTTTTCCATCTAGGTATCTTGAGTACCCCATCATTTGTTATTTCTCAACCAGTCTACAGTATTCTCCTAATGAATCTGGAAAAACATTATGATTGGAAAGACTATGCTAGGCTGGAGTGAGTAACGATCCACTCTTTCTACCCTCGCTGAGCTAAAAAAGCATTATATACTACATGAGTATCATTTGAAATAAAGTGCTGTTGAACACAGAAACCAAAATTATTTCAGTCTGGACTATTAGTATTTAAAAAGGTACCCACCGTGAATTAATCAGCCATGCTTTGCCCATGTAATTGTACTTTTAAAATGACTGTAATTAATATTACAATTAATAACTAAAGATGTAATCTAGGACTATTAAAACAATTTGGGAGTTGACAAAGGATTTTTAAAATTCAAATTTGTGCCACAAAACAGCTTTAAAAGTGGTTGTTAATACTGTAGCTGATTTTAATATAGGAGCAATTACATTTCATGTTATCTTGTTTTATCATGTTATTTTCTCCAATGGTGGTGGGTATTGACACAAAGAAATTATTCACTGACTTTACCCACTGAAAGCTCCGAAAAGAACAGTGGAGACTAAAAAAGTGGCCTCTAGTGCAAATTGCATTATCATTGGTTGTTGTCATGGTCACCATTCTGAGGGCTCCCCAGAGGGCCAGTGGAGAACATATACATGCCTTCAGCCTGTATAAATAACAAAAGCTTACAACCTCACACACTATCTATAATAGACACTGCAGTCTCACCTTCTCTGCAGGTTATATGAGTGCCTACATCTTCTGTTGCTTCCTTTTTTAAGCAGTTACAAATATTACAATAAAATCACAGCTTGGTGTTATAATATAGGAGGATCAAAATCTAGCAATTTTGGGAAACTTGGAGGCAGTTAACCTTTTTCCAATTCAAAATGTAAAAAAAGCTACATGCAGAATATTTAACCTATCTGCCTGTCTTTCCCTCACTATCTTGCCACTTTCCTCCGAAATATTACTCAGTCATGAGATCATGAAAAGACCTTGGTTTTTATCTAGTCCAACATTCTGGTCTCATGAAGGCCAAATTAATACCCATGAGAATCATGTGAGGGCAATTATGTTATTTACAGAATTCTGCTTCTGATTTTCAAGTATTCCAGAAAATATTACAACCTGAAATTCATATCTGTTATACACTATTTAGTGTATAACATATCTGTTATACACTAAATAGGTTTGTGAATCAGACCTGATGGTAGTTAAACCGAAGATTTAATGTTTGTAGGTGCCCAATTCAATTTTGCGTATCAAGATGCCATCCTTATTTTAACAAGAACCGCTTCTGGGAAGATACAAAAAGACACTGAATGACAAATCTCAATGTGACACTAATTCATAAAGTTGTGCTTATTAGCAATATTCTATTTGAAAGATTAGAAGGGTTTCACTTCTCAAACGGTTTGCTTCTCATAATCTAATTGTAAGTAGGTGACAGAATTAGTGGAAGGCAGGTCAGTAATTTGAGCAACTGTATCAGAGAAGACAATTATAGACAACACAAGCTGGCTACATTGTTGAGTTGTTTCAGAAACTCTCAGAATCAAGCAGCTAGACTGTGAGGAAGAGGACAAGCATAGAAGTAAGACACGCATATTCTACTGCACATTGTGGGCAACAGTGTAATATGACTGGTGTAGAAAGAAGTGGATTTTAATGACAGCGGAAGAAGCAGGCGGCAGTGAACCTTTGGCATAAGACCTATTGTTAGACTTGTACCTATTCACTCAGAGCTGAGTTTAATATTTTGAAATTGTAACATTAGCACTAGTCTTACATGAGTTAAACTTTATGGCCAAATTTAAAAAGATGTTAGTGAAAGGTGATATTTGAAACATATCCCAAACCATTATGGTGCCTACACTGTCATCCCAATGTGCATCCCAAAATTCCACCCATTTACAAGTAATGCTGGTTAGAAAGTCCTTCAGGTATTCCTGACTGATCCTGAGTTGCAATAGGTAGATAACACAAAATAGGGATCATTTCTTGCCTTCTCAGAGTGATCCTATGCAACTCCATTTCCACATTCCTTGAGTCAGTCTGAAGCTTACAACTTTTTTGCCACTGCAAGCCAAAGGTTCAGTGGAAGAAGTCGTGTGCTATTCCTTAATTGAGGAGACCTTGGAAAGAAGTGTATATGTGCATGTTTAGCATGTCTGCATCCCTATGAGTTGGTGTTGACTCTTGGCGTCAGCTGGGAGAGAAGCTGAGAGAGACTGGCCAGCAGTGAAATGCACTTAACTTCGCTACTGGTTCGGAAATGTGAGAGCGTGTTTGTGCTCCCTACATTTGCATGTGCCTCTTCTAACCATGTGCAGAGGGTCAAAAACGCGATGTGATGATGTCCCAGCAGGTGGGCGGAGCCTCCCACTGCTGGCCCTATTGGTTCGCACAAGCCAGATAGATCTGGCCAGATTTCACCGCTGAGACTGGCCCAAGATAACCCAACTGGCTTCAGGCAGGACTAGTACTCCAATAAAGAAGAATCTTTGTAGCTCAGGGTTGAAATGAGGTTTCCTTGGTGCTGTCTGAGCTTGGTTGTTTTCATGCAGACATTTCATTACCCAAGTTAGGTAACACCATCAGTGCTAGTAGTCCACTGATAATGTAACTACTTTGGATAATGAAATGTCTGCAAGGAAACAACCAAGCTCAGGGAGCACCAATGATTCCTCAGAACTAGTACTCACAGTCTTTTCGTTTCAAGTCTAATGGCTTAACTACATACCAGACTGCTCTGAAGAAGACTAAATGACATGAAATTTCTCTCCTGAATATCAGCAATGTTCTCTTCTCTCATGGGGGGAAAAAACTCTACTTCCTGTTTGCTGCATTTGCTGTCACTGGCACAGATAGAACCATTATGCTATGGTCTCCAGGATTTCCTCCCATTTCTTCGGATGCTGGTTACGTAGGATTATTTCTACTGCACCACATTGAGACTAGTCTATGAGGAGGGAAGAGTGATGCTTTGAGAGTATGGAAAGCACACCCCTCCTTACCCTCCCCTTCTAGAACCTCTGTCTTGTTAATATGCAAGCAGTGGTGGGATTCAAATTTTTTTACTACCGGTTCTGTGGGTGTGGCTTGGTGGGTGGGGTGTGGCTTGGTGGGTGTGGCTTGGTGGGCATAGCAGGGGAAGGATACTGTAAAATCTCCATTCCTACCTCACTCCAGGGGAAGGATACTGTAAAATCTCCATTCCCTCACCACTCCAGGGGAAGGATACTCCCGATCAGCTGGGACTCAAGAGGCAGAGAATAGATAGGGACAGGGCCAGTCAGAGGTGATATTTACCGGTTCTCCAAACTACTCAAAATTTCCATTACCAGTTCTCCAGAACTGATCAGAACCTGCTGAATACCACCTCTGTATGCAAGTTATATTAATAAGCAAGTATGTGCTGCTTGAGAAACATTTTTTTAAAAAACCCAGGAGAATGAAGGGGAATAAAAGATGCAATTGAGTGACTGAAACAAGTACAGAAAGACTGAACATGGAACTTAAAAGCAGGCATTAATATTCTATAGAGAAGACACATAATGTTTAAATAGGATAAAAGTACATGGGTATGAAAAAAGGGAAATAAAATCACCCTCAAGGGCAGAAGAAAATAGGAGTGGAATGGTCTTGCTTGCACAAAGAACAGCATCATGTCCCTTCATGAATATTTTGATAGGCAAGAGCTGACGAACTGTCCTCATATCGTTAGCAGTACATTGTACCACTTAACCCCTTCTCAGCTGCCCTGAGGACACATGCAAAAAGTCACTCAAAGCAATGACACAATCATTTATTTTATTTATTTATTTTATTAAATTTCTATACCACCCTTCTCCCGAAGGACTCAGGGCGGTGAACAGACAGAAGATAAAACACAGAAATACAAAATTTAAAATAAATTAAAACGAATTAAATAATTTAGGCTGAATTTTAAAATACCCCATAATTAAACAGATTAAATAAAAACGTTTTAAGCGCGCGACGGAAGGTGCGAAGATCCGGGATCCTCCGTATCTCCGGGGGGAGCTCGTTCCAGATCGTAGGTGCCCCCACAGAGAAGGCTCTCCCCCTAGGGGCCGCCAGTCGACATTGTTTGGCCGACGGCACCTGGAGGAGCCCCTCTCTATGGGAGCGTACTGGCCGGTGGGAGGCTATTGGTGGTAGCAGGCGGTCCCGTAGATAACCAGGTCCTAAGCCATGGAGCGCTTTAAAGGTGGTAACCAAAACCTTGAAGCGCACTTGGAAGACCACCGGGAGCCAGTGCAGCTCACGCAGGAGAGGTGTTACATGGGAGCTCCATGTTGCTCCCATAACCACCCGCGCGGCCGCACTCTGCACCAGTTGGAGCGTCCGAGTGCACCTCAAGGGGAGCCCCATGTAGAGAGCGTTACAATAATCCAGACGAGAGGTGACGAGGGCATGAGTGACTGTGTGTAGGGAGTCCCGATCTAGAAAGGGACGCAACTGGCGGATCAGGCGAACCTGATGAAAAATCCTCCCGGTCACGGCTGTCAAGTGCTCTTCTAAAGACAGCCATGAATCCAGGAGGACGCCCAAGTTGCGAGCCCTTTCCGTGGGGGCCAATGATTCACCCCCAATAGTCAGCGATGGCACCAGCTGACTATATCGGGATGTCGGAAACCACAGCCACTCAGTCTTGGATGGGTTGAGCCTGAGCCTGTTCCTCCCCATCCAGATCCGTACGGCCTCCAGGCACCGGGACATCACTTCAAGGGCATCGTTGGGGTGGTCGGGGATGGAGATGTACAGCTGGGTGTCGTCAGCGTACTGATGGTACTTCACCCCGAAACCACAGATGATCTCGCCCAACGGCTTTACATAAATGTTGAACAAAAGGGGCGAGAGGACCGATCCCTGCGGCACCCCACATATGAGGGGCCTTGGGATCGACCTCTGTCCCCCTGTCAACACAGACTGCGACTGGTCGGAGAGAAAGGAGGAGAACCACTGTAGTACGGTGCCTCCCACCCCCAACTCTTCCAACCGGTGCAGCATGATACCATGGTCGATGGTATCAAAAGCCGCTGAGAGATCTAACAGGACCAAGACAGAGGAGCAACCCCTGTCCCGAGCCCTCCAGAGATCATCAACCAACGCGACCAATGCCGTTTCCGTGCTGTACCCAGGCCTGAAACCCGACTGGAATGGATCTAGATACGACGTTTCATCCAGGTACTGGGGAAGCTGTCGCACAACCACACTCTCAACAACCTTCACTACGAAGCGAAGGTTGGAGACTGGACGATAATTAGCCAATACTGCCGGGTCCAGGGAAGGCTTCTTGAGGAGAGGCCTCACCACCGCCTCCTTCAAGCCGGCAGGGAAGGTACCCTCACTAAATGAAGCATTTATAATCCCCTGGAGCCAGCCTCGCGTCACCTCCCAGGAAGCCAGTACTAACCAGGAGGGACACGGGTCCAACAAACATGTGGTCGTGTTCAGACTACCCAGAATCCTGTCCATGTCATCTGGGGCCACAGGATCAAACTCGTCCCAGATAACATTCTCAAGACCTGCCTCCGTCACCCTTGCTGGACCTACCCAGTCGGAGTCCAGACCTTCCCGAATCTGAGTGATTTTGTCATGCAGATATTGAACAAAATCCTCGGCTCTTCCCTCCAAGGGGTCCTCCCGCGCTTCCTGGTGGAGCAGGGAGAGGATCACCCTAAACAGGGCGGCCGGGCGATTATCTGATGACGCAATAAGAGCAGCAAAATGGGTACATTTTGCTGCTTTTATCGCCACTAGGTAATTCTTAATATGAGATCTTACCAGTGTCCGGTCTGATTCAGAAAGACTAGCTCTCCAACTACTCTCTAGGCGTCTTTTCCAGCACTTCATCTCCCTCAGCTCCTCGGTAAACCAAGGAGCCAGGTGAGAACGGCGCCGGGTCAGAGGCCGCAAAGGCACGACTCAATCCAGAGCTCCAGCGGCCGCTCTATCCCAGGCGGCCACTAGATCTCCAGCCGAGGCATGTGCAAGATCCTCAGGGATTGGCCCAAGCTCCATCTGGAACCTATCGGGTTCCATCAGGCGCTTGGGGCGGTACCATCTTACCGGTTCCGCCTCCCTGCGGTGGGGTACCGCGGTTCGAAGGTCAAGGCAAAGGAGAGAGTGATCTGACCATGACAAGGGTCAGTGACTATGTCCCCTATCTCAAGATCACTCAACCACTGTCCAGAGACAAAAACCAGGTCCAGTGTGTTTCCCCCCCTGTGCGTAGGGCCATGAATTAGCTGGGTCAGGTCCATGGCCATCATGGAAGTCATGAACTCCCGAGATACCTCAGATGCCTCACCCATGGATGGCAGATTAAAATCCCCCATGACCATAAGTCTGGGGGTATCAACTGCCACCGCGGCGATAACTTAGTTAATTGAGTAGCTTGGGCAGGGCTGCAGCCACGTGGCAGGGAGCCAGGTACGTGATCAACAAGCCCATCTGAACCCCATGACCCCACTTCACAAGGAGGGACTCACAACCGGCCGTCAGAGGAACAGTGGTCTCCCTCGGCCTAAGACCTTGTCTAATAATAACCGCTACTCCCCGCCCCTCCCCTGAGGCCTCGGCTGATGGAATGCGTGGAAGCCTGGTGGGCACATTTCTACCAGAGAGACCCCTCCCTCCGGGCCCAACCAGGTCTCCGTAATACCCGCCAGGTCTGCTCCCCCCTCCTGAATAAGATCACAAATGAGGGGGGCTTTATTTACTACAGACCTGGCGTTGCACAACATCAGTCGAAGGCTGATCATTGTAGGATACAGAAAGCACCATGAGCACAATTTAATTTGGATGCAAGCTTTAGATAGTCAAATGTAGAAAATCTTCAGGAAAACCATTTGGACCCTGGCCAATGAAACAGAAAGAATTCTGGGAAGAAGAAACCAGTAACTAATCTGAGTGCAAGTAACTTCCATTCTTACTCCATTTTCTCCTTTACCATAAATTTTGACCTGGCATCTCGTGATATTGTATCAATAAAACAGAGTTAGGAAGGATCATAAAATAAAAGAGTTTAACTGTCATACATTCCTTGTTTTACTTTTAGGCAGTCCAACTTTAGAAAAGTGACAAAAAAGTGGTTAAAGAAGGGAGTGCAATTACTCCAGTATATTCCAGATACTATTTCATTTGTCTTGCATATAAATCCACCATAGCAATATAAACATTGCTAAAGATGTCTGTCATATTTTTAATGATGATTTATGAGCCAAAACATTAGTTCAGGGTACCATGAATTATTATGTAAATATCAGATTAGGAAGATATAAAAGAACTCATGCTGAAGCTACTACAAATATTTCAACTAGACAGCTTTTTGCAATGGAGGTAGTTTTATCAAACAATTACTTTACAAGCCTTGATATAAATATGTGTTAGTTACCCCATAGTGTGGCTGCTGTACCATGGTAGACTGATTTTCCTTTTGAGATATTTTTATTAACTGTAATAAAATTTGTGTTTTAATAAAAAAAGTGCCTCAGACAATGATTTGAGGATAAAGTTATGTGTGAGAGAAATGTATGCCATGATGTGCTTCAAGAACTCTAAATATGTTCTATAAAGTGCTAAGATAATCAGTGAGCTGAAGCAGATATACCACAGGTTTCTCACTAAACAGCAGTTGCTCACAATCCAGTGATAAATCCTTCAGGCACAGACAGATGTCCTTAATGCTCTACCTATCTGTGAGCAGATCAAAAGTTGGATGCCACTGTTTACTAAACAATTATGCATGGAGCAAGTTACATTTCTTAAATATACATGTTTTCTTATGCCAAAGTATTTTCCACAAAGGGAACCAAGGCTACTAGCCTTTGCAGTTTATAGTAAAAATCAGCTCATATGTGCCAAACAAAAGCCATATTTCTTAATGGCTTCAAAATGCCACTAGTGAGGAACTAAAACCTTTTTCATTTTTAATAGAAAATTCTGTACATATTTACTCATAAGGAAATTTATCTAGTTTAACAGGGCTACTCTCCTAGTGTTACCGCAAAAAAAATACTATTTTAACAATTTGTGTAGGATACATACAGGATCATTGGGCCATCCGACTAATATGCTCAACACTGGCAGGCAGAAGCTTTCAGGTTCTAAAACATTTTTGACTTTAGCTGCCTAAACAGAGAATAAAGAGTTTTCTAAATGTAATCTATTGCATCACATTCCTTTCCTATTGTTCTTTCCTTACAATGGTAATTTCTGTTGCATCTAAATTGTACTGTCATGTTTTATGATATTTCAGGTTCACAATGAAGAATAAATATACTTTCCTTGAATAACTGATGGTTGGAATAGAGTTCACAAAGAAAGCACTCATCAACACTGAAGCAGAAGAAAACTGATTTTTAATTAATAAAAATCAACATCTATATACTGCTGTTGTCCTTGCTCTATACATTTTTCAAGGCTTGACATAAAAATGTTTTGTTCTGTTCATTATTTTGCATGTTGAGATTCATTTAAAATATTGGAGAAAAGGGGCACACTTCAGTATAGAATACATTTTGAGTAATCCCTGCTGAAATTAATGGAAATTGCTCAGCAGCTGTGCTTTCTTTCAAGTTCTTGCCTCTTTACTAGCCTTATGAATCACATCACCAATTATGAACGAACCAGAGGTGATCAACAGCTTAAGGTCATGGTGATTAAAAGCAAAAAAAAATGTTTCAGAAAGTAGTAAAGCAAACTAAATGATCCTGAATCAAGCCTAAGTGTTTTGGTAAGGTAAATACTTCAAGGATAATCATACATAAAGATAGATTCCACAAGAAGAATGATTAAAGAGCAACCTTAAGTAATGTTCGATTGTATAAATGACCTCAAGTACTATAGTAGTTAAAATATGTTCCGATATTGTATTCCAGTGGGATTTATCTCCAAGTTTCTCCTCAACATTTTGTTCAGCAGAGCTTCAGATCATCTCTGACTGGTAATAAATAAGCCAGTAACTAGAAGAGAAACATCAGGAAATAGCTCATCAGTGTTACTAATTTTATCATATGAGAAAGTGCTAGATATTTCTTCCTTTCATGTCAGTTCAACTAAGACCTTTGGACAGAAAGGACATAATTAATGTAGGTCCTTCTTACAATACACATGGATATTACAAATAGGCTACCACTATAATTTCTTGTTCTAGAAGGTTGCAGAGCTCATTACTCTTATTTTTGCTTCATCATCATTTAAATTTAATAATAATAATCCAACTTTCTATTTCCTGGCCTTGTTCCCCCAACACTATTAAACCAAGGAATCTCTGATAATTAATGGGTTTCGGCTGCAACAAACATGCTAACTATATTTAAAATCACTATTTGGGAAATACAGTGGTTTTATTTGTTTTGTCCAAAAAATATATGATATTTCATGAACCCTTAGATGTTACTGAAAAACTATCACAATATCAGCCCTTCCTCTTTGACCAGGCAAGTAGTACCGGGTAGTTGATTCGAAACAAATGAAGCAGGGCAGCTCTGGAGAGTCTGATTCAGATTTTTAATTCTCACACATTTGCCCTATACCACCATAGTCACTCATTTCTCAATTTTTTGATTACCTCAAAAACACCCTATGGAAAAACAAAAGCATAAACATTCCTTGCAAGCCAAATGTAATTTTAGTAAGAGATAAAAGCAACAACAAAAGAAGACACCCACAAGCTGCACAAATTCCAACAGAGGTCAAAAGAAAACCCATAAAAGTAAACAATAATGGGGAAGAACATTAACAAGTGAATCAGAGCACATGCCCAGCATTTAGACTATTACATAGGCAATTCTGAATGCACAAGTAAATCAGCAAACTTTGAGTTCCTTCGTCATCTATGCCAGGCACAAAGGTGGTGCTTCTAAATAGACTTTATCAGGCTGAAGGAAATTACAGTCACTTTTATAAACCCAGAATTTTTCAGAACAAAGAATTTGCTCTCTTCATCACAGTTGATCCAGATATCAGTGGGACTCTTACAAGGCAAACTAGGGCCCTTGCACAACAATACACCCCTATAGTTCTCATGGGAATTATGAATGCAAGTAGCAGTTATGAATACAAGAGGCATCCAGAGCTAAAACCTGATTCCATCTTGAGGACTGAATGTAAAAAAAAATGCCACCTTAGTTTTAAATATCCAAATGCCTCTCATACAATAATGGCTATAATAGCTGTTGGAGTTTCCTTTAGTTTATATTAGTCAATGTTGTTCTTATTGTACTATTATTGTTACATTACTAGTCATATTTCACCAATTTTTTTTAAAAGAAGTGAAAAGGGGATGCTCCAAAACACACTTATAATTGGAATCCCTCTGCCCATAGACCTGTGAAGGACCCTTGATGTCCATCATGACTTGAAGCATCATATAATCATAATATTACTTCCTATTATAGAAATTGGATTCATTTTCCTCCAAGCCCAGGATGCGTATGAAAGTGAAGTTCAAAGCAAATCCCATTTAACGGAAGCCCCAAATGATATTTTCTTTTTTCCCACCTTGATAACATCAATCAGGTAAAGCTTATTTAGTAGGCACATATCTTGATTATCATTCAAGAATGAAAGTCAATCTACTGCCTTATCACAGACATAGTCCTGTCATGCTACATAGGATACATGGTATTCAGGGGGCTTTCTTCTGGCTAATTGGGACTGGCCTAGCTTCTGCTGAGTCCTTGTGGTAGTTGAAATCTTTTTAGGTTTTAGGATTATGGATTTAGCTCTTTAATCTTGATGTTTATTTACTTTTAGAATACATAAGATTATTTTAATTATAGTATAAGAAGTACTAGGTGCTTTGTCCACGTTAGAGTCATCACCGGTTACAATGCTTGCAGGAAACATGTTTGTGTTCCCATAACACAGCTGACTAGAAAAAGTTAGTTGAACTTGTATATGATGACATGTTTGGGGGTATTTGTAATTCTGCCAAGATTATTTGAAAGTCCACTAATCTCTTGTTGGTGTTCTCAAATTCAAGCCCTTCCCTGGCCCAGCTAAATATGATGTAAGAACAGAACCTGTTAGTGAATTCTGAATACAATGAATGACAAAAGTATAGCCCTGTCACAGAGTTTTATTTTTCTTGTAATTAACTGAATTGGCATAAATGTATAATCTATTTGCTACAAAGAATGGCATTTTTCATTATCCTGGCTTTGTATTAAGACACACACTATAATGTTAGCTTCAGCACTTTAGCGGTACTTTTTCACTCAAAGTTATACCCTTCACATTGACAACATAGGCACACAATGGCAAAGATTTCAATGCTTTATTCTTAGTAATTGACAGAGTAATTAAAGTTTTAAGGAGTGAAAGTGTTCTCAATACTTCTAAAAAGACTAGGAAAAGATGAGCACCTCATCTCCAGTTTTTAGCTGAGCTTATACCAACCTTCTTCATACAAAAGAGTTTTTGATAGAATTAATTCAAACTTTGAATCTGCAATAATTGTAAGTTTCTTCATTACAATTTACCTAGTTGGGGTTCAGAGAACAAAAGCTGCATACATTGTTCTGCTACTAGCCAGAAATTCTACAAAAAGAAGACCTGCTGTTAGGATCAGCATAATAGGACCCTATGTTCAACTTAATAAATGTCTCAGAACTCCCACACTGGAAAAATGTGTTGAATTATGTGGTTCTGTATGACTGATTGACATATTGCACTAAGCCATCAAATGTGCTTTACAAATCACAATGGCTGGGTGCATACGGTACCCTGTGCCAAACCTCAATAAAACCTCATGATGCATGATGCCCAGTCAATGCTAGCAAAAATATCTATTTCTTTCTGGTGTTTTGAAAACATAAGAGCAAAATATTGGTCTGGTAGAAAAGAAATAAAACCAGTACTTGAACATTTAACACCAGGGCCTGGTGGTTCAGCAGACTGATAGCATTGTGATTAACACCAGCTGTCTGCAATTACTGTAAGTTCGAATCTCACCAGGCTCAAGGTTGACTCAGCCTTCCATCCTTTCTAAGGTAGGTAAATTGAGGACCCAGTTTGTGGGGGCAATAAGCTGACTTTGTATAAATATACAAAAGTATGAAAGCTATTGCTTAACGCATTGTAAGCCACCCTGAGTCTCCGGAGAAGGGCGGCATATAAATCAAAATTAAAATAAAATAAATATATATATATTTTAAAGAACAACTAATATATTGCAACTATTGTTTAAAATTTAAGAAATAACCTTTTCCCTAGGTGTTTTTACTACTTACTATGAAAAATACCATTGCAGCTTTTTCATTTATTTTTAAAGATAGAACAAAAATTAACGGGATTCAGATATATCTAGCCGTAACAATCACTTGCATCCAATATCATATTGCTATTGTTTTCATCCTAATCTCTCTCAGAGAGGAATTGAGCATACTACCATGAGACTGTTGGAGGCAGATGAGATATAAACAAACACGCAGATAATGTTTGAAAATGGACCATCTTATGGTCAATTTTGTGCTTGGGGAAAGTACTGCAAAATAGAATAGAATAGAATAGAATAGAATAGAATAGAATAGAATAGAATAGAATAGAATAGAATAGAATAGAATTCTTTATTGGCCAAGTGTGATTGGGCACACAAGGAATTTGTCTTGGTGCATATGTTCTTGGTGTACATAAAGAAAAGATACATTTGTCAAGAATCATAAGGTACAACACTTAATGATGATAGGGAACAAATAAGCAATCAAATCCTATTAGAAAACAGTCAATATAAATCTTAAGGATACCAGCAACAAGGTTACAGTCATACAGTCATAAGTGAGCGGAGATGGATGATAAGAACGATAAGAAGATTAATAGTAATGCAGACTTAGTACCTAGTTTGACAGTTGAGGGAATTATTTGTTTAGCAGAGTGATGGCATTCGGGGAAAAACTGTTCTTGTGTCTAGTTTGATAATCACGATGTCATTGGTAATTTATTATTATTTTGTTTATGTGCCTCAAAAAGATATATTTCACAGGAATTGGCAGAGCTAATATAAAATATTATACTTAAATATTATACGAAGTACAGTGTAAATAAGCTTGGTAGAATGATGAAAGAAAGAGGCTATAAAGAAAAATGCATATAAGAGAGTAAGTGCAGCAAAGCTTGAGGAGTAGAGAGACATATTATATTATATAATATGTATAATGAGACAAAAAGATACTTGGAAAGAATGTGGCCACAATAGCAATGTTTTGCTTTGCTTTATTTACATTTGAGAATGCTATATAAGCTACAGCACATTAGCATAGATATTTTTCTTGTACTGTATTTTGTTTTATGCTGGCCATTGATTGCAATATGTATTTATTCTGTGTTGTTTTGATTGTTTTATTGTTTGATGCTTTTATGATATACCAGAGTCACTGGTTATGATGGGCAGCTAGAGAAATTACGTAAATGAAACAAATAAAGTAAGCTAAGTTTTTTTTTTAAATGCAAAGCTATTATGATGGGTTTTTTAAAAATAGTTTTAAAAGATTTTAAAAGAAGAACATTAAGGGAAGACTGCAGAAGAAGGAAAGAATTAAAGTAATGGAATGGTTTGCTATTAAAATGGACTGGGGGAAAACGAAAACAAAATATTTAGAGATTACTACAGGAATTATAGTCATATGTAGGAACTAAAGTTGTAATGATTGTTAGTCATCAAGAAGAAATAGACAAAAAAAGAAGTGAAATGCTGTTGAAAAATTTGAAAATGAAAACAGTTAAGGTATGAGTGTAGTTTGACTACAAAGGAGCTGTTTGACTTCTTCATTGAGAGTGTGAAGACTGCATTTGTCATTGACAATTAAAGATGCTGCTATTGTTCTTTATACAAAGAAAAACATAATGCTGGAATGGAAAAACGACTGAGGTATTAGTTTGTTATGTATCTGGAAAACCTGGATATAATCCTTACTAAAATGGTTCAGGGGAGAAAAGGAGCAAAATTTGGAAAATGAAATATTATCTTATGCAAGAGAGAAGAGTATGTACCAGAGTGTTACTCTTTAGCACATCATCAAAAATGGCTGATTATGAGAAAATATTTTTTTGTGTGTTTGTTGATTTAGAGAATCTGTATGCTAAAGTAAATAGGTTTGAATTATAGTACATTTTGCATAAACATGGTATTGGAGTTGGTTCCGGATTGTGATAAATGATAAAAGTAAAACAAATCTGAGAATAAATGCAAAGCTTAGCAAATGGTTCACCACCAAACAAGGAATAAGACAAGGATGCACAATGTCGTTTGATCTCTTAATGTATTTATAGATCAACGTATAAATAAATGGTTCTGATGACATAAGAACAATGTGGGTTTGAAACGGGAAAGTGTGTGTATCTTTGTATAAAGGTGACACTGGGCTGCTGACTGAAAACTCCAATAATTTGCAAAGAATGTTATGTAGCTTGTATGATAGTGCAAAAACAATCTATCAGCAATCAAGGTAATTATGCTTGATATGTTTGAAAAGAATGGTGGAATATTATGTACAAACGGTGAAAAATGAAAGCAAGCAGATGAATTTGTGTACCTTGAAAGAATTCATGATGGGGGAAAAAAAGAAGTTGTTAAATATTTTAACAACTGAAATCACTGATAGAAACTTAGTGGAGAGTCTGGAGTCTGGTGGGAGGAATGACTATTTGTAACAAGCAATAGTGGCTGGGTCTAAAAGCAATTTGTTATATGGAAATGAAAATGAAAATTATATATGTCAGAAGAAATGGTAAGATGAATGTAGTACGTTAATTAGTTGATTCTGTTTCTGTCAATAATCAGCATAAAACAAGATGCAATACAATAAAAGCACCCATGCTATGATAGCATTTTCAAACAGAAATAAAATAAAATATCAGAGTATCAACACTAAATCAATAAAGCCGTTTCCAAAATATGTTATAAATATTGCTTGAACAGAAAGCAACAAAACAGTAATTTAAACATGTAGTATAATATATAACAAATTTAAAATACTAGGGTTCAGTTTCTATAATCTGACAAGCAATTAAGTGGTTACTGCCTATTGGACCCCGCAGGCAATATAACAATATTTAGAGACATTCAGGGGAACTATATTTCTTCGATGAAACAACAAATCCTGAACATATAATGAGTCTGGTTGCCTTGGGTGATTTATTATTAGAGGCTTTTTACAACATGCATGAATATCCTATAAAAGCGTCAGGAAGGGGGAAAACACAGCAATGGACTGAATATTTGTCATACGCAACCATTATATACAGGTAATCGTCACATAACGTGTATTTGTTCTGCCCATTTTGAAGTTACATTGACACTGCAAAAAATGGACTTGCAACCAGTCCTTGAATTTATGACCATCGTAATGGCCAATAATCAGATGATAAACATTTGAGCCAGCTCGCATTTACAACTGCCCCTGTTCTGCGTCCACTGTTGCCCCTTCGTTGCTTTTCTTGTCTCCCCTTCACTGGACTCATCATCCTGGACATCCTAGGGAGGTACCATAGTTCTGAGACTTTTTGCCACACGGGTTTTGCAGCTGCTTGCACCTTCCATATCCTCCGTCATTGCAGCAACCTCTCCCAACTCTGCCATGCCTCACTGGCTATCTACACATCCTCCCCCAGCCTGTCTGTGCTTGTGCTGCACCTCATCAGTCACCCATATGCCCTGATGCACCCTTCCCCAGCCCATGTGCACTTTCACTGTGCTTCACTGGTCACTCAAACCCTCTTGTGCACCCTCCGTCAGCTCATCTGCCCTTTTTACAGCACCAGACACCCATGCACCCTTGCACAGTTGGTAGCAGCCACTTACCTGTCTGCTGGCCTGCTTGCAAGCCACCGGGGAATTGGAAGTTCCTACTGACTTCTCCATTGATTTTTGTTGTTGGAAGCCAGCCAGAAGGTGTGTGGAAGTCCCAATTTAATGACATACAGTGATTCATTTAACAGCAGCAACAAGGACTGCAGGAATTGCTGATGCTAGGTGATATGATCATATGATCATATGATCTTTGTGACTTCACTGATTAATGTTAGAAATTTCAGTCCCAATTACCAGTGTTAATCCAGAATTACCAGCATACAGTATATAGAAAAATCTTAGTTCCCTTCCAGAGTAGACCATTTTTTCATAATTCCTATCTGAACAAGGAGAAGACTTGAGATAGCCCACAAGTACTAGAGACAGTTGCTCCTTGCAAGGAGACCACAAGACAGCAGTCTCCAGGGGGCATGGGGCGGGCGTTAGAGCTCTGGAAGAGGGGAGAAATCATATACTTTCTTATTTTTTCAGTTTATGTTAGTTTTCATCTTTGTAACTACAATTTTTAATAAGACTACATAATAAAAAAGAAAAAAAATAAGAGAGATCAGTCCCACAGAATAAATGTTTTATTGGTGTATATACTATTACACACCAATAACTGTTATTTATTGTAAAGTTTAAATTTTAATTAAAGAATAGCACACAAGACACATTAAGGTATCCAAAAATATTTCTCAAGGGTTTAAAGCATAAGAACTCTGTTTCTGCATGATTTTATATGTATGTCATACAAAAGTTGCCTTTGGACTTTTGCAATAAATATTTTAATTGCTGCTAAAATATACAAAACTCCCTGAAAGCTATAAAAGGTTTGAACAGTCAACACGGATTTTTGTTCATTCTGTATAACTTTATCTAAGTAGGCATTCCAGTCTTCTGCAGGATAGAAAAATATACCCTAATATTTAAACAACTGCCCTGGCACAACTCATTGTGATAAAATGTTGATTTGACTCAGTGAAGAAAGAGAATGCCCAAAGAATATAAAAAAGATATTTTAGTTCTGGGAAAGAAAAAAATGATAGAAAATTAAAACAACTCCACCTGAATAATGTTGATTAGGGGGCTGTTGTGGCTCCGTTACCAGAGCCTGTGTCATCGTCAGGAGAGGACTCCGAGAGTGAAGGGGAGGAGTTGGCAAGGCCTCCCTCTCCAGGACCCTCCTCTCTGGCAATGCCTTCGGTGTCCGTCGAAGGGCAAGAGATAGGGCCAGGGCCAAGCACGTCCACGCAGCCACAGATGGACAGTGATGAGGGTAATGAGTCTTGGCTGGACCCACGCCAGCGTCACAGAGATAAGCGCGCGCAACAGAAGAAAGGGCGTGCCCGAGATTAGGCTGAGTCACTGGACCACACCCCACAGGATATAAAAGGGAGCGTGGTGGCCAGTCAAACCTTGTGACGAACAAAGCTGAAAGCTTCCATGCCATTCTGCATTGCCGGACTTTTGCTTTAAGACTTGACGGGATTATCTCTGGACTTGATTGTAATTATTGAGCTGCTTTCCTTTGATGTATCAGAAGTGGGGAGAAGTTATCTCTCCTCTTTGTAAATAATAAACTCTTGGCAGGCAGCCATTAGGTTGTTGCCAAGTTCCGTTATCATAAGGAAAAGGATTTTGCCGGCTGGTTTGGTCTTTAACTCCTGAACGTCTGTTGGTGTGTGTGCGTGGGGTTGTGGACAGAACAGGGGTATGGTTATATCTCAAGATTGATGCCAGCCCTTCAAGTCTGGCAAGGTCAAGAAGTAGAAGTCTCTAGAATTCTTGGGACATGCTCGGAACATACCAGTGGTGGATTGCTACCAGTTTTCCCTGGATCGGGCGAACCAGTAGCAGCGGCGGGAGGCTCAGCCACCCGCCCGGACGTCTCACGCCCATAAGGGAACCGGTAGCGGCCGAAATTGAAACCCACTACTGGGACATACATACTTAGGGTATGATAACAGAAACTGGGAACCCTGGTTTCCAGCATTCATTGAAGTTGAGGGAAGGGGAAAAATGAGTTTAAAAGAAACTTCTCAAACAAAGAAAATCCTAGTGTAGTGTTCTGTGATCCGTTTAAAAAAATCCTTAAAAAGTAATTATTGCATTTTATCCATGCAATAAATAAATAAAATAAATAATTTTATTTCTATACCGCCCTTCTCCTGAAGGACTCAGGGCGGTGTACAGCCTATTAAAAGCACAAAGACAGACATCAGTTAAAAATAATTAAAATTATTAAATAATTTCGGCTCAGATTTAAAACCCCAAAAATTTAAAACACCCAATTTAAAAATCATTACATTGATAGCCCGGCTTGGTGGAACAGCAGGGTCTTGAGGGCACAGCGAAATACACGGAGGTCGGAGATCTTACGCATTTCCGGGGGCAGTTCATTCCACAAGGCAGGGGCTCCCACAGAGAAGGCCCTCCCCCTGGGCGTCGCCAGCCGACATAATTTGGCTGATGGCACCCTGAGGAGACCCTCTCTGTGGGAGCGAACTGGCTGGTGGGAGGCTGTTGGTGGCAGAAGTCGGTCTCAAAGGTACCTGGGTCCTATGCCAGGAGCGCTTTAAAGGTGGTGACCAACACTTTGAATCGCACCTGGAAAACCACTGGGAGCCAGTGCACCTCGCGCAGGAGGGATGTCATGTGGGAACAACGGATTGCGCCCATAACCACCAGCGCAGCTGCATTCTGGACCAGCCGGAGCCTCCGAGTGCTCTTCAAGGGGAGCCCCATGTAGAGAGCATTATGATCACATAAGAGATAAAAGACTAAAAGAAATAGCTCATTTCTTCATTAATTCATTAATGCATAATGACACTATTATATGCTAACAATGATAGAGACTCGGTATGGAAACACATTAGTATGGATGTTTAAAGGAAAGTACTGTTTTAAAAGTCATATATGTTGCATTTCTTAGTCAGCCTTTCCCTCCGTTTTCTCAGCCCCCATCCCACATGGATATATAAACCTGAGATAATTCTGCATTTTTACTGATGTCTGACCCACCAACAAATGATCCACAGTTATATTCTTCAATGATTATAGACTTTCTCATAGATTAATTTTGGAAAATTCCTTCTCTCATTATTCTTCCTTTATCACAACAGAACACATGCATTCTTGACAGCATTATATAAAGCACATGCTGGGCACAAGTACTACTAATATAAGTTATTCCAGTTGTATTAAATGTGCAACAATTCGCTTTTCTTGATGGTAACTGAATGCTACTGATGTATTGAGTTATATTATAACAACAGCTGCTGCCACTCAGCCCTTATATATCCCCGAGGGGTTTCTTTATGAGGGAGAGCTGCAGAATTTTTATACTTAGGTTTTTGAACCAGCAGCCAATCCTGTTTGTAGCAATGGCAGAACACATTTCTTTCAGTGAATTGCTTTTGTCATTTCTAGAAGAATAAAGCCAAGAGGGGTACAGTCTTCTGTCAATTGCCTGGTACATTTTGACAAACTAAAAGGCAATATGCATCTGGAAAGCATTTACAAAAACATGATGGCAAACTTCTGCTAGAATCATTACTCTGAATACGTACTGTCAATTGGAATGATGAGCTTTGAATGCCATTGGGTACATAATGGGCATTTTAATAGGACATATGATGGCGATTCAGCCTCTTTATCTGAACACAGGCCAGCTTTGAGACAGAAGGTTAGTGGGTTTGCTCATTGTCATCATAACGGGTATTGTACAATTGGTATATATATATTTGATATATGTATATCGAGAATATCAAGGGATAATTGGGGGGAGGCTTTTAGAAACCAATTGGAACTGCTTTCCATTATTAGCTGATTCAGGATTCTCATGTTATTCTATTTTATTCTCATATTTACGGTATTTCGTTTTTATCATTGTTCTTAGGCTGTATTAAAATAAATACTAATACTCTAATCAGGTAATGAAAATTATCTTAAATGTAATTGCTTTGATAATGCTATATTTTTCTAATTTTAAAAGCAATTTCTTATGACAGGCACAAGAGAGTTGCATCATTCCTTGTTTTAATGTATGTACCCATTTTTGGATCACAACTAGAGCAGCTGATGAAATTTGTAGGTCCTCTGTACTTTTGGTTTGTTTTGGTTCAAAGGCAGCCTTGAGACAGCAACTGCAGTGGTGGGTTGCCCCCGGTTTGGAGTGGTTCCCAAGAACCGGTAGTAAAACCGGCGGGAGGCCCTGCCCACCGCCCCAGATGTCATTGGCGATCTGCACACGCGCAGAAGCAAGGCACACAATCCCATTGCAAACCAGTAGGAAAGGTAAGTAGAACCCACCCCTGACCATAGGTACTTTCTTAGTGCCATCATTTCCACTCTCCGGTCCCCCAAAAGCAAATTGAAGATAATGTGCAATCGTATTCATTAACATGTCAAAGTATGAGTGCACCATCCTAATCTGAAGAAACTAAATTCTTCCATCCCTATTCATTACAAAACAGAAATAAATTATACAAAATATATGCAGGTTAGTAGGAAAATATCTTGGGAAATGACATGAAGAAAAGTATATAACCATTTGAAAAAGGTTATAGATTGTTGACTAGTTTATTAGTCACTTCCCACATTCTGCTAATTGTACATGATTTGGATGTGTATGATTCTATTCCATAAATGACATTGTTCACAAAACAAAAAATGTAGAAGTTAAACCTGGACAAATTCCAATGTATATTTTAGTCAAACAATGGTACTTTGCATTGTGAATTCTTTGTACACATTTTGTTCATAAATCTGCTCTAGAGATCTTTGTTTGTGGAAGATGTGCATTTTCAGAAGGAGCAAGGGTGGTAAAATGACAAAGCATTGCAATATAACCCAAGCTCCATTCCTTGTGTAAATCTACCATGACATTCTACAACAATATGCCAAGGGCAGAGTTGATTAGACAATGCAATTTTGTCAAAATTTCAGTTAGGAACAGATGCCTCTTTATACAAGAGGGAGATGGAATCTGTTGCATTAATGGTGTCTGTTGGTAGCTGAAAACTTTTGAGTTCATCCATTGTTAAGTGCTTCTCACAGTGATGTGAAGTTTTGATCATACAAAGCAAGCTTCAATTACTTGAGAGAGTCTTATTATAGTAGCCTCTCACAGCTATTGTGAGACCTCTGCTGTTTTCCTAGTGAATATATTGAGGATCTGGTAGAAAAAATGTCCACTCATCAAACCATTGTTAACCATGCCTACTTGTGTATCAGAGCACATATTTCTTTGGTAGGAGAGGACAAATATTTCAGAGGCTTTCTAAAGTGGAATGCTGAAATGAACAACTAAGAATATGATATTGTTAGAGAAAAAATGGATTTCTCAACCATGAGTCATGTAGGCAACTCTTAGGCAGAAATAGATTAGGCTTCATAAGAGAAAGTTTGTTTGGCAATGGACATGTGAACTTTATCAGGAAAGCTTTAAATTAAACTGGAATGGGAAGGAAGGTTCAGAGAGTCATGAAGATAGCCTTGAAGGCAATATCCAGAAGCCATTACAGAAACATTCCTTAGGCTCTGGGAAAGGAGATAGTGTTAGGGAAAGTTGCAGGCTTCTTCTGTTTTGACCCAATGGAATATAATAAGAGAGAAAGAAGGTGAAAAACAATTGGGTTTGCAAGATGCTGATACTTATAGCAGGGTCCCTGACCTGTGGGCCTGTTAGGGGTTTGCAACCAGGCCATGAAAATGAAAATGGCTGGTAAGTGCGTGCGTGTGCATGCTCATTTGCGCAAGCACCAGGTGAGCATGTGCACATGCTCCATTTAAGTGAGCGGCAGGCAAGCATGCACACCACTTGCACAAATGGAACTGCATGTACGCACACTTGCCAGCTGCTCACGCAGAACCATCCCCTCTCCCCCTCTCCTGCCAGTCTGCAAAACCAGAAATTTTGGAGAACTCTGATTTATAGCCTATCTCAACTAAATATAGTTCTAATCTAATCCATTTCCTGATATGGTCTAGCTTAAAGGACTGACAAACCCAGAGGCATAGATTCAGGTGGTGGAGTGCTGAAGATTAGGAATAAAGTTATCTATATACTACTAAAACTCTCAATGTGTTTATCTGTTTGTACCTTCAAGCCAAATAGTGCATTATACCACAATTTTTGAATCAAGGTGCCTAAATTCCACTAACTTAAAGAATGCATTAAAAATACAGGATCAATTATTCATGTGGAATTGAAATTTCCACAATGTTCAGTCCAGTTTTATTTGCAAAGTTTGCAAACCAGTTATTTACTGGTTTGGGTTAGGGTCAATCCCTTACAGTTCTGCATGGAAAAGTCAGGGAACTAACAATAACAGAATTGGAAGGAACCTTGGAGGTCATCTAACCCAAATACCTGCTCACGCAGGAGATCTATACTAGGGATTTGAACCGCCGAAATGCCGATCTTTCTGATAATGGTAATAATGGTATACGAAAAAGACAAAAACACTTCTTTGCATTAGTGTTCTATACTTCTAGTTATGAAAAATAAAATGTGTAGGTACAGGACTGAGGAGAGCTGACTTGGCAATAATGCATATGAAAAAGAATTGGAAGTAGACTCACCTACTTTTATTTGTAATGGACAAAGCAAAATTGTCAGTAAAATCTTTTGGGCTGCTTTAACAAAAACTTTGTGTCCAGATCATGGGTTTGAATATTCTATAATGCTATATACCACATAGTACTATATCCAGTTGCTGATGTGGAGTAATCATAGCAGGTTTATAGGAAAAATTGGTAAGAACAGTGAAAGCTAAACAGTTATGAGAAATGAGAAATAGTTAGAAGACCCAGATAGTGAGGTAGTCTAGAAATATCTACCAAGAAATCATGGGCAGGAGAGAGTGATTTTGTTCTCTGTTGAAACCAAAGTGGAACAAGGAACAATAGGATAATATTGAAAGAAGAATCAGGATGACTATTAAGAAGATATTTTTGACAATAAGAGTGATTGTCTTATTGGTAGACCTTTAGAAAGGTCTACCTAAAAGAGGAGTGGATTCCCTACTTTAGAGGTTTTCAAACAAGGGCTACTGGCCTTCCTTCAAACATGATTTAGTTGATTTTTATACTAAGCGTATCAGGGAACTAGATGACCTACAAGGTTCCATTCCAATTTATATATCCTGTCCTACTACGATGAAAAGTGCCAGAGGAGCACTACTAGGATGCTCTATTTGAAAACAAATCAGTGTAGACTTTCAGTATTTTAACTGTTTACAACACACTGGGGACTGTTTGTAACTCCTGTTTAAGACTTACTATCATTTGATCCCTAAATGGCTACCATTATAGATTCCTTTAATTCAAACACTGAATCTTAGATTCAGTTAGTTAAAGGGTTAAAGAAAGTTGCTGTTTGAGATTCAAAGAAGGCAGTGACCTAAAAAGCACAGAAAGCAGTATTAGCCCTATTGTTTCTGTTTCATTATCAGTCTTCAAAATACATGCACACAGGACAAAAAAGTAGCATTTGCTTTTCTGTCATGAATGTGAATGATATGTTATGGATTATCTACTTCATTCCTCTGTTTAGCAGCCCCTCTGTTTAGCTTACCACCAACTAAGTGCCATATTAACCACTCACTATCACTGGCTGGCTATCACTATGATCATAGTGGAGGAAAAGCCTGAAATCTGGAAATGATTTCTTAAATCAGATTCCAATGCAGGAGACAAGGTGTTATGTCAAAAAGCTCTGGAATGAAACTTCTATTAAAGATCTATGTTAGATCCTTATAAATATTTTTTTAAAAATAAAAAAAATATTAAAAAGTTCCGATTATTTGCTGGAAGTAAGAGCTAAGCACTCTAAATAGATATACAAAGCACAAAGAGACTACAGAATTTGTTCACACATTGCATTAAGCCAGAATGTGGCTTGCTTCTCTGTGACAGCTTTTAAATATTATTAGTTTCTATAGTCTGAACCACAATGTATTGCTTCACCTGATTTAGTGTACAATTAAACTATGGAGTCTTATTGCACATGATATAGAAGGGCTGCCTACTTTGTTGGTTTTTTAAATGTTAATTGGAAAATTTCATGTTGAATACAGATATTGATAACTGTTGATCAAGATAGCTGCAATATGGCTGTATTCTCACAACATATTAAACCCAGTACTATTATTTTCAAGGGATGAAGAACAATCCTGAATCATGCTCATCACATTGTTTTACATTGTATTAGCTAAAGTATCACAATGCCATATAAAAAGTTGTGAATGGTGTGATTTAGTAATCATATCTTAAGGCCCAGCTGTTATGCAAACACAGCCTGGATAATATCAGATTATCAGCAAGTTTATCTCTCAGTAGCCTTGTTCTTTAAGACTTCCCCTAACCTTCACCTCAGTTATTTCCTAGTACAATTTGATAGCTTATTAGTAACCTTAACTATCACTAAGTGTTGTATCTTTTTATTCTCGATGAATGTATGTTATTCTCCTTATGTACACTGAGAGCATATACATGATAGACAAATTCCTTGTGTGTCCAATCACACTTGGCCAATAAAGAATTCTATTCTATTCTATTCTATTCTATTCTATTCTATTCTATTCTATTCTATTCTATTCTATTCTATTCTATTCTATTCTATTCTATTCTTAATGGGAAGTCTGCTGAACCAAATTTTAATCTAATTTATCTGTGCTGTAAAACATTGGTTATGTTACAGTGCATAAAGACCTGTTTAACAAATACTCCAAATCTAAGATTTATCATTTAATTCTACCCGATTACTTTCTGTTAGTTTCTTTCTTCATACATACGCGTGGTTAAATTAATACAATTTACCCATTATCCCAATTTTGGGGGTACTGAATATATTCTGAGGGCTTAGATGGCACAGCTGTAAAGCGTAGGCATCCAGATCCGAGTTGCAAAATCTGAACCAATATCAGCTTCTCCACAACTCCACCTCAACTGCTCTTTGCTCCCTTGTACGGGTCGTCCGGATTACTGCAGCCCAGATCGGAGAGTTGTACATTTGCATTTGACTAAAATTACAGCTCCAGGCATCACACATCAACCACTCCGGTTTCCAGGCATGCGTTGTAAAATCCTAACGAGCTTTATAGAAGTGTTTCTCAACCTTGGTAGCTTGAAGATGGGTGGACTTCAACTCCCAGAATCCCCCAGCCAGCGCTGCTGGCTGGGGGATTCTGGGAATTGAAGTCCACCCATCTTCAAGCTACCAAGGTTGAGAAACACTGCCTTAGAGGATAATAAAGAATTAAAGTTGCCGGGTTCTAGCAACCACCCCGAACGTTCGCGCTCAGAACTGGAAGCCTTATACGAGAAGACGCCGCCAAGAATCACTTCGGGTGGAGCTGATTGGTCGGACCGATCACGGAAGGACCGCTCGGATTAAGAAGCGATTGGAAGGTGAGCGTTCGAGCAGGCGGGGTTTGTTTCCCGGGTGACGCGGGCGGCCTTGAGGCTTGCCAAGCGCGTTGTGCTGGCAACAACTTGGAAGCGGGCAGCTGCAATTGAGAGGTGTCATGGCGGCCGCCGACGAAGGGGACGCGACCGGGGAATCGGCGGTGGTGGAGCGCGGGCCGGGAGCGCTTTATCACATGTTTGTCATGATGGAGGATCTGCTGGAGAAGTTGAAGCTACTCAACTGCGAGGAAGACGCCGCGTTGCGGAGCCATAACATGAGGCCGCTTTCCCGGTAAGGCAAGCAAATGGGCCTGGTTTGTTGTGTGTGTGTGTGTGTGTGTGTGTGTTGTGTGTGTGTGTTGTGTGTGTGTGTGTAGGTTGGGGTGCCATAGAAGATAACACACACACGTCCTTTTACAGTTGGCTGAATACATTGTCTGATCCCAGTCAAGTAACTCTTTCAAGGGCTTTGTGGATTTATAAAGCTAGTTTTCACGTGTGTATTTAATTCAATGAGTGTGTATCGGGCTTTTCGCGTGTAAAGTTGGGGGTCGGAATTGTGCGTGTGTGAACGACCCCCTCAAGACTATCTGCACAGCAAAGAGGATTGAAGTTGTTTTCGAGAAGGGCTTCTTGGAAACGGGGAGTGTTTTGTGTTGCAGTTCAGTGTGTAAATAAACTTTCGACCGAGACTTTTTATTCAATGAGAATCCGGTGCTAAGTAAAATCAGACGCTTTTCTGTTTATGTGGGCCTTTCTGTATAGAGTTAAGAAAAATTAGGAAACTGACATACGCTAAACATACTGTGCTGTTTCAGAATAAGCAGTGGTTTGCAAATTGCAGAAAAATTAAGAGGAAGTCAAAAAAGAGAAAGATTTGATAAGGAAACATAAAAACTACTTTGCACAAATATTAATGTGCTCTATCTCTATATTAACTTGAGAGTTAATTTTGTGAAACCGCTTAGAAGTTATGACTGTCTTGCATGAAATTGTGCTGGAATAGTTGGTGATTTCTTCTTTGTTGTAGGGTATTTGTAACCGTTGAAAAATATAATATCAGATATATGACAAGCATTGTTCATTCATTGCAAAGAAACTTTTCCTAGAGATTCCTCCTTACAAATTCAAATTGTTGAACAGAATAAGTGGTTGTGATTCAATAGATAAAGTTCTTTGGGATAGAATGTTTTCTTCCAGACTCATTCTAAAAACGGAAAGTAATTATAAATTAATGCAGGTGAGAATAAATGAGAAATTTTTAGGAATGTCTTTTATATCGAACTGGTGATATAAATGTATGCAGTCTTTTCTAATACACATCTGTGTTAAGGCCACAGGATAAGCATGCATCAGGCAAATGTCTTACCTGTGAAGAATACTATTGGTGTTATTTTGAGAAGTCGCATATTCAATATAATTTTAAATTGGCAATATCCCTAGGCTCCTTTTTTTCTGAGTCTCTAAATGTACTCTAGGTCATGGGATTCTTGAGTAACTTTTTTACTTAGGCGATAGAGTTTTTGGGTAAAAAGCTATGTTATTAATAGATAATTAACAATGAACTATGGAGATATTCTCATATTGTAAAAACTGAGTCTGCCAGGCTATGGCTATTGTTATAAGCTTCTAAAATATGTGTTGAGGTGTGTAGTGTAAGTTCAAGATTGTATAATGAGTACAAAAATAGTGCCATGTTTCAAGACATTATTCTCATTAAATTCTAGTATGGATTAAATCCATCTTTAAAATACAACAAATACTTTTAATTTTAATACATATTAATTGGGTTTGCTTATGCAGTTTTTCTTATTGGGCAATAGTTTAAATGCTGCCAATAAAACTTTCTACCAATCAATGACTATATTTTTGTCATGCAAACAAAATTTATTTATGGTGTATATTGTTTATATGCTGTCGATATGGATTCCAGTTCTATTTTTGTGACTTGGGCTTCATATAATATTCATGTAATAGTCTCAGAATGTAGTCATATACATATTTACATAAAAAACAAGCCTTATTAATTTTGTCAGGATTACTTGAGTAAGATTAATATATTTGTGTCTCGACCTGCATTTTGGTCTCTAGTACAATTCTTTTTACAACATAGGAATTGAAATTAAAACATTTCCGACAGATGACTGTCCAGACTCTTTGCATCAAACAAAGCTTGTCATTTTCCTGAGTAATTGCTTCTACTGTCAAAGTGTTAGGACATTTTTCCTGACATTTAACTGGAAATAATCTTCAATCAGAGTTTGTATGTATTTTGACATTCTGATTTCTTTCAGCAACATATAAAGCTGACAACACAGTGTTTTTAAATCTCCAGTTGTAATTGAATATTTTTAATAAACAACAATTTTAAAATAATTTTCTATATTCTTAAAGATTTTATATATATATATGTATGTTTGTATGTATGTATATACACACACAATTTTGTTACAGATTTAAGACTAGAATATATGAAGATAGATTAATAGGTACATAAAGGTTGAAAAAATCAAATTCAACTAGTACAAACCTAATAAATGACGTAATAAATTATGACATAGAATACACATTATAAAAATCATTTCCCAAATGTTTTATTAATATACTTAATGTGAAATTGCATAATAGTGTAATGTCAAGGCATTAAAAAGGTGAAATAACCCCAATTTGGAGCTTTCTAATATTTCCTATATAGTCTATTGTATGAATTTCTTTGACAGAAATATAATTTACAGTAGATAATAGATATTTTGGAACTGTTCTCAAAGAAGCTTCTTCTGAAGAAATCCAAATCAATCTGAGAACTCAGAATAGAAAATACTAAGTTTAAAAACAAATCTAAACTGTTGTGTTCAGATCTAATTATCCCCTAAGATTAAGCCTCTAATATTAAAGCAGTCAGCAAACCAATAGGACCCAAATAGACAGATGAAATAGAGAGGATAAATGTTAACCTGCTGTTTGGACATAACAAAAGATCTTGTTAAAAACTAATTTAAATAAACGAGTATTTGCTGATCGTGAAGATATATGGAATTGAAAGTAAGTTTTCTATTATAGTTAGATTTGTACATTATTGTAATATAACTCATGCATTCATGTTATGTTGCATATTATGTTATAATGTATATTATAACTTTTTCAATCTTACTAAATAACATATTAAAATGTCTCCGCTTCTTCCGTCGGGACTTAAAGACTTGGCTGTTCCAACAAATGGGTTGACCCTGATCCTTGGGTTTTATTATTTTGATTGTTGTTTTAATCTGGATTTTAATCACCTTACTTTTTATTATTGTATGTTTTTAACTTGTGTTCGCCGCCCTGAGTCCTTAGGGAGAAGGGCGGCATATAAATTTTTGGTAAATAAATAAATAAATAAAAATAAATAAAATAGTTATACGTATTTTCTCGGGTCTTATAACAGTTCATATTTATATCAGAAATGATTAACCTTTTTCATTTTATTTGAGCCATTTGTGTTTCTGTAAGTATGCTGGATGCTTCCATAGAAGATCAGATAATATATTTTATAATCTGTTGAATAACTTCATACCTTTTGAATAGAGCTACTGCCATTTGTTATTATACAGTATGGCAGTACAAAAATATGGTAAATAAGTATAGGAACTGCTTTTAAAAGCTTTGACTTACATAATTTTTCTGTAGTGTATACATACAGTTGTGATGTAACATTCTGAAAGCACTTAAGGAAAATAGCACATATATTTAAAAAATTACCTCTCAGTGGACTATAGTATCTTAGAAGAAAAAAAGATTGGGGGCATAAATGATTGTACAAATAGAGAAATTTTCTTAGTTTTTAGAACTTTTTTTGTTCACCATAGGCATACTAATTTCTGCTTCTTTTTCTTTTAAAACAGGCATTATTTTGCATTGCCTATTAACCCAGGCGAACAGTTCTACATGTTTTGTACCCTTGCTGCTTGGCTAATTAATAAGGCAGGGCATCCTTTTGAACAACCACAGGAATATGATGATCCAAATGCAACAATATCTAGCATACTAGCAGAGCTACGGTCTTTTGTAAGTAAATGATTTACCATCTCTGAATTGTTTCGATCATTTCTATTAACATTGTAGACTGCAAAATAAGTGTTTTTTTTTACTTTTTAGAAAAATTATATTGACTTAAGAAAAAATGGATGACTGTGTATTAGTAGTGGTGAAACATAAGACAGTATTATAGCTGAGCAGCTAACTGATCTTGAAAGCTAAAAAGATTGGACCAGATTAATATCGGAATGGGACACTACTAAAGAAATGTGCGGTAGGGTGAACTGGAAAATAAATAATTACATTAAAAATCAGTGACCTGTAAAACTATATGGACGTTGATGAAATCACCAGGATACAAGCTTGATTGGATGATTGAAAAAGCCAAAGAATGCTTTAAAAATGTCAGTATGTCTTCCAGACCTTTGATTGTATCAATCATGTCAATCATGTCAGTAGAGTGTTCTTAGAAAAATTCTAAGCATATAATTCTATTCTGAAATCCCAGAACAACTGATTGTCCTGAAATATGTGAAATGTAGACACAGATCAGAAAGCCAGAGGCCAGTCAGAACATGGTAAAACGGAATGGGAGGCCAGTTGGCAAAGCAGTGAGAGTGTAAACTGTCCCTTTATTCTGTCTGCATATTGAGAGAATTTGGCTTGGAAGATTAGCATGGTTTTGGATTGGAGGAAGAAGGTCAGTAACCTGCGCTATGCTGATAACACTGAGAGCTGAAAATACAATGATCTGCAGGGTTTAGTAATGAAAATCAAGAAACACAATGAAGATAATGGACTAATAGGTAAATAATGTCAAATTTACGACAATAGATAGAGCAATCAACAGTAGAAATGACAAGAGATTGAAACAGTAGATATCTTCTGCCTTTTGGTATGGACTATCAACAAGTAAAACAACCATCAGTCCAGAAATACTCCACAGACTAGTATTTGGTAGAGTTCTAATGAAGGACTTGAAAAACCATATTCAGACGCCATGATGTGTCTATAGCTACAAAGATCAGAATAGTGCAGGCAGCGGCTTTCCCTATGACAAAAACAAGCTTTCCTTTGAAAAAGCAGTATATAAAGTGTACTGATATTTTTGATTGTTTTTAAAAAAAATGAATGTCAAAATTACTTTTAATGATAAAAACAATATCTTGGTGTTGGTGAAGACTCCCGAGGATATATGAATAGCTGAGAAAACAAGCTGATGGGTCATTAAATCAATCAGCCCAGAATTCTCTGTCAAGGGACAAATGACCAGATTCAAATTATTCTACTTGGACGCAGGAGGCTACGTGCCAGGGGTGAAATGCTCCCGGTTCGGACCGGATCACCCGATCTGGTAACGATGGCGGCGGGTGATTCTGAGAACTGGTAGCAAAAATCCCTGCCCCCACCCCCATGCCCAGCTGAGCCACGCGATCATCAGAGGCTGTTTTTTTACTTTTAAGAGCATTTTTTCTACAATGTCTTTGGCCGAAAAAATGCTTTTAAAAGTAAAAAAAAAGCCTATGATGATTGCGCAGCTCAGCTGGGATCGTCAGAGGCTTTTAAAAGCATTTTTTTCTGCAACCTCTTCAGCCAAAGAGGTGGTAGAAAAAAATGCTTTTAAAAACCTCTGACGATCCCAGCTGAGTTACCTGATCATCAGAGGCTTTTAAAAGCATTTTTACAACCTCTTCAGCTGAAGAGGTTGTAGAAAAAAATGCTTTTAAAAGTAAAAAAAAAAAAAAAAAAAAAAAGTTGGCCAGCCCACCCAGTTACATTACCCCACCACCACCAAGCCATGCCCACAGAACCAGTAGTAACAAATTTTACATTTCACCACTGCTACATGCTCATAGGCACCATTTGATAATTTTAAATTTTATACCATAAATATTGTTTTTTTAAAAAGTTGAAGCACACAGCATTAGTATCAAATAAATAAGCCGTGATAAACTAAGTTGTTATAGCAAAGCAGTTTGGCGATTACAAAGAATGTAAGCTAAAAGTGAAACTCCAAATGTCTTAACTCACAAAATTTACTTTAGCTCTCTGAACTAACTGCAGGAGGATGAAAGAATGATTGACAACATAATGAGAAGATTATCTCCTATTATTATTTAAATTCTTAAAATGGTCCTCACAAGATATGGCTATCAATGACTAGAATTAGAACTGAAGTAGCAGAAAATTATAAAGATGGAGGAAGCCAAGCAATGATTACAGATTTTTTTTTCTTTCAATCAGACTTTCACACCTAACTCTTCTTTAGACAGTGGTTCTATTACCCCAATTGAAGATATAGTGAAGTCATCTCATGACTGGTCATTAGGATTTCACCGTATGTTTACAATAGAGCCAGTTGAAACTGGAGTAAACCTAGCCAATTATCCTACTTTGGACACATTAAGATCCAGTTCTCTGGACAGTTTGTAATGCCAGAAAGGTGGAAGGAAAGGGAAGAGGGGGATGACCAGCAGCAAGGTGTGGACTCAATTATAGTGGCGATGGATGCACTATTGAAAGGATCAGATTAAGTACAGATTGTATTGGAGAAAATCTGATACACCAATTGATGCCACATAGTCAAGTTTGACTCAAATTAGACTTTAAGAAAGTTATAGAAATAATTGGTTTTGTATATATTTTATTTATGATAAAAGATCAGATACTAATTATACATAATCAGTACAAAAGATAAATACTATCAAACTATATTAAAACTTTACTGTAATTAAAAGAAATATGAATAATCTTATAATACTTGCTCCCTCCGAAACAGCAATAGCTATAGAATATGATTTAGCAATTGTTCTAAAGATGACTAGATTTAGATTTGTTAGTAAGTGGAGAATATGCTACTCATTCAAGGTGTGAGGAAGATGTTATTAAATATCTACCAAGCCATATAGAATGGGCAGCACAATAATGTATGAATAATTGTCTTAGTTTCTCCTCTAGGCATACACATAAATCCTCTTGCACTGCAATGTTAAATCATTACATCTGGCAAAAAGGGGCTTTTTAGTGAGGTGAATGCAGAATTTTAATTAGATAATTAACTGGAGTGAAAAATGTTCCAGACAAAACCGCCACCATATGGTACCAAACTATAGATGATAGCTCAGATCTTTTCTGATCATCAGTAAAAATTACACATTAGCTCAACTCATTATTGCTTTCTTAAAGCCCACGATACCAGGCTGAGAGTCTTTAATATCTTCAATCTTATAACACCATTTTTCTAAGTCAATAGAAAGTTATCCAAAAACAACCTGAAGACCCAAGGGACCGATTACTGAAAATCAATGTTAGCCAGAATTTTAGCTAACACCCTTCAAACAAGCCTCTAAAGCAGGTATTCCACATTCCAGATATAATAATGAACTGGAAATTCTGAAGAACTTGGACCATGACTTTTAGAAAGATAGATGATCCTGTTTTTCACGATCTTAAAACTCATCTATATAACAAGTCAATCCACCTATGCCTTAGAAATTTAGAGCAGAAAATATAATTATCTGTTCTGTTGCTAGCAAAATAGCCTTAGCAATCAATAGCAGCTCTTATTTTATGTGTCCAAGCAATCCACAATTGTAAAGTAACTTCCAAGATTTAAATACCATAATTTGCTCTATGCAAGTATTATTGATTCTCAATATTTGTAACTTGCATGTCTCGTACTACTTTTATTTCAGCATAACTGATGCTAAGTCTTCCCTATTAGCTATACAAAGCAAGAGTTGAAATGTTCTGGCTTACATCTATTTATGTTGTAGAAACATTTAAAGAGGTGTATTTGTTGTAATTTGTCCAATTAAGGGTTTTTTCATACTTTGTCCTATAGAATTTATGTTAATGTTGAAAACTGGGGGCCCATACCACCTTGCACTTGTTTGAATTGGGTCAGAAAATCATTTTAGGCTACAATATGTAATCTGAATTCAAGAATTTTTCTACCATCTGGTAATTAAAAGTTCAGATAGTCTTTGCTTAACAATCACACTTGGAACCAACAGTGTTATTGCTAATTGACATGGTTGTTAAGTGAGATATCTTGTGACTGACAAATTTACAACCCACTGCAGTTGTTAAGCAAAACACCTTCAGTCCTTAAGTGAGACCTCATGTGTCCATGACTTGCAATTTTACTGTTGACTCGTCCACTATTGGAATGCAGCTGTAAAACATGCAAATGACGATCATGTGACTGCAGGAAGCTGCAATGTTTGTAAATACCCACTGGTTGCATAATGCCCAAATTTTGTTCATTGCAGGCATGCTTTGATTGTCATAAGTGCAAGGACTGGTTATAAAGTTAATTTTTCAGCTCGGTCAAAACTTTAAACAGTTGCTAACAAGGCAGTTGTTAAGTGAGAATTTCCTGTGTTCCCTGAAAATGAATAGAAAAACTGTGGGCAAATATTCGTAGCCTCATATATTAGGACTGAGTTAGATGTCATTAGATCAGTAAAAGCAGAAAGAGTACATGAAGGCAATTAAAGCACCTTTTATTAAGATGCTGCAAAATGATGCACTAATCAAATGTTTTATGCATTCCACTCCAAACTGAATTTACTCAACCGGTAGATTGTCCTGTACCAGCCAGAAACCAGTTTCTAATATATATGACTAATGTATGATTTACTGATCTTAGTTAGAGACTAATTGGGTGAAATTTATCAAATCATCTTTCTTATCTCTGTAAATTAGCCCTATAATTGATTGACTGCATCCCTTGGGAATTAGTAAGGAGTGCTCAATTTGAGTAAATAAAGATGCTAGTACTGGAATCTGCATAGTATTTCAGCTAAATCCAAGTGTACTCTTATTTTCTGTACTATTTTCCAGTTGCAAAGTAAGGTCAGATATCTCAGAAAAGAAAACCAGATGCAGTTTGGAGATCAGATTTAATTATGAGTTATTTAATTTTAATCTCATAATATTCTTAGAAATTTAAACAGACACAAATTTGTGTTTCAATGACTTGCATCTGAACCAGCCATAATACAGAATTTAAATTATGGCTTGAGCTTGCAAGTGTATAAGTTTTCAGTAGCTTTTTTTTTTTTTTTTGCCTGTTCAGATTCATTAGTTGCTTCCTGTTTACATAGTAAAGCAGTCTCTCTTTATCTATGCACTCTTCCTTTGACAGAGTGACAACAATTTTAATGCACTTTGCAAACCCAGTTAAAATCATAATGTCTAATTCTGATTTGAAAGTGAAAGCCTGATTTTTCAATTTTGACAGCATATCAAATCCATGGCTAAATTTTCCTAAATTTCCCTAAGCATGTTTGGTTTGATGTAATGTATGAATTAAAACTGTGCTCTGGTTTGATTGTGCTCCATTACAATGAAAAATCTCTAGAAACCTAACCCAAATATTTTGAGATACTTTGGCTATCTCTTTTATTTTGGAATAGTGTATCCAGTTAGAAAACAAAATTAAAATAGTATGGATAATTATAATAGTCATGAGTTTGCTTGGTGCATTTACTTGATTAGTGTGCACATTGGGTTGAATTCTTATGATTTACTATTGGCAGATGAATGTATAAATTAAGTCCATTGAAAAGTGCTGTGTTTGAGTTCATGCAAACTTCATATTTATTAAATTCTCAACTTTGGGTGGCTCACAACATTCAAAAGAAATAAATTGCAATAAGCAAATAAGCCCTGAACACATGGAGATTCTTATATTTATACTTTTTTCTTAAACTTCACCTAGCAAGGCTGGCACATAAGAGATACAGGAATCACCTAGAAAGTCTGGCACACAGTAGATAAGATATCAAAGTGTTCTTAGTACATAGGGAGGTTCTTTAGGGACACTGGGTGGTCCCTGCCATCTCAGGACATTGGGTGTTTCCCTGGGACTTTCCAAAGCCCTGCAGGTGTCTAGAGATAATGATGCCATCTGTACATAAATACCTTCCAGGCTCTCTCCTGATTCTGGTCAAAACAAGTAACCAGCCCCATATGCCATATTGATGATATTTGGTGATTCACATGTACAGGTAGTTTCTTGTGACAAACTATAGAAGGTAGACAATATTATATGATTGAATGCTGCTTTATTTCTGTTAATAATGTTTACTTCTTCTTCAGGGAAGAACTGTAGATTTTCCTCCCTCAAAGTTAAAGGCTGGTTATGGAGAACAAGCTTGCTACGTTCTTGATTGTTTGGCAGAAGAAGCCTTGAAATACACATCCTTTAGCTGGAAAAGGTATTGTATCTTACTCTGACTGAAAGGGGTCTAAATAATCAGCTATATCCTGGGTCTTCTGAAGCTATCATGCAACCACTTTCTTCACAACCTTCCTAAAAAGGGGAAACTGAAACTGGACAAAAGTTGAATGATGGTCCCTCGAAGAAAGGGTACATCATTACTTTCCTAAGAGTCAGCGGACCTCCCCCTCCCTCAAGAAAAAAATTACATGTTCCCTCTCAAGCAGCCTTGAGTAGCCAGGAGGGGCACTGATCTAACATAGAAGTGGCCAAATTACTAGCTGTAGGAGCACATATACAGTAAACTTTTTTGTAACTGCCCATATTAACACATTTTGAATAGTATGTAGAAAGATATATCATTCTTATTGTAAAACATGCCTAACACAGAGTAAAATAACTCCTCCCCCTCCCAAAATCTATATAAAAACATAGAAAAGAAGAGTGAGCTTATAGCCCTGCTATTGTTAAGCTTTGAAAATATACCTGAAGAAAACTGTTTTCACAGTCAAAGTGTCAGCCTTGGAAGCCATATTAGGCCGGAAGCTTCAATGCTGCCACCTCCTCATGTGTGGGAAAGTAGGAGGAGGGATTTAGGAGAGGGGAGTTAGTAGACATAATAGCGTTCTTACTATTGGTCAAGGTCAGGGTGAGCCAGCATCTAGAGGAGGAGTGGTCAGGGGCTGGATTGAGGTGGAACGGACGATGATTGGAGCATGTGACTGAAAGGGGAGACGGGTTGGTTTTGGGAGCTTTGTATTATTGAAGGAAAGCCCGGATTTTTCAGATTCGGGAATTCCCAGATGTGCCAGTTTACCTATTGCTAGTAAAGAGAACTTTGGAAAATGCCTGCTTCAGTGTCTTTACTGGGAGTCGGGGTTTTCTGGAACGCTGACACAAAGTATCAGTAATAAGGCTAGATACATTTCTAGCAATAAGATGATCCAAAGCATGGATCCTGAACAGACCTCTAGATGACCCAACAACTGTCATTTTAAGAAGTTATTTCTTATATAACAACCAGGAGCCATGTCATAATGAAGTGGATTGAATGGTAGAAACCATTATCAGCAGGTGCTGACAATGGAGGTTAGTAAAATTAGATGTTAGGGTTGTTTTGTCTTAAATCTTATTAGTTAACAGGGATATCAGGTTTATATTATATAGTATGTGTGTGTTTGTATTTATATATTATGTATGTGTGTATTTGTATTCATATGTATATTTACATATATGTAAAATACGTATATTGATATCACTTTTGTATAACGGTTTTTAGTTGTTAATTTGTGATTTGGATCATATACACTAGTAAGGTGTGTGTGATAAACAAGAATTTCATTTGTTTATATAAAAGGCTTTACAGGAATAACCAGCATTTAGAATTAGGATTAAGTACAATGATGATCGGTGCCAGAGATCACAACACAACACTGTTTATTATTTGTAACTTCTGAGTGGTCCTCAAAGGCAGCCCCACATTCAGCATTATGCAGTCAAGTTGTGAGATGATTATGGTTTGGACCACTGTATTAGGATTTGCTGATCAAGATAGTGCTGCAAATGATGTACTAGTCAAACTGCAAATCTAGGACTATCCTCAAGTCATGGATTTATTTCTTCAGCGAAAGTACAACTCTGTCTAATGCTATCACTTAAATTATTGTTTCTAGACAACACAGAAGATCAGAGGCAACACTCCTATCTTACTAGGCTTTAGTCTTTTTGCTCCATCAGTTCCCTAACAACCTCCAGATGCTGAATCAGACTATCCTATTCAGCATCCTCTGAGTGGCAAAGTACAGCTCACTATCATCAACATATTTATAGTATCCTATTTATGCTACCTTATTTCAAAAACTGATTTTGTCTTCCACTGGTTTCATACAGATATTAAATAGTATGGAGAAAGGGTTTAGCCCGCTGGTGTCCCACACTGGAAAAACCCTTCTTCTCCCTCAGCTGCCAGTTCCCAGGATGGATTGAATAGGTTGGTTGAAAGATTTGCAAGGATAATATTAGCAACAAAATACTATTTTCTAATGGATCATGCTTGAATATGTTAAGTCTGGGCCTGATAAAAGACTACAGCATTCTGTACTATTGGCTGTAGATTTATCTAGTAAGTGATATCATTGCCCCCTATAATAGCAGAAGCTTGGAACAAAATAACCTTGGAGGCACTGACAATGAACACTGACAGATAACAACTAGTGCGTAGAATTTATTTTTATTTATTAAATTTGTTTGCTGACCACCTTGCCACAAGGCAACTCATTCTCTACTAGAAGCATGAAAGTAATCTCTTTATCTCTAAAAATTAGTGAGCTGTAGCAGCTCTTTTATTTCTCCAGGAAATTTGCCAATGCCATATTTGAGAACTACAACTAAGTTAATAATTAGTTCTGCACATTTTTTAGTAAGCCAAGTTTAATGGTGATTTCTCTTTGTGTACATAATCTTAACACACTTTCCCCCCTTCATTTTCTCTTTTTGCAAATCTGTTGATGGAAATTTTAGCAAGAAATATATGAAATAATTGCAGTGTTCACATTTACTAATCTTTGTTTTGCTATTTTGTATATACTGTATAAGGTTATATATAATCGAGTTCTCTGTCATTTATTGATTGTCTCATAATTTCAAATGGATCTAATTTAAAACGGAAGAGCCCATGATTTATTTAAGACTACATTGACTGGTGTTATTAGAAACTGATTCAAAATGCCTATCCAAATAAATTAAGAAAATTAGCAATTTTTAAATAATTAGAACATTTGTAAATACTAAGGGTCATCAAACTCAATTACATATACTTTCTTACGTAGATTTGACTAAGCAAAAGATAGAGAACTGCAGACAGAGAAGGGGGGAATCATGCACAATCATGGCTGCTTATATATGTCATCCAACATGTTTACATTTTAGACATTTTAAACATTTTACACATAGTACTTTTATTCTGTATGCATACAAGCATTTTGGGATAAGCATTTGAAAAAGTGAATTACAATTTTATTTGCATTGTTTGACTGGAATTGTATCCAGTCATTTTACTAATTATGGAAAAATGAGGCAGAAAATTTTCCATATCAGATAAATGTAAAGTTATGTTTTCAAAAGGGCTGTATCTTAAAATTCAAATAAATATCACTGTGACTACATAAGTCTTAGAGAATTGCATTTATTGCATTTATCTTTTAAGGCCTATGTATCCTACTGAGGAGCTAGAAGAAGAAGCAATAACAGAAGATGATGCTGAATTAACGCTTAATAAAATAGAAGAAATAATTGCGGTAAGTTTATGTAACTTGTCTTGACTGATTGCCACTATTCTGAAAGAAAGAAAAGTATGTTTTCAATAGTTCAGTTTTATATGTGCACTCAGAAAAAGACAATATTTAGTGCAATAAAGCTTAGTTTTGAAATGGGATAGACGATTGATATCATTTTCAAATTTAAATTTATAAGCTTTTCTGTCTGGGAATTCAATTTAGTACTAGGTTGCTTACAAGTGAGAAAATGGTTGGTATATGGATATATCTTTGAACTAAAATAAGTTAAATGTGTTTTGAGATAACACAAAGAAAACAAATCAGGTCTGTGTTGGGCAACATAGAGATGGAATGGTCAAGTTCTGGAATAGAAGAATGGAATAGAAGTTAGCCAAGAATATTTTTTAATTAGGTGTCATTTTTTAATTGTAAGTAAGCATTGAAAAATTCACTTCTTATCCCTCTATCCTAAATATCCTAAATATATAGGCTGTACTCTTCTACTTCTTCTGTTTCAAATTTAGCAGTACAGTGCAGTTTACTTCAAATCAACCATATTTCTGTCTTTTCACTTAGGAAGGAATATAGTGAAATCTTAATTTAGTGAGTCTCAATTCAGTAAACCAAATATTTAATGCATGTTTGTGAGTAATGGTCATCCCATCTTCCCAATTAATCTGTTAAAATGAGGATTTGTTATAATACCCATACAATTATAGAAAAAAAATCTTTTTTTTTTTGCACATTATTTTTTCTTTTTTGTTTTTAGGATTGAATGTATACTTTTGTTTCAGTTTGTTTGGTTAGTTACTGTTTTGTATTTTATTTTCTATGATAAAACAAATAAGGAAAAAAAGAAAAACATCTAGCTTAAATTGTTGCATATTTAAATGGCAAAGCATTGTTTTTCTCTTATTTTGCTGACTGAATTATTGTCACATACACAGTTGTGTAGTCAAAGTTAATACATGAAATAAAAAATTCATTGATGTAGCCGGCAGCAATTCTTGTCAAAACAGTACCAGGTTTTCACATGTCACTATGATTGGATTCCTGCCAGCTGTTTTTTGTTGTCGTTGCTTCTTGGCTCTCATGTTACATTGTCCATATAAATACATTTGACAGGGAAAGCCAATACTTTTCACAAATGGATTATATCTAAAATGAGGAGCTTAATGTCCTCTAGCTTTTGAATAGCAACCTGTACAATCCTTTTTTCACTGTCAATGTGGGCTAGGGCTGATATGAGTTGAAGTAAAAAAATATCAGGAAATCGACTATCCTTGTTTTACATGAACTGGCTGCAGTAAATATTTTAATGGTACAAAGGGCAAACTCTTTTTGGAATGATTACTAAAGCAGTGCTTTTGACAAAAAACCCTGTGAGTAACATTGTATAGTTTTGGATGGTAATAGCATTTTAAACTTTGTTTCATCTAAAATAAATTTTGTGATGGCATTCAGAAAATAATTTAAAAAATCATAATGTTGACTGTCCTGCTAAAAATATTTTTTATGTTTTTAAGGAAGAAGAGACAGACAATGAGGAAAATTATATTGATCTGAATGTTTTAAAGGCACAAACTTACAAATCAGTAAGTGTTTTCTTCAATTAATACTGAATGCTAGTTATTAAAGTATTGATTTGCAAACACAATGCATTGCTGCTTGACTGAAGTGTCCCCTTCTTTCAGTAACTCTGTACAATTTTCTATGATTATCTGGGAAGTGTCCTAGCATTTATACAATTTTGGCGGTTGTACATATAATCAAAGGAGCTATGACAGAGAAGAATTAAGGGAAATGCACAATTATATGTGTGGCATCATTAATGGATGAATACCAGTCTCTAATTGGAATTCTCTCTCTTTTGACTCCCCTGATGCAGTTTTTACAAAGCAAACAAAAAGAATATGAGCTATAATAATATCATGCCTTCACCATATTAAAACAGTCAGTTGATAGCCATTTAGAACAGCTTTCCTCAACCTCTGTGACATTGCAGCTGGCTGGGGGGGAGAGAGGGTAACCGGACCACGTGAGCTTGTGTGTGCAGCCCACAATTTGCTGAGTGGAGCGCCATGCGTGCACCTACGCTAGCTACTCATCTGAGTGGAGCTGCGCACCCCCAGTTCCAAATAGGCCACAGCCTGGGTTAGACTAATTTTTTTCTGTATGAATTTCTTTGTTGAACTAGTATGGTATTTTTGTGGTTATATGATCAGAAAGCAAATCCTTTGAGTTTTTCCCATGCTGCTTATTTGTGTTGTACTTTAAAAGTAATTGTAAAGTGTTTACTGCTTGTACTGATATAATTGGCAAATCACCCTTTGGTCTTTATGTTGGCGAAACAGATTTGAAATTGCGTAGGGGCTGGGTGTTTTCTGTATCACTGCATATTATAACATGATAATTCATTAGTGTGTGTAATGCCAATATCTTGATAGGACATGCTTGAGTCTAAACAGGAGGAGATTTTAGAATCTAAAGTAGATGCAGCTGAGTGGAACCTTGAAGTGGAACGTGTTCTTCCTCAGTTGAAAGTCACAATCAGAACAGATAATAAGGTAAGGAAGATTTTGTTTAGTGTGTTCCTTCTAAGTTGGCATGTCATCTTTCAGAAACAGTCTACCTATGTAGGTCAGCAACTTCTTTGCTAAAAGAAGGCATCACATGAAAATTTCCACAAGTATATGTATATTAATGAAGCGTTCCTCCCCATAGATATTTGCGCTATATGTGTGAAAGTCAGGGAGAATTGCTAAAATGCTCATATAAGGAAAAGGAAGAACTTTACACCTTCTTCTTACCTCAGTTATTTTCATAATATCTGTGAAATATACAGGCTTTCCAAATTTGTCTTTTCCCCTGCTAAACGAGATAATTAAAAATAAAGGCATTTTATACTTTACTAATATCAGATAGTTAGCATAGGTAAGAATATACAAATAAAGAATTTATTATTCCAGAATAAACATGCTGCAATTGCTGAACACAAAGATCTTACTGAAAGCTGTGCAGATGTGTGAATAGATTTTGAGAAGCATTAAGATAACATTTAGGTACCCTAACTTTCAATACCAACTGAAGGCATGTAAATTTTATGAGTGTAAATCTGATTAGAATGATGGCTGCATTTAACTACAGTTTCCTCAGTTTCCCCTCAGGAAAAACTTGATTTACTAATGTTAGTTTGAAATCAAATCATATTTGCACCTACCGTAGTTGTTTTTTAATCTTCTTCACCGTTAACTGCCCAAATTCATTATTTAAAATGTAAAAAATATCAGAAATACTCTTAAGCTGCACATCTTGGGTTTTGATCTACTAATTTACCTAAGTCTACTCACTTAAGCTCTTAGAAGATTGATTGATTTCCCATGGCTGCTATGTATGGATAGTCATCACTTAACAACCCTAACTCAAATCAGAATTTCCATCACTTAAACAAAACATTATGAGATTAAACCAATTAGTGACAGCAGTTCCAGTAGTCCAGTTGTGGTCGGTAGGTGAGGAGTGCACCATCATTAGGTGAGGACCTTACACTTTTCCTGCCTTGTCATGCTCCCCGCCACTCAAGTCTCCTCTAATTCAGGAAGGGTCAGTCAGCCATGTCTTGTCAGCAATGGCAGAAGAAAACAGTGAAGGTCAGCTGGGGGCAGTTGTAGAGTGCCAGATGACGAAAAGGCAGAAATGGGGGAGATAGGTGGATGCGGGAAAGTTGCAGCATACACTGTGATTGTAAATGCAAACAAGCTACCCAGTGCCCAAATTTTGATCTATTATTTCAGCACCTTCGTAACTTCAAACTCTCATTGAACGAATGGTTGTTAAGTGAGGATTATCTCTCTGCCTAATATATTCTATTGAACCATGTCTTAACTCTACTATTTTATGCTGTTTACCAGTAGATCTTTTTTGTTTGTTTGTACTTGCTTGATTCTTTATTGGAGCCCTCTTAAATTGAATGTTTTTACACACTAACCCATAACTTTTCGTCTCCATCTAACTATGCTTAAATGTATCAATTCCATTTATTCTAGTTCTTCCATTTATTTCTAATCAACATTGGCAATTCAGCTTTTGCTCACTTCACTCAATTCTCTTCTCTCTTGTATTGTAATGTCTCTCTTTTCCGTGGGGTGTTGAAATCAAGTATTTGAATTATTCTCTAAATCACATTGCTGCTATCTTGTATGTCTAACGTGACTGTGTTTTGGCATGCAGTATTAAAGTTTTCATTGCTGCCCATCGTTATTACAATCAATACAGGCAAAAAAAATAGTGATTGCTCAAGCCATCATTCAGCGCAGTCAGTGGATAACTGCAGCTTTGCAGAGTATATTCTAGAAAATCAGAGTAGTTATTATTTTAGATGGTAAAGAGATTACACTTTATTCAGTTTATTTCAAGTATTGCAATTCCTTTCTTGCTGCCTTTCCACACTTTCAATTATTATCTTTTATTCAGAACATTTCTGCTAAATTATGTGACTTCCTGTTACTATAATTATACTTGTCAACTTTAAAGTGTGCACCTTGAGTAGTCAATTGAGGCACCTATAAAAGATTTTTCTTTGAAAACCTGTACCATGTTACATGCAGGTTGGCATGGAGAAATGTGGGGATGTGTAAAAAGTTCTTAGCTAAAATAAGATGGAATTATTAATTTTAAGATTCCAGCATTACGCCTGGTTTTATATTTTTTTGTTTATCATCTTTCTTGTTCAAGGAATGTGCAGGAGCCTTCTTCAGCACCACAGCTCAAACAAGTAGACTGTTTTTTTCATGATCCAACTTTTGCAACTGCAAATATGGACAATTGTGAAAACTAATCTGCATTTAAGTTCCAGGCTGTTGTACTGATGTCCAGCTTTACCATACTCAATTCATGTTTATTGCTGAGCAACCCAGTGCAATTCAATGCTTCATTTCTGGATTGCACTCACTGCTTTGATCAATCGGCAATCGTAGGAAAGTGAATTTTTGCATACGTTTGATTTCTTCACCATTAATTGTTACTTTGACATTTCCATTTTTGCAGTGGTTATGTGTTTGTTGTTTTTGATGTTCAGGAAAAGGCCAAATTTTCTTGTTTTCTTTTTTAGTCGTTGTGATCAGATGTTTCAGAATTTTGGTTTCTAAGAGGAAAGTTATATCATCAGCATATCAAAGATTGTTAGTGATTCTTTATCCAATTTTTACTCTGATTTTTAATTCTTCCAGTTCCAGCTTCCTCATGATTACTTCAGTCTACTTTAAATAAAAAAAGTGAAAGAATGCAACCTTGCCGCACTCCTTTCTCTATCCTGAACCAGTACATGTTTCCGTATGGCACAGTAGTTTCATAATCTGTGTACAGCAACTACACTAACTTGACAGATGTGTTGTCAGATGTGTTCTAAGACTTTCCACAACTTGTCTTGATTGACACAGTCAAAGGCTTTTTTGTATTATTCTCCCCCCCCTCCCCCCATGATTTAGGATAGATTTGTAATATGGTCATGAGTGCCACTTCTGAAGCTATCTATTCTTGACACATCATTGGTCAGACAGTTTTATTTCTCTTGCTTTTTTTGATGATGCTTTTATTAGCAATAAATGGTGTTCAAATCCTTTTGATTTGCACAAATGCATTCTTGGCATGAATCTTCATACAGTCCTTCTTTAGCTGCTTGCAATTCTGGTTCCAGTAAACTTTGCTGTCTTTCCTTGCTGCTCTTTGGAAATCGGTATTCAATCTCCTTGCTTCCTCTTATATTGTACTGCTTTCATTGCTTTTCTTTGCTTGGCTATACTGATGGTTTCATCTGAGAGCCACTTTTGCATTTTTCTGGTTTCTTGTATGGTATATGTTCAGCTGTTGTTTCAGTGATAGTTGATTGAATTTCTTGCTACGGTACATTGGGCATCTTCTAAGCTGTTCAAACCAAGGGTGAAATCTATTTACCTTCCGTACTGGTTTGGAAGTGCATGTGCTGTGTGCGATTTTGGACCCTTTGCGCATGCGCAGTGGGTAAAAAACAGGTTACTTCCTGGTTAAAACCAGGAAGTAACTGTCCAGGCGGGTGGGTGGAGCCTTGTGCTGCCGCCGCTACCAGTTCTCCCGAACCTCCCGCCGCTACCGGTTCGCCTGAACCAGTGCGAACTGATAGCATTTCACCCCTGGTTCAAACCTATTTTTCATCTCAATTGCATACTTAGACGGGATTTTGGTGATGTTAAATTTCTTTGGTTGTTTAAAAGTTCTTTCTAAATTCTAAATTTTTTCAAATTTTTATTTAGGATTGGCGAATCCACGTGGATCAAATGCATCAGCACCAAGATGGAATTGAATCAGCTTTAAAAGATACCCGTGTAAGTCTGATATGTAATTCAAAATTTACATTTTGAATGACATTATGGCAATTCAGCTACTGCATGCTATTAATTAGTTGTATGTTGTTACATTATTATAACATTATTGTGACACTATTCTGTTGTTAGGTTATTTCCATCAAGGATTGCCAAGAACTATAACATCAGCTTTCTCTCTGAAACCACTTCTAAAGAATAAAAAGTATTTTTCCCCAAGCATCTCTTTTCCTTTTGAATTGGGATGTCTCTGCCAAAAAGCTATTTTTTTATGATGCCTATTTTAGGAGATTTCTGTAAATAACTGGGTTTAGTCAACATGTTTGGAAGATTTTTCTTTCAAATGAGATTTCTGCACTGTTTTGAGATTATCAGTTTTTTCCTCTAAGAGATTTTAGCTGGTAATCTAACATCTGGTCACACCTTCACCTTCATCCAAGGTGAAAGTGTGACCTATATTAAGGTTTAAAACCTTAGGGTTCCTAATAATTAAATTTAATATTAAGTTTTTGACACCTATGAAGAGCAAATGAACATTGTACAACTGTACACTGTTCGCTCTCATTCTGAGATACAGATAGTTGCAAGACCTTTTTTTATTAGAGTATTCATTGATTTAATTTTAAGCAGAGCAACATATATGAATAATTGTTGAGACTACAAAAGTGTTTACAGAGTCCAGGTGCACAGTGATAATTATTTTACACTCATAATTAAATGACTCAGAAGGTCTAATAGTGTACATCGCAATCTCCTATGCACTGCATGGAGAGTCCAAGCATGAGTTAATTTCAGTCTGTTATGACGTCATAACAGTTGGAATTTCTTTGACCATGCCCTCCTCCTCTGTCCGAGCCTCAGTTTTTTTCAACTCAGTCTGAATGAAAGACTTGTTTGAGTTGGTTCCTTAAAATAAATTAAATAAAAATTAGGAAATTGGCTATTTTTAACTTACTTTCAAATTAATGTAATTAGAGCCTCTAAATTGGATTGGGAGTGGCGAAAACGGAGCGCAGAGAGTGATTAGCGCTGCAGACCCTGCAAACAGCGTTTCGATCACTGGGGCGGCTGCCATTACCGCGTGGCACAGATTCATCCCTGGCCATCTGGAAGGCATCGTGGGCACTAGGGAAGTCAGAGGCTTCGGTTTCCCTGCATTTTGAGAGCTGCTGGTGAGCAGCAGGCTGGAAGAAAGCGCGTTGATCGTGGGGCCAGTAGCTGCCATTTTGTGGGTGGCGGCCATTTTGTAGCAGCACACAAGGCAGTAATTTCTGGAAAAATTGACCAGGTGGGCAGTATTGGGAGCAAGGGTCCTTCTCCGGAGGCCTGACCATCGCAGAAAATTGTGGCCACGCAAGTAAAAACCATTTAGTCGGTTTATAAAGCGTTATTTGAGTGATTGATTGCCACGTTGCTGGGAGCAAGTCCTGCTAACACCTGATGTGTCTGGTCATTGTTGCTGCTACTTGTAATCATAGCCTAACAAACCATTTCGCTGGTTTGGGTGTGATTTGAACTCTGATCTGTGCAGTGAGTAAGTCTTTCAGCTTTTATTCTCTTGGGGGTTCTAAAGCCTGTTTTCAGGGTTAGATATGACTAATAGCAGTGATTCTGAAGATTCCCAATATCAGGCTGATTGTCCTGTCCTTAAAAAGCCCAGATTAAGATCTAGCAAGGCTTCTGTTACCACTCAAGCCAAATCTTCCAAATCTTCAACTGTGGCTGCTGAGAAAGATGCACCGGGGAGACAAAAGGCCTTAGAAAAGCATTCTGCAACAAGCTGCAGCTTCTAAATCCCATGAAGAGTCTAAGGATATGGGTGAGACTTCTAATCCTGTATCTTCAGAACTGCAACTGCAAGAAGGATCAGCCTAACTGGTCTTCCACTGTACCTATGGGATCACATGGCTTTCAGGCAGTTCCCTTTCAGGAAGGTTTTATACCTGACCCTCCTCAGCCCCCCTCTGATTCTTCTCAGGTGCCTGGCAGGCAGCGTTGTGCACCATCAGCCACGTTTACACCCACATCAGCGGGCTTGTGCCCCCTAGAGATGACTCAGCAATCCTTATCCTCAGACCTACGTTTTGCCATTGTTCAGACCATTACCCAAGGTATTGATGAGGCCCTTAAACAAAGGGGAATTTTGGCTCCTTTACATCCAGAGCCTTCCAGATCAGATCCTATGCATCAACATTCACATAGGCACAGAGAACATAGGGAGGGGTCACATCATGCATCTCCATCACTTCATAGCAAGGCTTTGCTGGAAGGAGAGGAAGAATTAGGTGACTTTGAAATGTCTGGGGATGAAGGGCTTGCTCAGGACAAGCCTTATTACTCTTGAGTTATTTCGTCCCCATCTCTTCAAGACATTGCTACTCAAAGCAAAAATTACTGCTAATATGGGTCAGATAGAAAGATCCACCACTGAGGCTGGAGACTCTCAGGATCTTTGTGCCAGTCTCTTTATAGAGTGGGTTACTACACAGGAAGTTATTCCCTCCCCAAAATTCTTTATAGATGTAATTCAGAGGCAATGGGCTCAACCTCTTTCGATCCCTGCACTTAGTGGCATGGACAAAAAGATGTATACTGTGGAGAAGGAACTGGAGGAACTTCTTCAGATTCCCACAGTTGATCCTCCCTTGGCTAATTTGGCTTCATCTGCAATTCTCCCTTCTGATACTGCTGAAGGATTGAAGACTGAGGATATGAAGACGGATTTGGCTGCGTGCAAAACTCATCAGTCAGTGGCTTGGGCAGTTAGGACCGCCACAGCAGCATGTCTAGAACGTCTCTTTTATGGCTAAAACAGATGCAGGGCAGGATTTCTCCAGAGGATGTACGTCTACAACAGGACATCAGCAAACTAATAGCTGCAACTGAGTACATGGCTGATGCTACTATTGCTGCGGCAAAGTTTGCCTTTAGAGCCCTAGCATCTAATGTTGCATCCAGACGTTTATTATGGCTGCGCCAGTGGCAAGCAGACATAAAGTCCAAGTGGCGCTTGGCTGCAGCACCCTTTAAGGGGAGCCAGCTGTTTGGAGAAGCACTAGATCCCATCCTAGTGGAGGGCAAGGATAAGAGGAAGGTTCTTCCTCAGCAGACTAGGAGAACTGATAGACGGTCTACCCCTTATTACCGTAGGCAGTCCTTTCGAATCCTGCCTCCCAGTAACACGTAATACTTCCCTGGGGGCGACAGAGCGCAAGATAGATTAGGATTTCGAAACAGATCTCGACAATCGCAGTCAAGGCGGCCTTACAGGGGTTCAGGGGGACGCCCCTACCACCGTTCCAAATGACTCATGGGCTCAAATTCCGATTGGCAGCAGACTACAGAGGTTTGCCGACCAGTGGCGGGATACCACCACGGACGCGTGGGGTCTTACAAACAATTACCCTAAGTCTGACCTTAGAATTTTGCTCCAGACCCCCTCTTCGATTTCTTCAGTGCTCTGTTCCCAGAGAACCCATCAAAAAGGCCATGATGGAGGCCGAGATTCAACACTTGCTGGATATCTCGGCCATCAAACTGGTACCAATTGGACAAAGGGGTTTGGGGTTTTACTCCGTACTCTTTCTGGTTCCCAAGAGTTCGGGCGGCCAAAGAGCTATAGTGAATCTCAAAGACCTCAACGTTCACATAAGTTACAAGAGATTCAAAATGCAATCTCTTCATTCAATTCCGAGTTGCCTCCATCAGGGAGATTATCTAACATCAATAGATCTCAAGGAGGTATACCTTCATGTCCCCATAAGGGAGTCTCGCAGGAGGTTTCTCAGATTTGCATTTGTAGGACACCACTGGCAATATCAGGCACTTCCCTTTGGCCTCTCCTCAGTCCCACGCACCTTCACCAAATTGCTGGACGTGATAGCAGCACGTCTCAGAGCACACCCTGTTTGTCTACAGTGTTATCTGGACGATGTGCTGATTCAGTCATTGTCGCTCAGGCAGGCGCAACTGGATCTACAGCTCATGATTCAGGCACTTCAGGATCACGGCTTTTCGGTAAATTGGGAGAAAAGCCATTTGACACCATCCACCAGGCTTACTCATCTGGGGGCAGTGATAGACACGTAGTTATCTCAAGTGTTTCTGTCTCCAGACCGACAGGAAAGCATAAAAGACTTAGTTCAACAGGTGCAGGCATCAGTTTCAGTGTCCTTACTGACTCCCAGCTGTTAGGGAAAATGATTTCCTGCTTAGTTATAGTTCCCTGGGCTCGTCTGCACTCCAGGCCCCTGCAGTGGCTCCTTCTTCCCAGTCAGAGGTCAGGGCACAGCAACTCACTGTGCAGAATCAGAGTTCCTCTACAGGTACGGCGATCACTCGATTGGTGGAAGTCGAAGGCCATGGAAAGGGGCTGTCTGTTTCGAGATCCTCCCAGATTGATCCTGACATCGGATGCGAGTCTCTTCGGCTGGGGAGCACACCTGGGGACCCAGGTGACTCAAGGAAGATGGTCTCAGCGAGAGCTACGCAACGATATCAATTGGCTGGAGCTGAGAGCAGCCCATCTGGCTCTCCGTCATTTTCAAACCAAGTTGGCGAATCAGCACGTTCTTCTGTTAACAGACAATGTCACGGCCAAGGCACATATCAACCGCCAAGGAGGCACCTGCTCCAAACTCCTTATGTGCAAGGCAAAGAAATTGTGTCTCTGGGTGGAACGACATCTTCTGTTCTTGCGGGCGGAACACATTACCGGGGCATCCAACTCCACAGCAGACTGGTTGAGTCGAATGACAATAGACCAGTCAGAATGGCGTCTTCATTTGGACTTGTTTCATCGCATCACAGTTCGATTCGGGGTTCCGGTCTTGGACTTGTTTGCCACACCTCAGAACACTCACCTGCCTTGGTTCTTCACCCGATTTTGGACTCCAACAGCAGAGGGGGTCGATGCCCTTCGTTGTCCGTGATCCCCCGACCTTCTATAAGCCTTTCCTCCCATTCCTCTTCTCCAGAGGGTGATCCGGAAGATTCTGGAGGAGGAGGCAGAGGTGCTGTTAGTGGCCCCGCATTGGCCGAGGCGTCCCTGGTTCGCGGACCTGATGTCACTGTCAATAGCATCTCCATGGATATTGCCATCGCACAAGGTCTTCCTCAGCCAAGGGGCCCTTCAACATCCAGACCCCCAGTGGCTCAAATTGGCTGCTTGGCGCTTGAGCGGGAGACTCTCAGGAAGGGACACTACTCACCAGAGGTGATTTCTACCATCCCTGCATCTAGGAAACCGTCTACGACCAGGATTTACAATGCCACCTGGGATTCCTTCAGTCGATGGTGCGCCACAGTAGGTTTAGTTCCTACCTCCGCCACAGTCCCACAGGTGCTACAGTTCCTACAGCAGGGCCTGACGAAGAAATTATCGACCAATACGCTCCAGCGCCAAGTTGCAGCATTGGCTACCATCTTACCAGGCGAAGGACCTATTCCTCTCTCTCACCATCCTAAGGTTCGTAGCTTTCTGAGGGGTGCGGCCAACTTATTACCACCAATTGTACATAGGTACCCGACCTGGGACCTATCTTTGGTTTTACAGGCACTCACCTTGCCTCCTTTTGAAACACTACGGACTACCACGCTTAGACTGTTTACATTTAAGGTTGTGTTCTTAGTTGTGATCACGTCTGCACGCCAAATATCGGAGTTGGCTGCACTTTCAGTAAGCCAGGATTTATGCATTTTTCACTCGAACAGAGTTATTCTTCGATTTATTCTACATTTGTGCCAAAAATAAATTCCTGATTCCACAGGGCACAGGAGGTTATTCTGCCAGACTTTTGCCCCAATCCACAACATCCGAGGGAAAAGTGCTGACATACGCTGGATGTACGCCGTGCCTTAAAGAGGTACATTAAGCGCACCGCATCATTTCGGAGGACGGAGGCTTTATTCGTGTCCTTACAGCCCACCTCGATGGGAAAGAAGGTATCTCCATCCACCATTGGACGTTGGCTCAAGGCATGCATTGCCTTAGTGTATGAACAACAAGCTCATCCTGTACCATGACGCATCACAGCACACTCTACTCGCAGTGCGGCCACCACGGCAGCCTGGGCTACACAAGCATCCATTTTGGAAATTTGTAGAGTGGCCACTTGGGCTACCCCTTCTGCGTTCGTGAGGAACTACAAGTTGGATCAGTACGCTTCGGCTGAAGCAGCATTTGGGAGGCGTGTTTTACAGAGAGTCCTGCCGGCCAAGGGGACCCTGGACCAACCTGCTTCCCTCCCAACATGACTTTGTCTTGGGTATATCCCATGCTTGGATTCTCCAAGCAGTGCACAGGAGATTGAAGGTTGGACTTACCTTGAACGTTCCATCTATGTGCACTGCTAGAGAGTCCAATCCCACCCTGACTTGTACTGGTCCGGGGTCCAAGTGTGGTCAGTTCTTCGGATGTATCGCATCTTCCTTGGTTCCGGTTTCATTGAAAAAACTGAGGCTCGGCTGGAGAAGGAGGGCATGGCCAAAGAAATTCCAACTCAGTGACGTCATAACAGACTGAAATTAACCCATGCTTGGACTCTCTAGCAGTGCACATAGATGGAACGTTCAAAGTAAGTCCAACGTTCATTTCATTATTTAAACTTTTCAAGTGCAAAATAATTGAGAAACTAGAGTGTTTACCCTGGTTTTAGTGTTAGGATTTATTTTATGTTTCTTGATACAAGTAAACTTAAGCCGGATAGAAAAATAGTATAAGTACCTTGGATCCAGTGTTGGATATTTTTAGTGTTCTTTGTGTTTGTATTTCTCTAATGCTGCAGATGTGATTTTAAAACTTAGTACAGTTTTCAAAGCTTGTGTAGACATGGAACATGGGCTGATGTTCAAATGAAAAAGTGTTAAAAGACATTCCATTGGACATGTTAGAACTGTTGACTAACAGTTCAGCAGAACTTTAGATCTCAATCAATTTCAGTGATAATTAACATGCTTGTCAAACTTTTACAGGGCTATCTTGACAAGCTTCATAATGAAATCAGCAGAACGCTGGAAAAGGTTAGCAGTAGAGAAAAGTATATTAACAATCAGCTGGAACATTTGGTTCAAGAATATCGTTCTGCACAGGCACTTTTGAGTGAGGTAATCTATTTTGCTTTTTAAAGTATTTTTACAGTATTGTGCTGCTGCTATTGCTAGCTGAATGTTTTGTATTATATGTTTTATATTTATATTATAATTCAACTCATAAAAATATAGCAAATGTACATTTAACATTGTTCCTCTGAAAGGAGACATTTTCATAGACATTCTGCACCTGATTAAAATATTTCCTAATATTTCATCCTTTCCCTTCCCCCAAACAGGCCAAAGAGAAATATCAGCAAGGAAGTGGTGGTGTGACAGAGAGGACAAGAATTCTGTCTGAGGTACTTGTTTATCTTAGTATTACGTCATATATCAAGTGAATACATATCTGTTTCCCCTCATATTTAAATATGGTGAAAATAAGGGTGTAATTGTGGAGACTGGGATATGTTATTTCCAAAAATCTGGTAGAGATTTATAGTTATGGGGACTGCATTTCCCAACCACTGGGAGGGTGGTTTTTGGTACAGCTTCTGAGTTCAAGAACTCCATGGCAACTATGGGCATGTTCCAAGTAATCTCGGCTTCGTGACATGTGAGAGGGATCCTGCTGTATCATCATCTAAGCAGATCGATCTGGAAATGGAGACTAGTGATATCTGTCCTTTGCAGTATTGAGATTTGCTTCTTTGTTGAAATGGGATCTCATGGCTCTTCTGAATTTCTACATGGTCAAAATTGATTACCCTTAGGCACCCGATGGCTTCCAAAGGGTGGTTTGTAAATTTTCCTGACAATTTGGCAGGCAGTTCTAGCTCACATTTAGTCAACCTTTGGAATATGAAAACAGCCAACATATTCAGTAAAATTACTCCTTTAAGGCTTCTGCTCAATCATTGATCCCATATGTTTATTGCGCTGAGGGAAATGAAACAATTGAAAAGATGCCCAGAGTAATGGTAGCACAAAATCTGAAGTGGCTGCAACTGAGCTCTGATAAGCCTCAAGGCTCCGTAATTGTAATAAGAGTGGCAAAACATTAGTTTTTTATATTTTCAGCATCCAAAGACTCCTACCTGGTTTCTCTTCATGTTATCAGGATCATTTAGAGAAGGCTGTGTGGGAGAAGACTTTAGGTTTACTGGTTGATTTTAAGCATTTTTGGGCAGCTAATCCAATGTGACTAATGGCATGGGATCTTGTGTTGTTATCCAGTATTTATTTGAGCTTATTGACTCCAGAGAAGTTAAAATCCCCTGTAGTATGATTTCTGCTACCTGTCACTTTGTTCCATGTTCGGCTGATTCCTTCAGACTCTTGGTGAAAGATGATCAGCTGGATCAGGAAAAATGTCAGTGTTCTCTAGGTTTGGGGATTATGAATTTTTTTAAAGTTGAATTTCTTCCTTAACCTAGCTATTTTAAAACCTCCGTTAACCCAGTTACTTTTGACAACTTTCTCCTAGTTTCCAAGCTTTTTTTTTTTTAAAGAGGAAGGTGGTTGTTAATGTGGCATTCAACTACAGATAATCCTGTCAGTAATTAGTAATCAGATTTGGTCATGGGATCGAAACAGCATCAGTCACCCTGGTGGATGACATTCTTCTTGATAGGGGAATCCATCTCTCTTGGTCTCATTATGCTTTTTGGCAGATTAAATACCATTGACCATGGTATCTTGCTGGACTGTCTACAAGGACTGGGAGTTAGTAGTTCTGCTCATTTTTTTTAAAGAGGAAGGTGGTTGTTAATGTGGCATTCAACTACAGATAATCCTGTCAGTAATTAGTAATCAGATTTGGTCATGGGATCGAAACAGCATCAGTCACCCTGGTGGATGACATTCTTCTTGATAGGGGAATCCATCTCTCTTGGTCTCATTATGCTTTTTGGCAGATTAAATACCATTGACCATGGTATCTTGCTGGACTGTCTACAAGGACTGGGAGTTAGTAGTTCTGCTCATCAGTGGTCATTTCCAGGTTGTAATCATGAGATGTGATGTTTGAAACCATGTTTGTTCCAATATAGAGTACCACTGGATTTTATTATCTCCTCAATATTTAATTTTTGTATGAAGCCATTGAAAAAAGTTCTCCTGGCAGTTTGGGTGGTGAGCCATAACCATGCAATGTCGCTTAGTTCTTGTAGTGAGTTTCATTCCCACCCCAGACTGGATGAGGTATGCTTGAACAAACATCTGAAGGTTATCCGAGTCTAAATGTGTTCAGAGTGCAGTAAAGACCATGAATATATGGTGTTCGCTGAGGTGCTGAGTCAGGATGTGAGCTGACCCAGTATATGTAATATTTGTGTTAGGTTATTATGGTGCCTCATTTAGAGGATGATGGTTTTTAATTGTGTGAAGTTTCTATGTGTATCTTTTATCAAATTTATATTGGATTTTTTTTCCATTTGCTGCCCAAGGTTATATTGTATAAGATAGGCAGCCATATAAATCTTATAAATCAATAAAATTTCATTACATTAAAATAGTGGTGCTAAGCCACCAATTCAGTACATAGTATATGGTGTTTTAGCATGTTTGTGATAGAGTTAAATGTCTTAACTTGTGGATGCCTTATTGAAAGTAAGCAGTGGGTTTATCCTGAAGTAGTCATGAAGGCTTAGTTGTTATAAGTTGTATGATTTGAAATTTAGAGCACTCTGAATGGACACTTGAGAATTCCACTTCTGTCAGTTCACTCCCTGAAGCCAGTTCACTGACCTCAATTAAATGATTTACTGTACTCTGCATCTGTGAAATGGTTCAGGATGAATGAATTACTGATTTTCCTTCTCAAATAACTTAAATTTTATAAGATCTTAATATTAAATAAATGAATGTACAGTATATAACTTTACAGTATACAACTTTACAAAGGCAGGGCCTCTGGCGAGTGTTTCATCAGAATCAAATCAATTTATATAATAGACGTTTTTCATTTATCTACTTTGTATTGTTGATTATTCTTATGCATTAAGCATTGAACAAGATACAATTGTACAATGTGTTTTAATTATGTCAGTAGACGGAAGAAGGAAACCATGGGTATAAAGTCTTTTTTTTTTAACAGAGCCATTATAAGTATGACCTATTAAAGCAAGATTTGTAATTCGTAGGAACCATCCTGTGAAAAAGCCCCTGAACATGATATTATCATCATAGATAAAAGAGATTGAAAAGGTTTCCCGTGATGGCACAGTGATCATATTGCAGGCTAACTCTGCTCACTGTCAGGAGTTCGATCCTAATGGCTCAAGGTTGACTCAGCCTTCCATCCTTCTGAGGTCAATAAAACGAGGACTCAGATTGTTGGGGGCAATATGCTGACACTTAGAGAGGGCTGTAAAGAGCTATGAAGCTGTATATAAGCCTAAGTGCTATTGCTATTGCATGTGAAATTCAGAGACACAGTGCTGTTTCGGCTATGAAACCACTTGCTCTACTTATTCATACATTTCCAGTTTGAAGTAAATTTTTCCTTCCAATGCGGCTCTCTGTTTCAAAACTTGACAAAATATATTAACTATGATTTCTGTATTTCTTCCACTTCAGCTATCATCTTAGTTTTTAGTGTGCAGTAGTTCTTTCATATACCTTCCTAACTTTGTTGGATTTCTGTGAGCTTCAGTAGGGTAGTTTGCAATATTATAAGAGTTTTTTTAAAAAAAATAATATGTCATAGTTATGTATTCCTCAGCAAGGGTCAGTTGTCTGAGTGTGATTCATTTACCCTCTTCCATTTTCACTTGATTTTAAATTATGTTTACTTTATTAAGCATTGAGGCAGAATGGCATAAAAAACCCAGAGCTGCTGCAGCGAGCCTGTTCTCCATCTGTTTGACTTGGCTGGCTGCCACAGCAATACTGCTCTTTCCACCCACAGTCTCTTGCCAGCTGGAATACCTTGCTCTGAGGTGGTTGTGGTAGCTAAGTAATCCTTATTTGTCTCCCACTTGAACTGGCCACTGCATCTTGCCAAATGGCAGATTTACTTTGGGGAATCTTATTTTACTGAAAATAATGAAAAAGCAAAACTACCGACATTATGTATAGATGCATAACGTAACTTGAGTATCTCTAGCCCTCCAACAAACAGAAATTCTCAACAGCAGATACTGCATCTAAGAGATAAGAAAACAGACAATCATTACTTAAGGAAGGAAAATGGTCTTTTTTTTCCTCTTAGACTGCAGATATTTTAGCTACTTACTGCGCTTTTGACATTCAAGATTGTGCCAGGTTGTAGAGGCTGCTACAACAGCAACAGCCAGATGTTAGTCTCTTAAAGTACAAAATTTCCTTCCTCAAGCTGCTGTTTCTGATATTTTTCACAGTTTTGGCTTCTAGTGGCTTTCCCATCTCTTGTGTTCCAACACTCACACTGTTTCTATTTGAGTGAAACTACAAGTAGTCCTTAGCTTATAACCATTCATTTAGTAACTATTCAAAGTTACAATAACACCAGAAAAAGTGAGTTAAGATCGTTTTTCACACTTACGACTGTTACAGCACCCTCATGGTCGTGTAATCAAAATTTGGACGCTTGGCAACTAGCATGTATTAATGACAGTTGCACTGTCCTGGGTTCATGTGATCACCTTTTGTTACCTTCTGTCAAAGTCAGGAGAAGCCAGATTCACTTAACAGCTGTTCTACTTAACAACTGCAGTAATTCACTTAACAACTGTGACAAGAAAGGTTTTAAAATGGGACAAAACTTACTTAGCAGCTGTCTTGCTTAGCAACGGAAATGTTGTACTCAATTGTGTCATAAATCGAGGACTATATTATTTTTTAATGCATAGATGTCTGCTTCACATATTAGACCAAACTATGAATCATGGTTTACTGTCCTCAGTGGTTGACTTCATACAACTCTCAAAGTTCTGTGTACTTGTTGTGGAATATTGGGATGCTAATATGTTTGATTCAGACATGTTCCTTGATATGTATGCTCCATGCCTCACCTAATTTTTTAAAGGAATTAATTAAAAATGGAAATATGCTGCAAAGTCTAGCCTCATCTTAATTTTTTTAATCTTCTGGGCATTACATTGACTCCAAAGAAAGACTTATAACATAAAAATGAAACATCATTACTATTGTGATTGAAATTATGGCCATCTGCCATTAAACAGTGGCAGGTAAACAGTAATAAAGAAGATGGTGAGCAATTATCTTGTTCTTTTAATTTCTTATGAATAAATATTTTGTAATCGGCCACACCCTTATTGCAGCCATTTGTAAGCGTGCCCATCTTGTGCTCTAAAAATGTAAATATAATTCAAAAAGGCTGCATATGCTTTACAGAATGCAAATCTAAACAAACCACCTCATGTTTTAGTGTGATATTTGAACCCAGAGAATTCCTTGATCTTTGGGAACAAACAGCTTTAGAGATGAATGATACTGGTTAGGAGATGGTTTTCAAAACAGAACTTGGTTCTTCAGTAAGTGAAGCTCTTTTTACCTGATCTGCTATTTACTTTTAGTTTTTGAGAATACATAAAAGAAGGAAAATATAGAGAAAATAAAGCAAGTCGAGGTCCATTCTCCATAAAGTTTTCAAATGTGTAGGAAACATATTTCTATTATTTCAGAATATCAAATAAAAAAAATCTTGCAAGCCTGATTGTTCTGTACTTCCTCCTCCTTCCTATACTTATGTGAATTAGAGAAACATCTGCCTAAGCCACTTCCAAATGTTATCTTGTTAAAAATGCTTCAGCCCCTTTTGCCTAGCAATGGAACCTCTGTCAAGATCATCTTCCTTACTGTCTATACCACAAAGTCCTGAGGCAGCACTTTGAATTGTAACCAGAAGTCTACTAGAACCTAGTTCAGCTCATGAAATAGTAGTGTCACATAGGTGTACTGAAGGGTCCATTAATACCAATCCTGCTGCATTTTGGATCATTTGCAACTTCTGGATGGTCTTCAAGGGCAACCCCATGTAAAGTACAGCACATTGCAGAAATCTATTTGGGAGAAGGCCAATGCATGAATGGCCATAATCAGGGCCCCATGATTTAGAAATGATTACAATTTGAGCACAAGATAAAGTAATGCAAAGCTCTCCTGGCTATGTTCCCCCGTCTTTTCTTCAGGCAATATATAGATTTCAGGAGGACCCCTAAAATTGCCTAGAGGTCTACTGAGGAAGTGAAGCCCCATCCAGAACCAATCTGGAAAGTCTCCAGATCTGGATCCGGTGGGGGTGGGGGTCACAAACTCACCTCTCCAGTCTTCCTAGAGTTACGTTGAAGCCTGTTCTTCCTTATCTAGACCCTCACAGCCTCCAGGCACATTTTAAATAAAAAAACCTACTTTTTTATTCTTTTGAACCCTGCAGAATATACATGCTTTTCTTAACCTGTTTTAGAATCAGAGTATTTTCACAGTGCAATTTTTAGCACTGTTTTTCTTTATTTGTGTTGGTCTGTGTAGTGGAGACTATACTCCAGTTAATTGAGCCTCTCCCATTATGTTCAATGAGCTTAGTATTTCATCTTTCTGCTCTGTTTTATACTTTTTAGTTTTTCTGTTTGCTCTATGAAGAACGTAGGTTGACTTTTGTGAACCTGATACCTCAGCTGTTTTTGAATTGTGATGTCAATAAGATTTTTATATTAAGCGGGCATTTTCACAGAGCAAAAGGGAGTCAATTTAACTCTGACAACAATTTAATAGTGTAAAGAAACATAGGTTTTTCTGTGTAGAAGAGAAAGAGATATCCTTAACTTCAAAGTGAAAGTATTAAAACTTGTTATTTTTTTGTCTAAGATTACTGAAGAATTAGAGAAAGTAAAACAAGAAATGGAAGAAAAGGGAAGCAGTATGACTGATGGAGGTAAGGCATTTCGAGGTCTTTTCTTGAGATTTTTTCCCAAATATAAAAAAATATCTCAATATTCCCAAATATCTCTTGATGGACACACCTGGACTATTTTCTTGGCAACATAATAGAAATGCTTCGACACTGCTACATTCTGGGATATTTTAATTTGTATAACAGGTACAAAAATAGGCTATTCAGCTGTGAAAAGATAAATAGAAGATACTGGTTGCAGTTTAATTCTATTTTTATATCTCCACAAACCTAAATGTGGTCTGGAATGAAGCTGTAGCAGGTTTCTTGTTTATTGCTGAATCATGTTAGTCTTTTTAAGATTGGGAGGGTTGCTTAATTCTGAAGATGTCGATAAAAGTAAATAAAGTTGATAAAAACACAGTGAGATAATATGCAGGCATTTTTCAAATAGAACATTCTGTGTTATCTTTGTAACTATTGGGAATATATGTACATTTTTAATATATATCTTCAGATCTAAAATGTCATGAAGATGGAAAATACATTATGTTTTATAAGTAGGTTTGATATGAAATGATAATCTATAAAATGATTTCAGAATATTGTCGTTCTTCTGTTCATTTAGCTCTCTTGATTAAAAGAAATTGAATCATGGGGGGAAAATAATAACTGCAGTAAACTGAAAGGGAAAAAAACATACTGTTTTTTACATTTTCCTTTAATAGCTCCATTAGTGAAGATAAAACAGGCTTTAACCAAACTGAAGCAAGAAACCATTCAGATGGACATACGAATTGGTGTAGTGGAACACACATTACTTCAATCAAAGTTGAAAGAAAAATCAAATATGACAAGAGACATGCATGCTACTATAATTCCAGATTCTTCAATTGTTGGTACTTATTAATTTTTAAAATAAATGCTATGCTAATAAAATTTTGTACATAATATATTTTTGCATTTATGTCATGCTGCAAATCTATTGCTGTGTATATAAACAAAAAGATTTATGCTTTACAATCAAGACCTACTGTGTGTGTGTTTTTGTATGTATGTGTGTCTGGACATGTGGAGAGAAAATACTTTAACAAGTATATAGTACATTAGTTTTGGATTGCATTTGCATTGAAATGAAAAACTATTCAAAAGCAAAATCCTATACAAAAATAAATTTTTGCAAAACATTTAACTGTAAACACCAGCAAGATTGCCTTCCTTTTTCTAAGACAATGAGCCATCACAGGCTCTGTCTCATCCAGTTTGTACTTTGTTGTTTTTGAGCTAGGAAATTTCTAGAAAACTCATCTTGCTCAAGAACTACCTAGTTAGGTTGCATTGCATTATAGTCTATGTCTATAATCTGTAATGGATCCTAACCTAATTATATACTAGATTTTTAGGTCAGAGCTTGATTGTTTTCTTGAAGATGTTTCATTGCCAAACTAGATAACATCATCTGTACTAGTAGAATGTAGGTTTTGCTCTCTTTTTATATACTAGTGCCGTGATGGTGAACCTATGGCACCCGTGCCAGAGGTGGCACACAGAGCCCTCTCTGCAGGCATGCACACTGCCAGCTGGTCTTTGGGTTTCCAGTGCATGCGCACATTCCAGTTTGGGCACTCAGTGCCAAAAAGGTTTGCCATCACTGGTCTAGTGGCCTCCTGTCAGTGTTGGTGGGAGTGGTCTTGATGGTCACTTGGTGGCCCTAGTATATATCTGTAGATCTCAGTGCAAGCTCCATCCCAATAGACAGGTTATTTTGTTTTGTGCTTTGTTTTGTTAGAATTGCGGGGAAATGAGGGGAAAACCCATCTGGCTAGATCAGGGGTGTCAAACTTGTGGCCTGCGAGCTAGATGCGTCATGTGCTGGCCACGCCCACCTCTAGTTTAGCAAAGGGGTGAAAAGTTGGGATACATCATGTGATGATGATGTGTCGACGCGAGTTTGACACCCCTTGGGTAGATGATATGGTATAGGAGGATTGCAAGATGAAACAAGAGGGAGCATATGGAATCCCGAGTTGTGTCTCATAAATGGAAAATGATTGATAATTGTTTTTTCTGCCAACTAGTGACTCAGAAGGAAAAGAAGTTGAAGAATCAACCAATTAGTGCCTTGAAGCTGTCCTTCATTAAATCTGTAAGGACACGATCTGAGTAACTGATTCCCTTTAAACTGGCTATGGTGGCAGTAAAAATGACATCAACTGTTGACGCAAACTTGGGGAAAATTTCTATTTATACAACCATAGGGAAGTACATCCGGTAATCAAGCAATAATTATAATACTCAGTTATGACTGTCACTTCCCCATCCCCATTCTTCTTACTTCAATACCAGAAAATACTTGTGCATTACTTTCTCTTTTCATTGGGTAATTTGAAACTTCCCCTAGTCACAAAAGTTTTGTAAGAATAGATCAGTAGACATTCTGGGAGTGGAAAAATGCTATAATTCCGCGATTTTGGGTTTGTTTTTTATTAGCTTCTCCAAACCAGTGCTGATCTCAAGAAAGTAAATTTTTCTCTGAGACTCAAGAGTTTATGCAGGTCTATAAGAGCAGATCTTGAAATATGGATGTAGAAGAAAAGCAAAGAAAGAAATTAAGAGTGGAAGTAGGACAGCTGCAGGAAGAGAAAAGATTGGTCTTATAGGTAAAACTATAACTGGATGTAACGAAAGAACAATGTGGAAGCTGCTTGGAACAGAATGAAAATGTGTTCACATGTATTCACACATTAACCATGAACTTCTGTGAATAATGAAGTAAAAAAGGAAATCAATGGATGAGAAAAATATAAGAGGATGGTGGCTGGAAAAATGAGGATGAAATAGATTGTACAATGTATTTTAAGAGAAAAATAGTAAGAGAGATGAACAGAGCTCAACAAGGAGACTCCAGCAGACAAATTGCAATTAATTTTTTTAAAAATTATTTTTAAAAAATTTGGTTGAGAATGTAAATGAATGTGTAGTCTTTGAATGGGGACAATAAAAAAAAAACCAAATTATTTGTAGTGAGTGTTAGGCAGATTATATGATGCAGCATAGTGTATATATCTGAAAATTAATCTGTTGAAAAAGATTAAAACAGCTACAGGGAGTTTCCTACTTACAACTGTAATAGAGTCTTCCCATCATGGTCACGATAATGCAGTTGTTAAGTGAATGCCAGCCACCATGTTCATTAAGCAAATGCTGCAGTTGTTAAACAAACCAGTGGTTTGATATGGGCCAGTTTTCAAATCCAGGTTGTCCCTCAGGTACGTCTCTCATAACTTTGACTATCGCTATATAATGTATAATGTTTACTGAAGATGGGGAAAATGGGGGAAGAATATTAGTAAAAGGGCAGAAGTAGTGGGGAATTAATGTGCCTAAAAAGAAACAAAAATGTATGTGTATGGGTGCATGCTTCTACCCATTTTGTTATATGAAAGTAAAAATTGAGAAAATCTGCAGAAACAAAGTTGAATGCAGAAGAATGACGAAGGGCACATTCATTTCTCAATAAATACTAGAGTTTCTTCTACAGAAACTATGAAAGAGGTCTTGTATGCAATACTAAGGTGTGCCCAGAAGGAGTATCTGTCATATTTAATCATTAAACTTAAATCATTTTGCTTCCTGAAACCTACTTCTTGTGCTTTTCCCCATGACTCATTCTATTGTCTCAACTGTATGCCATGGAGTTTCCAGGAAAAGTGAGCATCGACACTGCTGCAGTTACATTTCCTGCTTTATTTTAAATCTTCTTGGATAGATGATGTCCTGATCCTTGAAACATTTATCTGCTCCAGAGTCAGTGCAGCAAGCATATAGTTCATGCTGGACATGAAAGATGTTGTTTTCTTTCTATGAACTATCCTTTGCTTCAGTGCCTTAATAAAACACTCTCTCACTGACTTCCTGGAGTTTAAGGGATTCTAATAATTCATCAGCAGTAACTTGGGCTGAATTCAAGTGATCACTACCTATTATGTACTAAAAGGTTTATTGCATACAACTATCTTTTCATAATGAGAAATGGGATCAGTACAAAGTCAGTTTCTTACTTTAAAACAACTACAGATACCTGCAGGGTTTTGCCTCCTTTCTTCCATTCTCAATTGTTCAACATGGATTGAAAGCTTGACATGGAATTGTATGCCAGATGTTCTATCAAACACAGTGGTGTTTAATCTTAAAACCAGGCAAGCATTAACAGCCTGCTTCTTGGACAAGATTTTGAAAACTGTTAACGATCTTAAACTGTCAGTGGATTTATTTATATTGTTAATCAGAAGACGGGGGCCTCCCTTGATTCTTTTCTTTTGCAGCATGCCTTGTGATACCTCAAACTGGAACCAGGACAACCTATAAATCTTGCAGTGCCACTTGTGTTGCTTGGCTAATAATTTATCTGTGTGTGCTTAATTTTTCCTTATTACTCACATTAACATTACTTTGATTTAACCACAATACCTGTTAGGTAATTGAATTAATTTCAGCAATTTTTTTTTAAAAAATCTGCCTACTTAAATCCTCCCACTTGTTCACTCAGGATTTCTATTGTTATATAGGACTAGTATTGTTAACCTCACAACTGCTTTGTATTTTTCTGCTAAAAGGATTGTTTCTAATAATAATAAAAACATTTGGAATAATTTGTCATTAAAAAAGTTTATTATATGATAAGGATAGGAGGCTTTAGGGAGTCCAGGCGCGCCGCTTCGACTCCCAGTGACGGGATGGGGTCCTTCAGGCACTTTCCCTTCTCTCTCTCTCTCTCTCTCTCTCTCTCTCTCTCTCTCTCTCTCTCTCTCTCCTTCCCCCTCTCTCCCCCTCTCTTTCTCCCACTCATTCTCATTCTCTCATCTCTCTGTCCCCCTCTCTTTCTCCCTCCCTCCCTCACTCTCTCATTCTGATTCTCCCATACTGTCTGTCTCTGATTCTCTGATTCTCTCTCATTCTGATTCTCTCTTTCTCTCTCTCATCCTCTCTTTCTCTCTCTCATCTCTTCCCCCTCTTTCTCTCTCCCTCTCTCTTTCTCCCATCTCTCTCCCACTCTTTCTTTCTCATTCTCTCTCTTTCATTCTCTCTCTCTCTCATTCTGTTTCATCTCATGGGCCAGCCAGTGTCCTGGGGCTGAGAGGAAGTCAAGCATCTCCCCGAGACACCGAGGTGCGCAGAGCACCAACAAGGGCTGGAAGAAACACCCACTTTGCCGGAAGATCCAGCAAGAGACGAAGCTTCGGTCCCGCTCTGGAATATGGAGTGAATCTCCATCCCCCACCCTTCCCTTCTCAGGCTAGGCGAGGAGTGACTAGGAAGGGAGGGCGAGGGGCGGGGACAGCCACTGGTGGGTTCAACCGACAGGACACTACAGCAGGGGGACGAAACAGCCCGGGGTTGCCTTGCTTTGGCCCGCCTGCACCGCCACCCCCCCTTGCACCATTACATCATTCTGGCCGGCGAGGGCTGCACTGCAAAGTTGCAAGTTGCATGAACCTCCCTCTATGGTGGAGATTTACAGGCCCACCATGAGCTGCCTGGCCAGTGCCATATTCCAGAGCTCTAGTCACAGGACTGGTCATTGCTCATCCCGGAGCAGCTCCTCCATCCAGGTTCACCGCAGACCAAAATTTTCTCAGGGATCACCAGTTGGTGACTACTGCCCTAAATGACTTCTAAAGCTAAAACAATCCTTTCCTCTCCCATATTTGTTATATGGTATACTCATTTGCAGCACTTGGTCACCCCAAAATATTAAGTGAATTACCTGGCTATAAAAAAATTGTCCACCTCTGCTGTAAGTAAATATACCCATCTCTCTTCCTAATGGGTAAGCAATATTACTCATATTTCAGGATGAATAATTTTGAATCTTTGGAATAGGGTTGGGTAACTGCATCCCTGCCTACTCAGATGCAAGTTCCATTATGTTTAATGTGATCTATCGTCATGCAAGTTGGTACAGAATTGTAATGATGTCTCAGCAGTCACATTGTCCAAGAGGAAAATATTGGCATGTAAGAATTGCTTATGCATTTTAAAGTCCCTTTGTGGCAGTTGCATCTCTGTTACCTGTATAATCTATAGCTAGTAATTTTAACTCCATTCTGCACTGTATTTATGTTTTATAAATATGTGCCTATACAAGCAAAACACTATGAATAAGAGTATGGTGAATTCACATTTCATAAATTTGATGGGTGTTTTCCCTAAGCTAAAGGCAACTGTAATTTTACCATATTATAATGTATGCTATTATTTAGCATCTTATAACTAAAGAAGCAAACATAAGTATCTTTGTAAAGTAAGAATAGTAAAATTCAGAATTGGAATGAACTTTTGATGCCATCTGGCTCTCTTTAATAGAGACTCATATTTCTGCCATTTTTATTAGAGCTAAAAATACTAATAGGCCAAATGAAATTATACCTGATAACCTAAGAATTTTTCACAAGCAAGGAATTCTTGGAAACATCCCTGTGGCATGTGGAATTTGTAACTTTAACCATTTAGAAAAACTAATTTTCATTTGTGTACATTTTACTCTTCTGGGAATATTTGGTATTCAAAGAAATATTTTTAGTACAAAAAGTACATTTTTAAAAAGAGTGAAAGGTCTAGAATTCAAACTCTAAAAGACAGCTATGATACAGAAGTGACAATCTTCAACGTACAGATTTGCTTTCTAGAATTTGTAGATGCAAATTCTTGTAATTTCTATGGTATTATCTGTTATTAAGCTTTTTTCTCAACAAAAAGGGAAAGTATTGACATTAGATTTTTAGAAATCTACCAAATTCCATTGTATATAAAATTAAATCTTGAGCAGATTTTTAGCAAGTATTACATGGAGATGATAGACATATTTTTCTTGTTACCAAGTGAGAATAACACTAAAATGGTCTTTTTCTGATCCAAACAGGAATTATTATTTCTGAAACCACCTACAGCCAGACCAAAACAATATAAATACGATGAAATAATTAAATCTCCAAATTAGGAAGCTGGGAAGAAGAAGAAAAACAAATATAGAAGCTATTCATGTCCTTTCTCTCAAACACAGACCCAGTGATGCTAATATCAGTTGAGGGATGGGACCAGTTTATTTTGGACAACAGGTTAAATAGTGTTCTCCCAGAGTGACTTTTTCAGGGGAACGCTTTGATTGCTAATTAATTAAAACTAAATGGGTTTAGTTTGGTCTAATTTGATCCTCGGTTAACCCAATATATTTATCCATCCAATTTTGAACTCAAGGACAGAGAAGAATAAGGTAGCATATAAAACGGGAGGAAAAAAAATCCAATCATTAATTTGGAACACAAATGTGCCATATACATTCATTTCCTCCCCCATCTACCCATTCTTCTGGAGGCTTTCAGTAGAACCAAGGCTATCAAGTGAGAAAGCATTTTTGCAGTGAATCTGTATTATTTTCAAAGCTAATGGAACGAGAGGGAAAAGGTGTCAGTGTGGTGATTTTGGAGATGTGGGGCCACACAGGGAAAATAGGCAAACTATATCATTAGAGGGAGAGAGAACAAACAAGGTGGGAAAGAATGAGATGGCCAGGAGAATAGTTACAGGCAAGAAGTGCCATTCATCCTTATTATAAAAAAAAAAAAAAAAAGATTTAGGATTCAAATCTAGTATTTCTTTTCAATTTAAAAAAAATACACACACACCCTTTGGGGGCAGTTTATAGGAGTTGTTTCAGTTACAAAAAGCAATTCTAATTTAATCTGCCATCTTTATAATGGGTCAATATTCCAAATAAATTATTCTGGGATAAGCAATATTGTTGAAACGACTAGTAACCATGACCAACTTAAGTCGTATTAACTTTAATGAGATGATAAATGTTAAAATCAACATGTTTTGAAGGGCAGAAATAGAAATTAAATTTGTTTTTTAAAAAATAAAGGTCATACATTACTATAACATCTGAATAAATAAAATGTCTAATGCATCATTTTTATGAAGGTCTTACAGTAATACATCATTTTTAAAGTACTTCTGTCATCATATTGTTAAGGTGTTATTATGCAGGTAGATTTGTAGCTGTACTGAATTAATTCTTAGTGGCTTCCTGGCTAAGGGATCTTTATATAATCTCAAAATGCAATCACAGTCTTCCCTTAACTAGGAGGAGGAGTGAGATTCAGGAGGCGAGGAAGTTAAGAGCTCCTTTGTTCTGAGTAAGTTTTTGCTATTCACCCCACCCTACAGAATCAGATAGGTGAATGGGCAATTTTATAAAAACCGTGATAGACTGGGAACCAGTGAGAACTCTACAATGGGGGCAAGTGATACTGCATGTATACAAGACTTCATCATGCATATGCTGCAACTTGCAAAATTGGTTCAGATATCATGATGCAAACATAATCATGACAGATGTGTGGCGTTTTGACATAGCTGTTGAGAACGTTTAGTTGTTCAAAGGTGACTTTTTAAAAAAATAATGCTGTACATTCAATTTGGAGTGGTTACATATCTGTTCCAAACCTGTGTATTCAAAAACCTTTGTACAGACTACTGAATATGGGTTTTCAGAGCCACATCTCAATTTTATGTAAATTACAGCAATTAAACTGTTTTCTCAAATCTCTCTTTCATTGGTTTAATTAGGTATGTTTTTTAAAAAATCCAGTGTATAAGATTATTCATGGAGATTTCCAGGTCTGCTTCATCCAGTTTCCAAGTGAGGAAACTGCCTCAAGAATAGGTGGTGACAGTAGATTTCTGCCATTTTTTAAAATTTTCTTCTTAAATGTTTACAGCCTTATCCTGTTTTTTCTTTATATCTGATGATAAATTCTTATTCAAAATCTTATTCATGTTGTTCTCATGTAGATTTTGTTTCATATCTTTTTTTGTAACATCTTCTGGGAGCACACTGTTCCCCGAAAGACGAACATAGCTAGCATAATTGATAATTCCAACTCCACAGTTCTTGGTGCAGTTCCTCTACAATATCTCTGAATGCTATTAAAGTTATTTACAGAATCTTATTATGCCTCCAGTATAAAAAATATTTTTGTTTCCCACAAATGTGTATTTAGTTTTTAAAAATAATTTCAGTCTTATTATTCAAAATTCAATATTCGTCAGAAATTTTTTTCTAAGCCCTTAACCTGTTTAAAACTTTCTATAGTCAATACCTTTTCTTGTAGTTTGCTGTTTATTTTAAATTCTTAACAGTTATAAAAATAGATCTTCATTTTCTTTTATTAAGGATTGAAGTCACTCACCCAGTAGTTGCAATTTTGTAACTGTGAAGGTGTCTAACTTCTTTGAAACAATTAATAAGCAATTTCCAAAAGTGTCTATCAAGGGAAATGCAAACTTAGCATCCTTTAAAAGGCTTATTTGCAGCTGGAGCAATTATGACAAATTACCTCATCTCCTGATTCTCCCCCCCCCTCCAGAAACTGTTGTCTTGTGGTCTCTTTGCAAGGAGCACCTGGAAAGAGAACAGCTTGGCCAGTTTCACAACCTCTCTTTATCCAGAGACAGTTATAAGAACCAGTCACTTACTCGTTCCCTATTTGTGGCTGCAAAGGTGGATTCTACTTTTTGATCAGCCATCTTCAATCCACCAATGAGGACTTTGGGGCTTTAACAAGGTAACCATTAGTGGGGACTACTATTAGCATCTGCAGCTCAACTTTATCTGCATAGAAAAAAAATATAGAAAAACTTGCTAGCATTTTCTGTTCAAAATAGCAATAGCACTTAGACTTATATACCACTTCATAATATTTTACAATCCACTCTAAGCAGTTTACAGAGTCAGCATATTGTCCTCAACAATCTGGGTCCTCATTTACTGACCTTGGAAGGATGGAAGGCTGAGTCAACCTTGAGCCGGTCAGAATTGAATTCTAGGCAGTGGGCAGAGTCAGCCTGCAATGCTGCATTCTAACCACTGTGCCTCCACAGCTCCTAAACCACATTAACATTTTCTGGCTTCACTCATGGTGAAGGAAATGACCCTTAAATAAAATATTGTATCTTCTCTTTTGGTTACAAATGGTCAGATGGCCACTGTATATGACCAACACTAGGAGAGAGAAAAATGATTCATGCAATTAGTGAAGTAGTTGTAATACCTTCTGTTATTATTCTGGAGAATGAAAAACAGCAGCTTATTCACATAAAATAAATTGATTAATGAAACAAATCCTTCAAATTATACTCAGATGTTTTATCTGAGGTAAAATGCGACCCAATAAAAACTTAGGGAGTTTATTTAGCAATTCCTATATTTGAGTACTATTTTCCTGTATTAATGCAAGCCAATTTTATATATTGTCAACAGCTGTGAGCAAAACTTTATAATCTAATTTTAAAATATTTTAATATTCACTAAGCATTCCATTTCTTCCCATAGAAGTGCTGATCTGTCTGTTCTGTGGTAATTTATTGTCCTCTGTGATTCATCTGGAACAGGAAATGTATGCAGCATTCTGGATATCAAATTCAGACACACACACCCTCCTTCCTTCCTTCCTTCCTTCCTTCCTTCCTTCCTTCCTTCCTTCCTTCCTTCCTTCCTTCCTTCCTTCCTTCCTTCCTTCCTTCCCTCCCTCCCTCCCTCCCTCCCTCCTTCCCTTCCTTCCTTTCACTGTCAATCCCTTTTCCTTTATCTGTCCTCCTTTGCCTTGATTTGATCTTCAACAGCTGGGATTTACCAGCTTTCCTTGATGCAGGGCAATTTTTTAAAGTTATATGTGTATGGTACAATGCTAGCAAATTAGCTTCTATTCATCAACTAACTTTCAGACTTTTATTTTAAAAGGTGTACAGCTGTGCCTACAGACAAAGTGGCTTAAATAGGATATGTACTAGTTTCCTATAGCTGGAGGACCACACATTTTATTTTCTTAAAAAAATAATGCCTCCAGAGGTGGCAGGGTTATAGTCATTGAGGCAATGTTTTGGGAAGGTTGAGAGGGTTAATGGACAAAATGAATGCCTTAAGCCTTGCACTTATTTAAATGATCCATTCAATGCTATTTGTGCAAATGCAGCTACTAGATTTGGAAGTGACTTGGTTAAGCACATTTTATGATCACAGCCAATCTAAATTCCTTTAATATAGTTGTTTGCTGCTCATTTCAAATTTGTACTTTTCAGGATCTATAAAACATCTTGGTCCTTTAGTCTCTTTGTTTCATATAATAATAATAATAACAACAACTTTATTGTCATTGTACGTGTATACACAGTATACCCATACAACGAAATTCACTTAACACCCAAAGACCAGGTTCAACACACATAACAATCCCCAAACACACTCCCACCCACAAATTCCCCACCCCTAAACCACCCAAACATCCACACCACAGAGCAAGTAATACTGTCCAACAGCTCACTGATGGTGGCCCTTTAGTTCATTGTTGAGTGCAATTATAGCTCTGGGATAAAAACTATTCAGAAAACATCTGGTCTGAGTTTTAATTGTTCTCTATCTTCTGCCAGAAGGCAACAGTCCAAAAAGATTGTAAGCAGGATGGGAAGAGTCTCTGAGAATGTTATGCAACTTTCTCAAACAGCAAGATTCAAAGATGTCAACCAAGGCTGGTAGCTGGAGTCCAATGATATTCTGGGCAGTTTTAATGATTCTGTAGAGTGTTTTTGTCTGCTACAGAGCTGCTCCCATACCATGCAAGAATGACGTATGTCAGGACACTCTCAATGGTGCTGCAATATTCATATTTGAAATCATCAGTGAATCTAAGATTATATATGATTTTGTATTGCTTTCAGGCGTTTGACATCTTCAGAGGCCAAAGATAGCAGAATGGCACTCAAAAGGTCTGTTTCTTTCATTGTTGTGCTTACCCTCTTTTAAAATACACTTGAACCATGACTCTAATCTACCATGAAAATAATTATGTAATTTATGTGAGAAATAGAGGCAACATTAAAATTAAATCATTTCAAATTATGCTCATTCAAAATGCTCATGTCTGAAGACAAGACCTCAAACTATAAGCATAGTAACATTTTTTTTTAAAAAAAATTTTTTTATCACACTGTGGTAATGAAATGTTCTGCAAGGCCAAATAATGTTGGCCTTGCAGAACATTTCATTACCACAGTGTGACAAAAAAATTTTTTTAAAAAAAAAAATGTTACTATGCTTATAGTTTGAGGTCTTGTCTTCAGACATGAGCATTTTGAATGCATAAAGGATTTGGAATGGTTAAAAAATGAGGGGGAATCCATAACATTCACCAAAAGCATCACAATACCACAATATTTGGCTAAATTGTGGTCATGAAGCTGAAAGGAAATGAAAATCTTCACCATGAGATCTGAAGATGCACTTCATATTGCACATGATTTGCTGAGCAAACCACAATGGCTCATTCATACATCATGTTAAGTTCTAACTGCTAGTTAAAACTTAAATGCTAACTGCTAGTTAAATGCAAGCTACATAGAAGCATCATGAATCCAACGTAATCTGACTGAGACTGCTTTTACTATTTTTTTAAGAGTATCTACAGTGATACGTTCAGGCTTCAGGTCTCAAATATGCTCCTGCGGTTTATAAGTCTACCTTGATAACATCTTCATAGGTCTGTGGTTTAAAATCTCTTCAGATTCTAGATTCCTCAATGTCTTTGACTGTATTTCTTTGGCCATATGACAACTTTTAATTCCCAAGCAGGTTCTGCCAACTCTTATCAAAACTAAAGAGAGGATTTTCAAATCAAAAGCATACAATTCCAGGCAGAATGGAACTTAGTTCTCCAATACCAGGTTCATTGAAATACAGCAGTCTTAATCTGTTGATTGGCAGAATGATTATCTTCCTCTTTCATGCAACAAGCTGATACGGGCACATTAAATCAGAAGGGAACTGTATGCATAGCAGCATTGGTACTTTGGGAGTCAGAAACAGCCCAATTAAAGTGCTTGCAAAATCTGGTACTGGCTCCAGTCTTCATCCTTTTTAGAGATGTGGGAACTAGAAATCACTGTGGTTGGGACTTGGCAGAACTAATGTCCGTTTAGCTATCTAATTTGCAAGTCCCCTAAAGAGCATACTGCATAATATATATGCAGACTATTTGCTGAAGTCTGACGACTGTTTTAACAGCACTTAAATCTAGTAGAATAGAGTATGTAAAGAGTGAATGAAATAAAAAAAATATTATCAATACAATGACTGACATATTTCTTCCTAAGAAATAAGGACACTGAAGTAGCGCAATTAAGACAAGGTACCATATTTTTCAGAGTATAAAATGCACCGGAATATAAAACGCAGCTTAGTTTTTGGAGAGGAAAATAGGAAAAAAAAAAATCTGCCAGCAGGTATTCATCTGACTAGTGTCCTTAGTCTGGTCAGCTTCAGCACATTAGTTTGCTGGTTTTTTATCCCCTGCTTGAGGATAAAAAACAGCTTCTAAGGCACAGCTGAGAGGAAGCAGCAATGACAAAAGCAGGCAAAGCACAGGGAGATCGCTTTATTTGGCTAGCACCTAGTTAGGGCTGAAAAAAAAAGCTTCTAAAGAACAGCTGAGAGTCAGAGCAAAGCATGGAGATCGCTTCACTCGCTAGCACCTCGTTAAAGCACAGCAGAGAGTCTTATACTCCGAAAAATACTGTACTAAACAAGGATATTAACAGCTTCTTCTGCAAGAAAGTGATTCAAGATCAGGAAAACATGCATAAGCATTCAACATTCTTTCCAACCTTTTAATACCAGAGGCCATAGAAGGGGTCTGCTTTGTTCTATGTAACAAAATCACATATTTCATCCTCCTTTGTGTTTCTACTACCTTCTCATGTTGCATAGGTATATACGTTTGAGTGTTTGTGCACACTAGGAAGTGAGCTGCATGGGGTCCTCACCCCATGTCCTGCTGACCATGGAGGAGTTACCAGCATCTTGAGCAATTTTCCAGCTGCCATTCGCCACAGGGAAAATATGCTTCTTCTTTTTTTTCTATAGCAGCCAGCTGGATTCAACCCTTTTTCAAAACTAAATTTTTCTTGGCCAGCTTCTTCCCCTGTAGCAAATTTGGTTTCTGTTCTGTTCCGTCTTTGGAAGTTCCTACTGAGAGGCAGCCATTTGGACAACGTCCCAAGTCCCCTTGCATAATTGGTTTCCCACAGACTCTTGGTCTTTTGAAAAAAAATAACCTGGAGTTTATAAAATTCAATGTGATTGTTAACAAGCAATGTAGGTAAAATATTCTAATACTATTACCTTGTGAAAGACTAATACAGCCATTGAAAATTAATTATGGAAATAAAGTAGGGCTTTTCCTTCCTTCTCAAACTGCTGTACATAAATTTTTTTGGGGGGGTCAGAAATAAGGCCCAGGAGCTGTTGAGATAGCTAGCTAGTTACCATAGGACACATTATATTGCTCGTCAATTCTAAAAAGCAAGAATTTATTTTTCATTTTTCCTCTAGCAGCAGGTTTAATAAGAATAGGTCCGTTAGAGCAGACATTTAAAAACCCAGTTCTTCTTCACCCCCAACAATAATGATTTCAGAAGAAGTAAATTCTCACTTACTGTGAGAAGTAAGTTGACTTCCACAGAGATGAGTCAGATACATTACCAAAAAGTGAAGAGCAGAAAAATAAGGCATAAATCCAAAACAAACAGAAAGCTGTATGAGCAGTTCAGGCGGATTGATTGATTGGTTGATTGATTATGTGTCAACAAGTCATTTTCAACTCCTAGTGACCACATAGACAGCTTTTCTCCATGGTGATCTGTTCCTAAGCAGGTCTTTCAAGTCTCCCAATGGTGCACTGATCACTACTGTAAACTGAGTCCATCCATTTTGCTGTTGGTCATCTCTTCTTCTATTTTCTTCTACCTTTCCCAGCATTAAGACTTTTTACCGGGAATTGGATCTTCACATAACGTGTCCAAAGGAAGATAATTTTGGCCTGGTTACTTGTGCCACTTAGTTAAAGTTCAGACAGACTGATTCCTAATTCACATGGTATAAGAAAGGATAAGACACAGAACAATCAGACTCCCAAGATCTTGTTATTATGGCCTTTCAATTAAGTAACCTGTGTACCTGGTGGAGCTCACCCTTACATCTTATTGCAAAAGAAAAACAAGTGTGCTTTGTTGCTGGTTGCTAAATTTTAAAACATTCAGCTGAAGCATAAATAAAAAGCATAGACGAAGACTAGAGTGAACATCTCATGACAATTTCAAATATTCAGCTATTCCCTCGTTATGTTATGACACTGGCTGCTTTTCTTATAGTCACGTATAATAATCAGAGGGCAATTATGATTGTGAACTCAATCATATTCAATTATGACTCTGAATCCATCCAGAGTCAAAGGACATTTGACTCCAAGAAGAAAATATTGAGTTTACTTCTACGTTTTTTGAAGGAAAAAAATCATCACTATTTCCTTGGAAATAGGACTCTTCATATTTTATTTTTAAAACAAGCTCTAAATCTTCCAACAAAGCCTGCCTTTTTCATGTCATCATGCTAAGGTACTGTAGGTGGGCTGATATACTTAATTCTATCTAGCTATACTCCTCTGCCAAACAGTAACTAACGATCATGGATATCATCTACAAACATTTAATCACAGTATACACTTTTGCACAAATTCAAAAAGAAAGCCATTGTGGCATTTAATTAGGCTTATTGTATTTGGGTTGCAGCAATCCTGGTGATTACTAGATGGCATCAAAGAGTTAGGATATTCTACATCTCTCTGTCACCATCTGGTGGTGTCTGAACTTTTACAGCCCAGATGTGGTACCCCAATATTTAATGAACAGTTTCTGTGCTTTACCTATTAACTGTTTTTTAAAAAAGGCAAACAAAGATAGTGCAAGAAGCAAGAACTTTGTTTTCATAAAATAAATATGATTAGATATTGGGCATAGGAAATAATATCTTAACTCCACATTTAATTTCTTGGCATGCCCCAACTGTTTTGATTTGAGAAGGAAGGGCCCATTAATCAATTCATTTGAACATAAATGGAAACTGTGATATAATCAAGAACTTAATGGTAGTGGAGGCACCTTGATTTCACAAATTTTTACTTAGTGCAATGGAATAAATAATAGGTTGGTCATTGACTGGGAAGATTTATTTTCAAGTCTCCACTCAGATGATTGAGTCTATTTATCTTCCTCTATCCACTTTATTAGACAAAATTGTTGGTGAAGGGAACAATTAAGGGAGACATACAGTATATATCTATATCATCTATATCTGTATCAGTATTGATATCTGTATTAAAATAGGTATTGGTATCTATAGCCTCAGTTTTCTAGAGGAAAAAAAAGGGATATAAGCATGTATATAAAACTGGCATTGCCTGTTCTATTGTTCTATTATTTTTAAAGAATATGTTATGCTTACTCATCCCTACAATAAAAGCAAAGCATACAATGTGGTATCTATATAGCATACTTGAACTCTGATGTTCTCATCATACAGTATATAATTCTCTTATGTTAAGTGGTACCATATGTAGCTCTCTGTTGATCATTTACTACAACAAGAGGGAAGAACTATAAACATCTGGATGAACAGCAGGTTAATCTAGAAGGTTTTCAAAGAGTGAGTACCCACATTTTAGTTACTGCCTATTGGCAAAAAGTAACCCTAATATAAGTGCCATGGTTATAAAATATATATTCATATTACATCAGTTAAGCCATATTGACACACAAAATATCTTTTAAAAGGGAGGGAAATGTACAATTTTAGGAATTTAGAAAGGGTTTTAAGGAATACAGTAAATCCTTTGAGCCTTTTTAATGTTCAACTGTAGCAGGGGTGGGTTTTACTTACCTTTACTACCGGTTCGCAACAAGGCCGCGCTCATGTGCTTGCTTCGCTCGAGGGCGCGCACTCTTCTGCGCATGCGCAGAAGCATTCTGATGATGTTGGGGTCAGTGGGCAGAGCCTCCCACCGGTTTTACTACCAGTTCTATAAAACTGGTGTGAACCGGGGGCAATCCACCACTGAACTGTAGGTAATTTATGTCTTGTGAATCAACTCAGACCCTCTGAATGTCCTCCTCAGGATCATAGGAGCAAGCATTCTGAGAAGATAGATCTCAAGAGCTCTCATACAAGAGAGCTCATACAAGAAACCAGGAACCCTTTTCCTATGAATTTGTACTCTATATAGAACAAATGAGCCACAAGCCAATGGATAGAGATGGCATTGCTCAACAATAGAATAGTATTTCAAACTCCCACATTGTCACAACCACAAGATGGTTATTCTTAAGCAATAGAACTTAAAGAAGAGAGTGCACATTGTAACTGCTGAAGAATAGTTTATCAAGAGGTTCTACTGGAGCTATTTTTCTTATATTTTTAGTGTGATAAATGCTACAGGCATCTGTATTATTATCAAAAATACTTTATGAATTATTAGTTTTAATATTATTATGATCCTTATTCTGCTTTGTCTTTTTCAGTTATATCTTACCTCAAACATTTATTTATTTATTTATTTATTTATTTAATTCAATTTGTATACCGCCCTTCTCCTAGTGGACTCAGGGCGGTGCACAGCCCAAACTAAAACACATACCAATACAAAATTTAAAATTTTTAAAATAATTTAATGACTTTGGCCCCAAAATTTAAAACATTCAAACTAAAACCCATTGACAATTTAAAAAACTAAAAAAGCTAGAAAAAAAGGGGGGGTTCATGCCAGCCCTGCTTGATGGAAAAGAAAAGTTTTTAGGGCACGGCGAAAGACCCGGAGATCCGATATCCTTCGTATCTCCGGGGGCAAATTGTTCCAGAGGGCAGGAGCTGCCACAGAGAAGGCCCTTCCCCTGGGGGTTGCCTGGCTGACGGCACCCTGAGGAGGCCCTCTCTGTGAGAGCGTATTGGTCGGTGGGAGGCTATTGGCGGCAGAAGGCGGTCCCGCAAATACCCAGGTCCTATGCCATGATGGTGACCAACACCTTGAAGCGCACCCGGAAGACCACTGGAAGCCAATGCAGCTCACACAGGAGAGGTGTCACATGGGAGCGCCCCCTCGCTCCCATAATTCCCATAATCCCCCGCGCGGTCGCATTCTGCACCAGTTGGAGCCTCCGGGTGCTCCTCAAGGGGAGCCCCATGTAGAGAGCATTGCATACTAAGACACCAGTCTAAAGATTATTTTAGGTTTCGTGCACTACCTGGCCAACTTACAGGGTCACTCCATGGAATTTCTCTTCTAAAAGGTACAGCAGATAGAGGATAAACAGAAAGTTGCCATCAGGTAAAATAGGTTTTCTGAAATTGAAAAAAGCTCTGTATTAGGAAAATTTAAATGATAGTGTCATAACTTTTTAAAAATATTCTTTTTTACAATGGCACATATTCAATGCAAGCTAGAATTCTGCTGTGCATCATTACTAGATGTGACAGAAATGTATTGATTTTCCTTTAACAATGTGTGTTTATATACTCATATAGATAAACACTGTAATCCACAGAGATTAAATAAGACTGCTACTTGCTCTTTACAAATAAAAGCTTTAAAAATACTTCTGTGATCTCCTCCATGAGTTATAACAAGCAACTGAATTGCAAACTTTTGATATCCTCAGGAATGAGAGGTAGGCTGCAACACTGGTAAATTAATCCTTGTATTAAATCTATGATATTATTAAAACAGACATTTTCATGGGAACTTGGAAAGAACTAAAAATATGATTACAGATTAATTTAATGTTCAATGATCAGTTCAAAGCAAACAAACAAACCATCCTTTAAAATTAGTATATAGATATTTTGAGTCAATCTGGTCTTTATCCAGATATTTAAAATTATGAAACAACAAGATTTTAGTACAGTTGTATATGCTAGCACAATTAATCCCAAACACTAGAGAGCAACTGCTGTCATTTTTTCCAAAGCCAATTCTATCCATTGGGTTGCCCCAGACATTTAAATAGAAGTTTTGCTATTGTTTCCATTTCCATTCCAATTTTATGGTTACACAGAAGGTGCAAATTTATGCACATTGACTAAATTTGGATTTAATAGACATTTGGATTTAACGAACCATTCCTTCCAGCTGAATGATCCCTTAAATTGAAGTTTTACTGTACTTAAAATATACTTTTTATTGGTTTAATACTCACATTAGAATACTAGAATGGAGGAAAAGAGGAGAAAAACTTGAATAGATCAAGCTGCAAGTCCAAATTTTATTTTATTTTAAAAAAAAAACCAAATAAATACAAATGTCTGTTAAATACAAATATAGGGTGAAACTCGAAAAATTAGAGTATCGTGCAAAAGTTCATTTATTTCAGTAATGCAACTTAAAAGGTGAAACTAATATATGAGATAGACTCACCCAATTCAATGAATTTTTCAGTGTCAGGTAGCTAACAAAGGAAATGGAATTCATTATGTTTCAGGTTATATAAAACTTGGAGAATAACTACAGACAGTAATGCTATGAGGAATATTTGCCACATATTTTTGAATAGTTTTTTTTTAATTTCTTCAAATGCATTTGCCTTAACAAACAGTTTCTAGAGTTAAATTATATCAAAATAAACAATGCTTACAAAGTTAAAAAATGTCCTGGATGTTCAAAGCACTGCCAAAAGTATCATTTACATAAAAAATCCAGCTGCCCTATAAAGCAAAAACAGATTGCAGCCTTCATACCCTGTGAAGGTAAATACATGGCACTCTATAAAAGAAGATCTCTTTTGAATTAAGTTTAACTTTTTGTGACTTCTACACATTTTTGACTAAAGTATAGAAATGGATTTTCATTGCCATCTTCCAGGATGATTTTTCAAATTTTAAACCTAACTTACATCCCTGCTATTTCTTGGTTGTCTCTAAGCCATTAATCAAGTTCAACATTCCTTCCCCCTTTTGTCTCTTTGGGATCCTGCTTTGTTAGTCCTTGTCTTCTTCTTTGTCCCCCATTTTTCTCAGGTAGACATAGCTGGATTAGCAATACTTCTGGCTCAGGGCAAATACCCTTATAAAAATTGAGAATCCTTCCTTCCTTCCTTCCTTCCTTCCTTCCTTCCTTCCTTCCTTCTTCTTCCCTCCCTCTCTCCCTCCCTCCCAAATAAGTTGTGACCATGCAAAGTGTGTGAGTGAATGTTGTCTTTTTAAACCTCTTATTTTATTTCCCGTGATGGGAAACATTATTGATACATATTTAAACCTCTCCTTCCTTTGTTTAGCAAGCAGCTTCTAGTTTCAGTCTTGCTCTAAACTTCACATATTGTTGCTGTCAGGTATGCTTCCTTCAGTATCCAGGAAAGAAAACCCCAAGCTCAAGCATTTTGAAGAATTTGGTACTTTTACTGAATATGAAAAGATTAACACCCCAGTGAAAAGCTGGAAGTGACCAAAATGTGCGAAATGCATCTACTAAGCTTCTTCCCCCCCTCGTGTTTATATTTTCTCAGCCAATCTAAAGGTCTTCCAAAGGTCAGGTGGCAACACGTCTGGCAGCGTCATCCATCAGGAATGTCGAGACAGTTGGTCAGCCATCCCCTTCTGAAATCCAGTTTCGATTCCCACGAAGTCCCCTCCTACAAAGACAAACCCCCTCCTGCTCTCTTCCCCCCCTTTGCTCCATACCTAATCCCTCCCCGTTTCTTATGGCAGCTAAAGCAGGAAAGCTGAGGCTGACATTCGGCCCCTCTTGCAGAAGAGACGTTAGTCCTAATTAAAAGGAAAAAGAGAAAGAGAAACAGAATATATACAATGATCAAGGTTTATCAGGGTATTTGGCATAGAACTGTTGTACGGTTGTTCTATGTCGGGGTGTTTGAGCACAGGTTCAGCTGCAAACAACCGCTTCAGTTTTTCGAAAGCGGCCTGACAGTCCATAGTCCATTCTAGTGGTTTCGAGGGTTTGGGTTTTATTTCCCCTTTGGTTTTGAGCAAGTTTGTAATTGGCAGTGCGATTTTTGCGAAAGAGGGGATAAATTGTCTATAAAAGTTAGCAAACCCTAAGAAACTCTGTAACTGTTTACGGGTGCGTGGTGCGGCCCATTCCATTACTGCCCGGACCTTTTCTGGGTCCATCTCTATTCCCTCATGCGATATACGATATCCAAGATAGTCGATTTTGTCTTGATGGAATTCACATTTAGAAAGTTTGGCATAGAGTTCAGCTGCTCTGAGTTTATTCAAGACTGCTCGAACCAATCTTATATGGTCGGCCATGTTGTCAGAGTAAATTAGAATATCGTCCAAATAGACCAACACCCCCTTATATAGATGCTCATGCAACACTTCGTTGATCAACTGCATGAATACGGCCGGGGCCCCCTGTAGTCCAAAAGGGAGTACTCTAAATTGGAAACACCCCAGTGGGCAATTAAATGCTGTCTTCCATTCATCTCCCTCTTTTATTCTCACTCGGTAGTATGCCTCTCTTAAATCAAGTTTGGTAAAAAAATTTCCCTTTCCTAAATGGGCCAACATGTCCTTCATAAGTGGGAGGGGATAGACATTTTCCACGCAAATGGTGTTCATGTTCCTATAATCAACAACTAATCTGAAGGATCCATCTTTCTTTTCGCGGAACATTACTGGCGCTGCTACCTTGGGTTTGGCTCGTTCGATAAATCCCCGTTCTAAGTTTTTGTCAATAAAATTCCGCAATTCCTCCAATTCTCATGGGGTATATTTTTGGTTTGGGAAGCTTCACCCCTGGGAGTATTTCAATGGTGCAGTCAGTGGCCCTGTGGGGAGGCAGAGTATCAGACGCTTTTTCACTAAACACTTCCTTGAGGTCCCAATATTCCTTCGGAATTTTCTCTTCTCCCTCAATATAGTTAATGGCTACTGCGGCCCCTTCTGGTCTTATGTCGTCCCTTAGGGAGGGGCCTTCCTTTTCCGGAGTTGGTTCTGCCGTACGGATGCGCAGGACCCCCGTTTTCCAATTTACTCGTGGGTTCCATTTACGAAGCCAGGGCAGTCCTAGAATTAGGGGCCTTTCCATGCCAGGTGCTACGATAAAGCTGAGCTTTTCTATATGATTCCCCAACTGTAGTTCAAGGGGTTCGGTCATAAAACTAGCTGGGCCCCCTCCTGCAATCGATCCATCTAATTGACAAAATGCAATGGGTCTTTTTAAAGTTTTCAGTCTCAGTCCCATTTCCTCCACTACTTTGGGGCTAATTATGCACCTAGTGCACCCCGAGTCCAACAGGGCTAACAATTGCGCGTGAGTTCCTGTGGAGGGCACCCTTACTTCTACGGGGATGAGTAAGGGTTCTTCCGTGTGACTCACCCGTTCATCGGTGTCCGAGTCGGAGTCCGTCTCGCTGTCGTCATCGTTGGTCGGAGTCCCCAACTCATGCTGGTTCCGGGGAGTGAACTCAACGACTTCTCCTTTCAGGGCGGTGCCGCGGGTTTTGGCGGGTATTTTATCGCTTTTCTTTTGGCTGGCCCCGGTGGCTTTTGGCGGTGGTTTGGAGAAACATTCGGCCGCCCGGTGACCCTCCTTCCCATATTTGAAACAGGTGAAGGGCTTTGACTTGGGTTTGAATTCGGTCTTCCCGCCAGTCATCTTGGCCGCCCCCTTATGGTAGAAAGAGGATGACTGGTCCCCCATCCGCCTTCCTCGGAGTTCGCTCCATTTCAGCTCGATCTCCACATCCTCAGCTACTATGTACCATCTATCCAAATCATCGGGGACCCCCATGCTCCTGCAATCTCGATATATCTCATCATTCAATCCATCCTTGAAACTCTCCAAAAGCGCCATTTCTGACCAGCCTGTCATATAAGGTGCCAGTTCACGAAACTCTTGGATATACTCTGCCACCGGCCTCCGACCCTGCTGAATGCTCTTCATTCTGAGTCTCGCCTTTCGTTCAGCTAAATGGTCTTCAAAACGTCTTCTAAGGGCCCTCATGAACTGGTTGTAATTTCTCAGCAGGAGGGAGTTGTTATTGTGGAGAACTACCATCCACTCAGCCGCCACTCCCTCTAGGGCATTCGCAACGCTTCTGACTTTAGCTGCATCCGTTTCGTAGTCCTCCCCCCAATCCTGCATGTGGTTCCACACTTGGGTCAGGAAAAATCCCAAGGTTTTAGGATTTCCATCAAACTTCCCAGGAAGGGGGGGGATTTTTGGCTTTTTACGTCTGCGGGGGGGGGGGGCCCTGCAGGGCTGGGGTTATCTGGCCGGCTGCATCTCTTCCTCGAGCTGCCGAAGCCTGGGATGTTCCCTCCTCAAACTCTTCCTCTCCCCCGCAGGCTGTCTCTTCGGCCTCCCCCCTGGGGTCTGCTTCCCCTTTCTCCACAGGAGTTTCAAAAGACTCACGGTTTTTTCTGCTTTCTTCCACATCATGGATAAGCTGCAAGGCTTGATCTATCATGAGACGTTCCTTCTGCTGTTGCATCCACACTGCCTCCCTTTTTCGGGGTCTGGAAGTCGTCACTCCCCGGGGATTCTCCCCCCAGTCCGGCAGTCTCCCCACTCCTTTGGACCATCTAGCTTCCTCCGGTTCCAAACGGAGTTTTTCCAGCCATTCTGCAGTTTCTCTTTCCGACTGGAGGGCGGTTGAACTCGCTGCCCCCATCTTCCCTTCTTCATCACTCCCTCGATCTGACATACTTTGGATTTTCAGTCCCCTCGGGTTTTGTCCGGGATGACTGAGATGACTTCCAGCTTAATGTCAGGTATGCTTCCTTCAGTATCCAGGAAAGAAAACCCCAAACTCAAGCATTTTGAAGAATTTGGTACTTTTACTGAATATGAAAAGATTAACACCCCAGTGAAAAGCTGGAAGTGACCAAAATGCGCAAAATGCATCTACTAAGCTTCTTCCCCCCCTCGTGTTTATATTTTCTCAGCCAATCTAAAGGTCTTCCAAAGGTCAGGTGGCAACACGTCTGGCAGCGTCATCCATCAGGAATGTCGAGACAGTTGGTCAGCCATCCCCTTCTGAAATCCAGTTTCGATTCCCACGAAGTCCCCTCCTACAAAGACAAACCCCCTCCTGCTCTCTTCCCCCCCTTTGCTCCATACCTAATCCCTCCCCGTTTCTTATGGCAGCTAAAGCAGGAAAGCTGAGGCTGACAGTTGCCTTGGGAAGAAGGCTTGCAGTGTTTTTAATTTCTATTTCTATTTTTCTGGTTTCTTCATATCTAGTTATGTGTTGTGCTAAAAAGAATCACCTTTTGAAATCCTACTTCCCTCACCTTTCTTTGAACTTGCTCTCCATCCTTCTTGGATTCAATGAATTTCCCATTGATTGCGATTTCCCTATTGTCCCCTCTTTTCCCAAATCTTGCTCCCTGTTTGGCCTTTCTATTTTCCTTTCCTTTCTATCTAAGGCATTTGTGCTATATTATTTTACATACTTGTCACTTGGTATTATTAGGTTGTTTTAGATTAAGAACAGGCTGTTAGTGTGTACTTCATCAGCATCACTCTTTAATAATTTGTGTTTGATTTATTATTAATGATTAATTACTTTCTGAATGAATACGTCTGTCTATCCTCCGCAGAACTGGCACTGTGGGAGGGCTGCAATTTGGAATACCAGGAATATGTAAAGGATTAACATACCATCAATGCCTTATAATAGTGGAAACATTCGGCATCAGTTTTACAATGGATGAGCTGATGCTTTTTTGTAAATTGCTGCTAAGTGTACTTTTATCTGAATTCCAGATAAAGTTATAAAAAGAGGCTCTTTTCAAGCCTTTCTTGAAACAGAATTAGAGACTTCTGAAAGAATAGTCAAATAACATTGGGTCATCAAATTTCTTTGTGTTGCATATATAAGAGATTGCAGTGTTAAGTAAGCCTTAGAAGCTTAATTTTATCTGCACTTATACTAGATGCATTTCACTGACATGATTTGGAGAGTAAAATTTCCCTTATTTTTTTTCTTTGTTATTTTCCCCCTTTTAGAACAAGGCACAAACTTTATTACTCCAAAAGCTTCCTTCCAAAAAACAGGACAAGCTAGGTTCAAAACTACAAATTTATTTATTTATTTATTTATTTTATTTATTTAATTTGTATACCGCCCTTCTCCAACAGGACTCAGGGCGGTGAACAGCCACGGTAAAACACAACATATAAAATTTAAAAGCAGTTTAAAAGACATTAAATAATTTTGGCCATCAATTTAAAACAACCCAGTTAAAACCAATTACAAATTAAAACCGCAAGAATGGGATCAAGCCAGCCCGGCTAGATGAAATAGATGTGTTTTCAGGGCCCGACGAAAAGTCTGGAGGTCTGGTATCGTGCGTATCTCTGGGGGTAGGTCGTTCCAGAGGGCAGGTGCCGCCACAGAGAAGGCTCTCCCCCTGGGGGTCGCCAGCCGACATTGTCTGGCCGACGGCACCCTGAGGAAGCCCTCTCTGTGCGAGCGAACTGGCCGGTGGGAGGCTATTGGCGGCAGAAGGCGGTCTCATAGATACCCCGGCCCTAAGCCATGGAGCGCTTTAAAGGTGGTCACCAACACCTTGAAGCGCACCCTGAAGACTCCAGGAAGCCAGTGCAGCTCGCACAGGAGACGTGTCACATGGGAGCGCCCCATTGCTCCCATAATCCCCTGCGCGGCCGCATTCTGGACCAACTGGAGCCTCCGGGTGCACCCCAAGGGGAGCCCCAGGTAGAGAGCATATAATTATATTTGAATAAATAAAATACAGTTAAGATTACTTATAATATCATTTTATAATATTGTTTTCATTCACAATAAATATTGCAATTTGGTAGTATCATTTGAGGGGCCATAGAGTCCTTTGGAATCATTATGCAAAGCTATTACAGGGTGGAGAATCATCTAGCAAGAATTTTTTATATGGCATTTTAATACAGGAGACATAAATGACCTTGAGAATGAGAGTTTGCCCACTTATGTAAACATATGATTGTTGAAAAGTAACTGAAAAATTGAGTCATATATAATTCAAAGAAACATTCTATTTAATATGGCTTGAATATTGGAATGAGAAACTGAAGCAAGAACTGCATTAGGGTTCAGATGAAATTTTACCCCCATAAAAAGCATTCAATTCTTCAAAAGGCGATTAAATTCTCACAGTACATAAACATCTACACTTTGAAAGAAACAAAATATAATAACTTTTTAAAAAATGGCATATGGAAGAATACCACATCTACTACAGAAACTGGCACATGAAGTAATACACAGTTTTTGGTAGCCATGTGAAAGAAATTTGCCAGCAGAATATGAATTGAAATTCTCAGCTGAGTTATTACTGAGAAGAAATATATAGCTTTACACATGAAAATAGCACTTTGTAATCAGAATTAGGAGTCAAGTTATATAACCAGAATCGGATCAAATTTTTGCAATAATTATTTCTCCTGTCTTGTTGATATTTATGGGTCAATTGAGCAGCAAGTGGGGATGAGAAATGTTTTTTTACAATAATGACCATCTTGATTTCTGATTAAAGAATACCACTTTGTTCACTTTGTTGAACCTCTGCCTATTTGTTTTCATTTCACTTTCTGCTTCAATCCACTCTTTCAATAACATTTTTGAAAGCTCATCTTGTCTATATCAACTGGCTAAGTGAGAGGTGTTTCAGTATAGTCCTTGTCCTTTTCTTACTATCTCTGTCTTTAATTGGAAGAGCTAGATAAAAGATAACAAGTTAATAGAAACAAATCAAAGGAACGGAAAATTCCCATTCAAACACCTTCACTACAGTTTTCATTTTCAAAGAATTTACAGCATTGTTGCCCTGAAAAATAGTCTAAAATAGACTTCAGTGTTGCTAAGATTTCAATTTAACTTCTGAAACCTGATGGGAGAAAACTTTGGATCCTGAAGCTAACAATGTAAGTCACCTAGAGCAATGATCACTCTAATTTCAGACATGCTGTGTAAAAAAAACCCTCAAAATAAACTGGTGCACCACAATATAAGTATATCAGTAAATTAAAAGTACAAGTAATAACAATATGCTAAAATTTGTACATAGTCCATATTTATAGGACCTATAAAATATACTAGTATGTCAGATACATGCTTAAAAGTTTTGCCTTCGAGTCATTTCTGGCTCCTGGTAATTGCCCCTTTAGGTTTTATCTTGCCATTACTTTCTTCCTGAGGCTAAGAGAGAATAACTGACTCTAAGTCACCTGAGGTGGGACATGAACTCATGGTCTCCAGATTTCTAGCCTGCTGCCTTACCCACAAAACCAAACTGCCTCGGTATGTGCGTTCTTAAAGATTATAATATAAACTCACTAGTCACTGATAATTGATAATTATTTTATATGCATTTAAAATTGTTCATTTCCTTTTTGCTTTTTTTGGAATTAGTAATTAGAGGAACATTTAGAAAGAAAAGGATTATACAAAAAGCATTAAGACAGCCCCTCTCATTTCCCCCCTATTCTCCTCCTCCTCCTCCTCCTCCTCCTCCTCCTCCTCCTCCTCCTCCTCCTCCTCCTCCTCCTCCTCCTCCTCCTCTTCTTCTTCTTCTTTTTGAGAAAAAATCATTCTTTACTTCTATGGATATATGAAAGCTGGCTATGAAAGGCAGCAGGGTGTCCTTGAGCCATCGCTCTCTCTCAGTCCAACCCACCTCACAGGGTTATTGTTATCAGGAAAATAGGAAGAGGAATGTGTGTTAGATTATTTGTAAAAATAATAATAAAGGTGGGATATAAATAGATGTTCTGAATTTATTTAAACATTAATTATTATTAACTAACATGTAATTTTTATACAGTTGCTAATGATCATAGCAATTGTATGGCTTGAAACTCAACTGGTATTAATTAAACTTTTGGGGGAGGAAAGACAGAAGTGCTCCTTTGTGCACGGTAGAGTCTGGGGTGATGGCTAGGGTGTCTCTAGTTGGGTCTGATCCAGAACAGGTCAGTTCCATCTGCAAGACTAGGAAAGGATCACCTGTCTGCTATTCTAGATAAAAGGTACTTCCACCAAAACCAAGGTAATCCGTTTGTGCAGGACTCCTTGTGAGTTGCAACTTGTCATTCTACAGCTGTTATTATTTTTTGGTAACAATTTGTTGGTGCTCAACTTTTACCGTGTGTGTGTGTTTTACAAGTAGTGTACATACATATGTGCATGCGTGTGTATGCACACACACAACCCGCTTAGACAGAACATACACCCAAATTCATTTTGGAATTCAGTAGTGCTGAAAGCAAATAAATAAAGGTATTCTTCTCTAATACACTTCAGAATGTTTGGGTTTTATGTATTTCAGTCTCATATTTTAGGTAAGTTCCTCATTTTAATCAATTCAGTACAACTTTCAAGATGCTACAAAATGCCTCAGTCTAACAACATCCAATCTTAACAAATGTGAAGCTGATTTCTTGAAATCTGAATATTCATTCTAACAGGCAGTAAAATTCTGTTCAGTCAATGCTGGGCAGTTGCTATGGAAAAACATTGAAAGACTGCAGCTGTTTTCTTTAAGAATAGACTCTCATCTTATTTTTGAATTCAAAGGGGGGAAAACCACTCCACTTAAAAATTAAAGAGATCAAGAACTGTTTTTGCCCTATTCATATACACTGCTCAAAAAAATAAAGGGAACACAAGCAGAAGACATCCGAGATCTGAATGAATGAAATAGCCTTATTAAATACTTTGTTCGTTACATACAGTAGTTTTGTGTTCCCTTTAGTTGTTTAAGCAGTGTATAAACTACTGTATGTAAAGAACAAAGTATTTAATAAGGCTATTTCATTCATTCAGATCTCGGATGTCTTCTGCTTGTGTTCCCTTTATTTTTTTGAGCAGTATATTTAATCGTAAGCCCACTGGAATTAAATGGAAGATGTGGTTTACTAGATCAGTATAAAAAGTCCACTTGGATAGCTCTTAATTTGTTTTAATGCTATAGAGGCTTCAAATGAATTGTATTATATAAGATCAATTTTGAATTTTGGATTTTATTCACTTTGTCTTGGTTCTGGGCAAAATTCCAGGTTCTATGAAGTACCTTCCAAGTTAAGAGGAATTATGTTACATAAGATTGTTTGGTATGTATTCTTACTGAATTTGAGCTTCTGATATAAATAATACTTGAGCCATAATCCACACATGTTAAAGGTAAATTATTTATATGGTTTCTTGGGGAAGAGTATAAGGATGTGAGAAACTTTTAATGGTTTACTTTGTTCTAGTCAAGTTCAATACCTGTGACTGCATGAACATCTCTCAGTAACTTAATATGTAAGTTAAGTAATATGACATCAAAGTATAAAGAAGGTATTTACATTTCTTAATGTGATTATCATGATAGGATTTCATGATGGTCTTCCATCCAGGTTATTTATCAAATTTAAATCCCGTTTAGCTTTTTTCCAGATCAGCCAGAGTCAGGTGTGAATGAATGAATGAATGAATGTCTATTAATCTGAAAGATATTTAATTTTCTCATACAGAATCTTATGCTATCCCACACACACACACCTGATTTTGACTAGCTATAGAGTAGGGAGGAAAAACTATCAATTTCCTGGACACCCTTCAGCCAGAAGGAAAAAAAAATAACACCATAATTTTTAAAAATAAAGAGATTATGAAAAGCAACATATGGCTGCTAGTGAAGCTAGAAGAGACTAAAGAAAAAGAATTATTCCCAGTCAACCATTACCAATGACTTCTTGGACTGCAGGAAAGATAAAATCATGTTATGCTTACATAGTCGAGGCTACAATTACAATCAAACAATTCTTTAAAAAAGATATATTTGCACTTGCAAGTGGATGTTTTGGAAATTGATACATCAAACAGAAACACAAACATGTTTGTTTTTCAAGAAAATACATTAAAAAAATAAACACTTAAATTCCCTTTTGCATAGTATGCTGTTTTTGTCTGTTTGTTTGTTTTAAACATACCTTAATGCAGAAATGACACACTTGTGAATGAATAAATAGGAAATTTATTAAGAGCCTTGATAGTACAGTGGTCTAAGCACCCTGTTATTAACACAGCTGCCTGCAATTTACTGCTGGTTCGAATCTCTCCAAGGCTCAAGGTTGACTCAGCCTTCCATCCTTTCTAAGGTAGGTGAAATGAGGACCCAGTTTGTGGGGGCAATAAGCTGACTTTGTATAAATATACAAAAGTATGAAGGCTATTGCTTAATGCATTGTAAGCCGCCCTGAGTCTCCGGAGAAGGGCGGCATATAAATCAAATTAAAAAATAATAATAATACAAATGGGAAAAAGACAGATTCTTATATCAGGATACTTCCATAAACTTTACAGTATCCATTTCTGGCACTATTACCAGCATAAAAAAACTCTTAAAATTATTATGCTTGGGTACTTTGAGTTTTTATAACATCTTGAGACTGACAAGTCTTTAAAGATAAAGGTTTTTCAGACAGGTTCGGGTTCTGTAAGGAAGCTGTTCAATAAGGGAAGAAAAGCATTAATAAAACTAGACTGCATGTTTTGTTAGCAACAGAACAGCTCAAGATCTACAGTCATATCAAAGCAAAGATATAATCAAGGACAGGGGTCTGCAGGGGGCAGGGGTCAAAAAAATCACATAGAACCTTTTTAAAATATCCCTCTCTCCTTTAAAAAGGATCAGGGGTGTAATTGTGCAGCCACCATCTTGAGTTTTTTTTAACCTCTGTGGATACCTCTATACCTCAATTAACCAGCACTGATCGAATAACTGATCAGTGAGTTGTTTCTCAGTCTGATAGGGTTCACATAGTGTGAAAAGCAATTGCTTGTTTAACCATAACTTGCTAAAGAAACATGGTTGCAAACAAAGTCCTATAAGCTATGTAGTGGCCTGATGTAATTGGTAAACCCAGCCTGTTTATGCTGCTCATATGCTAACTAGAGAACTATATGGGTTCTGGGGGGAAAAAGATGACTTAAAGGGGCAAGCAAGGCCCACATCTGTGCTACCACAGGTATCATATGAATCAGAGGTGGGTTTCAGCAGGTTCTGACCAGTTATGGAGAACCGGTAGCGGAAATTTTGAGTAGTTCGGAGAACTGGTAGTAAAAATTCTGATTGGCCCGCTCCCATCTATTCTCTGCCTCCCAAGTCCCAGCTGATCGGGAGGAAATGGGGATTTTGCAGTAGCCTTCCCCTGGATTGGGGAGGGAATGGAGATTTTACAGTATCCTTCCCCTGCCACGCCCACCAAGCCATGCCCACCAAGCCACGCCCAGAGAATGGTAGTAAAATTTTTTGAAAGCCACTATTGATATGAATCCTACTGCATTTCCAGAGAAGCTTTCAAGTTATATTTTTCTTTGTTCTTTAATTAACTAATTAATCCTGGATAGTTTGTCTTGGTTTCCTTGTTGTTTTTTCACATAAACGGGTAAGTAACTGCATAAAGTAGAGAATCCTGGTCATTATGAGAAAGGCAATGTTGTCTCTACACAAGACTGATGGTATACAAATCTAACAAACAAACAAACAAACAAACAAACAAACCCCAAAGGTGTTTATTTTCAAGAGGCAACTGGACTTTCTTGTTTTTCTTTGATGACATTTTGCTTCACATCCAAAAGCCTCTTCAGCTCTGACTGGATGGTGGGGAATGGAAGGAATTATTTTCCTTGCAGGCAGCTGATCATTTACATTCTTTTAGAGCAGTGGGTCTCAACCTTCCTAATGCTGCGACCCTTTAATACAGTTCCTCATGTTGTGGTGACCCCCAACCATAAAATTATTCCTAAAACCATTGAAAATATGTGTTTTCCGATGGTCTTAGGCGACCCCTGTGAAAGGGTTGTTCGACCCCCAAAGGGGTCCCGACCCACAGGTTGAGAACCACTGTTTTAGAGAGTCCTTGAGGCCATTTGGAAGTTTATCTGTGTCATCAAGATCACCTGAGTAGTGCAATGGGGGTGGACCCTTCTTGGAACTTCTGAAAGGACTGTGTTGTAGACTGGAGATAGATGATGTCATAGCCCTCCTCCTTTGTTGAGAGAAAGCTGTTCAATTTTGACATAGATGGCCACCTGCTTCATTTCAATTCAGTTTAGATTTTTGCTCTTAATACAGTCATTTTTTTTCATTGCCACATAATTCTAGCCAGTTCAGTTTAGATAAAACTGGCTGTTCTTCCTCCCTCCTCCCCACAAAGTTACATCTTATTATTTTTTGTCATTTTTGTACTAAACTGAGGAAAACATTATGCTTGGCTTTTGTTGAATGCTGTTTATTCTCCCCTCTGTTAACACCTGATGTGAGTCTGAGTCATCCTTGTCCCCACAGTATTGAGGAACATTAGCGTGGAATTTCAAAATCCCCCTCTAGAAAGATCTCAATTGATCAAGAGAGTCTCATATTCCTGAGAAGAACAAAAATGATAACATTACAGGATATCTCAGATATCTCTTTTCATCCCTGTAGCAAAAGCAGAGGTAGAGGTAGAATTTTTGCAAAAACCTCCTGTTACTGTGCTAGTGATTTCCCATAAATTTTCATTGCTTGTTCAGCCAAATCATATGAATATTTTTTTAAAAGACTTTTAAAATGAAATATGGCATTTCAATGAAGCATAAAACATTCAACACTGCTCATCTTAGAGATATTTGTTAAGAGAAACTGAACAGAGGAAGATACAATAAACAGGAAAATAAAACCTAAAGAAAAAACACTAAAAATAATGAGGAGACCTGTGCTACTGTTCATAAAACATTGTATGGTGCTGTATTAATTACCTGATTTCTGGATATCAAAATAGGATTAATTATTTCAGTAATCAGAACCTGGAGAAGAGTGCAGAGTGATTTTTTTCAGATGCAAAATGTGCACAAAATATGTTCTATTCTTGGTTAAGGTTGTAAAAAATGATCCTATGTCAATGCAATGAGAAAGAATATTTGTTGACAGTGCAGGTGAAACAAAGGCAGTAAAACGGCGATTGTTCTGGGGAAAAAAGGACATAGCATCCTTAATATAGGATTGGGTCAGCATTAGAAAATGCTGATGAGAATGAACTCCCTAAAGTTTTTGACAGGTTCAATTCTCATGAAGTGTGGGAAATAATTCTTATTTTCAATACTGAATTTAGCAAAAAGGAATAGACCAATGTCAGATAATAGTCTAGGTTTTTGTTTGATGGCTATTAAAGTAGTTTCTCACAAGAACTAAGGACAAAAATATTCAGCAAAATGGTTGTAATTATTATTATTATTGACAAAGTCTCAACTATGCTGTGGCAATGCATGTCACTTGGATCATCGGTGTTAGACATGAAATTAAAAAAAACAGAAAGCCTTATAAATCATATTGAATTACAGCAACTCAAATGGAAGCAGTATTAAAACGGGTTTATGTACTCATTGATTATTCTTATCTAGTTAGATATCTTCTTATCTAACTGAAATTGTATAATGTTTCCACAGTACCAATAGAATGGTAGGTGAAACATCATACACTACAATGTATATTGTCCAGAAGTACCCAATTTTGCTGAGTAGCATTACTTCAGTCATATATAATATAAACCAGGCTAGCAACTTCAAGATATTTTTAGACTATCTTCAATGTATTATCAATCAAATAAGTAATATTAGTATCCTATTATTTGCAAACTTTTTGGAAGATGAAAGGAGTGTAACGAATTGAAGAAAGACTACAATCAATTTTATCATCAATTTGGCACTAATTATTGACATTGTTCAAGAGTTCAGCCATTTAAGAAGTTCTAAAAAAGCATAAGGACCTTTGCAACAGTAAACTATTATATAAAAATGATTATTAGAGCCCTGCAAGTTATTGGAGAGTGGCCTACAGCTCATCTTTTTGTATAGGGCAGAAAAGTAAAGATCTTTTCCAAAATTAACAAGAGAAGTGTAATAATAAAAGTGCAACTAGTATCAACAGTTTTTTAAACACAATTTTCCTTGCTACATAAGTGAATAACTTGCTTCAATTTACTAGAAATAGTTACTTGGCCAAAAAACCTAATTTGCCTTTGGTGTAACAGAGAAAACCTACTTAAAATCTTCTCACCAGATGAATTTTGACATTTCTACCAATAATATTCATGACTTCAAGATATAAAAAGAACTATAGTTTCTAAAAGAACTATAGATTCAGAATCTATAGTTAGAGCCAATATGATAATATGTGCTATATGTGCTGTTGTAATTAACAGTGTTGAAGCAGAATGCCGGCTAAATGACATTTCAACAAAATATAGAAACTTGCACCTGATATGCAAAATATTCAATCTTGTGTACATCAACATTTGGAAAAACATATCAATCACTTCGGTGCCCAACCAGAGATAAAATCATGGTTATGCAATCAACAAAGATCAGCTGCTGAGCCATGTGTGGAAAATTCTGGTAGACAACAAATCATCCAAAATGAAGAGAGTATCTGAAAATTGTTATTGAAATATCTATAAGATTATTTGTCTTATCTTTGATGAAATTCCAATTTTTTTAAAAGACAAGTTGATACAATCTGATTATCTATGTTGATACCCTTACTTTGAAAGATTAACATTAGGAGTTTGAGTCATCTGTTGCCTAATTTAGATAACCAAGAGAGACATAATTGAGGAATAATCATATTGGTTATATTTAATAATATTTAGTTTTTTATCCAAGCCTTGCCTATTTCCTTATCTTGGTTCCACCCATTTTTTAAGTACAGCCTTTAGCAATTTATTAAAAGATCAGGTTTCAGCACAAAAAGGAATATCTATAGAGCATTCTTGATTGAGTATAAATCTATATATGTATATTATATTTTGAGGAACCTTTTCCACTTTCATCAATTATAAATTATTGTTCATTATGTATCTAATGTAAAAAGGATTTCTTTGCCTAATCTGTTTCACACTTTGACTCTGTCTCATTGTTAATTGTTTTCTATTCATATCATATGTTTTCTTCTGGATACACACACACACATTTCGGAGACAATGGTGCCATTACTTACTTGTTCCATTTGGCATGCAAATACAAAAGGAAAACAAACAGACTTCTGTTTTACAGTGCTGGCCAGGTTAATCCTGCACACCACTCACTGGTGCCTTTCACCCAGTGTTGAGATGCAGCTGCTTCTTAGCAAATCAAGGTCTCCTTTCATTTCATTCTGGCTTGTCAGTTAGGCAGTAGTTAAACTATCTTCTGATTGACATGGCTTCAGTTCTGGGTCTAGATTTGATTTGTTTGCTTTCATTGTTTTGGGCCTTGATGTTATTAAAAATAACATTTTCCAGATGGAAAGCTTTGTTGCAAAAACCAATATTTTTTCAACAAGAAAGACTTTTCTTCTGCTGCTTGGAAGCCTTTGAATCCTGCAGGCATATATCAATGTGTCTGAAACCTGAAAGGGGAATAAAAGGCACTCTGCACTAGTTCAAAGACATTTGCCAGTGTTATTACTTTGTATCTTTTTGTTCAAATCCTTCACCGAAAGCAAGGTAAGAACCACAAAACAAAAACAAGACAGTGGCTCCAACTATGTGAAGTCCTACCTCTTTTATACATCCAGCATGGCACACATAAAACAAATGGAGTTTCAATGACATAATCATAAATGCTGTCGACTTTTTTTGATGTATCTCCCTCCTTAAATGCCCCTACGTTGACCAGTCCAATCTACAGTAATTGTGATGTGTAATCATATAGATACGGTGTTATAAAACCAGCATGATATAAGCTCTGACTTTACTTAAGATCTGGACTCATATTTCTATTCAGCCACGACAATTATCAGATGGCATTTTGCCTATTAACAGTTCTCAGTCTAGTCTAGTTCTCAGATTTGCTGTAAGGATACAGGTAACAGTAACGGAGTTGGAAGGGACCTTGGAGGTCAACTAGTCCAACCCCCTGCTCACGCAGGAGACCTGTACTAGGGATTCGAACCACTGAACTGCTGACCTTTCTGATCGACAAGCTCAGTGTCTTAGCCACTGAGCCACCTAGTCAGGCTCAGTGGCTAGTCACCTAGTTCCACTCCTGAGGTATTGGTAGAGCCATAATGGAGGAAAAATCATATTGTGACATATTTTGTGAAGCAAATATAATTCATGGAATTCACAGGCCACCTCCCATATTTTAGCGTTAGAGTTAAAAAAGAGTCACTGAGGATTTCACTGGACCAATATATCCCAATACACATGCTAAGCAGAACAATGTATTAGAATGGATAAACAGCCAACAGGGAAGCAGCCTGCAATTTTAATAAGGCTTCATGAAGTTTCTTATGTGAAGGCAATAATGTTAGATCTTGCTAAGAAACAAACTCTAAGCTACTCATAAGCTCACAGCTAGTAGCTACATCTATTTTTGTTGACATTAATTAATTAATCGTAAGCTTGGCAGGAAACCACAATTTTCACTGAAACTGGAGGACATAAGATGACAGTTTTTACAATCCCCTTTCTTGAGTTGTGATCTAGACTAAAGTCTCCCTCTTCACCCATGCAGCAATTAGCCTGAAGGGGAAAAGTTCTATTGGCATCAATGTCAGCTCACCCCACCCCCACCCCGCTAATTGCTGTGTGAAAGGAAGGAGTTTTCATTAAAAGTGTAAGGAAAAAAAGGAAAGTTAAATATGTTCTTTCACTTGCACTATAGTTTCTAGTGAATTTCCCCAGTTTATTATTCATTTAAAAGAAAAAACTCAAATGTAGCCGCTAGCTATGCAACCAATGTCAGATGTAAAGGAAAAGTGTGCTTCAAACAGAATTAGATTTCTGGTATATCCATAGACACACCCTTGAAGTTTCTTGGTGATATTACAGAAGAGGTTTGCATTTCCTTCTTCTGGGATTCGGAAATCTATTTATTTATTTATTTATTTATTGGTTCGATTTATATGCTGCCCTTTCTCTGGAGACTCAGGGCGGCTTACAATGCATTAAGCAATAGCCTTTATACTTTTGTATATACCTGCTTAGTAGGGCTTTCGGCCCCCCAAGCGGTGTTCTTTTTTATACAAAGTCAGTTTATTGCCCCCACAATCCGGGTCCTCATTTTACCTACCTCGAAAGGATGGAAGGCTGAGTCAACCTTGAGCCTGGTGAGATTTGAACTTGCAGTAATTGCAGGCAGCTGGTGCTACTTAATAGCACTTTAGTCTGCTGCACCACCAAGGCTCCCGGGATTTTAGGGGATTTTTTTTTAAAAAAAAAAACCTCTCTAGTACTTCCTGATAGTATTAACTGAAATCTGCTAGCTTTCAAGAGCAGCTAAGAGTAGCTAGTGTTTCCACTTAGTTGAGCTATGTGAGGTGTATCTGACCTAGCCTGAGATTCCATTTCTTTCCATTGGAGTCTCTGTACTTTGCTTTCCACTATATTCTGATCTGGAGTATTTTTAATAGTTCCTATTATTCCTGTTCCAGCTGGATGAAACAAATTTCACATTAGTTTTCTTTTTTTGAATCATGTTCTTGCATATTTTTAGATTCTTAGGGAACTTCCATATTTTATAGATCCTAAATAATAATACAGAAAGAATGTCTGTTAAATGAGCATAAATAAATAAACACAGGTAACTGATCAATACAGCATATTATTTTGAAAACAGAATAATAAATCCTGAATAAGACTATGGAAAGAATTTCTATAAAATGACCATAAATAAAAACATATGCTGAGATAGTTGGAAAAGTTTTTTTGAAAGAAAACAGATTCTAAAATACTTACATCGTATTTAGAACCCAAAAAACCCTGGTTGACTAATTTCATAAAATACTATATGTATAATATGCCTTAATAATATAAGCATTAAATAATATTTTAATATACTGATATACATACAAACACAGGTCTATATTTATACACACACACATATACATATAAACACACACGTCTGTCTCTGTCTCTGTCTCTGCCTCTGCCTCTGCCTCTCTATTTCTCTACATTCAAATTTTAATCTTATTCTCTCTGTCCCCCTCTCACTCTGTCTACATCCTGTTGATTGATAAGATACTATCGAATTCTCTTTTAAAATTACAAGTAAGTGCCACTAATCAGCTTTCGTGAGTTTTGTAATGTAATTATCCTAAAATAATTACTTAATCTTGTTGCTTTTTAAGTGATTTCTGTATTTGGCATGTAATTACATAGAATTTTGCTATTTGTGAGGTAATTTTGGGATCCTTCTCTTCAAGTAGATAGATTGATACCATCTGAACTATTTACCTCCTCCTCCTTCTCTCCCTCCTTCTCTCCATCCCTCTCTTCCTCTTGAGATATTTAAGGGGGAGTGACTTGTATTATATATTGGGTTGCTTGAAGAATAAGCACTTGTTAGCCATCACAATTACACAAATTTTGTTTTGGTCTTCCTGCTTGCCTGTATCAGTTGGTCTCTGTCTCAGCATATCTCCTGTATGGTCATATCCCATTTCCAAGATATCTAAAAAAGGGCAGGAGAGGTAAATTGTACCATCTTTTTTTGCTTTACCATAACTTTCCAGGGCACACAGATGGAATGTGTCTATATCAGTAAGCCCAAGCCTTCAACTAAAAAATGTAACCTTAACCATATATTTTACATCCTTACCCAGATACTGGTATTGACCTTGAACATGAATGCCTGTAGAACATTTCACTTGGAAGACTTTTCTTAAAATCTTGACAGGAAAGACTCAAGTAGAAATACCTGAGTTCCTAATCCTAAATCCATCCCATAAATAAATGTTGCAGGTTATTCATGTAAAGCTTATTGGCTTTCTATAGAACCGGTAGTAAAACCGGCAGGAGGCCCCGCCCACCGACTCTGACATCATGAAAATGCTTGTGTGCATGTGCAGAAGCTTCTGCGCTTGCACGAGTGAAGCAAGCGCGTGCGGCCCCGTTGCGAACCGGTAGTAAAAGTAAGTAGAACCCACCCCTGCCTTAAACCCTATACTAAACTGAATCCCGATATTTTATTATGGTATGATATAATAGATCATAAGATATATATGACATATGATATTAATAACACAATGGAGATCTTAACTCAATCATCTCAAGACTGAATTTTTTATTATACAACAAATACTTTGATGCAATCTGTAGTGTTGTTAGCTTTTATATAGTGCTAATTATTACATTTGGTATCACTTTGGCTTGTTTATGAGATCTCTTTAAGCGATTCTGTTATGGTGCTGGTTATTAATGAACTATTTAATGCCTCTAAACTCTGTGGGAAAGGTTTCAAATGATTGAATTAAACCTCCTTCTCCTCCCTCTTTTTCTGCCCAGTTAAGTTAAGTCTAGCCTTCTCTGGCCTTAAAAGAGTTGCTAAGTTTTTTGTTTTTTTTTAATTTGATTTATATGCCACCCTTCTCCGGAGACTCAGGGCAGCTTACAATGCGTTAAGCAAGTGATACATTATGTCTACCTGATTAGAAGCATTACAAGAATAGTCTCTTCTGCCATTGTCATTTGGTTGGGTGGTGTTTTTTATCCTAAAGCAAAGGTGAATATAATGATTCTTAAACATTCAAAGGCAGTTGGAGTGACTTGAATATCCATCAGAAATTCTTTCATCTTTATCATCATTAATGACAAAGTAAAATGTTTAAATATTAATACGATTCCCTTCAGTTCATAGCAGCTAGGCAGCTGTATGATTTTGTTCAATTACTAGGATGGACCTGACATTGCTGTGGTTGTCTAAGAGAATATTATTACTCACCTGTTGTGCCATATGCTCTTGTTCGTATCTTTCAAGGCCATCTGAAGCCTCACACTGTTTAACTGAAGCACATGAGTTGCATTCTGCGTAAGGGTTTGAAGTAACAACCCATATGGTTAAGGGAATTTGAGGGAGGGAAAATTCTTATTGTAATTGCCATCTCTTTTTCTCTCCTGATTCAATCTAAAACCCAGGGATTCCCACTCAGGAAATGGTTATCTTTTCAAGCCTTAGGCAAGAATATTTGCACCTGAGGGTTGAACTGTGGGGTTCTTGGTGGTCTCTGAACTTGGTTATTTTCTTGCAGATATTTCATTACCAAACTAGATAACATCATCAGTGCTAGTAAGGAGTGGGGTTTGCTCTCATTTTATATATTAGTGACTTGCCCTGTTGATGGGAATGGTCTTGATAGTTCCTTGATTGGTATGTTATTTGCTTCTTGATTGCTGGTCTAATGTTAATCTTGGTGTTAATCTCTGCTCATCTGGGCGGCGAGGAGATGTTTTGTCTTTTTGTTTCCTTTTTTGTTTTTTGATTGTCTCTTTTGCATGGGTAAGGTAAAGGTAAAGGTTCCCCTCGCACATATGTGCTAGTCATTCCTGACTCTAGGGGGTGGTGCTCATCTCCGTTTCAAAGCCGAAGAGCCAGCACTGTCTGAAGACGTCTCCATGGTCATGTGGCCGGCATGACTAAACGCCAAAGGCGCATGGAACGCTGTTACCTTCTCACCAAAGGTGGTCCCTATTTTTCTGCTTGCATTTTTTACGTGCTTTCAAAATGCTAGGTTGTCAGAAGCTGGGACAAGTAACAGGAGCTCACCCTATTATGCAGCACTAGGGTTTCAAACCGCTGAACTGCCGATCTTTGGATCGACAAGCTCAGCATCTTAGCCTCTGAGTCACTGCGTCCCTTTTTTGCATGGTATGTAGATGTTATTTATCTGTATGTGCCTATGATGGGTGATTTGTCTAAGTGCAAGGCTTCCAGGAATTCTTTAGCACTTTTGGACTTGGCTTACTCTAAGATGCTCTCGGTTTCCCAGTTGAAACCATGATTCCATTTCCAGACTTACTTGTTTTTAATGTTTGGGGTTCTTTCTTCTAATTTCACCATCCGCTATTGCATTTACAATTTGCCATGCACTGAAATTGCTATCCTCTGAGCCATGGCAGAATGCCCCACTTCAATTGCCCTACATGTCTGTTAGACAAATAAAAAAAAACTATTAAGGTCACTTGTTGCTACTCTGCGCAGCAGTAACTCATCTATTTTGAGTTGTTTAGAGCATTTGGTAGATGTTAAAGATTAGTAGCTCTTCCTGTGATGATTCCTTCCTTTGTTCTTTTGTTCTGAAATTTGTTGCTATTCCTCCTGGTGTTGTTATTTATGTTTCCCATTTACAAAAAACAGTGTCCTCTGGGACAGTTGCTTCCAATCAATTGTTTTTATTTCAAGACTTAGACAGTGTGGAATTGCTTTGAAACACATCTGTTTCGTTGAAATCTCCCTTGCAACCTTAAAATGCAGAGAATATGCAAAGACCTGCACAACTCAGTCATCTATTTGACTGCTCATCTATTTTCCCTGATATTGACCAAAGAACAGGCATACCCACTGGTGGTATTCAGCCAGTTCTATCCAGATCGCGCAAACCAGTAGGGCCGACTGAGGGAAGCCCTGCCAACCCATGCGGATGTCATGATGTCCCTTTTTTCCGATGATTTTGAGGCTCTGCGCATGTGTGGAAGGCATTGCGCATGTGCGAAGATGGCGTGCACGAGCATAGCTCACGCACGAACATTTGCGAACCGGTAGGGAAGGTAAGTGAATACCAGCCCTGGGCATACCATATCTAGGCTGCAACATTCTGACAGACTTATCAGATGGCAGCAAAGAGTTAGTGGGTAAATGAGTAGGTTTAATCAATCCCAGAACAATTATTGGTCTTCCCTCTAACATCAGTACCACTGTGTCTGGTTAGGGCTACCAGTTCTGGATTGCAAAGCACTAAACTATCTCTAGATGGCACAAAATGGACAGAATTTTATGTTTCTCTTTGCAACCATGGAGTTATTGACTGGATTTTTGCAGCCCAGATTAGTATGTCTACAAAAGAATGTCACCCAAACAGTACCCTACACCCATAGTTATCATCAGTTCTTGAGTAACACAAATTTCATCATCATTTCATCATCTGTCTCTCAAAAAGACCAAATTGTTAGTAGCACGCCTTTTTTATTTAAAACATTTCTATGCTTCTTGGTATTTGTATTTGTCTGCAAATTGGAGTCTTTCCAAAAACTGAGAGATTGCTATGGTGAGAACCCATAAAAATATAAGCAATGCAAATTCATCCTAGCAACCTCACCACTGTTACTCTGGTGTATTTAAAAGTCAGTTGGAATTATGAGAGTAACTGTAGGGTTATTATTTTGTTCATCTGTATGGTTTTCTGGAACTACGGTTACACGTAATTGCAAACTTCAGCAAATCTCAGTGAGCAGTGTTCCCAGCATGTACAAGGACACACGATGAAACAAAGTATAACCTGTAACATTTGCTGCTTTCATTGTTTGTGCATACGTGCATATTCACATGAAAACCAATGATGTAATTACTAACTAATTACTGTAGCTTGGAGATTTGTTAACCAATAATGAAATAATGGAAGTGATTGTTTCGCAATTTCAACATATTTTTTCTTCCTGGTTATTTTCTACTCTTCCACGTGAATTAAATTTAGTTAAATGGAATTATCTTCGTATCAATCAGTTTACTTGAGGTTTATGTTTTTGTTGTTATGCTCGTCATAATTGGTTTACTACATGGTCTGATTACCCGAAAGCTAAACGTGTTTTAGATAAAGTGGGGAATTATAGTTACTGTATTCAGAAATATTGGTTATGGGGTACTATTAATAAATCATCACAAGGTTATAATATTATACCTGATATGTATCCTGATAATTTTCCTATTTTTAAAATTAATGATTCTTCTAATATTGGATCAAGTGGATCAATCTGTGCTGGATGGCAATTAAAAGACCCTACTATGTGGTTTTTCTTTGATAAATATGCAACTAATGTACACCCTCAGAACTATCAATGTGCTACAATTGGATATTTGTCTTTACCTGTACAAATAGGTGTTTCTGGTAGGTTATCAACTCGAAGAAGACGTGCAGCCTTGGGACCAACATGTTCTGATGAAGTCATTATTGATACTCAATTTGCTTCATTGCCTACTTTTGGACGTGCATTAGCTGGAGCTATAACTGGAACTATTACTTTGGGATCGTACCCAGGAATAATGGCTCAAGGAAATAGACATTCTATTCTAGGACTCACATGTCGATTGGAGAAATCTATTAATGCTACTGCTGCAATTATTCGAGATTTGCAGAATGAAATTGAAGAACTAAATCAAGATTTGATTGAACAACGCTTTGCTATAGACTATTTGTTAGCTTGTCAAGGTGGGTTTTCTATCTTGGTTGGTCAACGTGCTTGTGCTGTACATTTTCATTCACTTAATAAAACTATTGAAGATGAATTAGCTAATTTACAAGCTTCTATGAAAAATAATGTACATGAAGAATTTTCTCCTTTTGTTTGGCTAACTAATTGGTTACCTGATATTTCCTGGTTAAAACAATTGTTTTTCTATGGTGTGATTGTAATTGCATTACTTATAAGCTTTTGTTGTTGTATGCAATGTATTCCTTCATTTTTTGCAATGTTTCGTAAGTCTCTTTCACCTACTTTAAATCCAATTCAATTGCGTGCTATTGAAAAATCTCTTTTCTCTTCATTAAAAACAAAAAGCGAGGAAATGTAGGGTTATTATTTTGTTCATCTGTATGGTTTTCTGGAACTGCGGTTACACATAATTGCAAACTTCAGCAAATCTCAGTGAGCATGTACAAGGACACAGGATGAAACAAAGTATAACCTGTAACATTTGCTGCTTTCATTGTTTGTGCATACGTGCATATTCACATGAAAACCATTGATGTAATTACTAACCAATTACTGTACCTTGGAGATTTGTTAACCAATAATGAAATAACACGTATAGTAGGTGAGAACGGAGAAACGAAGAAACTATATAAACTGTGTCTGATGCTCAATAAAATTGCTGTTGATTATTCTATCCGTGGATGTTTTTCTTTCACTCATCTTCAGCCTCCGGGAACAAATGCAACAAGTAACATGTTGACACATGCTTGCAATTTGGCAAATAGATGCTTTTTGAAATAATTCTGGCCATCATTGTATGCTTTTATGGCAATGTTTCTCAACCTTGGCAACTTTAAGTTAAAACTGTAACTTCAATTTAAATTTCCCAAGGTTGAGAAACACTGTTTTTTTCCATCTTGACTGAGGAGGGCTATATAAATTTAAACTATATAAACAGGAAGAGACAAGCTCTAGGAATTGAACCCAGACATTGAAGGTAGAGGGATTAATGGGAAGCATGAACCTAAGAGGCCGTTGAGGCATGAGTATATAGATTACCCACAAAGTCAGAAGAATAATGTGATTTAAAGAAAAATACCAGCTTTAGTATTTTCAAATAGACTGGAGAAAAGTCAGACATACATTAATTATCCAAAACAAATTATATCATGACATTGACAAGTCTGAAGCAGATCTTATGCTTAAAATTGCATAAAACAAGTAAGAAGTAAAGTAGCACAAATACAAAAGGAGAAGGACCTTTTTTATTGTGGCATCCACTCTTTCAAACATCATTTCACTTGGGATTGGGTTAGCTCCAACTCTGGTAGCCTTTTGTAAAACTTGGTTTACTGTCCAGATCTGGGACCCTGGGAATGTGATAGAAGGTGTCTTTTGACTTTGTTGATGATTATTTATGAAGCTTGGCTGCTGTGTGTTTTTATTTTATTTTATTTTAAATACATTATGTTGTAGAGAGTTAGCACCCACCCCTCTCCCAGAAAAATGAAATATTTTGGGAAATATTAAAAAGGGCAGAATATTTCCCCCCAAAAGGAAGGCAGAAATTCAAACCCCCCACCTTTGTCATTGGGTCTGTAAGGCCTGAGTCAATCCATTCTGCATAACAAAGATAGGATTAGCCTCTCCCCATTTAGCAACAGAAACTCACCACATGGCACCTGGAAAGATTACATCAGCCAGCAAGGCTAGCTAAGACACCCCCCCCCAGAATCTGACAACCAATCAGGATACATTTCTTATACAGGAACAGGAAACACTAAGGTGGGGCCCAACAGAGGGTATAAAACTCAGGCACTCTCAGCATCTCACCCTTTTTTTTTCTTCACCCAACAGCTTGAAGCATGCGATTGCCTTTTCTGTTCAGGAAGTCAAGCCATGTGGTCCTGTCCATTAAAAAACCATCTTTCCAAGTAGTCTTCATGTTTCCAGTGTCTTTTTCCCCACTTGGAACTGAACCCAGGTGGACATTTCTTCCAACAATGTATTTTATTGTTTTTATATATTTGTTTGTAAGCCCCCCAGAATCACTTATACAAATATATAAACCAAATAAATACATTAAAACACTACAATGTAAAAGTGTCATATTCATTGAGGACCAGCTTGTCCTTTTTTCTGTTTATTTCAGTAATTAATATTTTTCACCATTCTAATAGTATCCTATATCCATTGCTAGCAATTTTTCTCATAGTTATATAACTTTATTTTATTTTTTTCATTGTTGATCCCTAAGCTCTGCAGGTTTGACTTCCACAATGGGGCATCATTTGTTGCTTTCTTCCCATCCAACTGTTCCTTCTTCTGTTGAAGGTCATATTTAATGTCCTTTACAGTGTGACTTTGTTCATGTAAATTACTTAATATTCCAGATAGTTTTATCTCTTTACCAATCCACATGCTTTTCTATCCATTGAATTGGTGGGTTGTTGTTTTTTTATAGCAACATACACACTGATGGTGCTTGGTAAATGCATAATAATAATAAGATGACTGAAGCCAGAAAATACCATTTTTATGTAAGCTGTAGAAGATTAGCTGTGAAATCTATTTTTGTATAGGGGTGCGGAGAGAACACAGAAGAGTCTAAATGAAAGAGCAAAAACACATGACCATTCAGAGAATAGCAAGCATAAATTGGTGCAATTCCTGTTTGCAGATAGCAGCTGCAATAGGAAATGCAGAGAAGATTTTAAGCAAGTGTGAAAGAAACAGCTTATGAAAGAGAGTGGAAACATATAGGGGTTAAGTTAGGACAGATACTATCAGGGATCAGAGGGAGAGAAGCAGAAGTAAAAGGCATAAGTAAAGAAAGAGGAAGAAATGGAAAGCTAAAAACTGAGCAATAAGGATGTTTTTCACACAGCTCTTTCAGTTCTTTTCTCTGAATAGCTGAAAATGTTCCAGTTGATGTGAAGAGGGGTATTACATATCTGCCACAATCACAAAGAGTCTGTTAAGATAAGTGTTGGCTGATACAAGATGTAGCCTTTTTGCAATGTCTACAAATTGGGATAACACTCCCATTGTTTGCTTGATCCTTTGCCCTTTTTCCCTAAAAGGAAGAAAAGGGGAAAAATTCCCTCAGTTGCACTTTCACCTTAGCTGGTTTTCTTTCATTTTTTTTGCTCCTCATCAGAGCACTGCTAAAGAGCCAATAATGTTTGTCCTGCGATTGTTTCATGCTTCTAAAAAGCCCAGGCTGCAGCTTTATTCAGCAACAGAATATCAATCAAAAGACCATAATTTAGATTTCATTTCCAATAAAAATGCAGAATTATAACTATAGAAATATATAATTCAATTTAGCACTGTCACAGCATTACACCAATAATTGGTGTATTAATGATGAATTGGGTTTAACATCCAGACATTATATGGCATAATTGTTATCATATTGAAGTATTCTCATTGTTTTATTTTTCATTGTTTGTTTTATTGTTCTATTATTTTACTTATTTTACTTATACTCTTTTCATTTCTTCCTTTTTATTGTTGTAAGCTGCTTAGAGTAGTCTCATGGGAGATAGGCAGCAAATAAATCTAACAAATAAAGTGAAATAAAAAAACCTTATAAATAAATGACCTAGACTAACACATTCCCCAAGAATGAGGAAGATAGTATCACTGCAGCTTTCTGATTCTCCTGCAATGGGTGGGGATTATTTGTCCAAGTTACATATGACATTAATAGTATCTTTGCATTCCACTTTGGCTTTATAAAAATAAATGCACATAGATTCAGCTGGAGGAGGTGATAATAAACAAAATTAGAGCAAGCCTGCTCTGGAGAATTTAGATTTTATTCTTACAGAGGTTCTAAGGAATAAAAACAGAATTCTATTAATTCTGTTAAAAATCCTTCATTTGAAGCAAAGTGTATCTTCCATTGTCATTATGGAGAACATCCTATGAAACCTGCGTGTGAAATGCAGAGATGTATTTAAGCCCATATGAGCTTTGGTCTATAACTAACAATCAACTGAACAATTAAACAGAGAATAGGCTGCTTCAGGCAACAGCTTTTAAGTGTTAAATTAGGAAAGAAAAGTCTCTTTCTTACTAAAAAGGAATTAGTGTTTACCTCCATCCTTGCTTAGGAATGGAGGCTTTTGTTAGTCCTTTGGGAAATATAGACAAGGGGTGCAACTATATTGGAGAGTATTACCAATAAAAGATAATATAGGTAGCTCAGGGTTGAACTCTGGAGTTCTTAGTGTTCTCTGAGCTTGGTTGCTTGCTTGCAAATGTTTTGTTATCTGACTAGATAATATTTTCAGTGCAAGAAGGGAGTGAGGTTTTCTTTCTGTCTATATACACTAGTTTGTCCTGCCAGCATTGGTGGATGTATAGAGTTCTCCTTGTTATTCCTTGATTACCTTGTTTACTGCTTGATTGTTTGTCTGGTGTTAATCCTGGTGTTAATCACTGCTTATCTGGGTGTTGATTGTTGGCAAGAATGTGTTCTGGTCTTCTTGTTCCTTTTTAGCTTTTGTATTGTATCTTTTGAATTTTGTGTGAATATTGTTTATCTCTGTGTGCCTTTTGATAGCTAATCAACCAACTGATAACAAAACTGTTGATGGCTAATCAGATGGCCTCTTGATGGCTGATGGTGAATGTGTAAGCAAACACATCTGTGAACATGTGCAGAACCTGTCTCCATGAGGGATGTGACAAATTACGGTATGAAAACTGCCAGTTTCTTTATCTGAAGAAATAAGTCATTCTTGCAATGTATTTATTGCAAGAATGCAATGTATGTTATTTGGAGATGGTTTTTTTAAAAAAATTAGAACTAACTTGTAAAGCTTACTTTTTCCTTAGGAAGGTTCATTTCTGCTGGATTAAATTGCATGTGTGCACTTTCCATGCTTGTGCTGTCTACGTATCATAAAGCCATCATGTAAATCAGTGCATGAATTGTATGAGCCAAGAAGCATCACATCAACAAGGAAAATTAAAATCAAAACAACAGTTGGAAACAGACCTAAACAGAGAAATCGACTGGTGGACTTATACACAAATCCAATCTAAACACAAAGAACATATAAAAGCGTATGAAATCTATAGAGAGAAACAAGAACTAGATAAAATTATATTAGAATCAGAAGAGAAACTAATTAGCAAAATTTATAAATTTTTATTACGATATAAAATGGAGGAGAAAACAGTGAAGGATACGATGATCAAATGGGCATAAAATTTTAAATATACAATAGATTTGGAGAAGTGGGAAAAATTATGGCAAGTGAACGCAAAATTAACACTAGCGGTGGCATACAAAGAAAACCAGCTGAAAATGTTTTATAGATGGCATATGTCACTGACAAGATTGGCAAATATACACCCGAAAAACAGTGCAATATGTTGGAAATGTAATAAATCTCAAGGAACCTTTACCAATTATGGTGGATGTGCCCAGCAGTAAAAAATTTTTGGTCTAATATTAAGAAATGGATGGAAAAATAACAAAACTGCAAATAGAAAAGAAACCAGAAACATTCCTGTTAGGAATCTTTACAAAACCATACCCCAAAGAAATAAAATATTTGATGATACATATGTTAACTGCAGCACGAATAACATATGCAAAAAACTGGAAACAGGAAAAAATCCCAACCGAAGAAGAACTAATAGATAAAATCTTAGAATGTGCTGAAATGGACAGATTTACAAAAGAAATCAAAGAAAAAGAAGAGACAGACTACTACAGAATATGGAACAAATGGTATAATTGGTTTAACACCATCAATAAAGAAACATAAATACAAGAAGAAAAGAATAAAAATGTAAATATGTATATAAATAATTTTTATAGGTATATAATATGAATATAGAAATGTAAAAAAGTAAAGATATAATCAAAATATATAGATTTCTATGGGGAAAGACAAGGAGAGAAAAAAAAGGAAAGAAGAATAGGAGGAGGGGGAAAAAAGTATTAGATTAAGAAAAAGGGGAAGAAGTATAAAGTATCAGATGGAAAACCACTATGAAACATGCTTAAAAAGCATTTATTTATATGTCGTATTTATTTATATGTCGTATGTTGTGTAAATGTCTAATTTGTGTGTTAATAAAATTTATAAATTTTTAATAATAATAAAAAAGAAGCATCACATCCTAAATTCACAAAAGTGATCCATCAAATGTTCTTTTAAAAGTATTTTAATCCCCCACATTGCCTAAGACCAAAAATAGATCAAATTACTTTTGTCCATCAATTTCCCTGTTGCCTATTCTCTGTTGCCTATTCTGCTTATTCCTATTTTCATGGTTTTCCCACCACTCCTTTCTTCCAAATGCCAAGATTGAGTATAAATTATTCTTTACATAGGCTATATTTATGTGTTTACCAATAGAGCATATTGCACTAGTTTTTATGGGAGATGATCAGGGCATGAGTAATTCAAAAAAGGGCTTCTTGATTCAGGAAAGGGTATAATGGTGCACAAAATAAAACTGAGCGAAGACTCTCCTAGCTACAACTGTCATCTGTTCCTCAAGCAGGAGTTATGAGTCTAGGAAGACCTCCAGATTACATACCACGGTCTTTATGTGGTAGTACAACCCCAACCAAGACCAAAGATGGTAAACCCCAGATACAAAGGAGCCTTCTACCAGTGGTAGGATTCAGATTTTTTTACTACAGGTTCTGTGGGTGTGGTATGACTTGGTGGGCGTGGCTTGGTGGGCGTGGCAGAGGAAGGATACTGTAAAATCTCCATTCCCTCCCCACTCCAGGGGAAGGTTACTGCAAAATCTCCATTTCCTCCCAATCAGCTGGGACTTGGGAGGCAGAGAATAGATGGGGGTGGGGACAGTCAGAGGTGGTATTTACCGGTTCTCCAAACTATTCAAAATTTCTGCTACCGGTTCCCCAGAACTTGTCAGAACCTGTGTGAATACCATGTCTGCCTTCTACCCATAACCATTCCATCTTTACCAGGTTTCAGTTGAAGTCTATTCCCTGTCCAGACCCCCATAGCCTCTAAGCACCGTGAAGGGGCCTCCACAACATCACTTACTTCACCCAGGCCAGAGATGTACATCTGGGTATCATCCATATCCTGATAATACCTCATCCTGTGGTAAGAGATGATCTCACATTTTACTGATAAGTAAAATTACTGTAAAATATTTTATATATTTTACTGAGGAACTGTGGTACCATGCTAGGATTGTAGTTCCCTGCAGCCTCATTTTGTGATATTTCTAATCTCTGCTGATTATTGTAAATCAATGCGAAACTCTTTAGTCTCCTTTAAACATTTGTTATTATCCCTATCACTTACAGGAGATTCCCCAGTGTTTATTCCTGCCTCTTTATAACAGCTTACCAAACAGCTTAATTTGGAGTTTTGTCTAATAAAAATATATTTGAGGCAGCCCAAGTACACAAAAAGGAAATTGTGCAACAATGTAAATGTTAATGAAACCACATTGGAATACTTCATGCAGAAAGTGAAACTGCATTGCATAACACATAAACAGTATGTGCTCATTCTTATGCTGTTCAGGTTGTCTGTCACCACTACTTTCTGGGTAGCAATTAAAGTAATGAAGAGTCTTGTGGCTTAAATATTAAGGACTAGAGACCACTGATCTCATTGCAGTACACTATAATATTAAATTACTGTAGCAAAGCTAACTACATTATAATATTAGTCCCAAGAGTTTCTAACATTGGGGTTGTGTGGATTTTGGTTTTACTTATTGTGTTATATAATCTGTTTTAAATGCAGGTTAAGCTCTGACACAGTCTTCTTAAAATCCCCACTGCAGCTCCAAAGTCTGAGAGTTGTAACCATAAAAATTAAATAAAATGTATGAATATCCCTGCTGGATCAAGTATCCTGATGTTAAAGAATAGACTCTTATTTGTGATCAGTTTTTAAAATGTCTTTATATTCTACAAATTAGATGTTGGAGCAATACATTTCCATATGGTCTAGATTTAATGACAAATTTAAGAACTAAATTCATGTTATATTGCTATTATATGGATTTTCCTCGTTTCTTTTTTCTTCCTTTTATGTTTTCTTCATTATGTTTCTCTATAATGTATGAAATTATTTTAACCTTTCATTGAAGTCTTACTATGATTTGCTTTTTTGCTAAACTTCATGAATAAATATTTTAAAAAATATAAAAATGTGAATGATTTAACCCCATCTCTTTCTTGCAATGGTCAATAATATTTATTTATTTTATTTATTTATTATTCAAATTTCTATACCGCCCTTCTCCTTTCGGACTCAGGGCAGTGAACAGCCAAAGTAAAACATTTATACATAAAGTACAATTAAAAATAAATTTAAAATAATTAAATTTGGCCCATAGTTTAAAATTTGTCAATTTAAAATATGCATTCAGGAAGATCACAAAAGTGGATCAAGGGACAATTGACCTCTTCTAATCTAGCATCCTAGCAGCTAACATTGAAGCATGTTGCTAAAGTTCCAAAAGTAGGAACAACTATTAAGGTAGCTAATAATTGATAGCCTTTCCTAAATTTCCTAAATTTAGCCAATCCAAATTTTAAAATGTCTCAATTGGTGGTCATCATCACTTCTTATGGATCTTTCTATCCAATTCTTGTAATTAAACCCAACTTCCTTTAAACCCCTTCTGGATCCTGAATCTCACTGCGCTGAGTTTTAAAGCAAGTTTGAGAACAAACACTGCAATAAAGATAGAAATTTTTCTCTGAATGGCCATTCTCCATTCTGTGCATGGTTTTTAATATATCACTATCATGTTTCTTCTTACCTTTCCTCAATTCAAACAAAACCCCTGGACATTTTGCTCTCTTTTCATAAAAAGCTGCTCTTGTCCATTAATCATTTTGATTTCCTCTTGGTGTACCCGTTCTTGTTCAACTACATTCTTTTTCACCTGGAGAAATCTAGATGTGATGTCCATATTATACCAAAATGTTTGACTCTCTGTAGCAAAAAAGGAGAGTAATTTTGAATGGAGCAACTGTTTCTATATTGGTAATTATCCTCACTTGATTCAAAATGATATATTGCATGATGACATCATCAAGTAATTGTCATAATTATTTCCAGGCTTCAAAGTGTCTGATACATGTATAAGCATTTGCATTCTAAAGCTATAATGCATATGTCATCATTTTCCACATATCCCTTACAACTCAGAATTTAACTGTTCTTGTTCTTGGAATAAATAGGTAGTGATCTTCAGTTATATGGGCATCCAATAAAAAGAAACAAGTTAATAATAAAAGAAATTAACTCAAGGTACAAATGTCCAGGCTAATATTATCCTACTCTGAGAACACTATGTGAAGATTTAGCTCTCTGGTGGGCTATTATTCTGGAAAAGTAGAAGAAGATGGAAGAACATAGTCACAGAGGTGATAGTTGCACCATTGGAAATGATGAAGGTTTAAGCTAGGGAGAACATCTATCTATTCAATCATTAAGAGTTGATATTAACCAGATGCTATATAGTCAATGAATCTTTCTTTAAACCAATGAAATATTTTTTTAAAAAGAGGTGAATAAACAATAGAGAGAAAAAAATAATGCAGAGAAACAAACTGAAGGCTAACTATCACTAGCCTAATCAGTAACTAGGGAATAAAAAGGCTTTAAAAGAGAATTTTCTTTAAAGGTGGGCTCAGCTCCAAATGACTTTCTATACACATTTGTACCATTTTCTTGGCAATAATTCAGAAATGCTTTGCTACAGCCCTCTTCCAGGAGATAAACAGAGACAGATTTATAAATTTAATTACCAATTTTGCCTACAAACCTGGTATATCTTCATGTATCCACCATTTTCATTCTTCAAATGCTAAGATTATTTCATGTCCTCATTGCTACATACTCAGAACAATGAAATACTGAATAAACAAAAACTTAGTGTTGAAAATGCTTCTAAAACATTTTTACCATTCCTGAGATATGGGGGGGGGGGCAAAATAGAGAGGAAAAAGCTATTGCTACAGGCAGTTTCAGAATAGAAAAATAAAACAGGTTAGGCAAGGACTAAGGTATAGTGGTTGATATATTTGGCAGACATCACAGAGATCTGGTTTCCACCCCATCTACAGGAATAGTAGCTCACTTGGTAACTTTTAATTCAACCTAATTCATAGGGTTGTTGTGAAGAAATATAGGAGGCTGGAGCACTAGATATGTGCTTTTATTTCCTGAACAACCATTGCTTATAGACTCATATACATGCTTGCATGCCAGGGAAGGGGCACATAACACAATAAAAATATCCAAACTTTTCTTCATAAACTTAAAGTTGTTGTTTCTTTAAGAGCCACATGATGAATCAATTCCTTGCTGCTGGGTGGGAAAGAGAGCAAGGGATTGCAAGACTGACTGAGAACCTGTCACTAAACAGTGAAAATGAAGATCAAGTGACAGCAGCACAACAGCAGTTGATAGCACTGAAGCAACCACCTCTTTCCAAAATTTCATTCTCTTGGGAGTCATGGGTCTTGGATTTTGGACACATTCTTCAAGATAGCCCATTGATACCTTGGCTTAAAAATGGTTGCCCTATGATGCACTGTTTGCCTAGGTAAAGGTCATGACCACAAGAGCTTTAGCTTTAGTAATATTTCTATATAGCAGAAAGGGCCCTGACTTCAATGTATATTACTCTGAAATCAGCATTTCTAAGACTGCAACCTAAAATTATAGTAAGGGAATTACTTCAGGCATGATGGCAGGGTCCCCAAAGAAAATATGGTAGCTGTGTATAATTTGGGATTCCAAATCACAAGGTAGCCAGGATTTATGCAAGGCTATAGTAAGAAATCCTGTGGTGCTGAATTTAATTCATTTGCCCTCCAGGCAATCAATGGAAAGGACACCTAGAGAGAGATATGGTCAGAGTTGTTTAAGTCAGTAAAATCAGTCATTCTAATGCCACAGGCTGTATGAGTTGGAAGCGGCAAAAAGCCCTGTCAGAAGCTTATAACAGAGAATTACACATAATAACAAGGATATATTTTCATGAATGTTGATTTGCTTCAAATGGGATTTGCATCTGAAGGTTTCAGTCTTGGCTCTCTGCAATGTATGTTAGGAGACTATCTTCTGCTCCAAATGTTGTTTATTTTGGACAAGGGAGAATAAAGGTCAAGAACTTGCCTTTCATATTTTTGAACTTTGGTCTATAAGAATTAATTTGGGTCTCCATCCTGCTTTACTTCTATGTTATGGGTTAGAACAGACAGTTGGCCTTTAGATGCTGGATTTAACTGGCTATTTACCATAATTATCTGCAATCATTTTGTTGTCACTATTGCCGTTGTTTCTGTCAGTTTAATTCTTTCTTCTTTAAAACATTTCTTTTTAGAAAAACCATAAACATCATGAGAGTTTACATTATGAATTATGCAAATGTTATAATTACTTATAAAAAAAACAATTACAAAGAGTTGAATATTATCATCAAGTAACCTACACACGGAATGACTTTCTCGCCAATCCCTCACTATTTTTTCCTCTTTTGATCTTAGATAATGTAATCTTAAATGAACACAACATACTATTTATTTCCATACTATTCCAAAATGTAACAGTATCATATAGGGAAGGACAGAGACAAGAGATACACACACCCTTCCTAGGGCTATGCAAATCTTTGAAGCGGTAATTTGATTTAAAGGAGATTGTGTTGAATCATCTTTTCTAACTGAATCCTTGAACAAAATCTTTGAATCACATCAAAGCTCTGAATTGAATCAAATACTTTAAAAAAACTCTTTGGCAAGGCTGAAGATGATTCAGAGATTTGATTTTTTTTAAAGCTTTCAAAAGCATCAATCACCACTGCATCTTTTGTTCCATAATGGACAACTGAGGGAATGAAGTAGCACAATAGGCTCTCTCTGATGCTGATATAAATGGATGGTCAATGAGTTTTATCTCACCTCCATAAACTCTGATTTAGGGGTGCTTGGGGAAATGTTAATTTAGAGCTTGTGTCTTGCTTAATATTTAATTAATCTGGTTCACCTGGAGGAGGGATCAAAAGACAGGAAACAGAAACAGATTTATTCTGCCACTTAAATTTTGGTTGGTCTTTCCTACATGGTTTTCTACCTTTTCACAAATCCAATCATTTTTATCCTTTTGTTTCATTAATTTTTAGTCTGATTGTCTATCTTTTAATATATTTCCTATTGATCTCCATATCCAGTCTGGTTGTAATTCTGTAGCACTTTTCCTACCATTCATTCTTTTCTCTATACTCCCTGTTCAAAGTTGCTGTTTTCATACTGTTACTTAACGGTCTCTTTCTTGTTTTATAAAGACAGAGTGTGTCTTCTTCACTGCATGAATATGTCTGAGATAGCATGCTTGCCCTTGGGCTAATGTTTATAATATTGACTATTATATGTAGCAGTGATAAAACACACTTTTCTCAGCCTTAATTGCTGTACATTTAGAAAATAACATCTATCTCAGAGGAGGTTATGAGTTATGCTAGTAAAACTGCCAGCCTAAGAAAACAAGTAGGCCAAAAGATGATACACATTTCAATTTTTAGTTAGAGGTTTTTTGAAACAGTTATTTTAATTGTAAGACAATTTCTTCAATAATTCGGAACAATTTTTCTACAGCCTTTTTGCTGGATAACTCAGAAACTTGCATTCTATAGTCAGTGCTCGCCTTACGACCACCATTGAGCCCAAAATTTCTGTCATTAAGTGAGTTTTGCCCCATTTTGCAACCTTTCTTGCCACAGTTCTTAAGTGAAACACTGCAGTTGTTAAGTTAGTAACACGGTTGTTAAATGAATGTAGCTTCCTCCTTGACTTTGCTTGTCAGAAGTTGCAAAAGGGGATCACATGACCCGGGGATACCGCAACCGTCAAAAATATGAGTCAATTGCCAAGCCTCTGAATTTTGATCACATGACCATGGGGATCCTGCAACAGTCGTAAATATGAAAAATGGTCATAAATCACTTTTTTCAGCAGTGATATAGCTTTGAACAGTCACTAAATGAATTGTAAGTCAAGGACTACTTGTATTATCCTTTCCCCATTCCTGTAATATAGACACTGGGCATTGAAAGAGGATTTTTCAACAATGTATTGTGCTTAAATCAAGTCTTATTGAACTGATATTGTTATTGAACTGAGTTTCAATTAACAGTAGTTTGCTATGTATTACTTTCAATCCAAACCTTCCAAATTTAAATAGAACCTTACAATATATGATTTCCAATTTAAATGTAATTTTGTAAACATTTTACAGAGCTGGAATTGTCTGCAGAAAAATCTGAAACTAGTATTAAGAAAGAGAAAACTGAGAAGGAGTTTGAATCTCTTAGCATCTCTCACATTTAGCTTCTCAACAAATCATAGGACAAAATTGATTTTTAAAATACAAAATTGCTGAGAAGAAAGAGGAAGGCATAGATTTTTTTCCCCCTGCCATATCAGTCTTTCGTTGGCAGACTGCCATATTTCTCAGAGCCTCTGGCCTTGGAGCAATTTGAAAAGATGAGTTAGATTTATTTACCAGCCTGCAATTATATCTGTGATACATGGAAACTTCAATTCTGCAAATCTTATAGATTTTAGGTACTATCTCTTTCCTCCTCCTACCTAACATTAGTTCATATAATGTAGGAATAAATAGCCTTGTGAATTAAGCTTTTCCTTTATTTCAGATTTTATTCTTCCATACACTCATTCTTATGAAATCATTCCTTTATTGCAACCCAAAGACCATTTTATCTCTTGAATGTTATTTATTGGAGGACAAAATTATCATGCTAATTTTGTAGAAATTTTCCTTGTTTCAAACAACAAAAAAAGGAAAATAATACTGCCAATGCTCATTTCATAAAGTTTTATGGTTATGAATGAGAATGATAAAGATCTAGGATCATATAATGTATTAAGTTAATGTACACATATCAACCCCTTCTGTCAGAATGTAACAAATAACTAAAATTCAAAGGCAACAAAGATATTTTGGATAAAAGCAATTCCAAGTTTTTGATGTTGGAGAAGACTCCTGAGCATATAGCTAAGCAAACAAACCTATGAATTACTGAACATATTTATCCAGAGTTCTCACTTGAGGCTGAAATAACCAGATTCAAATTGTCCTACTTAGCAATAGCAATAGCAATAGCACTTAGATTTATATACTGTTTCACAGTGCTTTACAGCCCTCTCTAAGTGGTTTACAGAGTCAGCATATTGCCCCCAACAATCTGGGTCCTCTTTTACCAACCTCAGAAGGATGGAAGGCTGAGTCAACCTTCAGCCTGATGAGATTCGATCTGGTAAATTGCAAGCAGCGAGCAGTCGGCAGAAATAGCCTGCAGTACTGCACTCTAACCACTGCGCCATCATGGCTCTACTTCTGACACATTGTGTGAAGACCCAGCTCTGTGGAAAAACTCTAGTGCTGAAAAGGTGAAAGAGGATGAACAGCAGCAAGATGGACTGACTTAGTGACAGTGGTGATGAATATACCATTGGAAGATATGAAAGAACCGTTTACGGACAAATCATCATTGATAAAATAAACTATTGATCACTAAGAATAAAAAAATAACATAATGGCTCATGATCAATCAGTTCAATTGAATGATTGATTGATACTTACAAATTATTGTTAATCCAAATTTGATTTTCTATTGGATTCATCCTCTATGTTCACTTTAAGACGCACAAGATCCACAAATAATTTGATAGAAAATAGAACTCATAAATCGTCTACATTCACCAATTGTAGTGATTCTGCTTAATTATAAATTAATTGTACAATTGTTAATTGTAAATTTTACTCTATCATTGTATAGTTTGGAATGAGCTATTGTTTAATGGTTGGCCTCACATAACATACTAAATGAGATTACAGTGGAGTAGATAGCTATGATTCAATGTGTTGCTGGAATTCAGCTGTTTTTTTTTTAAAATTTGATTTATATGCCGCCCTTCTCCGGAGACTCAGGGCGGCTTACAGTGCGTTAAGCTAAGTTTTCTTAGTATGTTGTGCAAATTAGGCCAACATACCCAATCACTATATGGTTTATTGGTTTGAGTACAGAATATTCGGTCAATACAGCAATTATGTATTTGTTAAGCTTATTTTAGAGTCTAGCAGGTTATATGACCCCAGTCTATTACATATTTTTTTAATTATATCTGGTAGAGGTGTGGGGTGTGGTATGATACAAAGGACTGATAATTGAAGTTAGCAGGAGTAAAATCACTGAGAAAGTCTTTTTCTAAAGAGAAAAAGAGCAAGAAGGGCTTGTAAGAAGCTCTCCATAAAGGTGTTTGCACCAGAACTGGGTCTGTTCAATCTTAAATATTGGCTTTGCCTGGAAGTTAAGTTGATTTGTTGCTGGCTTAGCTGCAGTGTTTCTTAAATCACATCAGTTGATCTTTTCACTTGAAGCACTGCAGCTTTGTGGAGCTTATAAGCAGTCTGTTTTCCTTGTGGTGAGAATTCATCCTCTCTCCCCTGCAGAGTTATAGCTCCTTTGTTTTCAGCCATTTTGAGTTTGGCAGAATTGAGGATAGATTTCGTGCTGCTTTTGAGGGATTGGGGAAAAGAAATGGTAATGCTGAAGAAATGGCCTTGGTCTATAGTGTAAAGAAAGTTAGATTATTAATCAATCTAAATGGTAAGGAATTGAGAAAATTCAGAAATTAAAATGGTTATACGAGTCTTTATGTTTCAAGAATTGAGATTTTAGTTCAGGGGAAACTAACTAAAGAAAATCCTATGTGAATTGGGGCTGCAAAAGCACCTTGGGATTTGAAAGGAAAAGGTGCTTCAGATGTGCCAGATGCTCACATAACCCCTGTCATCAACCCCCTATGCAGCAGCATCTTTTTCCAGGTTGCATGAGTATCCTTCTATAGTTCCCATGCAATCCTGGAAAATGGCTGATCTGATTTAAGGATCTACCAATAAATAATTCATGTATATCCACACATACTCTGAAACAGATTTTTCTCTTCAAATCCGAAACAGTGCACAGCTGTTATAAGTCTGTCTTAGAAGTTAACTTATAACTATCTTCACAAATACTGACAAGAAATATATGAAAACCACAACATCAATTTATATAAAACCATTACATCAATTTCTGAACCAATAAGCATTTGAGTGAGCTGAATTATCTCGCAAGCATGACATTTCAGGAGTTTATAAATAACAAACTTCTAAAATACAAAACAAGAGGCTATTTTATTTTTTATTATCATATGACACTTTTACATCATCTACTTATTTTGGGGTGTGCTCCAAGAGAGGTTCTAAACTCCTTCTGTATTAGATAGCTAAACATCTATTTATATATTTATTTATTATTCAAGACGAAACCCTACGTTGAAAGATGAAGAGAACTATATTGTGTCTCAGAGTTGACATATATTTATGAGTAAAGGCAGCAGTACTTGAAAAGAAAGAAATTCACAAACATTTTCCAGTAAATATTTTTATTTTAGAGGTTGAAAAAGGAAATAACAACATTTGCCTACAAGTGAAAACTGGTAGGACTACAAAATAGATAAAGGCATAGAAAACAAAGAAGCTAAAGTGTTTGGGGATTTTAGAATTCAAACAAACATCTACCACACGATGCCCAGGTTTAACAATTGTCAATTAGAAAGAGAAAAAAGTCTAGAATGTGGCAGTCTGTGGAATGTGGAAATAACAGGTTTGAAGAGAAAGAACTGGAGAAAATCACAAAATACAAATACCTGCAAATAGAAATGACTGGCAAAAAGAAAGCAAAGATAGTACCTTTGACATCTTGGGTGCAATCCAAAACAATGGAGCACTACTAGAACACCTCTGGCATTGACAAAATAACCATCAGTTAACTGCAAAAGGCAGATTTACTTGGAACAGCTTACATCCTGTGACCATACCTTTAATTCCATCAAATAACAACTTCTGCCTTTTCCAAAACCTTGGGAATGATTCGATAAGTTGGTAAAAATGACAAATCCAGTCTAAACATCTGGCTGACTGTGCAACAAACCATAACAATAATAATCCCCAGTGAGGCACTACCTTGGTGTGATAGTGTGGCTTGTGTGCTTTGAGGAAGACGAAAGCTCTGCATTAGAAGAGGGATAGAATCAAGATCACATGAAGTATTAATACCATTTAATAATGCCTTGATAAGACCACACTTGGAATATTGCATCTGGTTTTGGTTGCCACAATATAAAAATGGTGTTGAGTCTCTAGAAAGAGAAGAACAACAAAGATGATTATGGGACTCGAGGCTAAGACTTATGAAGGACGGTTGTAGGAATTGGGTATGTCTACTTTAAGGAAAAGGACTAGGGGTGACATGATAGCAGTGTCCCAATATCTAAGGGGCTGCCGCAAAGAAACACCTAAAGCACCTTATTCTCCAAAGCACCTAAAACCTGAACAAAAAGCAATGGATGGAAACTAACCAAGGAGAGAACTGAACTAAAACTAAGGAGAAATTTTCTGGCAGTTAGAGCAATTGATCAGTGGAACAACTTGCCTCCACAGGGTGTAGGTGTTCCATCACTGAAGGTTTTTAAGAAGAGATTGGACAACCATTTGTCTGAAATGGTATAAGGTTTCCTGCATGAGCAGGGGGTTAGACTGGAAGATCTCCTAGTCCAATTCTGTTACTAAATCATTTTCATTCCCAAACCAGGTATCCTCTCCTTTGCCTTTTCCTCAGAAAGAACAAAGCCCTCTAATAAAAAGAATTAAAACAAAGAATAACTAAGCATCTAGAACAGCACAAAAACAATGGAAAAACGTTCCCTGCATTGAAGCTTGTTATAAAAAATAGCTAGTACTAGTATTGAAAAATGGCAATACTGTAATATCAAATATAAGCAGCAGTTCAATGCAAGAAACAAGCCAACTAATATAGCTGCAGTTAAATCCCCAGAGCTGTTAATCCTAAAGCTTGATATGAACATTCTGTTTTTTTCTTACCTGCTATGTGGAAAATAGTGCATAAAGTAATGCAACTCCATGTTTATTCCAACATATATCACATGTTGTGTGACACCCAAGCGCTCTTTCTAGCAATCCCGTTCTAATACATTTGAGAAACAAAACTGACTTGGAACTTACTGGCAACTATACTAAACAAATGAAATCCTCATAATCAGTTTTTATTTTCTACTTTTATTTCTTTGAATTTTTGTAAAAAATTCAATTGCTGTTCAATTCCAAAGTGTCTCTGGGTAGCATTGATCAGAGCACATAACTACAGTTCTTTCAATCTCTCCCTCCCCGCCCACCCCACCAACAATGATGGCTTTACAGGTAATCCTCAATTTGCAATCACAATTGAGCACAAAATTTCTATTGCTAAGCAAGACAGTTGTCAATTGAGAAATGCCCCATTTTACAACCTTTTTGTTGTAGTTGTTAAGCAAATCACTACACATCAAAAGTAATTCATGCAGCCATTAAGCAAATCTGGCTTCCCCCATTGACTTTGCTGGTCAGAAGCTCCTTCAAAGATTTCAGGTAACAGTTCCAGTATCAGGGTTCCAAGTAACACCCCCAACTGAATAAGACTCCGAGGCCAGCAGTCCCTCAAAGTTCCATTTTATTAGAAATGTCATATTGGCACATCTGGGAAAACCCGAATCTGAAAGCTTCCAGGTTTTCCCCACCCAAAGGAAAGTCAAAGTCCCTTCCCCTGCATCCACATGTCCATCACATGGTCCAGTCAATCCACCGTCCCAACTGGAGATGTGTCCCAGTCACGCCTCTCCAAGTACAGGCTGAACGTCCTTGACTCCCAGAGAAAAGAATGTTATTTTGGCTATCTATCTGCACCCACTCCATGCAATCCCCCTCCCAGTTTCCCACAGCAGCCCTATGCACTAAATGTGGCAGCCCTGAAGATCCAAAGAGAAAGATGGCCTCCAGGGCTGATACCCAGGACCTTGGGACGCTGCAGCCATTGTAAATCCAGTTTGATCATGTTACAGTGGAGATGCTGCAACAGTCATAAGTATAGAACTGCTTATGTCATTTTTTTTCAGTGGTGTTGTATCTTTGAATATTCATAAAAGCACTGAACAGTCATTAACCAAATGGTTGTAAATTGAGACCTACCTGTATTATTTGCTTTCTATCTTGCCTTTTTATGTAATATTCTATAGCCTGATTTGAACATATGAAGAATGATAGGTGACAGAGAGATGAAAGATATTGGACATTTTTATTTTCTTTCTTTACTTTCTTTCATCTCTTTCTCATAATCCATAAGCATTTTGCATTAACTTTGGATTCTGAACTTTCTCCCCTTCAGAACGTTAAATCTGTTTCTATATAGAAACTATTGTTTGATCCTTATTAGAACCACCATCCATAGATTAATGTTTGATGTATGAATACCATGCTTAATGTTTAAGCCCATGCATTCTAAGGCTTTGTTAGTAGAAGATGGCATCTCTTTGTAGATGCCTGATTAATCTGAGAGATCACATGTATACAGAAAACTTCCTATTCTAAAATCTCTCAAGATGAATAAAGTAAGCAATTCAGCAACAGAAAGAATGTTAGAGTAGGTGTCCCACTCAACATGTGAAGCTTGAATATGACAAGAAAGTTGTTCTTAACTTATCATGTAATTGTGAATTGCATGCAGTGCACTTACTTTTATAATTATTTAGTAATTCAAATTCTCATTTCTGCATACTAGGATCTTACCAGTCAAATTTATCACTGACAAGTGCCAGTGGCTTCACTCCAATATATTACACTCTGTAGACTTCAGTTCCTCTGTCCTTAACATTCCATTTTCCAACCAATTCAATCTTTGACCCACCCACATACTCTTACATAGTTCAGTACTCCACCATGCACAGACTGGCTAAAATATGTTTTATCTTTATTCATTAGAACTGTATAGATTATATCACTTATGGGTCCCCCCCCCTCTTAGATCTGTCTAAAATGGTTTATTAATGCATTAGATGCTTTTTATCTTTTTTCTTGTCAGTGGTGTTTCAAGGACTTTGATAAAAGCAGTGCAAAAGAAGAAGGGAGCAGGAGAGGTTACATATGTTGACAACTCCTCTAGGGTAGCCAGTTATTATTATTATTTAAAAAAAGGATAATTGCTCAGGTCATCATCAGCATAGATAATAAATTCAGAGAACAGGTCAGCTATGAAAATCATGGTCAAACTGAGGTATGGTGTGATTATGAAATACATAATAAGCAAACAAATGAGTGGCAGTCTCTCAAGTTGAGAGGCAAAACCGCAGTGTTCTTCAATCTGTCACCTTTCAGACATGTTTACTTACATAATTCTTAGATTTAAATCCTTTCCTTCAAGAGCTTGAAGAGATTTGTATGGGATTATCTTTTATTTTACCTCCATTGACAGCAATTCTGAGTGACAGGTAAGACATCTTAAGATGATAACATGAAGAAAGGAGAAAAGAAAATATACCTAGTACTCCATACATCTACTGTAAAGAACAATGTTAATCTATTGAAATAAAGAACAAAACAGAGATTTTGCTGTAAAGTGTAGCACAGATGAAGGGGTTGTTGTTGTTAGTTGCGAAGCCGTGTCGGACCCATTGCGACCCCATGGACAACGTTCCTCCAGACCTTCCTGTCCTCTACCATCCTCTGGAGTCCATTTAAGCTCATGCCTACTGCCTCAGTGACTCCATCTAGCCACTTCGTTCTCTGTTGTCCCATTCTTCTTTTGCCCTCAGTGTTTCCCAGCATTAGGCTCTTCTCCAGTGAGTCCTTCCTTCTCATTAGGTGGCCAAAGTATTTGAGTTTCAACTTCAGGATCTGGCCTTCTAAAGAGCAGTCAGGGTTGATCTCCTCTAGGACTGACCGTTTGACCACCTTGCAGTCCAAGGGACTCGCAGGAGTCGTCTCCAGCACTATAGTTCAAAGGCCTCAATTCTTGGGTGTTCAGCCTTCCTTTTGGTCCAACTTTCACAGCCATACATTGCAACTGGGAAAACCATAGCCTTGACTATACGCACGTTTGTTGTCAGGGTGACATCTCTGCTTTTTAGTATGCTGTCTAGATTTGCCATAGCTTTCCTCCGCAGGAGCAAGCGTCTTTTAATTTCTTGGCTGCAGTCCCTATCTGCGATGATCTTGGAGCCCAGAAAAATAAAATCTATCACTACCTCCATTTCTTCCTCATCTATTTGCCAGGAATTGAGAGGGCCAGATGCCATGTTCTTAGTTTTCTTAATGTTATTGAGTTTCAAGCCAACTTTTGCACTCTCCTTCTTCACCCACATCAAGAGGCTCTTTAGTTTCTCTTCACTTTCTGCCATTAGAGTGGTATCATCTGCATATCTGAAGTTGTTGATATTTCTCCCAGCAATCTTAATTCCAACTTTTGATTCATCTAGCCCTGCCTTTCTCATGTGCTCTGCATATAAGTTAAATAGCCAGGGTATTCACCTTAAAATCAACATCTTGGCTTATTAAGTTCCTCATCCCAAATGTAGTTTTATATGGGTATCTTTGTTCTCAGTCAATCCACTGAGAACTACAGTCAATCCACTGAGAACTATATAAAACTACATTTAGCTTGAGGAACTTAATAAGCCAAGATGTGTATCGTCTTCAAAGATATCTGAGGAAGAGTAAAAGACAAGAGGTAGATTGTTCCATCATAATCAAAGTCTCATTTTTTGGGGGGCGGTATATACATGCCATAAAAGGGGAAGGTCTTCCAACCTATTGCCAAACTGCCATCCTGACTTTCTTGAAATCCCACACTCTGCCACCTCAATAGATACAACTGCTGCTTTTACTGAATTCAATTGTTGAAGATTATGTATATTCAAATATTTAATATATTCCATATATTCAACATTTGAATATACTTCAAATGTTTAAGTACTGCTCCTTTTTGATTTGATAGCGAAACAAGTATTAGATTATCAGAACAATTTGAAACAAATGACAGTGCTAACATAATTACTGTTACTGCTACTCCTAATTTTAATGTTAATATAGGGCAGCTTTTAGGGACTCCTTGCAAGGTAGTTTATATAACCGTAACACATTTATTTGACATATTTTAGTCTGTTCAGACACAAGAATTATTTAATTTTATGAAACATGGGAAACAAGCATCCTTAATTAATAGAGGGCAGTCTTTCAGAGTTTGGCCACATGTACTGTTGAAGGTTGCTTTTTGCAACGAAACCCATAGGATTTACCGTAGAAAATTACAGATGAACCACAAGTAGACTGCCAGGAACATAAATCAAACAAAGGACTTTGGGTTGGGACAAGAGTAAAATGAAATGTAAAGAAATTTAAAAGGATTTAAAATTAATTTAAAGAAAGGAACCTATTAAGAGTTTGAACTACAAAAATCTAAAATGGATTAAGAGATCAGTTTCATTTGGAATATTGTTTATTTTAAAATGCTTAATTAAACAAATTAAATATCTTTATGGGAATATCTTTTTATATTTTTAAGAAAGTAAATTGCACCTAAAACAAATTGCATACTTCTGGACAGATGGTTTTATTTTTCTCTTACTCCCATCTTTTATTTTGCATGTCCTTAACCTCACTTGTTTTAACAATGTTTTTAGATACCTTTAATCCTCTGAAGCTAACTCCATAGTCTGTCTAGAACTTCTAAATGGAAAAGAGATATTGCTGCATGTTATCTATATTATTTCTAGATGAGCCCATAAGTTTACTCATCTTCCATTGTATTTAATATATTTATTAAACCTCCCTCTGTGAAGGAGATGGGCACTTCTTAAATATGATAAATAAATACGTAAATATTCATAGGTAAATGAACATAAATTCACAATTGTGAAAGATTAAAATACTGTATATCCTTCTACTTTCAGCCAAATAATTCAAATTTTGCATCTTTGAATAAAATTCATTTTAATAAAAATCTGATAACTCTGGTTAAACAATGTAATTATTATATAATATCTGATGAATATTAATCTTACACTTCAGATGAATTCTAAGCATTACTAATCTCAAATCTGGAAAGAATAATGTTTTTTGTTTTGGTAAATCACGAACAATTAAAATGTTTTAACCAAGTCATATGGCTCGTATACTTTTGATCATTATCATCACAAATCTATCTCTGTTTGTCCTAATGTTGCTTGGCAAAAACGTCAGCCCTTTGGATAAATGAATGAATATTATATGAACACTTTGATTGATTGTTTTGATTCATTATGTGCCAACAAGTTCCAATGCTGTTTTCTTGCAAGACAGCCCCTCCCAAACACAAACAGCAAAATATTTATATTATATAACTATTTCTAAATTTCATAAGGCATTAGCTTAGTCATTAACTTTAGCACATTGTAATGCTTTGCCCACTGCAGTTCTGGGGGACTGATATAAAAAAGTTCCATATGAGCGGAAACTGTGCACCTGTGGACAAGGGGCCATTGAAACCACAGCTCATGTCCTGTTATATTGCCTGCTCTATCAGGACTCAAGATCCCAGAAACTCTGATCGTTTTTATGTTAAATTATTATTGTTGGATCAGTATGATTCAGTTTCTCTAAACATAGTTGAATTTTGTTACGCTGTCTGTAAAATTAAGCAGATTTTGGTCACCCATTGATTTCACCATCAATTGTAATATATTATTATGGCTTGTTCTGTTCGATTCTGTTCAGTTTTGTTTTATTTTTATGTTTAATTTTTTGTTCGGTCTGTGACCATAATAAAGTTTGAATTAAGTTGTACTCAACTCCTAATGACCACATGGATAGACTTTCTTTATATGATATATGATCTCTCCTTAACTTGATCCTTCAGGTTTTCCAATGGAGCACTCATTGCCACTGTAATTGAGTCCATTCACCATGTTGCTGGTTGTCCTCTTCTTCTCTTTCCTTCTACCTTTTCCAGCATTAGAGGGGTTTTTCCCCAGAGAGCTAATAATCATTAGCTGGACTGATTTATTTGATGACCCATTTGTTTGTTTATTTGGCTGTCCATGGTATTTTCAGGAGTTTTCTCTAACACCTGCATTAACATTTCCTACCTTACCCCGAAAGGCCACATTGATATCTTCATTATAAATTCTGAGGCTGGTTCTTTTACCTGTTGTCATTATATTTTGTACTTGCTGCCTTCACATTTAATAAAAGTTTCATTTTTTTAATTGCGCTCCTTGGTTTTTACAATTAGAGCTTGCAGATTCTTTGCATACTGAGTTGCTGATCCAAATTATGTTTACTAAATGAGGACTACCTGTATGCTTATCTTCATCCAATCCAGTTTCCTTTAATATATATTTAGTATATATATTGAATAATAAAGAGAAATCATACAGCCCACTACACTCTTTTTCCAACCTGGTTTATTTTCTTATGCTCTGTCCATATTTTGATTTCCTGACCTGTATATAGGTTTTACTTGAAGACAATAAAATATTCTGTGATTCCCATTATCTACAGCTTGACATGTTCAATACAATTGAATGCATTTCTACAAACAATGAAGCATATAATGACTTCTTTTTAATATTCTTTGGATTTTTCACATATTCAGCAGGCATCAGCAATAATGTCCCATGTTCCCTAGCCTTTTCAAAAGCCATCTTGAATATATCTGGCATCTCCCTTTCCATGTAGGACTCTAATCTGTGTTGAACAATACTATGCATTATTTTGCTAAATTAAGAATATTGTACAATAATTTGTACATTCTGATAAGTCTTCTTTTTCTATATTGGAATGTTGATTGTCTTCTTCCAATCTATTGACCACTATGTCATTATCCGGATTTGCCAATACAGGTTGGTAATTATCCTTCTTGGTTCTTCTACTGTTTGCCACATTTCTGCAGATATTCCACCAGTTCATGTAGCTTTCTAACTTGGTTAGCAATGGAGTGCTGATATAATTATATTTTCTAGTACTAGAGGTTTTTGTAAGCAGGGAATATCTTCTAAGGTGTGTTAGATATTGTATTGTTACTGTACAGTATTTCAGGATACACCTGTCATCTTTCTTTGCTCTTTGATTCAATTATCATCGTTGGTATACTTTCTAATCTGAGGTTGAAACTTCCTTCTGAGTTTCCAGAGATCTTTTGGAAGTCTTCCCTTATTTTTCCAATGGTGTTTCCATTATCAATGTCTTTACAAATGTTGTAATACCAGCCTGTTCTAACTCTTTGAAACTTTTTGGTAAATTAAGATTTTTGTCTTTCTTTGGCTTCTCTTTTATTCTTGACAATTTTCAATTTTATTTCTTAGCAATTGGTTAGCGAAATTAATTCCCCCCAGCAAGAACACCTAAAAGTAGTAATGTTGATTTGCTGGTTTTCTGGATTATCATTGGGAGATAGACACCATATGCCCAAGCTACTTCACAATTTTTAAAAATAAATGCAACATTGCATTACATCTAAAAGGACTAGCAAATTTATGCCCAAAATCCAGATATAAATTTGCCCGAGTAGCAATGTGCCCTAGCAAAGCAGACACTAAAAAGAAGTGGTTGTTTGCCAATCAATCCTTTCTGAGACACAGCATATTGGTAAAGATGGAGACAACCACCTTATGCTAACCACATACCTCTTAAAAGTAAGAACAAGAAAAACTCTAATTTTATGGCAACAGATCATTGGCCCTAATGAGCTTCCACATTAGTGACTGCTGATTTAAAAAGACCTCCTGGAGATGCAAGTAATTTGTGAGTCAATCCTCATACTGTTTAAACAGACAATTCAAATGGCAAATAATTAGTAATGAATCTGTATGAGCTCATTTGTAGATGCTGACAAACATTGTCAGTCACATTGATTGCCATACACTAAATAAATAAATAAGTCACATTGATCTATCACATAATGATTTATGGTACTATTGTATATAAAACTACTTCATACGAGGCCCCCATTAATTTTAATGGATCTTAGTCTTAAATAGGTGGGCAATTGTAATTCTGTGCACACTAATCTGAGTCAGCTCCACCGAAAACAATTTCCTTCTTGTGAAAGGGGCTGCATAGAAGAAGTGTGCAACTCCTTAGAACCAATGGCTGCAGGTGGAATTTGCAACATACAAGAAGATTCTGTCACATTAAAATCAGGTAATGATCTTGATGGTATAATTGATGGATTGAATTCATTCCACTGTCATTTTAAATCCCATTACTGAGGGAAAGAAATGACCATTTCCTTTTTATTTCACCAGGCTGGTCTGGCCTAACCTCTCCCATTCTCTTTTTAATGTAAATTTTAATGTAAATTTTAATTTGTTCTTAACCTGGGGTTTTAAATTTGTCTTGGGCTAAATTGATTTAATTCGATTTTACTTCTGCTCTTAAATTTTTGTATTCTATGTGATTTATCCTGTGCCTATTCACTGCCCTGAGTCCTTTGGGAGTAGGGCGGTATACAAATTAAATAAAATGAAAAAATGAAATGAAATGAAATTTCCAAGTGAATGGAAGTAAACAATTCAAATATTGCTGGTGTGAATGATGATTTGTAACAATAAAATCTATATGTATAACATGAGCAATTGGATCTTGTAAATAGTGACTATAAAAAAGAAACATGGTAATCCTATATGCTTAATCTATAAAATCTAATCAATATATTATTATTATTAATTATATATTTTGCTGGATCTTTCATTATCAGCTATGGTCTTCCAGATATTAACCAATATTCAATTTTACCTCTTTATAGTATGTTGTTAAACTGCTTGGCAATAAATGGGTGTAGACTAGGGGTGAAATTTACTTACCTTCCCTACCAGTTCGCCAATGTGCGCACACTGTCATCTGCATATGCGCAAAGCCTTCGGTGCATGCGCAGAGGCTTAAAATGTCACAAAAAATGATGTCATGTCGTCCGCGTAGGTGGGCGGAGCCTCCTGCCGCCGCCGCTACTGGTTTGCCCGAGCCAGATAGAACTGGCTGGATTTCACCCCGGTGTAGACCAGTCAGATATCTCAACCAAAAAGTTCCTCTTCAGTTGGTGCTGACCAATTCTGATTTTCCTTGTCCCTTTCTCTACCATTTTGGCTATATTAGAAGTTTTTTCATTGCAGGTTCTTTTTTATAATTATCTACCTACTTTATCAAATCTGCATTCTTGTATTTCTTTGGGTTTTTCCACAACTACACTGTTTTTCTTCTTTATCGCTTTTTGATTGGCTAATTGCAGTTTCTCCATGGATGTATTAGTAGAAACATTTCTGATTCAACTGAAATTGAAGATATTGTCAAACTCATGGCCCACGGGCCAGATGCATCATGCGCTGGCCACACCCACACCCGGTTTAGCAAAGGAGAAAAAAGTCACATGACAATGCTGTGACGATGTGAGTTTGACACCCCTGCTCTACAGTATGGTCTGTGATTTTTAAAGTCACCTTCTAGAAAGATGAAAGCAGCATGGGAGAGGAACAGCAAATCCTGTGGTATGGCATTGCCTCCAAATTGACAACACCGTAATAGCTTTTGAAGGGGCTGTGATGGGCACAACCAAGGCTTTGGAGGAAAGGCAGCAATTGGCAATAAAGATTCACCTTATGTACTGTCCATTAATTACACAAATCATGTGGAGATATACTAGCCAGCAGGTTGATGTTAAGTTTAGAAAAACAGAAAGAAATTAAATAAAACAAAATCATCAAAATGTTTTTGTCTTTCGGATCCACATAACCATCCATCATGCAATCTGACAGTATTTGTACAAAATGTTATAAAAGCTCATCAAATGAACTAAATATGTTGGTCCATCAGACAAAAAGACTACATAGCAAGAAAAAGCCAGTTGTTAATTCTGTACTCCTTTTCCTTTAAAAATATTGTTTAAAACATGAAAACTGGCAAAAGCTACACACTTAAATCACTTCCTATTAAAATTCATTCTTGTGGAGTGGAATGCTTTGTTGTTTTGGAAGATACTTAGCTATTCAAAAATGTTTGGTTCAGAAAAAGAACAATTTTTGATTAGAAATAAATAGAAAACAGCTTTATTAATTTCCTTACTTTTAGGAATAGATTCAGACTTTCAGAAAGTCTTGTTAAATTACCTTGTTAAGTAATTTATCAAGGACTTAGAGAACAATTACATTTAAATTACTATTATTTGTAGCATTTAATATATACTGGGGAAAACTATACTGGACTGGTAGAATACATAGTTTTCACACCGAAGGAAATCAGATTCTGTCCATAGAATCTTCACGTATTTAATGAACCAAGTAACATAGTTAAACAACAAAGTGGAAAATTCATGCAATGTTTATTATCCATGACTTATGTGTGTAGTCCACCTTAGGAAGCTCAAGGCAGAATGCATGATTTTCCATTTTATCTCCACAACAAGCCTGGTCTTGTTATGTAGATATGATCTCAAGAATGAGACTAGCTGACAGTCACCCAGTAAGCTTCAATCAAGGTAGAGTTTCCCCATTCTCAATAAATGCTATTGCCATCACAACTGATTCTCTTGTTAATAAACATATCCTGTGTGCACTTGAATAAAGATTGGCTAAGCTAATTAAACTTATGCAGTACATTTAGTAATGCTATCTGATCTGCTTTCTTGTCATTACTATATAAGGTGCAATAGTGTGCAAAAGTCAATCTCAATTTAACAAACAGCATTCTTCTGAGCATTGACAATATGTACTGATTTTTCCATGCAAGTTTTTAACATGGACTGATATGGTTCTTTCTTGCATCAGAGCATGAACTTGCAGTTATGCAAAGAGGCCCTTTATAATGTGTATTTTGCTTCCATTTCAGCCTAGCTTTAGCAACTCTAGAAAGTTGTGCCAGAATGTTGATAAGATCAATTATTTAAACATAGAGTAGAATGTGCATGCTTTTGAAATGAATGCACTGTAGTTAGCTGACATCTGTGTCTGTATAACCATTAATTTACGGTGGTGGTTTCTGATCCAGAAAATAACAGACATGTAGAAACTTGCCTGAAAAAGTGGTTTGCCTTAGTTGAATCGTGGCACTAATGGATAAAATTATTGATGGAACAATGGCTCGTGTTATCGTTAGCTCACTGATCCTACGTAGAATTTTAAAATCTAGATATTTCCTGCTTGGCATAAGCAACAATCATTTTTGTAAACTAACTTGGAGGAGGGGAAAATAGGAACACTCAGTTTTATTCCTCTATTTGAGTGAATCATGCCAAGCATTCTCAAACATTATCATCAATTAAACACCATGCCAAGAAGAGCTGGAGGAGGGAAAGGAGAGAAAGAAGACACCAAGTAACTAAGGCAACATTTTTTAAAAAGTCAGAAACAAGCACTTTTAGATACCAAAAAAAAAAAAAAAAAAGTTTGAGAGAAGTGACTAAGCACAGGGAAATTTCATAATGAATCTGTGTTTGCCTAAATAAATATGACTAAGCATGCAAATGAGGCCGAGACAATATTTTGTATTTATTTTAAAAATTATAGCTAACTTAAACATGAAATGACAATAGAGCAGTTAATTTTAATCTATAGTAAGATTACTTATAATTTATTGCTGTTGTCAGGTCAGGAAGAGCAAAGATTCCAGGGTTATTATACTTCATGGTGTGCTCATAGTGATGAAGAAAAAACATCAATGACAGCAGGAGATACTTCAGTGAATGGTACTGCTCCACTTGACTTTTTAAAATATTTCTAGATATTGTTTTTAATTAAAAGCATTATTTATTCTCAAGGATGCCCCTGGGCCTGATGTTTATAAGTGGAGGTAATTGCTTCGAAGATTTTGTATGGAAGCCTATTTACTTAGGAAAAAAGGGCGAGATTAACTAGAGAGCTTCTCCATTTCTTTTCTGATAAAATAATGATTATACATCTGGCATGGCAGTCATTTTGTCAGAGTGCCCACGAGATACTCTCCAATTTTCTCATATGCCCATTGACCATTAAATTAGAAAACTGTCCAGATACGCACAGTATGTTCTAAAGACACCCAGAAAATCACACCAGAGTAGCAGAAGTTCACAGGAGGAAATACATGAAAGGAAGTCTCTTGTTTTAGTCATTGGACAGTTTAAATGAGAAGCTACCTAGCTAAACAGACCAGGCTAGAACTGATAGTTTTGTAAAATGTCTAGGTACCAAATCTATTATTTTTCACAGTATGTCTGTGAAAAAGATTCAAAGGAATGCTGATCAATGTTGAAGAACTTAATGAGGCATTTCTTTTTGCAAAGTGAAAGGAGTCATGTTGTTTCCAAAGCTTGTAAAGGTGCTTTGAAGGTTGTTCCCAACTTTCTCTGTGTGTGTTTGCACCCTTGATCCTGTGATACCCTTTTCTCCTAGAAAGTAACTTGAGTATAGTTCAATATAACAAGAAAGACTGATACACCGCACATATGATTTTTGGTTGTATCAAGTAAACATATAGCTTTCTAAATAACATTATCACTATAATCAGTACTGTTCAAAATACCTGCATATAATTCTGGACATGCCCTTCTATTCACCTATTCTAAGTTTCTAACAAGACAAACTTAGAGAATTTAGATATGAGAAACTGAAGCTCATGCAAAGAAAGGAAAATGAGAACTGAAAACTAAGATTTATGAGAGGACACTTCGAAAACTGAATGTGTTTGATGTTTAAAAAAGATCACTGAAAAGGGATATGATCACATTTTCAAACACTTGAAACATGTTTCACTGAAGACCATGGCCTGTTCTTTATTGTCTCAAACACCAGTATTGTGGAATAATAGCCTTATGTTATAGGAAGGCAGATTATGTTAGGAAAAGCCTTATAACAATAAGAACAGTTCAATACTGCAGCCAGTTATTAAGGGGAATAGTGAGCTTCTCTTTTCTACATGTCTTCAGGCAGAAGCTGGACAGCTGCCTGCCAGCAATGCCTTAATTTGTATTCCCTCACTGAGAAGGCTCAATGGTTTAAATGGCAAGTTATCTGATGCTGTGATTCAGAACAGCTCAGGCATGCTAGCTCTCTGTTCATGTATTTTTATGCCATTTATATTCCCTGTACATTTTTTCAATGCCTTTGCTCAAAATATCCATTTTGATTTATCAAAAGTTAAGCAAGCTAACCTGAGGTAAGTAACGAGGGCCACACAGAATTGGGACTGAAATTATTAATGTTGCTTCTCTTCTGATTAGGTTGGGAATGCTAGCTAGATGATTCTGATTGGTTTGCAAGAACTGGTTGTTAAATGTCTTCTGCTCTTTTCTGCTAAGCTTCTGCCTGAGAGGGATCACACTGGGTCCTGGTGCTGAGCATTTGTGTATGATCCAAGCAATCCAAGGGCTGTCTTCAAGGCTTCTTCTGCTTATTGCAGGGGGAAGGTCCTTCATGATAGGAGGTCACGTGTAGTGTGCCTTAGAATAATGATCTTTTTACTAGGCTGCTGAAGAGCTTTCAATCTCTTCATACTTGCATGGGTTGGACAGGGAAAAGAATAAGTACTAGAATCACTCTTCTGCGTTGGGGGTGGGGGAAGAAAAAGAACAAGAATGAACTGGCTTTGTTTAATGAGCATATGCCTGGGTGCTAAGGCAAAATATTATACTTTGGTTGCAAACAAAATCTGGAGAGGAAAGGAAGAAAAGAAGCTGGAACTGACTATTGCCTAATTGAGATAAAACCTTTGACTAAGAAGTGATAACATATTTGATAGTTCATTGTAGGTGCATATACTATAAGAAGTATGATTATAAGATTCTTTTAACTATCTTCTCATTTCTGTTTTCTAAATGTTATTTTCATTTCTTTGTTCACTTCCCAGATTCCTTCAGGATTGGTTTTTAAACAACAATCCAAAAACTGTATATGTTAAATAAATAAATAAATTAAATTCAAAGAGTTACCAAAATATATTCTATTATTCCAAAGCAATAAACAAACAAATCCATATTATAGTTTGAGATAATGGATCACAGAGTGTACTGAATCACAATTTTACAAATTTATTTTAATCTAATGTACACTGAGAGCATATGCACCAAAGACAAATTCCTTGTGTGTCCAATCACACTTGGCCAATAAGGAATTCTATTCTATTCTATTCTATTCTATTCTATTCTATTCTATTCTATTCTATTCTATTCTATTCTATTCTATTCTATATGTTTAACTGATTCTAAAGCCTAGTTCTGTGTGTACCAGCTATCTTAGTACTTTTTCATTTGCTCAGCAAGAACTATTTGACTTGTAAGATAATATCCAAAGGCTGGGGTGGTCAAATAAGACATTCAGAGAACCTAGGACACTGCTGAGACTTTGAATGAAATATAATCATTTAATTACATCTTAATTGAATGTGTACCATTCTGTTTAGTAATTTAAAAAAAAATCTAAAGCAATTGAAGCTTGGAATTATAGAATTTAAACATTAAAATATGTTATTTGGCTCACAAAAAGGCATACATTTTAGGCTTCATGCTGTTCAGCACGTGTTTATTGGACCATAGACATGATTCTTGGTGCCATTATTATGACTGAGCTTGCTCAACACAGAAGGCTAAAATGTGGTAATGTAGTTTGTGGCTCAGTGTGTGGTAAAAACCTAGCCAGTATAATTAATTTATGGTTCAGTATGTGATGTAAAGCTAGGCAATTGGGTTAATTTTTGAGGAAAAAAATGGCTCAATAAGCCACACATTAACATATCAGGACATATACATTTGTAGAAATATCACTATCAGTTCCTGACACAGCTTACATGATGAACACCTTCTGTCTTAAACTTTTGTCTGATGTGTGCACCACAACATAGAACAATGTACTTGCAATAAGGGCCACACAGAGCTGTTGTTATTGCTGCTAATCCTAGAATTGTTCCCATCAAACAAAGTTCTCACACACAGGCTATCTTCTATCATTCTAAATTACAAAGTATTGCATGAACCAGGATAAGCAAGTCTTGTAATAATTTTGAGTCTTATAGCAGCAGCTTAATGTTTTACTCCTCTTTGCTTTTTAATACTGTATCGGCATTTCTTATCTTCCTTTGTCTAGCACATTTCTGTTCAGAGCTTTCTCATGCTACACAAGAAGGAGCCTTTGTCGTTGTTCAAGGCCCATTTGGCCTGTCAGGCTGATACGTTTTCTCTCCTCTTTACAGATGGACAAGCTTCCCAGGGCAGGGACAGTACTATTGGAGTGCTGATATTTTTGAATGCAAATAAAGGGGAAGTTGTTTTGCTTTACAATGACCTCTATGGCAGAGAAATGCTACTAGCATTTGAAATGCTTCTTCCAGAATGTCTTTGCTCACTATGTGAGAGAGAGCAGGGAAATAATCCAAAATACTTCTTCTTTAACATTATGCATACGTTAGCATGATAAAAAGAGGTGGAGTGGTTAAAAATTTATGGCAAAACTTTCTCTCCCTCTCTCTCTCTCTCTCTCTCTCACACACACACACACACACATATATGTCTCACAAGCACCTGCATGCCTCTTGTTGTATATGGGATTCTTAGAGGCTCTATATACTAAGAAACTCATCCATGCAGTCATTTACAATTGCATGCATGACTACAAAATTTTGTGCAGAGAAGAAAACAGCTGGAGGACATTTTGTGGTTAGGGATGCCAACATTCATCAAGAGAAAAATAAAGAGATTTGAATCAGCAAATCTTCCCTTAGCTGTAACTAGGCAAACATGAATTCACATGCACCCTTCACAGGCCTGATCCTTCCATCTGTTTCATTCAGGCTCTATATCTAGAATGTCAGAATGTCTCATAGTCTTCAATGGTGCTATCTGTGCAGCATCTTTTTGTAAAACTAGGATCTGAAGATGGACAATCACATGCAACATACTAGATATAAGAGGGTCATCCTGTTGGTAAGATTGACTGTTCTAATACAGTAACAAGTGGTGGGTTGCCCCTGGTTCGGACCAGTTTGCAAGAACCAGTAGTAAAGCCAGCAGGAGGCCACGCCCATCGCCCCAGATGTCGTCATCGGTGATCTGCGCATGCGAACCGGTAGTAAAGGTAAGTAGAACCCACCCCTGACAGTAACTATAAGTGTTCTTTAGTTCTTAAATTGTTATAGAATGCCTTCACATTGTGTGAATACATAACTGTTTATTACACTATTCACCTCTACTCTGTGACACACTTAGCTAACTGTTTCAAAAACAAGTGGTTCAGAAGTAGCATGAAAAATATTAGAAGTACAATGTTTATAATTGTGAGATATTTATTTTCTTTTTGACAGAAGCTACACAGGGAAGTAATAACTGGAAAACACTAAAATGCAGCTGTCTTTTGACTCACTTCTTCAGTGAGGCATTTGTAAAGCAGGCAAGCTGGCAGAAGACAAGAGCAGTAGAACATTTATTTCCCTCATTTTCTTTCAGCAGACTACCACCCAATTAAAACAATCTCAGACTCTTATAATTTGCTGGCGCCTGGCTTCTGATTTCTTAGATTTTTGAAACCACACTTTCCTACAACAAACTACTTTAGTTCCTTTGAAATCTCAGGCTAGACACAGGAATGTGCCTTTAAATTATTGCAGAGAATGGAAGACAGAGAGAAATTGCTAAGGAATAAAACTATGTACAAAAGGACCCAATAAAGTGTAACAGGAATGTGAATTTTAGGAAATAATGCTTACTTGGAATAAAAGTAATCACCAGGTTACAGTCATTCAGTGAAGCTGGCAATAAATTAAGAAATGAGAATATAAGTCAATCCTATATATAATGCTTTCTGATTGATGATACCTACTGCCAAAAAGTGTGGCCAATTTCTCCCTCTCATCTAGCTAAGATGACCTTAAAAAGAGAAGTATATCAATAACTCTTAATCATCTGGTCTCTGAACCTATGGTGTGGCGACCTGATCCAGCAGGTCTTTGCTGTAGTCTTAACAACTATTGCCCTTTTCTTCTACCTGAACAATATTTTAAAAATGTAATTTTTTTTCTTCACCTACTAAAACTGCTAATCTAATGTTCAATTCTACCTGAGTGACTAGGACCATTTTCAGTATTTTTTTTGAAGTCAAGCAGCTATTTAACTGCTATCTGTTGCTGTCTGTCAATTGCTAAGGCCCATTCTCAGGTGCTTTTATGTTATGAAGTATGTCTTGGTTTCATGAGCATGTATGATATCTTCTCATCGATTTATGTGCTCCTCAAGAGAAAATCTTGTATAACAAAGATCTGTTCCATCACCTTTGACTTCTCACTTCCTTTTTATGGTATTATCTTAGTTTCCGAGCCTTGGGGTTATTGTTTAAAATGTACTCATCTACAGTTCTTCACCTACAGCTGAATAAACCATAAATATCATTTACTTTCTTCCTTGAATAATGACATTTAAGCCTTGCTGACCTACATCTTGAGCGTTTCTAGCCCAGTATTGTTTTATCACGTGGGAAGTTCAAAAGTATGTTGATAGCATGCTCCCACTCATATTCCATAATAAATAGTATTGGGACCCAGTCTTCTATATCAGCAGCAGTATTTAGTCATCATAATTAGTAGTTGTTAGTATTTTCTTCCTTGAATTTGACTAATTTCCTTTTGAAGCCATCCAACATGATGGGTAGTATATACTTTGCAGTTGCAAATTTTAAATGTTAATTATGTGTTAGGTGAAGAGGTATTCTTCTATAAATTAGTATCACTGGATGATTCTGGATTGTAATAAACTGTATATGTGAGGGGGAGAGAGAGAAATAGAGAAATAGAGGGAACCCGCTTTATCCATTTTCTGATAGCAGGTGGGAACAAGCATGCAGATCTACCAGGTTTACTTATTGCTGAATTGTGAAGACTTTTTCACTTCTAACTGGTAGGGCGAGAGACTTCACAATTAAGCAATGGGTAAAACTAGTAGATCTGCATGCTTGTTCCAATTTGGTATAAGAAAATGGTTAAATGGATAACTATATATCTGAACATGAAAACTAACATAACCTAATACAAAATAAAACAAAGAAATGAAAAAAAAGTACAGAAAGGAGAAACAAAGACAAAACTTCTAATTTCTTTTGCAGCAAACATAACTACAAAGTTATGACTTACTGTTTTGACTATAAAAAAGCTTACTATCTTCTGTTAGCCATTTTTTCCCAATTATCAAAAGTGCAAATCTATGTGCATTTTTTTCTCTTTCATGCAAAAGTTTATGCAATATAGGATTTATAGATCCCCCCCCCTTTAACCAAGAAAGTCAATTTAGCCATCTCTGCAAATTTCATCATCCTCACCAACCATTCTTCTATGGTGGATAGTGTTGAATTTTTCTACTTCTGAGCACACTACCAATATTCTCATGGATATGTGAACATATTATCTGCAATAGTGCATACAGAGGAAATAGGTTTGTCATGCATATTTGATGGTGTATGCAAAGCTTTGGACATGTTTTAGTTTTATCATGTTAAAAACTGATTCCTAGATAGGTAGGTAACTACCATGACTCTCCATGGTGCAGAGATTCCTCATTTTTTTCCAGTTATCTTTGCCAACATGATCTGTCACACATTGATTGATATTGCTCTATGTGCAAAGGAAATTTTAGACATGTATGTGCAGTTGTCCAAAGCTAGTAATGGAGCTTTGCAATTGTCCAAAGCTCCACTGTCAAAATGTTGAGTGTAATTATCAGATGGTGTGATTACGCATTCCTTTTAAGTTTAGGTCTATATTCATTGGATTGACTGAGCTGTGTTTCAGAGTTTCACAACAACCAGATGGAAATCAGTAACCAACTTCAGTATTATATAGAACAAATGCTGCTGTTAATACCATCTTTCCATAGTAGCTGTCACAATACAGCTTCACCCCCCTCCTCCTTTTGCAGAGAACTCAGCATGTATGTTACACATCTGCTTTCCTACGCAGCACACCCTCTTGAGAGGCAGCATCAGTAACTGGTTGTGTGTGCGTGCCATGGCTGCTTCTAGCAGAGTGTGGGTGTATTAGGCAGCCGGGAGTGGGTGTACTCGGAGAGCTGCCTTGGCAGCCAAAAGATGAGTGGGTGTGCTGCAGCTGCAGCGATCTGGACTCAGCAGCGCAGAGGTAGCATTGCACAGTCATTGCACATTCAGACACTGTGCACCTGAATGCAAGGCCAGTATTGCCAGAAAGAAGCCAGCCTGTGTTTCAGTCTATTCAGTTATTATCTAGAGAACTGAATCAAGAATTTCTCCCTTTGTATATTCCCTGAGCTTCAGTTAGGTTTCTGTTGGCTATAAATGAGTGCCTTTTGACTCCCTCTGCAGAGAGGAGACTAGCTGGGTATTGTATCTGCCTCCACCCTTCTGAAAGCTTTACCCTTTCTATTTGATTTCTTTTCCACAGCCAGCTGAATTGAAATGCTATAGGAAATCCTGATTACTGGCAGATTTCTGACTGTGTTATGGCTTTTCAGGTAGAAAGTATATTTTGTCTAGGGTCAAGGTGCAGAAGGATTCAAAGCATTTACTAGATGGGAAGAGAGAATAGAATATTCCTTCACAGACAGATACATACACACACATACACACATCATCATCAAATTGTATGCTAAGAGTTATATTGAAAATGAGTTCTAACACATCAGGCTGGACTCAACCCTGAAACTAGTCTTTATTTCTAGAACAAAGAAGTCCTTTCAAGTAGATAAAATATTCTATTCTCTCACTGAACATAGTCAATCTTGCTTCCTTAGCAATTAATTGTTGCTTTTAGGAAGATTTTTTAAAAAAACTAACAGCTATAGTTTTATCGTCTTATTCCTTTATGCACATCTTTGCTGGAATATATTTACATTTATCTCACTTAGGTACACTTCTATACATCAGAAAGCTCCACTGGACTTAATTTTCAGTCACAACACATAGCCCACTTTTGCAAATGTGCCAGGCTGCCAGCAGAACTCAAACACTTATGTGAATATTCCCACTTAACCTTCTTCAAGCAGAAAAACAATGAAACGGTACTTATTTTATCTTATTTCCAAACGTAATGGTTTGTTGTGGCAATAATTAAAAATGGCAGCTTATAGACAGAAAATATTTTGTTGCATAAGCTTTTGTAAATACTGCAACTTCAACAAATGCATGATTATCCTTAGCTAGAGAAAACTGCTCTTCATGAATGCAATTAAGTAGACTACTGGTCACAAAAGCTTAGACTATAAAAAAAAATTCACAGAAGAAGTCACAGATTTTTGTCTGAAGCTATAGATTTATTTACACAACATTTACCCAGCCTAACTTATTGGGGAAGAAAATTAAGTCAATATTTTTGGCCAGGTGTTTTAACAAACTTTATTTTAATTAAAAAACAGAGCAAATTGCTAATGGATAGGAACACACTGGTTTCTCAATTTGATAAAGTCCTCCTAAATTCAAATGTTTGATGCTGTATTTCGGATTTATTTAGCAAATTTATTATCCTTAATTATATTGTGTTCTGTCTTATCAATGTACACACCTTACTTCTATCATCTTCAATTGACCTTGCTCACAGTACATTCTTTGATGCAGAAGCATCTTGTGAGATAAAAAAACGAAACAAAACCTAGGCTCTGAACACAGCCATTCATGTCTTTGTTATCTCCTGTTTAGATTATTGTAAATTGCTCTAGAAGCTGCACTACTTGATAGCATGTTTATGAGTGCAATTGAAGGTGCTGGTTGCTACTTTTAAAGGCCTATATTGCTTGGGACCAGGGTATCCAAGACATTCCCTTTATAAAATAGTTTCAGAACTATTGAACCACATGGCCCAATAGCCTCTACTAAAAGTTTTCATCTATTAGGAGATATGGCAAGAGAAGATGACAACATCAGGTGTTCTCAAGGGCAGATTTCTTCCTATGGAACAGCTTGCCCCCTTAGGTGACTATCAACCCCCATCCTTATGGCATTCTGGCAGCTAGTAAAACCCTGGCTTTTCCAGAATGCCTTTGGGAACTGACAATAAAGCCACAATTTATTCTTTGTGTGTGACTTAGTGCATGCATGCATGAATTTTTATTATTTCTTGTTATAATTTATTATTGAAAAATTTAAATGCATTTTATTCTTAATATTTTAATATTTAACTGCCTAGAGTCCATAAGGATTAAGGCGGTAACTAAATTGCATGAATAAATAGATTGTTCCCAGGTGTAAAAAAAATATCCCTCTAGTATAAGGAAGCTATTTACAAGACAGTGTGGCATTATTTGAACATAAAAATAGGTCTGGTCTAGTTCATTTGCAAATTATTCATATTACTTTTTGGAAATGTAAAAGGGGAAGAGAAACACATATGTTAATATGAGTTCCTAGAAAAAAGTGTGAGATATGAATGCCATTAATAAATAAACTTACTATCATATTAGGCATCAGTTTTCAATTAAATATTTGTCCCTGTCCTGAGATAAGACAATTAAATTCCAAAATTAGGGAAGAGTCCCACAATCAATGAAAAAAAAATGAAGCTGAAAGTAGATTGGATATTTCAGCAAGACAATGATCTGAAATATATCTTCAATTTAACCATGAAGTAATTTCATGAAGGAAATATGATGTCGTGGAATAACATTCACAATCCCCAGACTTGGATTGTGTGAAAATTTGCGTGGAGTTCTGAAACAAAGTTTATGTAAAGAGACGTAAGAATATTTCCAAGTTAGAAGAGTTCTGCAAGGAAAAGTAGAGGAAAAAAAATTTAAAGCAAAAAGAGGCTGTCAGTTGTCTACAGGAATGCTCAGATGTTTTTTTTCTGGCAAAGGAGTTATTACTAAGTCATGACTGAAAGGATATCCAAATATATGCACCTGTGACACTCATTGTTTAAACAAAGATACAATTTGATACATCTTTGAGATATTGCCTATTAATCCTGAATTTCTCCAAAGCCACCAAAAAATATTCCAGTCTGGAGAATTTAGAGAAGAAATGATTTCCCATATTTACCTAGTGTTCTTCAAACAAAAAAGATATTTAAAAAAAACCAGGATATTCTGGGTTAAAAAGAAGATAAGGTTGCCTCTAGATTCTGTTGAAACTGGATTACTTAATTTGTCTTTATTTATATGCTATGATTTCAACGTGCAGTTGCTGAAAAACCCCTTTGGCTTATTATTAACATTGCCACTAATAATCACTCTTGATGAAGGAAACATCAAGAACGATTGTCTGAAAGATGGCCAATTCTCTCCACATGTCTGAGTGTAAGTCCTAATATGATGACAGCATGTTATTTATTATATAGCAGCATATTGAAAAGGCTGTAGAAAGGCCATATTTATTTCAGTTATTCTAAATTAATTTACTTGAGATTCATCTAATGTGATTTATAGTTGAATTTAAAACGCCAGCTTCTATCATGATTATATGGGTTTAATTTCAAATGTTCCTAAAGCATGATGCATTTACACTTTATGAAAAATAATAGGCACCAGCACAGTGAGGACAGGGGGACTGAAAAGACACCAGCAAAAAAAAAATAAAATAAAAAAAAATCTCCTATTTAAATTCCCCGGTGTAGAAACCTCAGATGAGACCAGGAAACTCATATATGTCTTATTTATAGCTACTGCTTTTCCTGCAACTGTGCGTGTTTAAAGGCTGCAAAGACTTTACTTCATAACACCGCCTTATTTTAAGGCTGAGAGGAAACACTCATGGAAGAGCGCTGTAAAGATTTCACTGGGAGTTTTTGCTTCGGGCTCCGCCGGAGCCTCAGGGCCAGTTTGCTGCGCCATCTCAGACTTGCACATACTGTACAGAACATAAGATGGGCGAAGAGTTCTCTTTGGCGGCGTCGGCTTTCCCTGACGATCGCAAGCTTCACTATGACGCAGAGTTCCTCCTTTGTCACGCCAAGAGCCCGGCGTTCATTTCCAAGTCTGCGCAATTCCTGCGTCGCTAGAAGACACGGGAGCAGCCGAAAACGTCGCCTCGCCAGGTTGGAAACTTTCGGTGGGCGATTTCAAGGTCTTCTAAAGGGCTGCGGCGATTCTCGAGGACCGCCGTAGCTCCTCCCTGGGTTTACCGCGGACCAAGCTGGAAAAGGGGGAGAACCTGCAGGTCTTTCTCCGGCTCTTCACGAAAGAAAGCCCACCTGCTCTCAAGTTGTAGCGCGCAGCATCAGTCCGGCAGCCGGTTACGGAGGGGGCCGTTCTTCCACCTACGCCTTCGTCTCCCCTCCTGCGGCGGAGAGCGAAAGCGAAAGCCGGGTGTGGCTCCGCCCCGCTTGCTGCGGCTGGAGGGAACCGTCGAAGCTTGACAGGCTGCGGGCTGGGCGGCTCCGGCTCCGCGATCCTGATCTCCTCCTCTTCCTCCCCCCGCTACAAGTCTTTCCCTTGGCCTGCGAGAGAATCGTCGTGGCAAGAAAGCGGATTGCCCTCCCTTGCGCCAGCCTGGACATGTGGATGTTATGCGTGTGGTGGGTGCTGCTGGGCACTCTGGGCGCCGGTGAGTGTCGGTTCTCCCTTCTTTTGCTGCTCTCGCCCTCGGCGGCGCTGTTCCCGCTCCAATTGCTGAACCCCTCGCTTTTCTCTCCCGGCCTTTCGCCTCCTTCCGAGTCCAAAAGGGGGGGGAAAAAGCTAGCCGATAACCCCGCGCTTTTTGCTCCGTGGCGGTTTTGGAGTTCCTTTCCCCGTTTCTGCTTGGCCGTGTCCTGAAGCCCCCCCGGGGGGAGCTGGGTTGTCTTTGGGGCTCCAAGGACGGTAGAGTATGGCTCTTTAAAAAAAAAAAATAGGAGCGGAAGGGAGAGAAGCTGCCTCCCCCCCATATACCCCTCCCCCGCTGCCCCCCTCCCCACACCCCCGGGGGCTGGTGAGACTTTGGCCCTCCGTCCTATCCACTGACTGCGCCACGAAGCTGAGGCTTTTGGGTTTGTTTGGCTGGAGTGTGCCACCACACGTCCTCTCCTCTCCTCTCCTCTCCCCTCCCTCCCCGTTCCCCCGAGCGAACCCAATTATTTCGACAGGCGTAGGGGTGCTGAGCTCTGGGATTGGCTACCTCTTTTAACGCCTGATGCTTCCCATACGCTTCGCTTCAGGAGTCCTGCTGCTCCGAATGTGCGGTGGCAGAAGTGACAGCAGGCTGGCGGGTGTATGCGTGTGTTTGTGTATGTGTGTGGGGGGGGAGAGGTGGGGGTTGTTGAATGTGACTCCGGCGTTCGCCCTGCTTCGGAATATGGCGAAGACCTTTCTGGGTGCCGCTTTCTCACCACCTGGTTGGTTTGGTTTGCGAAACAGTTCTGGTTTCCCCCATTCCCTCCTTCCGGTTAATGGTTACTGTTGATGGCTGCTGCCCTTAGAAGAACCCAGCCAAAGGATTGTGACAGTTGTAGAAGCCACCGCTTCTTTTTGACGTTAAAACTTCGGAGCACGTGTGCACAGCAACTTCCCACACTCTCCGATTTACACGTAGCAAAGGGAGAGGAACCTGGCCGGTGAAAGTAACCAGTATTTCGTTTCACCCGGGTCACTGCTATATATATATATTGTGGGAAAGACAGCAGAAAGGCTGAATAATCTAGTTCAGGCTTGCAGTATTGCATGTACGAAACAGCATTTCCCAGCAACACAGGATGCGACTAATGTAAATCCCCAAACCTTGTCATGGACAGATTTCAAGATTAAATGAATCATACAGAGTGACAACATTGCGCTAGCATACTTTTAATCAGATTGTTAATGAAGAATTTTGTTGCAAGCAGATTGTTGAGTTGTACAGGGATTATGAAAGCTCAAGTTATGCATTTCACACAGCTTTTCTGTAGAAAAGGAGATAATAAATTATCTTTGACACCTTCCGGCTTTTTGAGAATAACTAAAATTGGTAAGCGTTCTGGGATAATTTTAACATTTATCTTTAAAGATTTATTGACAACTTGGCTTCGTTTATTGGACAAATAGGTTTCAGATTCCCAAGGCAAACTCGAAAAATTGTATTTCTATCATTTGGAAATGCCAATGAGCCTTTTTTCTTCTAATGAAAGGCTACCACCAGATTGTCACCTTAGGAATTGATCTCCTGAGCTTGGTACTCCTGTCAGATATGTTGAACACAGCTAAGACTACAGTAGTTTGACCATGGAACCAGTAAATCAGTAGGGTGGTGATCTCTACTAGATATATTCAAGCAGAGTCTATTGAGCTATTTCTCTGGGTTACCTTAATTTGAGTTTTTGGTCTGAATAGGGGATTGGACTTGCTGCTGAAATGGGTATACAGGTAGTATACACCTTGTTTCCATTGATTTATGACCACAGTTGAGCCCAAAATTTCCATTGCTAAGCAAGACATGCATAAAGTGAGTTTTGCCCCATTTTATGACCTTTCTGTCCTCAGTTGTTAAGTGAATTGCTGCAGTAGTTAAGTTAGTAACATAGTTGTTAAGTGAATCTGGTGCCCCCATTGACTTTGCTTGTCAGAAGATAGCAAAAAGTGATCACATGACCCCAGGACACTGCAACTGTCATAAATTCATCCCCGTTACCAAGCATCTGAGTTTTGATCACGTTACCATGGGGATGCAGCAACAATGGTCGTAAGGGTGAAAATGGTCATAAGTCACTTTTTTTAGTGCTGAATGGTCACTAAACAAATGGTTGTAAGTCAAGGACTACTTCACTATACCAATTCTATAACATTACAGTTTCCAAAGTCTCCAAGCAGAACTAATTGTGATAATAAGACAAGTACAGTTGTCCAGTACAATTGGAAAGCACCAGGTGCTGCATAATGCTTCCTCAGGTTCTTGTAGATATTAAGATAATTAGATAATTCATATAATTAATTTCTCCTCTAGCCTCTTATTATTTTGACTGTTTTCCTCTGGACATGTTCTGCCTGTTTAATGTTCTTCTTGAATTGCAGGTTCAGCCAGGATCACATTTAATTAGTTATGCAGCTGCATTACACTATTGGCTCATATTATGCCCAGAACCTTTTTGCATGGCCAAGTATTACATCTCTCTCATTCTATTCCCATGCATTTTATTTTTCTTATACAAATTTAGGATATTGTATACTGTCCCTGTTGAACTGAGATTTATTCTGTTATTTTGGGGCCTAAATTTCCAGCTTGTCAAACTTTTCTTGAACCTTATTAGTATCCATTAAGTCAGACATGTTAAACACGTGGCCTTGGGTCAGATCAGGCCTGTGGTAGACCCAGAGTTGTCCCATGGGGCTGTCCCGGAGACAGCAAGGGACCAGCCTGTGCCACCCTGGCCCCGGCCCACCCCAGCCACGTCCACCCAGTCGGTTGCAACAACCAGGCCATGCCCACCTCAACCCCTCAAGGGCAAACAAAATTCTGATTCTGCGATCCCGGTCCTCAGTGGTCGAGATTGACACCCCTGCTTTAAAGTATTATCTGCAAATTTGCAAATCATGTTTTCTGGCCATTCATGTCATTTATACATATATTAAGACAAGCCCTTTGATATATGGAGCCTGCCCATTATGCTGTAAGTCCTGATGTCATAAAGTGTGACACATTAAGTCATGTGACTGACTTAATTTATGACTTTTTTGTGGGGGTGGTTTGCTATAGGGCAGTTTTGCCAAAAAACGGTAGTAAATGCTACTTTTCAGCAAAAATATAAAATGCAATCACATGATCATGGGATGCACAAACAGCTGTAAGTGTGGGCCAATTGCCAAGTGCCTAAGATGTGATCATGTGACCTTGGGGGGCAGACCTTGGAACTTCAGAACTGGGTAGTTAGTACTTCTGGGGAAGTCCATCATAATTTCGAACAGTCACTGAGCAACCAATTATAAGCTGAGGACTACCTATATACCAGTGTTGGCACTGAGTGCTGAAATGGGAGTGCATGTGCATGTGCTGGAAACTGGAAGAACAGCCCCCCGATGCACATGTGCATGCCTGGAAGATGCATGCCAAAAACCGGAAGACCAGGTGGCCAGTGTGCATGCGCGTGTCCGAAACCAGAAGATCATCTTCCCGGTGCACGCATGCGTTTGTGAAGACCAGCTGGTTGGTGCACTGGAACCTGGAAGAGCAATGGCTGACAGCTCACGTGCCAGGAGATATGGTTCTGCATGCCACTTCCAGCACGCGTGCCATAGGTTCGCCATCACGGCTATATACCATACTTCACCCCAGCTTGACTTCATACACGTAGTCCTCAACTTACAACTTACAACAGTTCATTTAGTGACTGTTCATTACACCAGCACTGAAAAAAGTGACTTAGGACAATTTTTCACAGTTACAAGTTTTGTAGCATCCCCATGGTCATGTGATCATAATTTAGATGTTTGGCAACTGGTTCATATTTATGATGATTGCTGTGTCCCAGTGTCATGTGATCATTTTTTGTGACCTCCTGACAAGAAAAGTCAATGGGGAAACCATATTCACTTAACAATCGGGTTACTAACTTACAACTGCAGTGTTACACTGTGCAAGAAATGTCGTAAAATGGGGCAAAATTCACAACAGATGTCCCACTTAACAACAGAATTTTGAGGCTCAATTGTGATTGTAAGTCACAATTGACTACCTGTGAAAGGTCAGTCAAAAACCTACAGTTGGGCTCCATGTTAAACTTATTGTCTTCTAATTTCAATATTGCTGAATTTTATGACCTTTGTGGTGATTACCCTGGACTGATCCCTTAGTGGAAAGAGCACAGTTTCAGAGGGAAGCCATTTGAAGCATCAGCTAATGTGTGGGGTGATTAACTCTAATTGCCAACAATGATACAGGGTAGCTTAGAAACAAAGATGCAATGTGAATAGATGCAAATGCATTTTTGAAAAGGGATATTATTAAATCGCGTCTCTATTATTTGCGAAGGTAGGATATCAACTCTTGCCAGGGTGAATGCCCTTCCTTGTTAGGCAGGAAGGACATTGTAGAGGTATTTTGGAGTGGCATATAGCGTGTCAATGAAAGTAAAGTAGCAGCAATGCGAGGAACTGATTCTGTCGGCTAACAGATCTGAGTCAAATACTCTTTGCTTGACTTCAGCCATGCTTTCTCTACTGCTATCATAAGCAGAGGTTGAAGTGACAGTCCTCATTAGCCAAATCAGTGGTTATTTGCCTCTTCCAAGAACATATGAATTTCTCAGCTAGGATAAACTGAGCTAAAAACATGCTCGTAGGTATTTCAGCCAATAATTTCTCATTCTGCCTTTACCGAGGCACAATTTAACTGCAGCTGGAGAAATGTATTAGTCATTATGGAGAAAGCATGAGACATGGTTCTCTTGTATTTTAGTTGAATGGATTCCAGTGTGGATGTGTGTCCTGTTTTAGGTTTTAAACTCTCAGACACTGTTGTTAGTGATAATAGGAATTTACTCAGGCTGGGTAGATAAACAGTACTAAGTAAAGGGATTTATATCAAAACAGGGTCATTTGGAAAGAAAGCATGCCTGACCAGTTTCGTTTTTAATGGGAGCAAACAGAAAAATCAAGATCTAAGCTAAAGTTCCAATAGCCAAATCAGTTTATCAGCCAGTCCAAAGGTCAGAGTTACAGGAACTTTTTATAAGAACGAGATATTGAAATAGAAGATCAGTCAGTTGTTTCAATAGAAAAACATGAGTTGGGAGTGTTCCTAAATCAGACTGCAGCCATCTATCTTTAATTAAGACAATTATTCCTTTGTGTGGCAAGGGGTCTCATTGAGCATCTTCATTCTGCTTGCCGAGTCCAAGGGAGTGGAGAACATGCCTCAGCATCCCACGGATCCAGCTTTTCTGATGGTCCCTGTGTTTAAACAGCCAAAGATGATTCCTGGCTTGGTGTCTCCTGGGGCTGATATTCCACTGGTTCACCTGGAGCAACTTTTTCATAGTCAGACTCTGATTCCAGGCCATGACAATGTATGCTGTAGCTGAACTATGAAGGAAGTTTGGGACGTGAATTCTAAATGTGTACAGTGCCAGGACACAATTACAACTTAGTAGCTTGAAAAGTTAATTATTATATTGATGAGTTTTTGTGTCTGAATTGAGAAGTTGCTGATTTGGTGATTCCTTGAAGTGAAGAACTAGTATAAAATCCCTAGGAAGTGAATATATTTTCTAGTATGAGTGTGACATTAACACTCGTGATCACATACCCATGTTTACCTACCTTTTAAAACTGCATTGAATTAAAAAAAGTAATTTTCCTCTGATATTTTTGATAAAACCCAAGCAGTATTTGGGAGAAGGTTATTAAGAAATTAGCCCTAAAGAGCAAGTTAATATAGCATGGAGGAAAATAATGGTAAACTATCTGTAGTAGTGTGACCTGCAATGTGATGCAAACATCATCAAAGTCAAATGCATAAAGATATTCTGGTTGAAGGAAACAATGTCCCAAGCAATGTACTGTGCCATCTCTGTATTGAACTGAGCCAACTTTTTCACTATGTTATTATTAGAAAAGGTATGTAAAACCCCAGGATAATCAGGAGGAGATCAGTTGAGATACAGGTAGTCCTCAACTTATGACTGATTGCTTAGTGACCTTTTGAAGTTATGATGGATCCCAATTTGAGGTTCCAAAAACTGACCAGCCCACCTCACCTCCACCCCTGCAGTCATATACCGCATTTTGGGCATTTGTTAACTCACCCATATTCATAGCTCTTTGCAGCATCCTGCAATCGTGATCATGATTTGTAATGTTTTTGTTGGAAACCGGAATTTATTTTTGGTTTCTGGCAAAAAATGCCCCATAGCAAACTATGGGTTTGTTTAACAACACCTGCATTTGCTGAGTAATAGCTGTGTTTTCTTGATGCAATGCGATGATCCTCTTAACCATCACTACTTACAATTATAATTGTTCAAATGTTACTATGGTCATAAGTTGAGGACTACTTATAGATGTTCTGACATATCTCCCTCTCTTATTAAATAAAACAAAACATATTAGTTTCTACCATTGCAATCTACTATTCACAACATGGGTTTCTGGATGTATACTTCTATCAAAAATGATTCATGCCCCAATCAAAAATATTTCTGTGGAGCTCAGAAAAAAAGGTCCTGATGTTCAATTTGCTGAAAAGGTGTACAAAATCATTGCCAAAGAAAATGCTCTATCAGCTAATAGAGTGTGTACTAACGTGGCGCCACTGTTACTCTTTCCAGGATTGTTTGTCTAACAAACTTGCCGTAGGCATTCAATACAATATTGAATTTTGCAGGCCACAAACATTTACAAATTGTCTCTCATCACTGTAAATATACAGAACAATATGGCAGAAGATTAACAAACAAGGAGGACAGTTGTTGGGCCTGACAGTTTAGTTGTGTACTATACAATACAGACAAAAACTGAATTTCAATATTCTGCCAAATTGAGGGTTTTTTAAAGTTTATAATAATTTTAAGTTTATAATAATAACTTTATTGTCATTGTACGTGTATACGCAATATACCCATACAACGAAATTTACTTAACACCCAAAGACCAGGTTCAACACACATAACAATCCCCAAACCCACTCCCACCCACCACAATTCCCCACCCCTAAACCTAAACCTATGATTTAAGACATGTACATCCAGGTATTCAGTTTGGAACTAATGATTTAAAACTTAATATTATGAGTGAGCTTAATTGTTATGACGCTTAGGCAACAAATGAACATCTAAAATCACTTTACCACAACATAAGAATCCCAGTGAAAGAAAGTATTGGGAAAAGGATGGATGAGGAAGATGATCTGGATATTTAATGAAGAATCTGCTCCCTACCTAAACACGGATCTATGAATACTAAGAAAAAAAATCAAACCAGACAACAAGAAAATGTAAAGAAGTATCATTCCAACTCAGCTCAAACAAACAAAAGATATAGATATCTTTCGTTGAAAGGCTTATTCCAGTCAATCCCTAAATTAATAGAAGCTGACATAACCTCTTTATGGCACAAGGTTAAACATGACATCTCTATGCAAATATGAATATATACTTCCTATTTATGTGCAGTTTGCAGATAAAAAAGAGTAAAATCGCAGGTATAAAATATTGGGCATTTTTTCACTTACTAAATTCCAACTCTTCATTGGCACAATTAATTGTGCCAATTGTGATTTCAAACTATCTGTAGTGAAAGAAAAATCCTTCTATTCTTGCTTTTAGGGTTTTTCATCCATTCTTCCTTGGAGAACTTTCTAGTTCAGAAATGTTCTTCCATTTGATTATGCTATACGTTTGACATTTCTCTCCAGATTTTTCAATAGTGTTCAACTGGGAGAACTGTGAAGGGCATCCAAAAATCTTTTATGTCTCCTTCCTATTTCACAATTGATTCGGAGATGTGTTTCACATTTTTACCTTGTTGAAATAGTCAACCTTTTTTCGGTATCTTCCCTGCAGAACTTCTAGGATATATTGATACCTAGATGAATGTATTTCTTCCTTTTACCAGCACATTTCCTTGACACAAGATGTCACACAACCCCAAAGCATAATAGAACTTTTGTTGAGTCCTTGATGATTTCTGAGCTGAGTTGTATGCTTGCAGACTACCTAACTAGGTAACACCATCAGTGCTAATGAGGGTAGGGTTTGCTTCCTATTTATATACAGTAGCTTGGCCTGCCAGTGTTGATGCAGTTCTCCTTGGTAGTTCTTTCAATTGGCAAGATGGTCTTTTCTTCAAACTTATCTGATTGTGGCCAAACATTTCAATTTGAATTTAATCAGATCAAATCATTTCAGACTTATTGAAGTTTTCTTTTGTATATTTTAAACAACTTCTGTAATAAGATCAGAGAGGGAAGGAGGAAGGGAGGTGAGAGAGAGAGAGAGAGGAGGGAGGAGGGAGGGAGACAGAGAGATTGAGATTCTCTCATGCAGTTCGTTGTTTATAGGCAGTGTTGTACTGTGGATCTACAGACATATACCACAATGCCATTACACTTTTGAACAGATTGTTGAAGTGATCTGTGGATTCTGCTTTGTAGATCTAACTAGATTTCAGGTAGCTTTAGTAAAGATTTCTCTTAATCTTCCAGATCTTGTCTTGTCTTGATTTCAACTGTTCAGTATAACTTCAATTTCTTAACTCTGTCTGTCACAGCTGAAATTGCTAGCCGGAAGTCTTTAGAAAATTATTTACGCCCTCACCCTGTTTTGTAAGAGTGAATTATCTTCATTTTGATTATGTAGGGATTGTGTCAGTTTCTATTCACTTAAGGATTCATTGAAGTGTAAAGTTTGACCAGGGGTGCCTAAACTTTTGCATCTAACTGTAACCCTGACAGTCATGCTGTTGAACAGTTCCTGTTTTGACAAATCTAGCTGCCCCTGAGGGCATTTTACTCAATCCATTCCTGCTCTCTTTTTCCTGGGCTCTTCCATCCAAAGACACTTCCTTGTTTGAACTCCCAGTACTTTTCTTTTATGAAATATTCTCCCCCTTTTTCATGTAGAGGAATATGACATTAGCTTGTTAGCAGCTGTATATAACAACCATTTAACATCTATCCACTTTATACCAATCTACTCAATTTGGAGCCTGAGTAGAGTAATCAAATGCTTAATCTTAGCCCCCAAAGTTCAAGTAAGCCTACTGTAAGCCTTCTTTAGGGGACGCTGCGGGTCAGTGGCTAAGACACTGAGCTTGTCGATCAGGTCGGCTGTTCAGCGGTTTGAATCCCTAGCGCCGCGTAATGGAGTGAGCTCCCGTTACTTGTCCCAGCTTCTGCCAACCTAGTAGTTTGAAAGCATGTAAAAAATGCAACTAGAAAAATAGGGACCACTTTGGTAGGAAGGTAACAGCGTTCCGTGAACCTTCGGTGTTTAGTCATGCTGGCCACAGGACCACGGAGACGTCTTCAGACAGCACTGGCTCTTTGGCTTAGAAACGGAGATGAACAACGCCCCTAGAACTGGAAACAACTAGCATGCATGTGCGGGGGAGCCTTTACCTTAAGCCTTCTTTAGTTAAAGCTAAAACAACTTCTCAATATAGGTAGTCCTCAACTTACGACCACAATTGAGCCCAAAATTTCTGTTGCTAAGTGAGACATTTGTTAAATGAGTTTTGCCCCATTTTACGACCTTTCTTACCACAGTTGTTAAGTGAATGGCTGCAGTTGTTAAGTCAGAAACATGGTTGTTAAATAAATGTGGCTTCCCAGTTGACTTTGCTTTGACAAAAGGTGATCACATGACTCCGGGACACTGCAACCGTTATAAACATGAGTCAGTTGCCAAGTGTCTGAATTTCGATCACGTGACCCTGGGGATGTTGCAATGATTGAAAGTATGAAAAATGGTCATAAGTCACATTTTTCAGTACTGCTATGACTTTGAATAGTCACTAAACAAACTGTTGTTGTAAATAGAGGACTACCCGTAACTTCATGAACTCATCCGTTGCTTTCTTGGCAACAATACTGAAGTGGATAGTCACTGTCTTCTTTCAGGCTACTCTCCTGATAGCATAGGATTTTTTAAAACTTCAACAGAGAACTGTTGAAGTTGTTTTATATTCTTGATCTCAAAACAAAATTCTTTCTCTGTAAGACAATCCATTATCTATATCATATTTTATTTCTTGACTTTATTTCCTTTCTATCTCTGTTTTTTTAAAAAATATATTTATTTTGTTTTCCAAAATTTCCACTTTGACTTTGATTTGGCTCTGCACTCAATTGACCTGCAGATTTTTCAAAATTATTTTTCATCCCTTCTTTTATCTCTTCATTCAAATCTCTTTTGAATTGTGTAGTCACATAAAATTTATGGATACTGTTATTGTAACTGTAATGTTCTTTCCCAACTCTTCAAAAATATTTTGGAATGTCTCAAGCGTAATAACTTTTTCTGTCATTTCTGTACATTTCACTACTTTTCTAATAACAGCCATTTAATCAAGTACAGGTAAGAGAGGATCTGTCTCTCTCCCTCTCTCTATCTCTCTCTCTCTCTCTCTCTCTCTCTCTCTCTCTCTCTCGCTCCCCCCCCTTGCCTTTCTGAAGTCCTTAAGTATTTGGTATCTTTTGCCACTTGTAATTCTATGATCACATAGTCTACCTGAAGTATCCTTTATCTCTACTTTGCCATTAATCATATCTTTGGTAAAACTCTATAAACAATTTGCATTTCCATGAAGCATTATTTGATTCATTTAATTGTTTCAAAAACACCTTAACAAAAATCATGTTTCAAATTTAACTAGCCCCTTAGTCCATTTTAAACTTTCTTAAATTAAATTCTAACCCAAAATTTTTGCCTGGTAAAATTATTTAGTTTATTATTTTACTCTTTTCTTTAATGTTTAACCTTTTTTTAAATCTTTAATCTGGAATAAAGAGTGTTTTTGGTTTTCCAATGTTCCAGAGATCTCTTTTAGCTGTAAAATAGCTATAATCCAAATATGCTTAAGAAAGTGAGATTTTAGGGGACCTAGTTTCCTTAAAGACTCCACTGCAGGTGTGATTTTATTGACTTTTCTCTGACCCCATCTCTCAGACTCTGGGTTCCAAGGAGAAGCTGTCTGAAGCATAAGTGGATGAACTCTTGTTCTTTCCTTGTGCAGAGAGGCTCTTTTGGCCCGGGCTTCTCATCCAGCCATTGGTCTCCACTGCAGTATTATCACTGTCCTTCAGAAATGTCTTAGTCTGCCATTGCCTGACCTGTAAATAATTTACTTAAGCATATTTTTGACTGAAGGCCAGGTTAAAAATTTTATAAAATAAATAGCATAACATGCCCTGATTTGTTCTTACATCATGTTTAATATATTTGTACAGAACACTCTTCTTTTTCTGTTACAGCCACTTCATCAGGAATGGGTAAGAGGTACTTTGCATGTAACCAAAGGTCTAAGAACTGCACTATTAAAATTTGATGGGCTGAAATTTTTCTTTCCTTTTTATAAAACAGATAGAGAACAGGTATGCCAGGTGCCTTACATTTTTTGCTTTAGGATTTTAAGAAAAATTATTTTAATAACATTCAGATTTTGTAACATTGCTGTGCCCAATACAACCCCGAAAAGCATTAAAAAGTGGAACCCCTTTTGGGCTCAACTTGGGCTCAGGTTATATGTGGACACCCCCACCCCCCACACCAATCCCTCCACTTTTTAAGATGCCAAGAAGTGCTGAGTACCAGCTTTCTACTCTCAAGGAACTAATGATCTTCTGGACTCTGATTGAGAGCTGTTACTTTCAAGCCCTTTGAATAAGTCTTCACCACCAAGGGAATGATAGTCTTCTACCCTCTAAATGGAGATTGTCAGTTTCTCCCATTTGGGTATTATTGTCACAGTGAGGTACTGGTCATCTTCTGCCTGTTGCATGGAACTAACATTTCCTTCCCTTGGGGACAGTGACTTATTCAGACATGCACACAAGTGTACATATATATATACATGCTACATTTTATCACTCTGGCCATCCAATTTGTATATGTACACCTAGATGATATTCCCCTTTGTTCTTTTCCAAGAACCAAACCAGGATTAATCTTTTGTTCCTTTTCTGAAGCTCAAAACTGTTTTTCATACAGTGAATCATTACTATCTCTGTCTGAAGGTCCGCTAATGGTTATTAATTGTTCTATACCTATCAATGGGAAAGGATAGGAAAGAGAAGACAGCATAGGAAAGGGAGAAGAAAGGCAACAGGGTGGGAAAAATCATAGACCCATAGGGCTGGAAGGGACATTGTAGGGAGGGGTCCTTATTCCATTCCAGGCAAATAGTTGTCTAATCTTTGTTTGAAAACCTCCAGCAATGGAACACCCACAAATCTGGCAGGCAAGCTGTTTCATTGATTAATTGTTCTCACTGTCAAGAAATTCCTCCTTTAAAAAAAGCTTAAAAAGGAAGCTTAAGGGAAGCTTCCCTTAAGAGAAAGGGAAGCTTCTTTAGTCAAACTGGAAGCAAATGTCTCCTATGGCTTGTAGTTGATGTGTTCAAAGACAGGGTTGGATGAAAGAGAAGAGAACTCTCCTCTCAGTTTGCAGCATCTTCCCTTCCTTTTAAAACTCTTAAACTACAATTCATTTTCTATTTGACAATTTTGCCTTCTAATTGGTTCTTTCACCAAAGTGGGAACGGTGGATCTTTGAGCTCTCAAAAACTATGCTGAGGTAAAGCAAAGATTCAAGCTTTGAGAATGGCCTCTTCCAGCAAAAGACTTCTTGGCTCATCTTCGGCTGAGATAAAATACATGTACTCCTGCGTTAGCCACGTTTTCTTCTTAAAACACAAACATTAATATTTTTATTTCTCTTTCTTTTAGGTTCAGCCCAGCTGTCCTTTGCGAAGGTCCCATATCTTGAAATAAACAACTGTAATGGACCCAAAATCATCCTCCCTTGTGTGGTAACTAATCTGAAAGATAATAGCAGTATGGCAATGTTTGTGTCATGGCAATTTCAAGGAAATCAATTTTTCAGTTATGATGGAGTTAATGATAACATTACCAAAAACAATAGTTTTAATACTGCAAATTTTCTGAACCGCTCGATGATACCCTACGGCATTGTTTCACTTTCTGTGTCGACAAAGCAGGCTCGTCTTGGAAATTATACTTGTGAAGTAACAGAAGGAAACAGAGAAGGAAAAACAAGAGTTGAACTGAGAGAGAGTTCAGGTAAGTTACTTGTTTAGATTTTCTGTGGAATCCATTGAAATTTTGGTTTTTAAAATCTATCCATTAACTATTCAGATGTTGGAGAAGATCATGTGATCATCAGAAGAATACAGATGTTAGGCTTGGCTTAATATAGCTAGTCCTAATTTGGGTTTATCAATCGTAATATCCCTTTCCCTACTATGCTCAGAATATAGCAGGCACCTCCTATGCTGGGTTTTTTGGGTCCAATAGGTCTATAAACACTACCTCTAATGGATTTCTGGTTTTAAAACCATTAACACGGTTTGCTGGTGTTACCCTACTTTTTTGCTGACTACAGGCATTGCAATTCAGATATTTGCTACATGCTTGTAGTTTTATCCCTTCAGATAACTGAACTGTTTCCTTTAACATTCTGAAATTTAAATGCCCAAGTCTCCGGTGTAACAGATGAATACATTCATCATGTGGTTTAACATTCTTATAAACAGACTTAGATTTAGCCATCAATACTGGGTTATCCCTTAAAACAAATAAATCATTTTCTAAACTTGCAGTAACAACCTTGCTATCTTTCTCAATAAAACACTTATCATTTTTAAATGTTACTGTAAACCCAAATTGCAATAATGATTTAACAGATAATAAATTGAATTTTAACCCAGGAATATATAACATAGGCAATGGTTCATTGCTAAATGACCAACGAGCAACACCCTCTCCAGCTACCTTAACCTTCCAGCCATTTGCTAGTTTAACATGTTGGTTACTCTTCTCCATTTTAACAAAAATTTTTCTATTCCTAGAAATAGATTGAGAAGCACCACTGTCAACAACCCAACAATCCTGGTTAACATCAGTAGTTGAACTGGATGTAGCCAAATTACAACCCTTCTTGGGTCTAGTATTGTTCCTAACAGACATTTTCTTATTCTTACAATACTTAGCTATATGCCCTTTAGCCCCACAAGCAAAACAAGGTTTTACAAAATAGGCAGTTGAATACATTTTTTCTTCTTTTGGTTGTTGCACTCTCAACTGATCCCTTTCTTGCCTTCTTTTGGATTCTTCCAATAATCTACCGGTTGTGCCAGCCAATGTCAGTTCATCTCTGGACAAAACCTCTAACGAAGAAACATAGTCATCATAACTATCATCCAATGAAGAAAGAATTATATAAACTTGTTGTAGTTCTGAGAAAACAAGTTCCTTTTCATGCAGCTCCTGAAAAATTCTGGTCATGGATTCCAAATGAGCCATCATATCTCCACCTTTAAGAAGATGTTGTTTAAATAATCTCCGTGTGAGATAAATATGAGCACCCACAGAGTCACGAACATATAGTCTCTTCAACTTGGTCCAACACCTAGCAGTAGACTCTTCGCCACGAATATGGACAAGCTGCTGGTCACCCAGTGTTAGTCCAATAATGCAAAGAGCTCGTTCATTGTCTCTGTTAAACTTGGCTAATATCTTCACATCTTCCTCATCAGCAGGATCCCATGCTGTTACATCCGGTGGATTATTAACTATGTCCCACAGTCCTTCTCTACGCAGAAGTAGACTACATTTTGCAGACCAGGATACATAGTTTGTTCCATCCAGCCGGCTTATCATGGAAAAATTTGCTGCTTGTTCTAGTGCCATCTTCACTTGGATTGTTTATCACAAACACAGTTTGTTCTATTCACATTAACTCTCAGTTTAGCTCTTAATCCTAGTTAGTTCTGTTTGGCTCTGGGCCCATAACCAATGTTAAGGATATTGGTGTTGTGTTACCAACCAGCAGAGTAAATGCACAAGGAAACGCTGCTGAGAGCAATGAATAAGAGTTATGCAAACTGGTTTATCAAAAGCTTACTTTATAGTAGAAAAACAGTCTCATAGTCTTTAAACCAATTCCAAGTCTTTGCCATTCAAATCAGTCCAGTAGTTACAGATATCTTCTTTACCAAACAAACAGTAGTTGGTTAGAATAACAAACTCACTCTGGTTCACAAACCAAGATGGTAGCAAATCCATCCAACGATGATAGCAGATAGCAACTCCTCACACTATGGCAGCATATCATAGCAGCTCCGTACACAATGGCAGCATATCATAGTAGCTTCATCATAATGGCAGCATATCATAGCAGCAACTGAACACGTTACAATACCTTGCTTAAATACTCTCACAACCAGTCATTACCTAATTACAGCATGACTCAGCATTAAAGCCTTAAAAGTCACACAATACATATTCATATTAAAGTCACAGTACACATATATTGCCTGGACAACTATGAGAAGTATATAAAATAGGCAGAGTAAGGTGATTTTTTTTTCTCCTTCAAATCTCACAATTTCTACCACTCCATATCCATGAGTAGGACAGGGAAGTAAAGAAGTGTAAATAAGAGAATCTAAAATTTTGCAATTAGGGCAAATTTGGTAGTTTCATGGTGGAATACAATTTACTTTTCAGGTGGTGATTGAGAAATAGTTTTCATAGCTCTCCTGTATGCGTTCCTAAGGCTGTGAGAGAGGGCAAGGAGAAGGTGGCTTGAGAAGCTGTTGAAATGTTAAGAGTCAAAACTTCTTGTCTGTCTTGTAGCACCAAATAATGTTGCCACAGGAAGGACTTTTAGCTTTTTGCTGTAAAAGGAGGACATGCAGACTGTTTTGTGCATATAGTAATATCCTTTTAGAGGACATTACTATACTCTGCTTGAAAAGTCTGACTTTGCAGTCTTAATCTGCTACTTTCTCTGGCCTGAGTCATGATGTCTAATAATAGATCAATGGAATGAAGATTTGCATTTAATATAAACAGGTAAACTAACAGTGGTGGACAAAACCTCTAACCCAAAAATATAGATTGGTTGGTTCTGAAATGTTCTTCTCCCCTTGGAGAGTTGATCAGAGTGGAATCATTAGTAAATCATACAGAAAAATAATTGATACCAGAGTGCTCTCATATAAGGTTTTTCCACTTCTTCATCTTCAAGTATTTGCTATGCCAAACTTTAGCTGTCCCGAGTCCCTTTGGAACTGTAAAGAACCATGAAAACTTTCACTGAACAATGGTGATTGTGAAGGCATTTCATTTCATGTCATGAAGGCTTGAAAATAGAGGTAAAATCTAATTGTTAGCTAAGACTATCCCATGCCATTTTTCAATAAAATTTAAAAAACCATTTTCCCCCATAAGTCAATAGGAAGAAAACTTTCTGGTAAATGTTGAAGTAAATCTGTTGGATAGGGGAAATGGTGTGGGTAAATGCCATGCTATTATACTCATTCGTATAATTTTGCAGCCATATTTTAGAAATGCAAAGAAAAGCCAATTAAAATGCCCAGCAAATACAAACTCTTCTCTGTAGAAAACTCTGATAAAAATATTCAACCAGGGAGCTGAAGATTAACCCCATCATAGACACAATATTCTCCAGATATTGTTTTCAGTTACTCTAAGCCTAAAGGTGAAATAATTGAGGAAAAGGGATACACATAATTGAAAGAATGAATGAGGTTCAGTTCTTTCATGATTAAGGTAAGATGAAATTATAATAGGATGTATTGGACATAGTACGTTGGACATTCAGGACGAATGTGTACCTTAAGACTGAAAGGAGAAGAACTGAATTGAATGAAAAAATTTGCAGGTTTGAAACTGAACGCTATTTTCAATGTATTTCCCAAGCAAATCAATATTTTTGAGAATAATAAAGTCAGATGTTTTAAAAATAAGTATTACTATATGAAGAAAATATGTAGAGACGTGTATTTTTCTTAAAAGATTGGAATATATTGAATGGGTAGAGAAGTATCAGAATGAAGGAAAATGGTAACTAATGATACTTAATTATGTGATCAAATGCAGTTCTGCACAATAGTGTAATTATCATTGGAATAGTTATGAAAATGGATAGGCTAACTTTTGAGAGAACCAGTCCACCAATTACGATTAATAATCATAAGAAATAAAAGCTCTTTGTTCATAAATTTGTTTCTTTATATAATCATCCATTTGCTCCATTGAGTCTTTATATCTTTATTTCACTTTTGATTCTTTGTCATATGATTTTAGCATAATTTTGGAATATTATCTAATTTACATGCGGTACAATCTGTGTTAAGAAACATCTTAAATGATTCTTAATGTTAGAATCTAATCCTAACTCTATATAAGACCAGAAATAAATGACCTACAGCTGGATGTTTCTTAAATTTCTAATATTTTTGAGTGCACTTGTAAGGTATCTATGTGCATGTCCAAGGAAGGACTGCTGCACCACACTGCAGGGAGGCGGAACCGACCAGGTGGTTCCGCCCCAGGCACCTGATGGATCCTGATAGGTTCCAGAGGGAGCTTGGGCCAGTTCCTGAAACTCTGGCTCATGACTCGGCTGAAGATCTGGTGGCTGCCTGGGATAGGACGGCCGCTGGTGCTCTGGACCGAGTCGTGCCTTTGCGGCCTCTGACCCGACGCCGAACCTGCCCGGCCCCTTGGTTCTCCGAGGAGCTGGGGGAGATGAAGTGCCGGAAAAGACGCCTAGAGAGTGGTTGGAGGGCTAGTCGCTCCGAATCTGACCGAACACTAGTTAGGTCTCATATTAAGACCTATCTAGTGGCGATAAAAGCGGCAAAGCATAACCACTTTTCCGCTCTTATTGCATCGGCAGATAACCGCCCAGCCGCCTTGTTTAGGGTGACTCGCTCCCTCCTACATCAGGGAGCGCGGGAAGACCCCTTGCAAGGGCAGGCTGAGGATTTTGCACAGTATCTGCACGATAAAATCGCTCAGATTCGGGAAGGCTTGGACTCTGACTGGGTAGATCCTGGCAGGGTGACTGAGGCTGGTCTTGAGAATGTTATTTGGGACAAGTTCGACCCTGTGACTCCTGAGGACGTGGACAGGATCCTGGGGAGGTTAAACGCAACCACATGTTTATTGGACCCGTGCCTCTCCTGGCTGGTACTGGCCACCCGGGAGGTAACACGAGGCTGGCTCCAGAGGATTATAAATGCTTCTTTGAGAGAGGGTTTCTTGCCTCCCACCTTGAAAGAGGCGGTGGTGAGGCCCCTCCTCAAGAAGCCTTCTCTGGACTCGGCCGTTTTGGCAAACTACCATCCAGTCTCCAACCTTCGCTTTGTTGTGAAGGTTGTGGAGAGAGTGGTTGCACGACAGCTCCCACAGTACCTGGATGAAACCGTCTATCTAGATCCGTGCCAGTCCGACTTCAGGCCTGGGTACAGCACAGAGACGGCATTGGTTGCATTGGTGGATGATCTCTGGAGGGCTCGGGACGGGTTGTTCCTCTGTTCTGGTCCTGTTAGACCTCTCAGCGGCTTTTGATACCATCGACCATGGTATCATGCTGCGCCGGCTGGAGGGATTGGGGGTGGGAGGCACCGTGTTGCGGTGGTTCTCCTATCTCTCTGACTGGTCGCGGTTTGTGTTGGCAGGGGGGCAGAGGTCGACCTCGAGGTGCCTTGCTTGCGGGGTGCCGCAAGGGTCGGTCCTCTCGCCGCTCCTGTTCAACATTTATGTGAAGCCGCTGGGTGAGATCATCCGTTGTTTTGGGATGTGATGCCATCTGTACGCTGATGATACTCATCTGTACATCTCCACCCCAGACCACCCCATTGATGCCCTCGAAGTGATGTCCCAGTGTCTGGAGGCCGTGCGGGTCTGGATGGGGAGGAACAGGCTTCGACTCAACCCTTCCAAGACCGAGTGGCTGTGGATACCGGCTTCCCGATATAGCCAGCTGGTGCCATCGCTGGCTATTGGGGGCGAGTCACTGACCCCCACAGAGGGGGCTCGCAACTTGGGTGTCCTCCTGGACACACGGCTGTCTTTAGAAGAGCATATGATGGCCGTGGCCAGGGGGGCTTTTTATCAGGTCCGCCTGATACGCCAGTTGCGCCCCTTTCTGGATCGGGACTCCTTGTGCACGGTCACTCATGCCCTGGTCACGTCACGCCTGGACTACTGCAATGCTCTCTACATGGGGCTCCCCTTGAGGAGCACCCGGAGGCTCCAGCTGGTGCAGAATGCAGCCGCGCGGGTGATTATGGGAGCGACGTGGCGCTCCCACGTAACACCTCTCCTGCGCGAGATGCATTGGCTCCCGGTGGTCTTCCGGGTGCACTTTAAGGTGTTGGTTCTCATCTTTAAAGCGCTCCATGGCTTAGGGCCAGGATATTTGCGAGACCACCTGCTGCTACCGATAACCTCCCACCGGCCAATACAGAGAGGGCCTCCTCAGGGTGCCGTCGGTCAGGCAATGTCGGCTGGCGGCCCCCAGGGGGAGAGCCTTCTCTGTGGGGGCACCCGCCCTGTGGAACGAGTTGCCTCCTGGAATACGATTGATCCCGGACCTCCGGACCTTCCGTAAAGCCCTGAAGACGTTTTTATTCCACCAAGCCGGCCTAGCCTAAATGATTTTTAATTGGGATTTTAAATTTTATGGATTTGGGGGTTTTAAATTGGGAAGCTAATGATTTAATTCTTTAATTATCTTAACCTTTGTATTTGTATGTTTTTTTAATTTTGGCTGTTCATCGCCCTGAGTCCCCTCTGGGAGAAGGGCGGTATACAAATTAAATTAATAAAATAAATAAATAAAGGAAAACTTGTAAAAAGTCAAATGTTTCTTGTAATAGTATGCCAGAAAGGTGTCTCCTAGTGCATTTGGATCAAAAGCTGCTGGTACAAAGATTTTCTGTCTGTGTGAAACTGTTCTGTCCCCGTCTCACACACGCACACAGACAGTCAGCCAGGGGTTAAATAAAATTTGCAGACAATAAATTCCTTTGATAACAGGATTGGCAGCAACCCAGTAGCTGCTTGCCAAGAACTTTACTCACAGAGGGAGGTGTTCCTCCTCCGTCAGATAAACCAAAACAAATACACAAAGTCAAAGAATTGTCAAGTCCAGTCTGTATTAAATCCAAGGCAGGCAGATAACGTAGTTTCAGAGATACAATACGACTCGCTAGTTGTTTAGTTTTGTCTGTCACAGAGCCTGAATGGCCACCACACCCACTTTTATCCCCTGTGGGGTGTGGTCCTATGACTCAGTTTAATCTCTGGCACTCCTCCTTTTCTGTTGCGTGCGCTTGTCTCTCCGACGCTGGCGTGGATCCAGCCAAGACTTATCTCCATCACTGTCTGACTGCGACTGCTCGGAGATTCCTGGCTCCTGGCCAATCTCTTCTCCTTCGGGAGACACCTGAGGCATTGCCACAGAGGAGGGTCCTGGAGAGGGAGGCCTGGCCAACTCCTCTCCTTCACTTTCGGAGCCTTCTCCCTCCGATAAGACGGGCTCGGGGGTCGGAGTCACAACAGAAACCCTCTACTGCTACCATTCCTGCGGCTGTACTTCAACTAGATCAGGACTGTCAAACTCATAGCCCATGGCCCAGATGCATCATGTGCTGACCACACCCGTGCCTGGTATAGTGAAGGAGCAAAAAGTTGTGATATGTCATGTGATGATGCCGTGACGACGCGAGTTTGACACCCCTGGACTACATAGACCCACAAGCTTGCTTGGTACAAGTTAATTTCATATTATAGAAATATAAGTGAAAAAACATAAAATGTTAGCCAGTTTTTCAGATTATAATTGTGCAATACTGAATGATCTTTCCTAATCTGGTCTTTCATGGTGTGCCTAATAGTACTGTAAGACCATCTTGCTGCTGGTCAGCCTCTTTCTTCTATCTTTCTCAGCATTCAGTAGAGAATTAAGTCCTTGCATAATGTGTGCAAAGTAGAATAATTTGAGTCTGGGCATTTGTGCCTCAAGTGGGTTGATTATTTGTTTTTCCTTAGCTGTCTATGTAATTCTTAGAGATTGTTTTTTCCAACATCAAAGTTCCAAATATCATTATTCTTCCTATTCTGGTTCTTTAAAGTCCAACTTTATGTTCCATAGAGTGTCACAAGGAGTACTATTGTTTGCACTACAGGTAGCCCTCGATTTACAACAATTCATTTAGTAACTCTCCAAAGTTACATCACTGAAAAAAGTGATTTATGACTATTTTTCACACTTATGACCATTGCAGGGTCACATAATCAAAATTCAGACAGTTGGCAATTGACTCATATTGCAGATGGCTGCAGTGTCCTGGGATCATGTAATTACCTTTTGTGAACTTCTGACGAGCAAAATCAATGGGAAAACCTGATTCACTTACCAACTGCAGAAAAGTTGTAAAATGGGGAAAAATTCACTTAACAAATGTCTCACTTAGTAACATAAATTTTGGGCTCAATTGTGGTCGTATGTCAAGGACTACCTCGGGTGGATTCTACTTAACTTTACTACCAGTTCGCAATGGGAGCGCGTGCATTCACAGAAGTTTCTGCGCAGGTGCAGATCGTCAATTATGACATCTGGGCGGGTGGGCGGAGCCTCCCGCCGCTTTTACTACTGGTTCTAAAGAACCGGACAGAACTGGGAGCAACCCACCACTGGACTACCTGTATTTTGATCTTCGGAGATATAGACACATCATAGCAACTGTATATCTTTTCAAAGAATTGTAATGCCATTCAGTAAATATCCTGTTGCAATTAATTTGGATACTGCAAAGAACTGTAGCTAGTAAGCAAAATTGAAAAGTTCCTTAAAGTAAAACCACATATTAGGCAAATGATAAGTAAGCCTTTTTGAGATTAATAAACTAATAAATAATAAATTCCTTAGAAGGTTCAGGCATCAGATTTCATTTATCTGCTGTTGGAGAATAGTATTCACAGGCTGAAGGTTAGCAATATTGTGTAGAAATGATAGTATATTCCTCCAGTCCTAAGAGAAACAATTATCTTAAGGATGGTGACTGCAGATTATACTATAAGGGGGTTAAGAAAGCAAAACTTCCTTTTCTCTCAGTTCCTGTTCCAGTTCTTTTTCAGATAACAGCCAACAAGGTATTTTCCCATCTACTTTCATTATATTATTTTTTTAATTAACCAACTCTAGTTGGAATTTGAGGCTTAAAGCAGGTGCCAGCCAGCAACTAGATGACTTAGTTTCCAGAATTTTAAGAGGGTCAAACCTGATTATTATTTAGGTGAAGGATTATCATTAATTCATGAGCTATAGGATAGAACAGCGATGGCAAACCGTTTTGGCGTTGCGTGCCAAAAGTCTGAGCGTGAGAGCCCACGAGGGCTCTCGCGTGCCAGCACCCGTAATGCAATGGGCGCCCCCATTTGTGCATGTGCGCAGGACCCCCATGCTCCTAATGCGCATGCACCTCACACTGCACATGCACACATGCAACCCGCACTGCATATGTGTGCGCCCGCCACACATGCGCCCCCACTTTTTCCAAGAGGGCCGGTGCGCCTCTTACTGGAGGACAACTAGTTACTGGCCTGTAACTGGCGAGACAGCTGTTCCCAAGCCAGCGGCAGCGCTCTCGGCCCTGCCACCTTGGCAGCGCCATACGCCGGCCGGGGAAGCTCACCCCTCCACCTCCGGCCCTGCATGCAGCCTGCGACCGTGTCACTGCGTTCTTTTATTTACCAGCTGAGCTCTCATTTCTGGACTATCAGACTTTCCGTAGCTTGCCAAGAATTGTTATCAGTAAGCTAAACTGCGCATGTCCACCCACATTCTTTCACACACTTTTCCTTTGTTCTCTTGCCAGAAAGGTCCGGCTGAGAAATAGCTGGCACGAACTTTTGCAAAAATGTAACTAATTAGATCAGTTAGATGTTTTATTTTCTTTATAACAAATAAATGAGTTTTCTTAGAAGAAATATCTTCGGGTTTTGTTTTCTTAAAGTATGCTTGCAAGGAAAAATCTCGATCCACTTGTTAATCAAGGTGCGATTATCCCAAAAGCAGAATGGGATTAATCAGCGCCCTGACATCTGGTAGCAGAGGGCGGTTTGAATTATGGCTTTTTCCTTGTTCGTTACTTTGATAAGACCTCTAGGCTAATTAGACAGATGATTATTTATTTTGCGACCGAGGAACGCTAACTAATTATCTGCTAAGATGCCGAGCAAGCAGAAAAAGGGCAAAATGAAACTCAGAGCCGTGGGAGGAGAAGAAACAGATGAAATGCTCTTACAAAGGGTTCAGAAGGAAGATAAAGGCGAAACACTACGACTGAGGTCAGTAACGCCCCCTTCCAATTATGCAGTTGCCCCAGAGCCTTCTGATTTTGTAACGCTTGGTGCAGAGCCAGATTCTCCACAAACGGCAAAGCCTTTTTACTCCTACGCAGAGAGAGAAACATTTTATTATCCCTCTCAAACCTTCAGAGTCACTCCTAAAGAGCAAGCTATAAGAAACTATCGTGACCAGATAGAAATTTTTGAACAGAAGCTATCCCAGGCAAAAATGGATTTATTTATGCTTGAGCAAGATAAGGGAGAATCTCGTGACTTCAAAATCTCTGAAAGCGCCATTTTGGCTCCTTCTTCTTCAGAGCCAAAGACACTCCCCCTGGTGGATTTTGTGTCAGGCTAATCAGAACAGAGAGCTGTGCGCACGTCACATGAAATTCTCACCGATCAAATTACATACAATGCCACGTCGCCACGGGGTCGCAGCAGAATGAGCAGCCAAAGCCCATCTCCGCCGGCGCGCCTGTCTCTCCCCCCCCTTCTCAGAAGAAGAGCAGCTTGCCAGCCCTGAGCGCCCAAGGGAAGCACCAAGTGGCTATTTTGAAAGGGACGGGAGCAGTTTATGCAAGCTGCGGAATAAGTGCATTGCATTTCAGGCGGCGGCTGAAACTGTGGTATTCTTGTTTTGCCTCTCCACACCTCGTTTTTGGAATTGGGGAGGCAGCGAAGATCTCCAGGCAACGGAGATCGCGGCAACAATGTTTTCGGGTAGCAGCAGGCGTGGTAGGGATTGAGCGATGGGCCCAACCACAGGTAGCGTGCACCCCCACCTGACCCCCGCTGCTGCGCTGCCAGCTGAGCCAGGCTCTCTGACCATACACTAGGGAAGGAGCCGCGTTCTGGGCAGCTGGCCGCCCTGCCAGCAAATGCTGCCCTGTGCACCTGAGCCGGCCGGTCGCTCTTCCCTTCTCCCTACAGCTGCAACCACTGCTGCTGCTCTTCTGGGGCGGGGCGGCTGCGCAGGAAGAACACATCCCAAGAGGGGCGTCTTGGCCCGCTTTGATGGTGCCACGGGGTCATCTGAGCAGGCAGCCCACCATCACCCCGCCCTCACCGGCTGCTGGTCCACCGATGGTCCGGACCGCCTGGGACCGCGCAAGTAGCTTGCGTGGACAGGGAGTGAGGGAATCCTCACTTACCTTGCTCTGCTCCCTTAGGAAGTGACCGCCGGGATTCCCTCTCTGCGTCTTTTGGCAGGCACGCCAGTTGCTGGTCTTTGCGTGCGCATACGAGCCAGAAGCCAGACCAGCTGCCGGTGTGCATGCGCACTCTGGAAACAGGAAGATCATTTTCCTGGAGTGCGCATGTGCAATGGGTGACTGGTCTTCCAATTTCTGGCATGCCCGTGCACATGAATACCAGATGGCCGGCATACCAGAACCTGGAAGAACAACAGGTGATGGCTCCGGGTGCCCAGAGAAATGGCTCTGCGTGCCACTTCCGGCATGCGTGCCATAGGTTTGCCAATACGGGGATAGAATTTGAAGATTATAAAACATCCTATTGAAAGCAGCCAAAAATTACAGTGCTTCAGAATATTTGTCAAAAAAATTACATGAATAGTTCCACGTTATCACTAAGAATCAACTTTAAATCAAACCAGCCTCTACTTTTACCTTCATTGAAAATGGAAGCAGGTAATTATCTTGCAGCCTGAAGCAATTTAAAGTATGTTTCATCTTTGGTTTTTAGAGATATTTAAGTTAACTTGAAATAAATTCCTTAACTCTATCTCTGTCTCCCCTCACTTTTTCTAAAACTGAAAAATATGATTTTATGGAGTTTGAAGCAATAAAGCAAGTGTTTCAGCAGCTGCTGGCTGTTTATTCCAGTTTATTTTAAAAGTCCTTTTATATTTCTGCAAAGCTTGAACTTCCCCAAGTCTTTTGAGATTTTAATGCATGCTGTGTTGCCTCCTTTTGCCTATCTGAAAATCGGGACACAGAAAAATAAGTTTTATAAATGAATAAATTGATAAAAGCAAAACTTAGATTTTTGACTTTCTTTCACTTATTCAAACTATGATTGTATCTGGATTATTAGATTAAAATGTGTAGTCTTATAAAATTACATGACTATGAACATCTTTATTTTTATTTAATTTGATTTTCTACCGAATGTTGTAGCATTTTAGATATATGAATGCATAATTATAAAAATGATATATGGTAACATTTTAATAATTCTGGACACTAGATAATGTGTTCACCATTTTGTGTAAAAGTTATTTTGTGACAGGTGAACTTGCAGATGGGAAGAAATCTGAATTTTATTAAATATATAGCAATAGTAATAATTGTAATAATAATAATAATTTCATATCATGTTAGGGAGTTCATACTATATGAATATAGCACTCAAAACCAGTGCTAATAAATATACTTAAATAATATGCAAATTTTTTCAGACAAAGGATATCTGGAATCTGCTAAAAACATGCATAGAATAGGTAGTCAAATCTACATTTGATGTGAAAATAACTAACTTAGATTCCAGGATCAGAGATGGTAGGATGAAATATTATTTTATTTAGAGTATGGCATGCAGTGTCATGGAAATCTACATATGCTGGACACAATGCAGTCCTGACAGCCTTAATTGCTAGTTCATTCTTTTCAGCACTTGCATACCTAACCTTGGTGCACCACAGGAGGTGAACCATCTTACACCAGCTGACTAGTAATGCTCAGGTTGCCTGCTCTTCCAGACTCCTCTGTCGGTCTCACAGCTCCATTGCCTCCAATTCAACCAGGTCCAGCGCCAGCTTCTGCTTTCCGCACACACATGAATGCAGCTAGATTTTTCCCATTGAAGCTTGTCTCTAGTATAGGAAGTAACCAGAACATAAGTGAACATGAGCAGTACCTCTTGATTCAAAAAAATAAAGTTACATATAAGATAGATTTGCTCAAAAATCTTTTTGTCTGTTCCTTAACAGGAGCCTAAATCCAGAAAGTCCCCAGGTGTGCACACAATTCTGTTTGCAGGAGTGTTATCTCATTAAGGAAAGAAACTGGAAAATTTCTCAGATCTAGGGACCCGAGAACTCAAAGCCACTTGCTTTTGCTATTGTTTAAGCCTGTTCTTCCCCCTCCAAACCTCCACAGCTTCTAGACACAGAGAGAGAATTGACCATCAAGCCACGCCCACAAAATAAGCCACGCCCACAGAACCGGTAGTAAAAAAATTTAGAACCCACCCCTGGACCCAATGATGGTAGCCGAAAGTGGAGTCAATGAAAGAGTTGGCTCCCTGAACCCAAGGGGAGGACTTGAGAATTCCCAACAGACATTCCCTGTGATGAAATTGTGAAACAGTGGTCTCCAGCTGGTTGAGCTCTCTGCATGAGGAGTCAGTTTTGCCCAAGCCTTTAAAAATATTGGGTTCACTTGCTTCCTCTCTTAACCATCCTTACTGGAAATGGCTTGTCAATTGCTTTTAGATATTAAGAACCTTCAGAAGGACAAAGTTTTACTATTCTGGGTATTTTTCCTTCAACTTCCAGCAAAAGAAATTTTATGTAAGCTTAAAAAAGTAAAAAAAATCTTAAATTTAGAAATGAGTAGCAAAAAGATAATTAGAATGTTGATTTTGGAAAGCTTTTAAATGGACTAAGAGGCCAGATTTATTGAAAGTTAGATTCCAAAATATTCCCTATAATGTGTCTAAATCTTATTAAAAATATATGAAGATTTTGAATTTAAGTGTTAAGAAATTCCTCTGGGAAAATTTGCTGGATGATAGAAAAATGTGATAAGAGGAGGCCTTAAAGGCTAGTTACTAGAAGCTACCAGAAAGAATTAAAGATTATACTCAAAGGAGAAGACTCACTATTATAGAATGGAAAAAATGATTTTAACTCTGGAAGAATTCAAGGATTTTTGACAATGTACCCAGAACTTTCTATTTAGACTGTCTTACATCATAAAAATGGGCTTAAAACAAGAGATAGAAGAAAATATTGAAAATCAAACTGTTTGGGATATGGCTTAAAATTGATGGGACACGGTGCATAAAAATCGATGATTTTTTAAAAAAAAACAAAAAAATGCATTTTTTAAAATTTAAATCGGATTTTTTTATTTTTATCAAATTTATTTTAATAAAATGCTTATGGAATAAAAATCTATCTAAATATAGTTCTTTATTTAAGATACATTAATGATTTAGTTTATTCAGCATGAAATGGAGCTTAGTTATGTAGCATGAGGCTGTATGTTCTGCAATACTAGGACTATCGGTGAGTCAACAGGGGGTCAGAGGAGGAGTTGCTGCGGGACAGAGATGACAATTGCTCTTTTAAAATTATGATTTAAATTGAGTTGCTTTAAATCAAGCCTTTTTACTAGTGATTTAAATCGTGATTTAAATCGACTTGATTTAAATCAAATCTACCCTGTGATAGGTTACAGCAATGATATTGACAAATGAAACAGATTGAGGTTTTAATAATTAAAAGGGACACAAAAATAACAAGCCAGAAGAGTGACTTAGATATATGGATTTTTAACTCAGGAAAGTGACTTGGACAAGTTTCTTACTTTGGTTTTACAAAAGAGACGTGTTATACTTATGAAAGAATTCTTGAGAAAAGTTAAAGAGAGACAGAAAAGAAACCAGCTTTTGGGGCATTCCTTAAAAGAACTAAACATCAAGATCTTTGAAAGAAAAATGTAAGTTTGCAAAGTTGGCTTATTCAATCAAAGTTAAAATGTATATGATTTTTTCCCTAATAATTTTAATTAGTTTTTGTTGAACTAATAAATAGTTCATAAATAGTTGAACGATGAGGCTTTAAAGATTTGTTTATAGAAAAGTAATGGAAGAAAGAGTTTTTGTTATGTTTTTAGTAAAAATGATGTTACCGTATTAAATTTGAGAGAAGATGAAGACAAAATGATAAGAAATCAATTTGAGACATCATTTGAAGGGATTAAATATTGTAATTTTATATATGCTGTTCTTGTTTCTGATAGTTCCTAATGGAATTTTTGTTAAGTTTGAATGATGAATGAAAAATCACATCCTAGCCTAAACTTTACCAGTTAGAAACTGTTGAGTGGAGAGCATATATAATTGATGCAAAGCAAGGTTGATAGGTGTTTTCTCAATAATTATTAAAATTTCAATTATTTTAAAGTCCAAATAAAATAATTAAAACCCATTTTAACATTATTTTATCTCTTGAATAAATACAAACCTGAAATTGTGTCCCTCTTTTCCACCCATCTAGGCTGGGAAAGGAAGGAAAAACCGTAAATGTTAAGATTTTTCTGTGCCAGAAGTATAAACCATCTTGTAGGGAGAAAGAGCACATTGAAAAATTGTTTCCTGAGATGAAATCTTTTCTTGTATTCTCCTCCTCGTTGGAATCTCATGACTATCATATGAAAAAGAGAGGATCTCCGCAAATGTGGGGTCAGAGAGAAATTTCCCTATGGCCACTATGAGAATCCATTGCTTTTTCTTAGTGAGAGCATGAATTAAAAAAAATAATTAAATAAATTTCCCACAAGAATAAAACAAAATTAAATCCAATTGTATGCAGTAAATCCCTCTTAGGAGGTTTCACAGGTTTAAAAGGTTTAATCATCCATGGGTTTGGGGGAAAAACAATTAGAAAATCCCCATTATAATAGCTGAGCATGTGCAAATTTCCAGTTACCAAGGCTAAAGTTTAAAGCTTCTTGTCACATCAACTTTATTAATCATTAAACTTCATTTTATGATACAACATAAACAGCTGACATAAACTTAGAATAGTCAACCAAGTGATAGAAACATTGAAACATGAATCCGTACAATATATAGCTGCAAGGAACTTATATTGATTTTTAATTTATTAAACGGAAGGTGCATGAAGGAGAAAAATGGTTCAAAAACTTATTTATCTAAAAAAATATCTTCAATCTGGCAAGCAAAAAGGCCATTGCCAATTGAAAAACAATAGGCAAACATACTAATTTAAAACTACAATACATTGAGAAAGAAGAGATGGTTAAGTCAAACCTCCAAAATCAATTCAGCTTCTTTTATACAACCACTCTTTTCTTGTCTTCTTCCTGCCCCTTTTCATCCATTCTCTTTGACCACTCAAGGCAGGCAGTGTATAGAAAACACACACAATCTTTGAATATTTACCCAACAGTTTAATTTATCAGGAAAGGAAAAAAGACTGGGGGAATGAAAGAAGAAAAGGCAAGTTTCTGGAAGGCTTTCTCAGTAAGGTGAGAGTTTTTGCTGAGGACCTATTGTCTTTTTATTGCCTGAGTTAAAGGATGCAGCTAATCACTTTCCAGTAATTTTTAAAATAGGAGGAGAACTTGAATGTAGCCAGCCTGGCTGTTCTGCATAATTTGAAGACATCTTTCCTTTTAATAGGACTTATGAAATTGCTAAAGGTTGCAGGGCCAATATATGTACTGATGCTAGATCTGCGTTTGAGGTTGTACATGATTTTGAACAACTATGGAAACAGTGCAAATTCTAAGTTTCAGCTGGCACTCTTATTAAATGTGGGGCTCTTATTGCCGACTAATGGAATCTCTCATCTTGCCCTCTCCTTTGGCAGTTGTCAGAATATCTGCACTTTCTGGCCTTCCTGCTAGTGAATGAGCTGATGCAGCAGATCAGCAATGCTCTCTCTGGGCCCAATGCAAATAAGTTTCCATTTATAAAACTTCATCCATGTTACTGTATCTCTGGTTCAGTTTTTGGCCTCTTCTTCCAACATTTGAAAAGGTAAGAAGCAGGTTGGCCACAGGATACTTCAGATATTTAGAAACACCTAGGCCAGTGATGGTTAACCTTTTTGGTGCCGCCTGCCCAAGGCGCGTATGCACACATGCAAATGCACATGTGCGTGCCAGAACCCCCAAAATGAAATGCGAGTGTCTCCTGCATATGCACCCTGTCCCCCCACGCATGTGGCCTGCCCCGCTTGCCCCATTTTTGCTTCTAGGTTTGTGCAGGAAGCTTTCTAGGCCCAAAACCGGGTGCGGGGGCGCCTTAGCCTCCTGCACCAACCTGGAAGCCAAAACAGGGTACGGGGGTGCACACGAGGCCCCTGTGCCTTGTTTTGGGCCTGGAAATCCTGCACCAAACTGTATTCCCCCCACGCATGCACGTGCACTTCCTCTCATGCGCCCCACCCCCCGCATGTGTGTGGCAGAGACCCAAAGACCAGCTGTCCGACTGGAGGCACAGGCGCATGTGCAGTGGAGCTGAGCTGGGGTGACGGCTGGGTGCCCGCAGAGAGGGCTCTGAATGCCACCTGTGGCACGCATGCCATAGGTTTGCTATCACGGACCTAAGCATTTCAAAGCTAGCTCTTCCCAAAGTCCTTTCTTGCTTCGTATATAGTCTATGGTTCATGCAAGCAAAAGACATGAAATGTTAAAATGGTAGGCACCTGGAATTCACACTATTGTTGCAAAGACTTTCAAGTGTGGAATGTCTCCCGGACGGCCCCCGACCTCTGCACCTTCCGCGCCGACCTAAAGACATGGCTCTTTCAGCAATTTCCCTGATCTGCCGTGGATTTTAACTTGGGGATTTGGGGATTTTAAATTGGTTTTTAATATTATTTAATCTTTATCTATTGTCGGGTTGTTTTATTGTTGTGAGCTGCCCCAAGTCCTACGGGAGAAGGGCGGCATATAAATCTGACAAATAAAATAAATAAATAAATAAGTGTGTCCTAAGAGATGTAATACCGCAAAAATAAAGTTGGTAGTTTAAAGAACAACAATATTCACAGGTCCCTTCTGGCCTTGCAAATAAACCATATGCCGATCAGTAAAATATATCAGTATATATAATATATCAGTATAGGTATTTTACTGATACTTGTTTACTGAACAGACTTTAAGAAGCTCTGCTCAACACACCATTCCCATCTTGCTTTTTGTCCCTCTTTCTCTTTTCCTAATACATTCTCCCCATTCTGTGCAATAGGCTAGAAATTTGAAATTAGATTAAGAGCACAGATTGCATATACCCCTGGTTTAAAGTATTTATACCTTCTTCAGCTCAAAAGGCTCCAAGAGAGCTTACATAAAGTCAGTAAAAAAAAAAAAAAGACATGCTCTGCCTGAAGGATTGCAACGTAAAGATGAGGCAGAAAAGAGGAAAAAGGCTTAAAAGGGAAAGGAAAGCAAGAAAGCGAACTCAGATGACTGTTCTTGAACCGCTTTTCTGCAATCATATGTAGTGTAACATAGCATTATCCCAGGAATAACTTTTTAATTCCTCTGTGGTTTTCCTAATTCATTCAAATCAGAGACCACCTGTCTAGAGCTGATAGTTGCTAATCTTGAGAGAGGCAAGAGATTGGGTCCTTGTTTGAATCTTCTAATAGTTTTTTCATTAGTTTTTGTTTTAGTAATACAAAACCTGGTACTATGCAGGAAAAAACAACAACTTTTTAATAAGTTCTGATGTAAATTGAAACAAATTGTTTCTGAAGCAGAAATGGCTGGTCTGGAATGGAGCAGCATGGGTATTTTAGGATTAAATAAATAAATACATTTCAGTGAAATATTGAGTGTTAAGAGTTTAATGGGTCGAATTCAGGGATGGGTTCTACTTACCTTTACTACCAGTTCGCAACGGGGCTCCGCTTGCAGAACACAGAACACAGAAGCATTCTGATCACATCGGGGTTGGTGGGCGAAGCCTCCCGCCGGTTTTACTGCCAGTTCTATAGACCCGGTTCGAACCGGGGGCAACCCACCACTGGTCGTATTTTTATTTAACATGTAGGAGATGGTAGGAGAGAGTTGAAAATGTCCTGTTCCATTGTCCAAGGTGTACAGCAGTGGTGGTATTCAGCCAGTTCTATCCGGTTCGGATGAACCGGTAGTGGGAGGCTTCACCCACCCACCCAAACCTCATCATGTCCCATTTTTGCTGCTCTGTGCGTGCACGAAAGGTCCTGCACATGCGCAGAGGTGGCATGTGCGAGCGAAGTGTGTGCGCACTCACATTTGCGAACCGGTAGCGAAGGTAAGTGAATACCACTCCTGGTGTACAGCCTCTCTGTCTTCCCACCCTTCATTTAAGCACTACCATAAAGGAGCATCTCCCATTGAGCTTCTTTCATACTGAGAAGTGTGGCCAGCCAGCTGTGCTTCAGAATGATGAAAAGATGTATCATAGAAAATAGTAACTCCAGCAATTGTCCTCTACATGCAAAACAATTGTCCTCCTTTTAAAAAGTATAGTGCTGTGCCATGATTAAAAGAGTAAAGTTAGGTATAAGTACACCAACTGGGGGACACTGGATAGTATATTGTCAGAGTTTCTAATGGTTCTAATTAGCAGATTTCTTGTCAACACTTGAATATTGGAAGGACCAAACATTTTCTATTTTGCATGGATTTGGTTCTGATTGTGATACAATAAGTTCGAAACACCACTTAAAGTAGTCTTTAAAAAAATCAGAATAGAATTTTTTAAAAAGGGAAGAAAACATGAAAAGTTCAAGATACATTTTAGCTAAAACTAACTTCCTAACAGATCTAACAAGGAAGAGATTTTAGGCTTCAGCTGAACTTGTTTCTTCCAGTTTTATGCAAAAACCAACTCCTTCAAATTGCATGTTTTAATTAATCCTTATGTTGGGGATTTTCAAACCCTGTTTTGTGGAACCCTAGGCAGAGGTGGACTTCACATACTGTAGCAACCAGTTTATTTATTTATTTATTATATATTTATTAATCATATTTCTATGCCGCCCACTCTCCGAGGATTCTGGGCGGCTTACACCAAAGACAGTATACTAAATAGCATATTGCCCGCTAACAATCTGGGTCCTCATTTTACCCACCTCAGAAGGATGAAAGGCTGAGTCAACCCTGAGCCGGTGAGATTTGATCAGCTGATCTGCTGAATTAGCAGTCAGCTGAAGTAGCTGCAGTTCTGCACTCTAACCACTGCACCATCTCGGCTCCTTTCAGTTCACCCAGCACCAGAAATGTGAGTGTGTGCGCGCCGTCCAGGCATACGTGCGGCATCACAAAACACAGCAATTCGCTCGCACCGCCCACACATGCATGTGATGTCAAACAACACGGCAATTTGCTCACATGTGTTGTCCACACATGCGTGCAGCATCAAAAACACAGTGATATAGGATGGGATTGCGCCCGGGCGGGTGGGTAGGTCCACCCGCAGGTTGCCCAAACCGGACCAAACCAGCTGAATACCACCTCTGATCCTAGGGACCTGTGAAAATCTAATGAAGTTTCCTGAAAAATTGGGAGGGGGGAAGTTTACTCAAACTCAATCAGTGTTTTATCACTATAACTTTGTGCCTTGATTAGGAGGTTCCAGGCTAAAACTCTATGAGGTAGAGCAGAAGGAAACTGACACCCAGTGAACACCAGTATTGTATAGTATATTTTGTAAATGCCTTTATATAACCCCATTATATAAAGGTAGTCCTTGTTTAGCTACCATAGTTGGGACATAGTTGTTCATTAAACAATGCAGTCACTAAGTGAGATACCATGTGACTTCAACTGTGCTTATGATCTTGCTCATCTTTCCTCTGCTTTACGGACCTGCGAAGCTCATAAATGCAGGCATTGGTGGTGAAGTTATTTCTTTATCACCATCATAATTGTGAAGGGTCATTGTCTGAAGCAGTGGTTAAGTGAGAACTGTATAGTGAGAAGCATAAAAGCCTCCATTATCCTGTTTTTTTCTGGGTTGGTTATGTCCCTGAAAAACAGTACACTTTCAGTTAAAAAAAAAACCATCTTGTGACACTAGCTGTAGGATACAATGACTGTTCAGTTGAAGTCTTGTCTGGAGGTATCCATATTCCACCCTACTTATTTGCATGCTAGAGTTATTTGCTGGCATTTTATTTTATTTAAGAACATTTATATGGCCACCTCCTAGAGGTGAAGCTCTCGCCTCACAATCAGTAGGCCGTGAGTTCGATCCCAGGTAACAGTAGATATTTCTCTCTCTCGGCGTAATGAGAAGATATCCGCTGTGAGCTCCGCGTAGACACCAGGAAGGGCATCTGGCCATTTAAACACTTAGTTCCATTCAGTCGCCCCAACTCCACCGCAATCAAGGGATTTAGGGTTGCTAAAAGAAAAAAAAATGGCCACCCAACTTGCTCTTGGTGACTCCAGGCAGTGTTCTGCCCCAGCTACTGACCCCAAAGAACACAGCACATACAAAGTCCGTTCAAATCTTGGTTTACTGAATAAACCAGTCTTTTACAACAACGGCTGTTAATTAATTGCATTAACAGCTGCCAAGAATTCAAAGAATAATAACTGAAAACTTACTGTGGTTGGCAGAATGCCCAGAAGCAATTTGCAGAAAGCTGATAAGGAAGACAAAACACGAAGTTATGTGAACGAAGTTGTTCCCTGCAAATTGCTTCAGTTGGTGTTCCTCCTTAAATAGGCTAAGGGAGTAGCCAATTAACCCCAAGCCTTACTCTCGAGGAGACCTCCTCCTGAGGAGCCACTCCTGCCTTTTGGCAGCTCTGCGCGCCCGTGCATCGAGAAGAGGCTCCTCCTCTTCGTCCTCTTCACTTAAGGGAGCTTCTGGAGGTTCTGAAGGCCCCGGCTGAATCCCCGCCTCTGGCACCACATCTTCTCCAGCCTCCTCATTATCCGACTCGAGTGCCAGCTGCACAGGCTGCTGGCGCAGCACCACACCAGCCTCCTCGCTGTCTGAATCAGCTACTAGCTGCACAGGCCGCGTACAAGCCACAACAGGCAGTTTACATGGACAAAACTTCAGTACAAAAAGCTACCCCTCCCCCCAGACAGATAGAAGTAATATGCAGAATTTTCTGAATTGTCATTAGGTTTTATGCGGTATTTTCTTCTTATATCATAATAAATAGACAGAAGCTGGTCTCCTCTTCCACTTCCCTTGCCCTTAAATATTTCATATCTTTCATCTATTGTTGTAGTTTATTGAAGGTCTTGCTTTTTCATGGAATAGGTGATATTATAGAAAAAGAATCAGATGGTAAGAAAACCATGGTAACATTAATTCTGTAAGTATTTGAGAATTTAGAGCGTTGTAGTTAATTGAGCCTGAATCAGGGATGAAATGCTCCCAGTTCAACCCGGTTTGGCCAAACCAGTAGCAATGACGGCTGGTGGTTTGGAGAACCATTAGTGATGGCAGCTTGAGGCTCTGCCCACCCGCCCGGTCATTGTTACTTCCTGGTTTTAACCAGGAAGTAACCTGTTTTTTACCCTCTGTGCATGTGCAGAAGGGTTTGCGCATGCGCAGAGGGTCGGTGCGTGCACGTAACGCATGGCACATGCACTTCTGAACCGGTAGGGAAGGTAAGTAGATTTCACCCCGGCCTGAATCTATATATTGATCCAGAATTATGCTCAGATTAACTTGGTGGTAGGTTTAGATCAACAAACAAGATATGAGGTGAAAAAGTGACTTTCTAAAAGGATTTAAATGGAGATAGCTTCAGTTAATGTAATAGTAGCCCACTTCCTGATATAATTTTCCCTTTTTTAAAAGAAAATATTAGATTTGAAGTTGAAGCAAACTATAGTTTGACAAGTTGAAAATTATACATTTATCTGAGCCTAAGACAGGCCATGCTTTTCTAGCAACAAAGTGCGGTGGGAAGTTCAGTGGGCTAATGAATTGTACTTTATGTTAACCATGGCATAATATATCCAAACATAGAAATTAGAGTTGTCCCTGTTTTGTTTTTTTTCCCCCTTACAGCCTGTCCAAAAAATTCATCAGAAATCGGTAAGAAGAATATCTGGAAAATGAAGCTGCATTAAAGGCTTGTTTACTGTTTCTGACAGTTTTCCTGAATTAGTCCTCCCACTTCAGTCAGCCTGGCAACTGCATCAGCCTTACTTCTTAAGATTTCACAGCTGCTGCTAAAAAGAAATTAAGAATGGGATCATAATCTACTCAATATTGTCATAGCAGAATTGGGTGATCAACATATTACTTCTTTAATTCAAAAAACATATTTGACCCAACCATAGTTTGTGGTATGAATAGCATATACTACCGCGTTAACTAGGTCAAAATCTGGAATTGAGGAAATGCAGAAGCCTAGTCAGTTCCTGCGGGAAGTGCCTGGTATCTCTTGATCCCTGTGCCAGCAGAGAATTACTAAGGCTTACTTTGTCAGCCCTTGGGCAGCACAGTAGATTTAGCTCGGGCACTACTATGTTCTGTGGAAGGACGTAGCACTACGTTTGAAAAGGATGTCCAAAGATTCTACACTTTTTTCCTTCCCTTGTTAAAATAGCAGAATGGAAGAGAAGGGAAAGGAATGTAGTCTTTATTGATGAAGTCATTTGACCATATCAACTGTATAAAACTAATATACAAATGATTAAAAAATAGGGCATGCTTATAGTAAGTTTTATCTCTACTGTCTTCAAAACAGCCTTTGAAATAAAGAGTGCAGTCTTACTAATGCTATGGAAGATAGCAAAAAGTAACACTCTTGGGTATCCCAGTAATTTTTAGATTTTAACTAAGAATCTAAGAAGGCAGCCCTTTCTTCAGACCACAGTTTGCAGAAATGTCTTCAGTGGCTGGTATTTTTACATTTACATCCATATATTTATTGAAAGTGCTTTTTAATGCCATGACAAAAGACTACAGTTACAGTTTAAGGTCACAAGTGGAAAATTACAAAGCCTCTGTGATGCAAACGTAATAGATACAATGTAGAATGCTAATTCTCAGAAGAAAAGTCTGGGACTGTGCAGGAAGGTGAAGGAAATAAAAATGTGCAAGAACGTCAGGGACAGATTTCCAGAAACTTCAGGAAGATAGTGCTAGGATGATAATTTGAAACACAACCAAAAGACTTGAGTTGTTCCATGGTTTGAACCAAGGCAATATAAATGACAACTTGAATTGTTTTCTTAAATCTTGCTGTTGTCTGCAATAGATTGCATGTTAGGACAAAGGTCCACTTTACTTTGTGACCTGCTCATCTTGGTTTCGTTGTGACCTATTTTGAGAATATTTTTCAAATACCACTCGCAGATGCCATAGGTATGGTAAAGTGCTGCCAGTCCTTCGGTATTGCTTCCATTTTTAGTAACTGCTCTTGCTTACATTATGCTTGAAATCACTAAAAGTTGTAAATTTAATGTAATAAACACAAGTTTATTAGATTATGTGTGTTTATTGTCGTGGATAGGCAGACACTAGTAGAGGAGTGGGACATTTCAGGATGGATGACTTAAAATCTTGCCCCCTATGCTTTTAATGTGGAAACCTAGAATAATTGTATTGTAAATGATATGACTTTTTCTACTGTAATGATAAAGAAATGTCCAAAAGGTCAGCATAAAAATATGTGAAAAATATTATAAATGTGCACTCATTCCTGAAGCTGTACTGTATTTGTTTTGTTTATAGTACCTTGGTTTAAGCCTGTGGAGCGGTTCTCTATCATTTCCATCATAATATTGATTGTTATTTTGTACTGGTGCCAGTTCATTATAGTAGGTAAGTACTAAATTCCTTTTTCTTTATTAATATTGATATCAATAAAGTTTATTAATGTGTGTGTGCATGTTTATGGAATATGTGTGGAATAATGCAAAAGAAGTTTGTGCTTTACATGATTAAAAACTTGTGTAAGCATCTTTATTTTGAGCAGTTTATGTAATTGCTTACTAATGTTTTCTTGACTCTGGAAATAACAGAATAAAAGGTGACATTCTAATTAATTAAAAACTGCTACCCTTTCATTTGTGATATCTATGAGTATTTATTAATACCTTCTATAACAGTCTGCACTAAAAAAAAGTTTGTACTTGCCTGTGACTGTTCAACATTTGGCCATAGAGTGACATAAGTTGAATACAGACAACGATTGTTCTTAGAAAATGTCCTTTCTTTTAATGCCATTATTTCTATAAATTAAGTTTTATATTAATAATAATATAAAAGCAATATGTTTCTGAACATTGATAGATATGCTACAATGAGAAAGAAGCAGTATGTGCCTGCTGCAATGCCAGAGCAAATCCATTTTCTTTATAGAATTACTAGTTTAGTAGATTAGGAGAATGCTGTAGAGAGTACTTGGGCCTCAGTACTTAGTCTTCAACAGAGTCTTGAATGAAATTTTCCTTAATAAAATGGTAAAATGTGGACAAAATGGTCCTATTGTTAAAAAAAATTATAATTGGTTGAGTGATCATGCCCAGATAATGCTAATGAATGGTTCTACTCCTGTTTGAAGAACTGAATGTCATATTGAAAAGAGAGTAGACTTACTTTGTGCAGAAGGCAGAACCAGAACCAATGAAAAGTGCTTCAGGCTACGTTCAGTAGGAATTGCCTAACTGTATAAGCTATGTGAGCAGGTTGCCACCTGAAGTGAAGAACTTAGTAGAGTTCTTTAAAAACTGAGTGATCATTTGTCATAAACAGTGTAGTGCACTCTGGGAGTTTTGTTAGTTTCTTAATATAATTCTTTTTGCTATGCCCCATGCCTGAGATAACTGGAGATCACCTCAGGTATTATAGGTCTCCCATTGTTTCTGCCTGCCTAATATGCTTGCTCCTACTGCCCCTTCTCTCTAGGTCCTTTCTATTAAATGTTGCCTTTGTGTGGGACCCAGGAAGCATGGTGGCTTCTCTGTCACATCTCCCACCTTCTGGAACAGATCCCACCCAGAGATATGGATAGCATCACAAGGTTTTTTTAGCTATGCCATTTAGTTTATATTTTCATGATCTACTTATAAAATGATATCATCCGAACATGGATTTTGCTTTATTTATTGTATATTTCCTTTAGGTTTAAGTAAATACTGTACTAATATCTTTCTGTGGGGAAAAAAAATAGAGTTTAGCCAGTAAATAACAATCATAGAGCCATCACAGTTATTTTGAACTGGTAGGGGTTGAAGGAGAGCTGTTCATTTACAGTAAAATGAAGGTTCATGGTCTGATGATTTTTCTGCTGTATCATTGGGAGTACAGATTGTTTTGGTGAATACGAGGGCTCTCTTATTAGATCAGATTAATGTGTTTCAGTATTTTTGTATCATAAGATATATTTGATGGTACAAACAAGCTGAATGATTATCTATCTATCTGTCTGTCTGTCTGTCTGCCTGCCTGCCTGCCTGCCTGCCTGCCTGCCTGCCTGCCTGCCTGCCTGTTTTATACATGCTAGTCCTGGGTAGTTCAAAAAAATTCCATTAAAGCAGAATAAGTATAACCAACAAAATTCCATCGTCACATCATATCAAGGAAGGATAAGATTTTTTATTTTAGAAAATTATATTGCCACCTACTCGCACATGGCAACTCAAGGCAGCTTACATGGATATAAAAACCCATATGAAAATAATAATAATAATGAAGAAGAAGAAGAGGAAGAAGAAATAGTAAAAAAATATCCACCCACCCCACGCCACCACCCTGGCAACAACACACATTCATACAAACCATTTAATGGACTCCATCCCGCTTTGGATTCCCCAGGCCTGCTGACAGAACCATATCTTCAGTGTCTTCTGAAAGAGTGTTAGAGTGGGGGTCAGTCTAATGTCTAATGCTTTCTTTAAGGGAACTTACTTTGAAACTCTTTCATTTTAATCTTAGGTACATTTTTATTTTTATGTTTATGTTATCATTTTATCGACATTAAGAATGTCTTCCTTAATATAATTTTTGTTTGTTTTGTAAACAGATTTATATTGTTAAATCCTGTGGTAATTTTGATTAAAGATGGAATAACCATGAGAGCTAGGTCGGTTTAGCAGTTAAAGGGGTAATAGGAGTGAAGAGGCCAGAGTTCTAATCCTGTCATAAGCACAGAAACTAGAAACTGGTTAACTTTGGGCCAGTCACTCTCTCTCAGCCTTCGAAAGATGATAATGGCACTCCCAAAAATGTTTTCTAAAAACTGCTTAGACTTGTCTACGTAGTCACTATCAGTCAAATCTGAATTGATGGCAAAAATCGTAGTAATCATTCATATCCATATGGAATCAATAGGGATTATGTAGAATGATTTGACACTAACTTCAAATATCTAAATGAAAGATATCATTTAAATCAGGTTGGTGATGAAAAAAAAAAAAAATAAAGCTACCAAGCTACCAGTAATCTTCAATCCCAGTTGTTGGATCATTTTGCTGAGTGAAAATTTTATGGCCAATCTTAATATATTTCTCATTCTACATTGAATCATATTTGTACCCAGTTGGTAGCCTATATGAGAAAGAACAAGTTTTTTATTTTACTTATAAAGTAATATTCTTCTCCAATTTACTTAGAAATATTTGTAAACTTTGTAGTAAGATAGGTGGCACACAAATTAAATAATAAATAAATTTCCCTATGCTGTCTATTTTACTAATTTTGTTTGCACTGTACTAGGTACATTGTACTGCACTAGGAACACAAAATGGTACACAAAATTTAGTATGTTAAGAATATTATAAAATATAAATCTAAAATCTAAAATAAAAAGATACGTTTTGCTTTTGGTTCATAAATGGAGTTCTTGAAAAAGCTACTGTATTTATAATACTTTTATCATGTAAAATATTTTAACACACTAATACAGTCAAGTAGTATTTGCAGACATTAAAGGAATTTAAAGTATGAGTCACAAATCTTCATATCCAAGGCAGTAGCAAATTACTTTGCTATAATATTTATTGTTAGGTTTATTAATTAAGATGTTAACTGTATAATATCTTAATTGCTTTATATTTTACTTAAATCTGTGTGGTATAATTTTTTTGAAGATACTAACTCAATACCTATTGGCCTTACTTCATGGCACACCGATTATGTAAACAGAATCAAAACAAAACTTAATGTTTTCAAACATTTCTTTATATAAAAGCCAGTTCCAATGGTTAAGATACCAGGCTAGAAATCAGGAGACAGTGAGTTCTAATCTGCCATAGACATAAAAGATGACTCTGGACCAGTCACATCTCACCTCACTGGGCTGTTGTGGAGAAAATAGGAAGAGTAAAGAGTATGTTTTCCACCTTGAGTCATTTATAAGAATTTATAAAGGCAAGAAAAATATCTAAAAAATAGGTTGTAGAAAGAAATTATTAGTAGCTTTTCATTTGTTAAAAGTTGTTCTTTAGAACTGATTGCTTTCTATATATCAAAAACCATGCTGTGTTTTTTCTGCCTTGTGCAACAGCTACAGTGATAATATTGATTGATAAGGTGTATTTTCTCTTACATATCAAAAAACATGCTGAGTCTCCTGGTTCATGCAATATCTAAAACTGTAGTGTCTATAACAGAAATGTATCTGCCAGTTTGTTAAAAGAGCCTCTGGCAAAAATAAGAATGGTTGGTAATAGTGTTCGGTACTTCCAAATGCCTCTTTTTAGAAGCTAATGTCAACTCGCAAAGCATCCCTGGCCTGCTCTCAAGTTGCCATAGACATCCGTCGGAACCCTGACAGGTACATGACCTTACCAACCACTAGTTGGAATAGTCCATTTAAGAAATCCTTGCTTTTGCTGGTAAAAAGGCAGACTTGCATATCTATTGGGGAAATCCTGGTAGTCAAGATAATTATTACAGTTTGGATAGGTTATCTCTAGTAAGCAATAATTGATAGTATAGCATATAGGAAAAAACGTGTTTAATAATTTGAAGTACATTGCAAAAAAAAAATCATTAATGGCATATAGTGGCAATATTGGCCTCCCTATGTCTTTCTTTCAAATTAAAATCTTTGTTTAAATCAGTGATACGAATCTTATATTTTAGAAAGTAAATATTTTAAATTAACCTGTGCTACTGTATGTCTGCCTTATGCAATGTTTCATTCAAACCAGCGTAAATTAGTCTGAAATATTTATTAACATTAACAGTTCCAACTAAATTTAGTTGAAGTAAATTTTGCAATATTAGCATCTTGTAACTCGAGCTGCCTTTATTTGAGGGAAGTACAAGGTATTGTAGCTTTGATCCTGTAATCATAACTATGACAACATAAAAAGTCCAGACTTGCTTGCAAAGAGCAAGTGATTCACATACCAGGAACAGTTTACAGGAAATTAAGTAAATACCAGTGATGAAACAAGCTCCACTGTTGATCCATTTAGAGGAACTTTGTATTATATTTTGATCTAGAAATCTTTAATCATTAAACAGACCAGGCAATTAAACAGAAAGACAAGTAAAGGAAGCAAAGATAAAGCTAAGTGAGCAAAAAAAAAAAAAAAAAAAACCTGTTTAAAAATAGGTAAGCACCTATGCCTTTGTATCTTTGGCAGCTTTATTGTAGTGATTCCAGTTCTCCCAAGGCTTTTAGGTGGAAGATCTAAATCCCAGGTCAAACCAATAAACTTGTTTATATAATATCCCGGGATCAGCAGCTTGAATTGGATGAAGGTGGAAGGAGGGACTCTTCTCAGTTCCTGCCTTTAATGGAATATCACAATGGTTTATAAACTACTTAAAGTACAAGAGTTATAAACTACTTAAAGAGTTACAGCCTTTCCAGCTGTAGCAGTCACACATCATGAGTGAGTCTGTAGATCTATTATTATTCTTCATAATGATTATAAATTGATCGTTACAGTTTTTTATGTTTTTATTATATCATTAGTCATAGCTGCTCATTATATTTAATGAAATTGCTATCATTCCATACAAATAATAAACAAAATCATTATATTTCCTGGTGATTTGCATTAATTTCTCAACAAATTGTTTGTAAACTTGTTTGTTTAATTTTTTTTTTAGTTTAACATACTTAGCAGCTTGATGCCTACATTGAGACTGGCTTTTCATGTCTTTCTTTCAAGCTTTGAAACACTACATCTTGCTGGATTATAAGAACCAAAGCAAGTGTTGCCTAGTAGATAAGCCTTACCTAGATTGAGACAAGGGAGGTACAATTTATTGACAAGTACAGTGGTATTGGAATCTTACGTAATTCTAACAGCCTATAGAACCTAGGATTTTTTTGAGGCGAAATCTCATTGGTGGAATTCCCACTCCAGAAGGTTCCATTAGCATGCACATTGGCATTATTCGGTGCTGGGTCAAGACCTTTCTATTTTCCATGATTCTTCTATTTTCCTAGATATTCGACTTTTAATTGTATTTTGTTTGTTTTAAATTTTTCCGTGACTGCTACCTAGGTTATATGACGATTTCAGTTGGAAATGCTAAGCCTTGGATAATAAATAGGGAAGCTGAATGTATTTATTTTTTTATTGTTTAATCAATTTGTAAAGCTTGCCCACTTGCCAAGACTTCTTCCAAAGAATTAAAAATGATCTGTGGAAAGAATAGTATAAAAGATTAGCACACCAGGAAAAAAAAAGAGGTAAAATGTGCAACAATTAAAAAGTTACATAGAAGTTGTTCAGTGATTAATGTCACGGCAGAGCCTGTGAGAGCTTTAGTTAGGAAGGTTTAAGTACTCTCCCAACAGACAGCAAGATTGGGATTATACAGAATTTTCTTTGTCTGTGTGTGTGTGGGGGGGGGGTACACTCTTCCAAGGAGCAGGCATGCCTAAGAAATGTGCAAGTTTGTTTTCTGGGTCTCACCCCCACACACACACACATACTTTGTCTATCTTTCTTTTGAGGTGGTTGTTTTAATTGTTTTCTTGTTAATCTCCCTTATGTGTGATCTTTTAAGATTAAATCTCCGGCAGTGTAAGGGTTATTTTGCCTTACAAAATTCATTCTGGATTGTTTTAAAGCTAGAGATACACAATTTGCACCTCCCAAACCTACGTGTGACCTGGATTTCATTTAAATCCAAGCTTTTCAGAATTTTGCAAAGCGGATGAAAAATAAAAGTTGGAAGAGGCCATATACTACATGCCATTGAGTCCAAAGCTCTTGCTCAGTGCAGAAATTCAGGTCACACCAGCCCCATCAGATGGCTGTCCAGCTGCTACTTTTAGAGCATTTCCAGGAAAAGAAAGACACCTCCTCCTCCATACCTCTGGATTAGCTAAATTTCTAAATTGACTTAATTTTTAAATCAAAGCATATTGTACAAAAATTTTTGTGTACTAGATTAAAATCATTTCCTTAGGAGAAAATAAATAGAAAATATATACATTAGAAATGTGCATTGATTTTTGTGTGAGCTTTCATGTTTTTTCTATAATTTGTAAAACTGTAGGAGCAGTGGGCGTAAATAAATAAATAATATGGGAATGTAATCTAAACAAAATTCTACATACACACATATATACATACAGCATTCATATTCAGTTGATGCTGTTCAAAAGCATAATTTGAAAGCCATATACTTATTTAAGCGTTTAATCTCTAATTGTTGTTTTTATTTTTTATTTTTATTTTAGCTAAAAAGTTTGACATGACGTTCGAAAAGAAAATTGGCTTAAGTGTTACAGGACTATTAATATCAATTTTTGCTGTGATTGGTACCATTTTTTATGCCCAAGGTAAGAATTTTAATAAATAAATGTACTCCATTAAGCTAAATTGGGCCTTAAGCTACATATAGCAAGACTGAATTTGATAATAGCCAGTATGTGACTGATAATAATTTTTACATAAAAAGAGGCAAATTAATGTCTGAAAGATTCAAAATGTCACCAAGTGAATTAAAGATATTACTCCTACCCCTGATTAAATTACTACTTTTATTTCTGTTACTGTAACTGTCCTAGTTTTATAGGTTCAACATATCTTTTGAATACACTTGGTATATATTATTCTTGCTACATATTAAATATTTATTTATTAGAAATATTATAAAAACATATGTATCTCTGAGGTCATGAAATATTTGGTCATGGTTTCCTCTCACTGTCCTTCCTGATTTTTACTTTAGTATACAAAACATACATTTTTATTTTTCTTGTTTAATAAATCACCACAAATATAAAATAAAAGGAATCTTACATGCATTGTTATTTGTTCAGCTAATTTGCAGTCATAAACAGCCAACATTGAGACTAGAAAGAGTAGAAATCCTTCATTAAAATATAGAATGGTTCATATAGATGAAGCATGTCCAGTATTAATTCTTGTCATTTTAAAATATTTGCATTAATATTTTCTTCCTGTGTTAGTAGGATAACTTCCCCTTACTATTGGGTAAACATTTAATAGGAAAATGGTATTTCTCTTGTGCTGTTGTTCCCCTCAGGAGGCACTTAAGTAGGTCACCTTCATAATTTTCTGCTAATTTTAGAATACAATCATCACAATTATTTCCAAGTATGAAATTCTTATAATAAGCTATTTTACATGTTGTCTTCCAATGTTAATATTGCATCCTAATTAAGAACTAATAATTAGTGACATATCAAAAAATTATATAGATTAAATATGAATTGATGAAGGTATATAACTAGTCACAACTCAAATTTGTTCCCTCTTACTTTCCAACTGTAGCTTTATTAGTTGCAAATTTTAGAGCTAAGGGGCAATCTTTTTCTTCAGATGTAGCAATTTTATTCCTAGCCAGTGTGGCTAATGGGGGGGGGAGGGATGATGGTGGTTCTTCAATATCTGGAAATCCACAGGTCCTCCAGCCCATTATATTGGAATAAAATAAAAAAAGACAACTTGGAAAAAGTAGAAATATCCTTTGGCTTAAACTTGATGGTCTATTTATTGTAATTCCCACTGAAGTTATTCTTAATATAAATAGTATTCTTACATAATAGTTTGACAATAAAGACTGGATTGATTTTTTTTTTAAAATTGACCTCATCCAGGTGGATATACAGCATTGGTTAAAACTGGTATTGGCCTCATTGTCATCCCTGCAATCATCGTAGTGCCTCTTTTATACTTCCTGTTCACATCAGGTGAGAATCTTCTAATTTATTTGATCACTGTATTTCTTTTTATAGACTAAGTTAAATGTAACTGAATGTGCAGGGGGAATGCAGAAGAGAAAGAAATCATAAAATTAGTAGAGATCTATTGGCATTGAACAACAGTATTCTCATTGAATTTTAGACAACATTTGGGGAGAAGGATTTTGAATTGGTACCAGAGTACCAAATTGTGATATTGCCAAGGAGATCAAAGTATCACTTTTCTTGAAGTGAAGAGATGATTTTTTACTGTCCTTTGTGAGAGAAGAATTTGAGCTAAAAATACCCTCTGGGAAAAAATGTACAAAATTTTTGTTTATAAGTAGGTGTACAATAACTGATGGACTGTTTATGGGCTGTACTTGTTGCCGGGGTTGACATTAGGTTAAGGCCAAGTAGGCACTAGCTTAGAGCAGCAAAGCTTAGAAAGCACCAATACCAATCATTTTAAATATGGAAATCTTTGCATCAGCAGAAGATGGAGCCATAAGTCAGTGTGGCCTAGAAGTTCCATATACTCTTGTGCCAGCCAGCATTGTTTGTTGGCCTTTAGTATCCAAATTCTGTTCTACTACATATCTGAGAGTTGTGAGAGCCTCCTTGGTGTAGTGATTGCATCAGGGTGGAAACTAGGAGACCAGAAGTTGTAGTCCTGCCTTAGGCACAAAAACTACCTGGGTGATCTTGGGCAAGTCACTTTCTCTCAGCTCTAGGAAGGAGGCAATGGCAAGCCTCTTCTGAAAAACCTTGCCAAGAAAATTTAGGGACTTGTCCTGGCACTCTTTGAGAATCGGACACAATTGAACACAAGAAAAAATAATTGAGAGTTGCACATAAAACAAGTTACCTTGGGATTATTTCATTCATCCATCCTGATACCTTTATCTGCTTCACACCCGATGCCAGAGACATATTTGTACAAGTTTAAATTATTTTTTTTAAGATCCTGACTTGTTCTATTTCTCATTTGTTTCTGAATATGTTCTTTTCTCAGTAACATTATTGTTCTTTCCCTAGTTTTTGAGAAGCAACCACTTTTTGCAGTTATTTTGCTAGCTCTGAAAGCACTTGGATATGTAATTGCTGTGGCTGGATTTGCTTTGTGTGTGACAGGTAAACTATGTACTTTATCAAAGTAATATGTGTTACAGCTTGGTTCTGAAGAAGTTACTTAACTTTTATACTGTGGCTATCACAAACTAAAACAAAAATACAACAAAGCATAGCTATATGTCTATATCAAATTCAATACTTTTCAGATATTATCAACCCATATCAAATGCTTCTGGACTTCCAGTGTCCTAGTTAGCATGGGAAAGAATGCTGGCCCTTGCAGCTCAGCATCATCTTACATGGTCTTGAAAAGAAGGTAATAAATCAAAAGTGCAAATTATCGCAAGCATCATTGCTGAAAAGAATGAATACCTTTGAAGATTAGCTTAGCTGTAGCTTAATTTGGGCTTGCCTTTGTGATGCTGTCTCTGGTTTTTTCCTTCCTTGCCCAATGATTTCCCCCTCCCCCCGTTACCTTCTCTTAATTCATTTTATTCATCCCCCCCCCTTTGCTTTCCTTTCTATCTTCTTAACCCATTTCAGCGTGGTCCTTCCGTCACTCCCTTCCTCCCTTCCTTCTAGTTGCTACGTGCTATGGTTGTGCATGGCTTCAGTTTCAAGAGGGAAAAGGCACTTTGCACAGTGGCCTGCATGTAAGCATCCATCGCATCTTCTAAAGCCAAGCATAGGTTTTTCCTGGAGTTTTGCTGAAGCAGCTGTTTGCAGCTGATACTTAACTCTGGGAAAAGACATGGATGCTTTAAGGAGCTGCCAAAGAGGACAAAAATATTACATTTGGCGATTTGTTTCTTTTGACCAAGATTAGTGTTTTATATCTTTTGCATTGCTTTCATGTTTCCCACCTTTCGTGCTTGTGTGACAGGTGGGATACAAATATAACAAATAAATCTATAAATAAAGATACTGCCTTAATATGGGGCTACCATATCAGAGCTGTAAAATTCCAAATAACAGATAAAACTCTCTTTGCTGCCACCTAGTGATTATTGCACTTTTTTGAAGCCCAGATATGGAAGTTCTTTATAATATAAGCTGTGAAGCATTTTGATACAATTTAAATAGTATCATTTTTGAGCTTACAGTTTTGTTCACTATTGTGGACTACTGTACCCTGATATCTGATGAATCAGCGTTTGTGAGAACAGATATGTTACCATGACAGACATTTTGTCATGCATGTCAGGCTTCCTTCATGGCATATATTTGTAAGAATTTTGAGTTCTCTTGAGATTCCAGATATGCCTGTCAAGCCTCTGGGTTGTGGGTTGCTTCTTAATCTGGAAATATTTGATTGTTATGTAACTGTTTTAACTGATGCAACCTTCCCTATACAGGTTAAGCAGACTCATGCACAAACTATTCTGCCATAAAAAAAAAAAATTATGTTAGTTCTAACTTTTATATAGTAAAGCCATGAAAAAAAATCAAGCCTCATTTATGTATATAATTTCAAGATGTCCTTGCATGTTTTACCATCGTGTCTGAAAAATATAAAGTGTATGAACACTCAAACATCTATACAATATTGTTCAGAGCTGGTGAAAGTATCAGCCCCCTCTTTCATAATCTTTCACCGCTAACTTAAATGCCCATCTTTTTACTCTCAACAGAATGTCTGCCGAAATATGGAGCTGTTCTAATTGCAGGTTTAGCAATTATTAGTGCTGTAGCAGCAATTGGCTTAATTTACATTATTATTATTGGTAAGTAGTTTCTGTAGAAAATGTTTGCTCATTTATTTCATAAGATTATTTGACCCCAGATGATTCTGGGTAGGTTACTTTTCTTAAAAAAACCAACACCCCCCCCCAAGAATTATGAAAGAAAAAAAAGAAAAAGAAACAGATGATCAGCATTCAGAAGGCAAACTCTGTAATGGCACAATATCCAACTCAATTACTGTATCTGTATCCCAAGGCTTGGATGTATAGCCACATTTTCAGAGATTTTATGAATGTCATCAGGGTGACAGCTGTATGGCGCTCTGGTGGGATGCTATTCCAGAAGGCAGGTGTTGTTAGAGAGGAATGCACTTCTTAGGTCCCAATAGTGAAGCTATTGTTTCGTTGAAGGCATCCCACTCTGCCCAGTGACACTGAATGGGCAGAAACATTCAGCTATAACCCAATATAGTACATTCAGCAACAATATCCAGGTTGTATGTCATAATAGACTTTTTATATAATAACTGTCACCTGGAATTACACTTGAGCACTACCATCACATGGGCATAATATGGCATGCTTATCATTTTGGGCAGCATAATACGGCATGCTTGCATTCTGCGGCAGCTGTAGCTTCTGTGTGGCCTTTACAGACAGCCTGATGTGGAGTACATTGCAGTTACCCATTTATGAGGTGCCTAGGATGTGAGTGATTGTCTGAACAGTCAGGAACAGGCACAACCAGCACAGTGTTCAATCTATGTGAAAGCCCTCTTGATCACAATTGCTGCCTAAAGTATATTTAAATATATATATGTAATTAAGCTTATATGAGATATAAGTATTTAGTTAAGAAAATTATTGATTTTTTAAAGAGATTCTTGTTCAATCATTTTCTTTTTTTAACAAAACAAATATTTGGATCATAGTATTGTTTGCGAATGAAGAAAGTTAATACGATGTGTGGCCTATCATGGCACATCAGTCATATGTTATATTTACAAGGTTATTGTTTTTAATCAGTGTCCACAGACCATACTTTTTCCTCCTGTACGTGATTCACATATACAGCAATTAAATCCAGTCAATCATCCGGGGTCACATGGGTTTTTTTTACCCATTTAGTTTAAATCATTATCATATATCTATGCTTAGGCATATAAATATCTGAATGAATCATACTTAATATATGCTATTCTACTACATAGCTAAGTTCTTCTGACAAAAGATATTGCTTAATGAACATGCAGTTAGAAAATGTAGCCTTGGTTATTGGGAAAGCTAGTATAGCACTGTGTGGTTGGTTATAGACTCAATAACAACACCACAACAACACTTAAGACCTTCAGCTGAATTAACAGTTGTATGATATATTTCATATGATCCACAACTAGAATATGCTTTAATATACCCTTTATCAGGAACACTTCATTTGCATTTTATTACTTGTTTTTATTAATACATAAAATGCCATACTTTTACATTTGAATATTGGAAGCTTCAGGCAATTAGGGGAAAATTAAGAAAGTTTATAATAGATTAGAGTGAAAGAGTAAAAATTATGACATTTAGAATATTAATTTATGACATAAATTAATTAAAAGCTGCCAAAATTAAAGGAGGGTTCAACATAATTAAGAGGAGTACAGATGATCAGCTGATTGTGGACATTTATCCATGTTCTAATATTCAGTATCATAAAAAATTGAAGATAACTGTTGTATTATCGTTGCATGCAATGCCATAAATACTTTCTTTACTTTGCACAGAATTACTCTTTTTAATTGATTCAGATACACTGCTAAGCATAATGTGCTCTTAGCTTATGTTTTGTCATGAGATGACATCATAGTTTTTTGTGTAGACCAGGGCACTATGGCTTGTTTAGCAAACCATATTTAAAATATTGGATTAGTGTGTGAATTTCAACCATTCTGTTCTGTTCATAGAATATTTAAATTTGTGCCTATAGAAAATGTTTGTAATATGTATGATGAAGAACCTGCTGCGACTGGAGTTTTCATTCCCAATAGTTACTTCAGACAATGATGATTTTTGTTGTGCATAAATCCTCACTGCTGCATAGATAGAGAACTGATCATGATAGGTAGAAATATAAGCAAAGGCACAACTCTGACTATTTAAACAAGTAAAAGTCAAACAAGCACTATTCAATAGTGGCTGTTTAATCCTGAGTTATATCAAATACAGAGAAGTACTTGAGTCCAGAATTATCTACTCAAGCGTTACATTTAGAGTTACTTTTTACTATATGTTTTCCATTAATTTATTCGTGCATTGCGTTGTTACGCATGTTTTTCAGTGAGAGACATCTCTCATCATATATGATTGGTTTGTATGCTACAATCTTCCAATGGTGTATCAGGTACCTAATTTTATTTCTATTATAGTACAAAGAGAAAAAGGTGTACTATATTGGGTTGATGGTAACCCTACAACCTGTAAGTTATATATTTCCCATTTGGAACTTAATTATAATTATAATACATTTGTGCAGTCAGCAGACAGAAGTTCTGCAACTTGCTTTATTTTTGTTCAAACCACTTGGTCTGTCTAGCTTAGTACTCTCTGTTGCAGTGATGATCAGTTTTCCTCATGTTGGCCTCCTAAGGCTAGAGGGAATAGGATAGTGACCAGAGCAGAAGGACAGTGTGGTATTTAGAGTAATAGTATTAAACCAGAAGAACAATAAAAAGAAATCCAAACAATTTTTTCTGGAAGGAGACCATACTCAGTGTACAAGGTTGAATGGCTTAAGATCAGGGGTGAAATGCTTCCGGTTCGGACCAGATCGCCCGATCCGGTAGCGATGGCGGCACGTGGTTCAGAGAACCGGTAACAAAAATCCCTGCCCTCCGCTCCCCCCCATGCCCAGCTGAGCTGCGCAATCATCAGAGGCTTTTTTTTTTATTTTTAAAAGTATTTTTTCTACAACCTCTTTGGCTGAAAAAAATGGTTTTAAAAGTAAAAAAAAAAATGTTCAGCCGAAGAGGTTGTTGAAAAAATGCTTTTAAAAGCCTCTGACGATCCCAGCTGAGTTGCCTGATCGTCAGAGGCTTTTAAAAGCAATTTTTTTTACAAAAATTTGGCCGAAGAGGTTGTAGAAAAAATGTTTTTAAAAGAAAAAAAATCCGCTACCGATCAGGCAACTCAACTGGGATCGTCAGAGGCTTTTAAAAGCATTTTTTCTACAACCTCTTCGGCCGAACATTTGTTCGGTAGTAACAAATTTTACATTTCACCACTGCTTAAGATTTAAAACTTGTTGCCATTTTTGAGAAAATTACATCAAATAATATTGGCAGAGTTATCAGGAAATTTCTATAGTGCAATCCATAGGTACTCTGGAGCCTTAAAATGAGATGCAGGGCAAGGTTGCTCATGCATGACATAACTACCCATGATATAATTCATGATATAATTGCCCTCTGGAATATTCCCCTGTCAAAGGGGAGATCAGCTCCAATACTCCTGGCCTTCCAGAAGAACCTAAATACTTGGCCCTGCTGCTTGTCCTGTGGCCCTATAGGGGTCCTCTACATTGAAGGGGGTCTGATAGGATAGAGAAGATTCTTTCCCAGAGGCTGCGTATAATTTTGGTTTTAATTTTTATTAATTTTTTACTCTTTTTAAATTGCTTTTTGCACGTTTTAACCTTTATTATATTGTAAACTGGCTAGAGTCGCTGTAGTATTGAGATGGGCAGCATAGAAGTCCAATAAATAAATTCTATTTTAGTTTAAAACAGTTTAAACTAAATGCAGTTAGTTAAAAATCCAATAAAATAGTCATTTTGCTATAGAATTTCAGTGGCACAGTTTAAAGGAGCTTCAGAGAACTCAAATTGATGGCTCAAATATGATTATCGTGCATACAAATTCTTTCCAAATTCCCAGAGCTTCGCTTTATGTGGCCCTTTGTTCTACAGTAGAATTAATTTTGATGTCCCATTATTATATCTTGATTTAAACAGCAAGATTTTAGTGTAGGAGGGTGCTGATAAAAGACTGCTTTGAAATAACAAATAAAGCAATCTAAAACTGCATTAAATAATAAATGATTTGAGCCAGCTTTGATGTAGAAAGTTATTGCCCTTATATGTAGTGCCAGCTGAAATGTAGTCATAGTCAGTTTAAAAATATTTATATCCTATTGTTTTGTTACAAATAACTGCACCTAATGGAAAATATAAATCAAATAATTAAATTATAGTGTGAAAAAAACTTCAATGAACAGAAAGAAAAAAATCAAGGATGACAGTCTACAATAAGTATTGTTTGGTGTATTCCTGAAAGCCAGTTCACATATGCAGTTCCATCATACAGTGTCTGTAATTAGTAGATACTGTATGAATAGATTTCACATATCTAAAGAACAACTTAATATTTTCTTCCAAAAATTCTTCTTTTCCCCTTCATGCATCTAACATCAAAAAGGAACAAAAAATGTGGGGTGAACATAGAATGTTGAGACTATTTTAATGCAACATTAATTTTTTACCTGCATGCTTAGATTCTAGGAGATCGGAAGTAAAGATGAACTATTAACTAAGAAACAATTGTTTCATGTGGTCAGATTAGATAGTAATTTCAGGATCATCTTCAATTCCTGTATACCATTATTAGAATTGTTACAGTTGCCCAATTTTCTTCCTATGTCTTCTGTAAGGTGGGAATCCCAGTGTTTATGCTCCAGATACAAGAAAATGAACCTGTAGCAAATCATATCTGAGAAATATATATTAACATTTGAAGGCTAAGTGTTTAAATCCCTTTTTGGAATCATCAGATTTCTGATAGATTAACCCTGTTTTAGAAAAATGATTGTAGAAGGAGAGTTTGTTAGTTTTCAGTTAAGTCTTCATTCCTGTCTTAGGCAATTGAACTATTTAGAGTTTTCCTTAACATTGCAGTGGCTTGCTTCTTACTTTTCCCCCTTAATTTAGCTTATGAAAGATGTCATATTGTAATAACTGAAAGATAGAAATAAACCCTCATTTAAAAATAATTAATGAGACACTCGGTTTAAATTCTGATGATGTCACCCGTGTAAAGTGATCCGATATTTGTGCTTTAGTTATCTAATCAGAAAATATGTTCTATATTTTTAACCTAGGTTCCAACTTGAAAGATCATCAACCTCCAAGGGTAAGCTTACCATTAATGTATTTGGGGTGTCTACATGGCTCGGGGAATTTATAATGAGATGCTGAGCTTTCATAATTGCAGGTTGGTAGCAAGCAAAAGAGTGGCAAGAATGTGTGTTGTCAGCAACTGGCTATCTATACTTTCTTCAAGGATCTTTACTGATTATGTGCCATCAAGTCTGTATCAACTCTCTTGGAACTCATTAAACCTGGGTTTCCACATTTCTCATTCTACACTGTAAGAAGTCTTTCTGGCAATATCTTTTCATACCCTGTTTCATATTGAAACTGCAAAATGCAAACTTGACTTGCAGCTTGATCAGTTATCCACTGGAATCAGGATATTTTGTCAATGGGTGATCAGTATTATTATATTATTCCATATGGTGAAGATTTAATGAGGTACCAATTAGATTGAATTATTGTCTGCATGTAATAGATTAATTACATATTCATTCATTCATTCATTCTTTTTTATTTGAGTGTATAAGCTATCCAACTCCAGTGGACTCATTTGTGTTGGTTTCTTTCTTCTTTTTTCTTCTGTGTGTCATTATACAGTCTCACCTATCTTTTCTTCTTCTTTCTTTTTATATTAAAAATAAAAAACTAAAATACCATTTACGGAGCAAATACGATTTAAAAAACAAAATCCAAAAATGTTGGGGGAAAAAAATCATGCTAATTTAGGGTTTGAACCCTGAAATCGCAATTGACTTGTTCATGCTTAGTTATTAAAGAATAGCTAAACCAATGTATATTCTCTAAGAGTGCTGCCTACTGTAATCCTCCACTTCATCCCAGTCTAACTGGAGACCAATTTTGGGTGGCATGTCAGTGACCAAATCAAAAAAGTAGCTAACCTAACACAAAGAAGTTGGACAAAATAAAAGCTTAGTTAAATGTGCACCTGACTAAAATAAAATTTAACAAATTAAATCAATTTGTGGGTTAATTCCCTATATTTCTTTTCTTCTGCTATGTATCTCTACTTCATAATTTAATTATTGAACATATTTCAAAGATTCACTGCTATGTTGATTTGGATGAACATTTGCATTTTTAAGATAGACATTTTGCTAAGTTTTGGATAACTGGTATAGGCAATGCAAATACGTTATATGTGAATTATTGTCTTGCGTGATCCCCTATAAATTCTTGGATAATTGAAGAAAGCCAGTATCATACTACGAAGTGATTAGAAAATAATTGTGTGCATGTCCACAGTGTTCCCAAGCCTTGCTTCTTGCTTTCTACTAGGTACTTCTTTATACTACAAGATCTTTATGAAACTGCAACTATAGATATGCATTATTCTGCTATATTGAAAAATTATTCCTAGAAATGATTTATAGAAGACAGCATGACTTCACATTAGTGATGGGTAATGCAAATCTATGGACAGCTTCAGAGGGTGTGCTAAACTGGCCATCCAGAAACAAACAAATACATCTGAAATATTACAACATTGTTTGGTTCTTAACGAGATCTCATGAAATCGCAAGATTTGGAATTGCAAGCCATCCAGAGTCATTGATTGAGATGGGTGGCTATAGAAATTAATTCATTAATTAATTACGATGCAAAATTCCCCAAGAGTAGCTGCTGCCCGAGATGGTTACTGATGCCATCTCTACTGTCTTCTATGCTGCCTTTATTATGCTCTTTCTCTTTGATATGCATGGAACATAGGAAGATTGTTGAACCTGTGAACACAGTTGCAAAGCCATGTCGAATAAAATGCAGATAGGATGTTCTAGGTCTTTTCTGTAAACTCAGTGTACTACTTGAGTTTATTGTTACTAGTTTTCCAACAGTACATGAAAAAATAAGCTGTACTACAAATCCTTTTAATACTGGTAGTCCTTGGTTTATGACTGGTCACTTAACAACCATTTGAGGTTACAGTGGACTTCCTCGGATATCTATGACTCCAAAGTTCCGATGGCCACCAGCCTCTCCCATGAACATGTGACCGCATGTCAGGCACTTGGAAACCAGCCTGTATTTATAGTTAGTTGCAGCATTCTGCAGTCATATAAACTGGGTTTTGCATTTGTAGTGAAAAACAGCATTTACTTCTGGTTTCCACAAAAACCAACCTATAACAAATCATTAGTTTGCTTAATAACTGTGGTGTTTGCTTAACAACCCTGGCAGTTGGTTTGTGACCACAACATCCACTTTAAGAGCACTGCAAAAAATAATAATTGCAAAATTGGGTTGGTCACATGGGTTTTACAACTTCACAATTTACAAATGTAAATGGGCAGATTCCCATTGATGGTTGTAAGTCGAGGACTACTTGTAATTCAGTCATCAAACTTCAACCACTTTTTGGCTTGGTTTCTTTATTAGTCTGGCAACAAATGAATTTTCTAGCCTTTTTCTTTAAAGTAGGTGTATAATGTGCATGCACTATTGTGGGTGTGTCAAGTTTTGCACTTGGACATAGTGGAGAAGTTAACTTTAAAATAGCAGAGCAGAAATTGGGTTACACATTTCTTATACCTGTCCATGTCCTATTTGTGAATCCATCTCTTCTGGCTTGCTTTAACCATAGCATGGCATTACTTCTGCAATGGCATTAGCCAAATCTTTAGATTCATTAAATTTGAAATAATCCCTAAACCTGATTTCTAGTCTATATTATTACTAGTTTTCTAACAATACATGAAAACATAATCTGCAATACAAATCCTTTTAATACAGGTTTTATGGGCATCCCGGTTTAGGCTGTATTCTTTTCTTAAATGATTTATATCTTATTCTATTGTGTGCCCTTTTTCTGAAAAGTTCTTAAATTATCTGTATAATTCAGCAATCAGGAAAACAAGAAACATATAAATACAATCATTAACTGGTAAAGACTCAGTTTTTCTCTGTGTATGCAAAGCATGTGTGTCTGTGCATGTCTTGTCTCTCAATATACCAACATAACCTATTATCTCTCTGAGAGCCAGTGTGGTGCAGTGGGGAATGTGCTGGAGTAAGATTGGGGAGACACAGGTTCTAGTCCCCCCCTAGCCAGACAAACCAACTGAGTGATTTTGGGCCAGTCACTCACTCTCAGCCTTAGACTGGAAAGTAGAAAGCACCTATCTACCAGCATTTACTGGACTAGACAAATAGGCCAGTGGATTGATTCAGGTTGAAAAAAATATATACAAATAGAAAGTAGGCACTGAGATCTATGCTTTGTGTCTCATACAACATACATAGACAAACTTTAGTCCAGTTTAAATAGTGCCTGGCCAAAATGAATGTGGTTAAATAAAGCATTCATAAGATTATTATTTTGGTATTTTTGGGCCATTTTAGTGACATCATTAAAAAATAATGAACAGATTGAAATTAATTGAAATAAAAAGAAAAGGGGTGCCTATTGGTAGTTTTCAATTACAGCATTTGTATATTCCTGATGAGTTCATCACATCCCTTTCCTTAGCTATACTTTGTGTGGGGGAGCTGTCACGGTTAAAGCAATAATGCTGTTGTATTCCAGTATTTTGACAAAAATATAACTGATACTATCTTTGTCAAAGTTTTGATGATGTGTTTGAAAGATTTGGTTCTTCAGTTTGTTTCTGTGATTTGTAGTTTGCCACCAGTTAAATGAAATGTATTCCACAGTTGTCATTGCAGACGCGATCTTGCTGAATACAGCTACTTGTTCTTTGTGGTGTTTGTTTTCTGCATTACGGTTAAATTGCAAAGAGAAGCTATTGCCACTGAAGTACTTCTGAAGCAGGCATGTCATCATCATTTATAGCCTGGAAATAACCAAACCTGTCACTAATCTTTCTAATGTTTTGCTGCCTCTTTTATTTCTTTTATAGAATCATTATTTATTGTATATATCAATTAGAGTTGTTTAAATTTTGGACCTCCAAAGTAGACTTGAAAGCTTTATGTATTTTAAATATTTTACAGAAAGCTGTTGAAGAATCACTTAATGGTAGGTGGTAATTTTGTCTAGTTTGGGAAAGTTGAAATTGGTGTTTTCATTAACATCAGACAATGACTGCTGGTGCCATTTAGAAATAGACATGTATGCAGGATAATGTAACATGAATCATGGCATCAAATCACTGGTGATCTTCTGGTCATTTCAAGTGTTACTAAATACTTTGCGGTGCAGTAGTTTTTGGTATGTCTACTGGATGGTATTTTTTTAGGATAAATGGGATAGTGACCGTATATGTTGCTTGGCCAAAAGAATCAGTCTCTTAATGTGAAAGCAGATTTCTTCTTAAAGGTAGATGTTACCCTGCCTTTTGCATGGGGTGCATGAATTTCTGGGATTATGCTGTGCTTTTTCTTTTTCTTTTTGGCTTTGTTTTGTTTTGCTATTGGATATCCAATTTCTTATTTTGATTCAGCTGATTTGAAAGCACTTCTGCTGATATAAAATCAAGAGGAATGTTAATTGTTTTTTGATTATCCAGAGGGATTTTTGTTAACGTTGGTGCTCTCATTTCTTTCATGTTACATGGAACTATGGCATGCTTGAACTATTCTGTTCTTGTTTGTTTGACTAATTACTAACTTTTTGCTTGCTTTTTCAAAAGATGCAAAAGGAGTAATGTTAGAATGATGATGGTGAGTAGCCATTGTCTGTATTTTGGGTGCATTTTTGTCAACATGACATACATTTTCTTTTGTTCTACATCTTTCTAAAATAGAATTTGGAATACATGATTTAGTGTTGTAGTCTTATCCCAATAAGACATGAATAGTTGTCAGCTTGGTTATGATATAGAGTTTACATTATGACTTATGCTCCTATATCTCACAACCAAGTTTCTTTTCTAATGTGCAGCAGCAAAATACACCAAACTATTGCTCTTCTTATTTTTAAGAATCTTGGCACATATTACACTGCATAAATTTTTTCAAAAGTTTTGCTTCCTGAAAATCTCTTGATGATTATGATTAGACCCCTTCAGACTGAACACAAATATGATTTCAAAATCATAGTAATCTTGGCAAATATGAAATTAACTTTTATTACTATAATTTATTTAATTGCATCATGTTTCCAACATACTGCACCAAGTTCAACATCCTAAAAGTGTTTTGCTGTTGATTTTCACTTGTACTAAATGTCTGATGCATTTCACTGCAGTGTCCACAATAGTCAGCCAGCATTGATGAATTCCAGTTGCCCTGATACTGATTTTCCATTATGGCAATGTTCTCATGAAAGCTTTCACCATGTTCATCACTGACTGCACCTAGATTTTCAGGAAAGAAGTCCAAGTGTGAATGCGGAAAATGAATCTTCAGTGACATGTTGCACTTCACAATCTTGTATGCTGTAATTAACTTGTCGACCAACTGAATACAGTTTGGTGCTGTGCAGTTGCCAAGAAAATTCTCAACAACTTCCTCAAATGATTTCCAGGAGATTTTGTCTCACACTACTGGCAGATCTTCGAACTGCTTTTCATTGAAGATCTGTGGACCAACAAAAATGCTTTCCTTAATTTTAGCATTAGTTATTCATGGAAACATCTGTTTCAAATAATGAAAACCTTCACCTTCCTTCTTCATTGCTTTCACAATTTTTTCTTCAGTCCAAGTTTTATATGAAGGGGAGGCAAAAATATATTTGTTGGGTCAACAAGTGGTTCATCTACCACGTTTTTCTGGCCTGGAACCAAATTCTTTTGGAGTAGCCATTTCTTTTCCATGCAATGTGATTCTTTTGCATATGCTTTTGTAACAACGGTACTTGATATATCCAAGCTGCATCGCAAGCAGCAGAGCGAGTACTTTTAGATATCCACAGAGTACTTTTAGATATCTAAATCCACAGATTTAGATATCACAGATATTCCTGTTGCACTTGGTGTATTGGATATGCTTCAACAAGAGTTCCTTGTTTACATACATTTCTTTCATGTGTGCCAATAGGAACTGAAGGATGTATATTGCCATTGTGTAACAAGCCAGCCTTGAGACTTAATACTGATGAATCAGTAAAGAGATGCCAATCTAGTGGGTCATGCTCCCAACCCAAAACTGTGAACAAATCATCAATGTCAGTACAAAAAACGAAGTTTCAGCTTGTGCAAACAAATTTGTTAAATCATCTTGACGGCTTTGAAAGACAGAAAGCTACGTACTGGTGATAGCAAACACCATTCTAGCAGTTTTGAACCCAGCTTTTGTTCATTTCATTTTAATTGTGTATGAGATGAGGCTTACCAGACAAACATACTTCAAAATCCAGATCATCATCACTGTTCCTTCCGGCACTGGTTTTATGGCTAAAGGCAGATTGGGTTTTTTAATTTATGTCTTATTTTTAGCAGAGGAGCCAGTGACATTAATCAGACAGAAGTAACAGACTTTCATGTGATCATTCTGTTCTCACTATATCATTGGGATAACAAATGACATTGAGTTCCAAGTTCGTCGGAGTCAAGATCTAAGATGAACAGCACATCTTGCATAACAAATGTGAGGAACCCAGTTGTCTGGATCACCAATCTCATAACCAGAATAAATTCATATGCTTCCTTAACAAATCCAGTCCTCATGCATCTTTGAGACTTAAGTTGTACTTGCCACAAATGTAAAACCTATCACAACTGTTCCAGCATGAGTGAGACATTTCTGCTATCGCTAGTTGTCCCATAGCAAGTCTATAACTGGCTTACTTGTTATGTAAATTATATGTGCCTAGACTATCCTATGTCTTGAAACAATCGCATCAAAATACATGGAAACTGATATCAATGAAATGAGCAGCATCTGTGCACGCAAGCTGCTTTACAGGCAGCATACAGCCACCCTAAATATGCCCAAACTATACCTTTTCCAGAAATAGCAATACTACTTAGATTTATATACCACTTTACAGCCCTCTCTAAGCAGTTTACAGAGTCAGCAATTGTCCCCAACAGTCTGGGTCCTCATTTTACTGAGCTCGGAAGGATGGAAGGCCGAATCTATCTTGAGCTAGTCAGGATCAAACTGTAGTTGGCAGAGTTAGCCTGCAATACTGCATTGTAACTACTGTGCCATCTTGGCTCTTTGTCAAGTGCATGCGTGGACATGCATGAGTTATACCAAGCATTTTATAACACAAATGAAAATTAATAAACTATATATATATATATATATATATATATATATATATATATATATATATATATATATATATATATATATATATATATATATATATATATATATATCAATTTTCTTATATATATATATATATATGAAAAAATTGCAAAAACAGAAGATTTCTATAAACAGTACTTGATACGTTAAATTATTTTCATGATTAGCTGCCAAAAATCTTAGATATGCCCAAAAGTGTTCAGGAAGCAAAATCTTTATTGTTCAATGTAATTTTTGACAATTGCTCCAGATATACGTTGTTACACTGGCATATCAAGAAAACATAATTATCTCCAAAATGTCTGTAAACTGTTGAACTGCCAAACTCCACATGAAAATAATGCTGAAGAGCTTCTATCTGTTCCTAAACTAGTCTAAAGGAAAAATTTCCCATGTCTTTAGAATATATAGGGAATTTGAGACAAATGGTTCAATTTGATGGGGTGTTTACTGCCATTTTGGGCAGAGAAAATTTATACTTAGGTTTAAAATAAATTCTTACATATATATTGAAGTATCCCAGGCTGTATCACATTAGATATAATGTTTGGTTCACAATGCTACTTCTATCTGTGGTCAAGCTGAAGAGAGGCACCAAAATAAAATTAAGTAATTTTAAAATAGCTAAGATCTCAATATAGCACCAAACTCTGCAAAATTTTGGGTTCCCCCCCCAAAAAGGGATTTGAAAGGATTTTAGCTAGAACATCACAATCTCAGATTTTGCAATTTTTTAAGATTTAATATATTTTAATCAATAGAAAAATTGTGAAAAATTATCTGGGGAAATTCTTCACTGGGCAAAAGATTTGTCCAAAACTTAAACTGTATAATTATTTGTGTGAAGTTCATTCTTAGTGCTAGCAAATGTTGCAGTGCTGATTGTTACTTCTTGTCATAGTCCTCAAAGTTATTTATAATAATACAGTTATATGTATAAAGCAAAACACTAATAATCTCTCTTAATATTTTCATTATATTTTTAAAACATGAAATCAGCTCTGATGTCTTATAGCAATGTTTCTGCACTTTAGTCTGGTCTTCTTAAAGTTGCAAAGGATGAGGAACACTGTCTACAGCAAATAAGGTTATTTATTGTTAGAAGAAACTAACTCTCTGAATATGATTCCTTTCAAGGCCAAAACTGAGCTGCCTATATTTAAAGGGGGAAATGTCAATAGACTTACTCCAACTTTTGAAGAAGTATGAAAACTTATAGGATTTGGAAGAACAGGGATTTCCAACACATAATAATAAGGATTGAATGTATATGATGACTGGTACAGACGTGGAATATCATAGGCTAAAGAACCTGACTGGGTAGTTGTATAAGGAATAGGAGCCTTTTACATTTTAATATTAAGTTGTGGGTTCTACTTGGTATAACCTGCCATTTTGATTACTAAATTCAGTAACAAAAACAGTTGTGTTTGTGAGTCAAACCTGTGTACTATGGAAATATACAGATATAAAAAACAAAGATATATAAATCAAAATGACTGTTTCCATCTTTGTTTTTTATGTATGTAAGATCTCTGTAACATAGATCCATTTCACTAATTTATAGCTATGAAACTGACTGCAGTGACTCAAGCACACAATCTGTAAAATGTATTTTTATTTATTGGCTTAATAGTAGTAGAGAATGCCGTATTTGCCATCAATCACCTGAAAGGAAAAGTAATTGAACAAATGTTCATATTGTGTGTGCAGCATTCCACTCTGACTTGCTATTTACTTCAGACTTCATTGATTTTTATTTTATACTAAAGCCATTACATGGGGATCGAGATTAATTAAACTTTCACTGCGGCCTAACTAATAAGTAATTAGGTCTTATGTAGTCAAGCAATTAATCAGTGGGATAATGATGAGTGTTTCATCAGTTTGTTCCACATGCAAATTCTTGCTTTAGATTCAGTCAAAAAATAAATTTATTTACTCAAACTTGGTAACAAAATTCTTATCTAATTTTATAGTTAATTTAAATACATTTGGTGAGTCTAAAGTGCCATGCAATAATGTATATGCACATTGGGTTTTAAATTCTTATAATAATCTATTGAGGTTGCTGAATGCTGTCCCTGAAAGTTGACAACATTTAATCTGGTAGAAAAAGGAGCCTCATGACTCAGCATTACATGCAAAAATCTTCCCTAAATGTAAACAAAGAGCCTTTCTTCCTTTTATCATTCAAGATGATCCAGTATGTTTTTATCTTGTCACACATGAGAAATGAATTTAAATAAATGTTGGGGAAACTGAAAATAAATGTGAAAATTTTGTGCAATTTTACATAGAGAGTTTCCTATGAAATGATGATGTTACAGTTGTCCTTTCGCCTTTCCTTTCATTCTGGAAATATAAAAGTAATCCATGAGCAAGATGCTCAATGTAGTTGTAAAAAAAATAAATAAACAAGAAAGCTCATATTTTGAATAAGGATTTTGTTTTTTATTTTCCAGCACTGGATATGAGGTAATTGAATCCAATTATGAACATGGAAACAAGTGGAGAGAGACTTTTGTTGATACACCGTGGCCTTGAAGATGCACTACTCAAAGAGAAATAAAATCAGGAAATTAGTTGTTTTGCATGTTTGGAAAAGTGCTATACTGGCTCACCTGATGTAACTTTATAGTCACAGCAGCTGTAGTAATTTTAAAAGAGAAGTAAGTGTATGCATGTGAGGTTTCCCCCTTTCCCTTCCTTACAGATGGATGAGAGCAAAAACCATGAGGCTCTTGGTCCACTTTCTCTTTAGTGCTGCACTTCTCAGAGGATCTTGAAAATGCTGTTTTGCATAGAGACCAAACATCATGAAGAACTACTTTTGGACATCACAATCTTGATACATTGGCTGTCATCACCTCTGGGCCAGGGTTTTTGTTTGTTTGTTTTCCATTTCGCTTTCAGTTTTGGTATCCCTAAGCAACAAGCGCTTATATGGAATAGCAATCTTTATATTTTAGAAAAAGCTGCTGAAAATCTGAAGTGGGGATTGCTCAAAGGTTCTCAAAGAACAATGTAGGTATGTATTTATTTGCTGATCCTCTTGCCCGCCAAAAATTGGTGAACTCCAGCCCCACTTTAAAAAAAAAAAAAAAAGTTTAGCTAAGCCAGCACTGGGATGTTTGAAAGTATCTCAAGGTCACAGAAGAGATTTCTAGGGGACCACTTATACAAATATTTGTACTGCATGATAGATTGTATGATTTTCTTTCTTGAATTTTTATTCACTGTTCTCTTAAAAACAACTGCATTCCCAATCTATACTGTCATGTGAAAAAAGTAAGTACACCCCGTGTAAAGTTTTCTCTAAGATAGATGTATATAGAAATATCAATATTTTTCTTAATTTAAATAATATATAAAGGTGACTTAAATGAACTTAAAAAAGAAAAAAAATGACTTTGCAATCATTTTATTTAACCAGAAAATTAAAAGATATGCCATTTTCTTTTATGAAAAAGATTAAGTACATCTGTGTCTCTAATACTGTACCCTTTGACAGAAACAACCTCAAGTTAACCTTTTTTCAATCATTTACTATTATCTGACATTGCCTGTGAGGAATTCCCCCTCCCCCCCACTTTTTGCAGATTTTTTTTTTCATCTGTGCAATGTTTGGGCTGTTTCAAATTTCAAATCATCTGATAGCATCTCAGTGGGATTTAGATTTATACTTTAACTTGGCCATTCCAGTATTCATTCATTCATTCATTCATCCATCTTTCTTTCCTTCCTTCTTTCTTTCTTTCTTTCTTTCTTTCCTTCCTTCCTTCCTTCCTTCCTTCCTTCCTTCCTTCCTTCCTTCCTTCCTTCCTTCCTTCCTTCCTTCCTTCCTTTCTCTCTCCCTCTCCCCTTCCCCCCCTCCCTCCCTCTCTTTCACTTATGCTTGACTTTCAGTCTTCTGCAAGATGGTATCACATTATTCTCAAACACCTTTTGTTACAATGAAGAATTCATAGTGGATTCTGTGATGATGAGCTGCCCAGATCCTGATTGCAGCCTCAAGCACTCTTTACAGTTTGTTATTAGGTTCTTCTGGTGAAATGCCATCTTTGGTTTGGGCCAAATATGTCTTTTGTTATAGTAACCAAATAACTCTATCTTTGGCTTGTATGTGTCTAGAGCACATTGTTCCATAAATCCTGGTCTTTGCCTACTAAGTGTTTGTGAGCAAACTTTAGTCTTGACTTAAAGTTCTTTCTGGACAGTAACAATTTCCTCTGTTGCACATGTCACGTGTAATCTAATTTGCTTCTTTTTAATAGTAATGCAACCATCCTTGCTTTCCTTGACCTCTCAGCAACATTCATTATCATTAACTATGCTACCTTTTGGGGCTAGTTATGGGGGCTGGAGCTGGACAGCAAAATAGTGCCCTGGTTTGGCTCCTTTCCCAAAGCCAGTCACAATTGGTGATAATGGGGAATAAGAGATCCAGCCCATGACTGCCCTCTTGGGGTATGCTGCAGGGCTCAGTAGTAACTCCACTCCTTTTTAATATCTACATGAAGCTGCTGGGTGAGGTCAACCGTCACCATGGATTGAGGTACCATCAGTACACTGATGATACTCTCTCTCCACCCCTAGTGACCCAAGTGATGCTGTTGCTGCTCTCTTGCAGTGTCTGGAGACTTTGGGGTCTTGGATGAGAGCCACAGGCTTTGGGTGAACCCTGGCAAGACTGAATAACTTCGGGTGCCTGGAGCCCCAAATTCTGGCACTTTGACATCCTTAGGTTAGGGTGGCACTATCCTAGAGAGACCCAGTCTGAAATTTTCCAGGTCTCTTGGACTCATGACTCCTACTCAAAGAGCAGGTGGCAGTCACAGCTAGAAGAACCTTAGCACAACTTTGGGTTGTGCACCTGTTGCAGCCTTTCCTGGATCAGGAGTCCCTGTGCTCAATCATTCAAGCCCTAGTCGTCTCATATTACAACCTGCTCTACATGGAACTATCCATAAAGAGCATTCTGAAGCTACATCTGATGTACAATGTATTGGCGCAGGCAGCTTTTGGGATCCCCAGAGTGGCCCATGTTGCACTGTTTTTCTGTGAGCTGCACTGCTGCACCCTCCCCATGCCACCCCCCACGCCAGCAGAAGAGGCATGCTGAGTTGCGTCCGCAAGTCACGCCATTGCTAGGCATAACACGGAAGCGTCTCCCATTGGCTAAGACGTGACAGCTCAGCCGATCGGAAAGTAAATGTGTGCCATTGGTTAAACCATTTGAAAGCTGCTATATAAATAGCAGCTTGACAGAAAGTTGTTGCCAGTTTTCACATTACTTGTTTAATGTTAGATGTTATTAAATCCCTATTAAAGGGATTTACTTGAAAGCCATCTCGTCTCAGTTTCTAGCAACCATTGTTCTTCTGAACAGAACAGAGGTCAGCTTTCACCGCCCTGACTTTCCATAAGAGCTTGAAGATCTGGTTCTGCCAGTTCGCCTGGGGTTCCAATGGGGGAAATTCATACTGGTTGATAGATTAACAAAATAGCCCACCTCTCCCCTTGCTCCTTCTACAACTTTCCTCCTTATCTTTTAATTAGAGCTGATAATTTGTATTTTTATAGTATTTTATTCTTTGTTATAGACATGTTTTTGTATAGTTTTATTCTTTTTAACCTTGTAAGCCACCGAGAATCACCTCATGGTGAGATGATCAGCAAACAAATTTAATAAATAATAGTACACTCGTATATTTTGACATCAATCATGCCAAGAGGTACATGTATGTGATACAATGAAATTCTGGGGTTTTTAGAAACTTCTTTCAGCATTTTGAATTCTGCTATTAGGCTGAACTTGTGGAAACAGCCTGCTCTGGCTAAGTTGCCAGTTATTTAAAAACTGCTCCACCTTTTAATAAAATCATTGTTGGGTGATCTTTTAAAATCCCTTTCCAGACGCAATAGCACTTAGACTTATATATCACTTCACAGTGCTTTACAGCCTGTTCTAACCGGTTTACAGAGTCAGCATATTGCCCCCAACAATTTGGGTCCTTATTTTACCCACCTCAGAAGGACGGAAGGCTGAGTCAACATTGAGCCTGGTGAGATTTGAACTGCCAAATTGCAGGCATCTATAATCGTCTTTATGAATGCCTCATAAGAGTGATGATACCATATATTTCAATAACAAAGAGTAAATCAATGGAATCTCTCGGATTTAAATAGAGGCTCCTCCCAGTCCTCTCCAATTATTTTCTAATCATTTGCCATTTTAAACTTTAAATATTTGAGGTAGTACTAAATGTAGGGGAGCTCTTACTTTCTCCACATGTAAATTTTGAATTTATATTTATTTAACTTACACATTGAACTACAAAATGTAAATGAGGTTTGATATTTGTTGTAGGATATCCCCTTTATCAATATTGTTGAAGTGAAAATAAAATATACTATATGTATATGGAAATATGTTGAAAAAGTTAAAAATAATAAATAAATAGGGTGTACTTACTTTTTGCATGACTGTATTTTGAGATTTTTATGGTAAATACACAAAGAAATATATTAAAAGGAACAATTTGTATAAGCTTTATTTATGCCTATATAGTATAAATATGAGTGGATGTGGTCTTAAGTGAACAAATATTCTTAGTATAATATTCTTTTTAAAAAAAATAAAAATTAGTTTTTATTCCTAAATAGAAGGTTGACTTTCAACAAATTCAGATGGTCACAAAAGTCCCCTTGACCCACTTGGTGTTAGTAAATCTGCTGTATATATTGTAATTCTTTGTGTTCTTTGCTGATCAGTATTGTAGTCCACATATCTTTTTCTCTTTTCCTCTTCTTTAAAATGCTTTTAAATGCAAGGGCCAACCTGAATATTAGTTGCATAAGTCCCAACTTCTGTACTGTTGAATGTAGTCCTTTAATATTCATAAAGCTAGGCATCAACCTATAACAATTTTGATAAATCATCCTTCCCCCCCCCTTCCCCCATTTTTTATAGCCTGTGGTCATGCAAACGTATGGTTTGAAATATGTAGTGTTCTCATTTTTACTACAGGTTGCCAAGCATTCCAGATTAGACTGCAAATTCATAAACCCGTATTATGATTTATGTGATTTTGTAAAGGCTTTATGCAAGAGGATTCAGGGAACTGTGTATCTCTAGTCTTCATGCACTTTAAAGTGTTCTGTAATACATTCATTCTACTACACGATGCATAAAAAGGCTTTTTCTGGCCTTCTGTCTCTCTCTCTCTCTCTCTCTCTCTCTCTCTCTCTCTCTCTCTCTCTCTCTCTCTCTCTCTCTCTCTCTCTCTCTCACTGAGAATTCACCCACCATAAATTAATTGCAAAAAGCAACTGCTTTATTTTAATAATCATTCTATTTTACCGACTACAGGTAATCCTCGGCTTATAACAGTTCATTTGGTCAATGGTCAATTCAAAGTTACAATGGCACTGAAAAAAGTGACAAGACCATTTTTCACCCTTATGACTGTTGCAGCATCCCCATGGTTTTTGGATGTAACTGACTCATAATTATGACAGTTGCAGTGTCCCAGGGTCACTGTGATTTAACTTTTGTGACCTTCTGACAAGCAAAGTCAAGGGGGGAGCCAGATTCACTTAACAACTGTGTTACTAACTTAACAACTGCAGTGATTCACTTAACGAATGTAGCAAGAAAAGTCATAAAATGGGACAAAACTCGCTTAACAAATTTCTCACTTAGCAACATAAATTCTGGGCTCAATTGTGATCGTAAATCAAGGACTACCTGTTTTCGGTTACCTCCCTTATGTAAATCCAGAGCAGTATACTGAATCTACTTCTATTTATTTTAATGTTTAGTGGAAATTTGCTCTATTTCCTTATAAGTTTTCAGAACAGACTCTTGCTACTTTTCCTCCTTATCAATAAATTGTGTTTCATACAAGAAAGGTATAGTGTCTGTTTTATTTTAATTTAGTTGGATATTTTCCTAATATGTTCAGCATTCCTCCTTTTATCCTTGTACTACAAATAGAAGAAGAAAAAGATGGCAGAGTGTATTAAACCTAAATAGCTAAAACTATTGTAACTCCTACCATTCCATGTATCTCCTACCTCATCTGGATTAACTATTCAGTCTAGCAATTAAAACAAAAACTTCATGAAAGTTGGCATACAGAACAGTTCCTATTTTTATTCAAAATCATTAAAACACAGTCATTAATGTGATGATTAATTCCTTGTTTAAAACTAAAATAATTCAGTACTATTGTAAAATATTGTATAACATTACCTGTTTGAATTTATTTCAAATCATGCATAAGAAGCAAATTCCTTGGCGTTACCGGCATCAGGGCAGAGATCATGAAAATGAATTATTCTGAATGTGAAGTACTATATCCTGTTTGCTACATCATGAGGAGAATGCTATTATGTGTTTTAGTTATTGAAAGCTTTCTAATGCCATGTATATTAATGTTTCAACTCATGTTATGAAACATTCTTATTTTTAAAATTTGGTTTTAATTATATGTCCAATATGGAGTTTATGAAAGGAATAAATTTATTTGATGTGATGCTTGTCAGATTGAGCCCTTTAATGCAGATCTTTATAATACAATATTTCTCATGCATTAATTATTTTAAAAACACCTTAAAGCAGATCTTTTACAACAGCTTTTAAATGTAGAGTTACATAAGCAAATGAACATCAAAAAAAAAAACCATCAGTCACTAAGGATGCGATAACTTATTTGTGCAACAGCCTGTATAACTTTGCCATGTTGTGTCCAGGACCTTGATGCATCTCCCTTCTCTGTTTAGCTGATTCCATTTTTAATTCTTGTATTAACAATATTAAATTGGAAAATCTACATACTGGAAAGGGGGAGTTCCTTCTCATCAAATGTCTGTGTTTGTTTTAAAAAAAACATTTTGTGACTAGACAAATCCTTTTGTATGAGCAACAATGAAACTGATTACTCTGAGGAAGTGCATAAGTCCACAAAAGGAACTATGTCAAGATTTACAAACAGTGTTGTGGCGATCTTTGATTACTAACTGGTCTCAGCTTTCGAGGAATCAAAAAGTGTTACTTTGGTATTCTTTAACTACAGAATGTGCATAGGATTATTTTGTATTATAATTTGTATATGTGTCCTTCAAGTTCTCCCATAGCAGTGCAGATGAAAACTACAAAACAGTAAAACTATAAAATGAAATCTGACATAATCACCATTTATATTCCAAAACAACTAAAATCAAGGATAATTATATATTCATTTTCAATTTCAATTTTTTAAAATGTGACTGCAGACAGGAACATTTTAACATGGCATTGAAAATAATGCACCAATTTTGGCATTCCAAAAATTGGATACCACCATAAAAAATGGCTTCCCCTTTATGAATAAATTCAGCACTTTTCTCAACCTAGTATCCTTCACATTAATATAAGATCATCCAATGATCTTCATGACTATCAGCTCTTTAAATGGGAAATGATACAACAAAATGCACTCTCCTCACTACATTGGTTTATACTGTACAGGAGCTTCTATTTTTCTTTTCTATTTTTCTTTTTTTAAAAAAAAAAACCATACTGGTCCATTGTTGCCCAAATAGCACTGTACTATTAATTAGGAAACGGGATGGGGAGATAGGACGATGAGTTTCACATACCATCGGTCTTATCCAATGAGAAAAAGTGATAAAAAAAAAGACTTTTTTACACATACAAGAAAACAAGAGTTAACCTTAAAGAAACTGCAAGGGGATGTGAAGTGATGAGAGAAGGGTGGATGCTGGATCACAGGTAATTTTTCTTCACCCCTTTCTGTTGAAAGAAAAACAATACCGGAAATGAACAATTGGTTCATTTTGGCTAATGGTGTGTATATTTCCAAGCTGAGATGTGCTGCACAAAATGTGATGTGCTAAGTATGTATTTGAAAGATACATTTGGAGGAAATCAGTCAGAGCCAGGAATGGTGCACTACCCCCATCCTGCTGTTTCCAGACATCCAAAAGCATGACCAGTGCATTTCTGTCCCATGTCCAAGCCTGAATACCAACTGAAAGTCATCCATATAATTGAGAGTCCCTTGAAACAGTTTGTGCAATTACTTTCTCCACAACCATCTCTTAAAAAAAGGGAAGTTGGGTTCTGGATAAACATTGTTCAGTATGGTGAGATCCAGAAATGGCTTCTTGAGGAAGGGTGAATCAATGCCTCCTTATGAGAAGGAGAACTAAAGCCCAACTACATGTTACACAGACACACAAATGCACAGAGGCAGTCGCAGCCAACCAGGACAGGCCTGGATCTAATGGGCAGGTGGCTGAGCTCACAATCATAAAAACCGGGCCACTTCGTCAGGCCCAACAGCTCAAACCATTCCCAGAAAACAGAGTAAGACTGTGCCTCAAGCAATTACACAGATCCTGAATCAAGTCTGTCATACACAATATTCATTGCACAGCAATATGGATGAATCCAGAAGCTTCCCCTACCTAAAAGGGCTTATATTATATATTTATATTTATTAAATTTTTATATCGCCCCCTCTCCCGAAGGACTCAGGGCGGTGAACAGCCAAGATTAAAAAACATACAATATAAACATTAAAATACATTTAAAACAAAATTAAATCCAAAATGGCTCCCCAATTTAAAACGCCTTACCCATAACCCTATAATTAAAACAAATTTAAAATTTCCACATTAAAAGGGGGAACATTTAGGCCAGGCCAGCCTGATGAAATAGAAGAGTCTGGCTTGAAACACGGCCATTGAATAGCTGTCTGGATGCAATAAGGGTGAAGAGATATTGACACTTTGCCACTCTTACCACCATAAGGTAGGTCCTAATAGTTCGTACTTATGTTTGGTTGAGTTCATCCTTCATCAACCTAAGGAACACTCTAGACATCTCCCATTTCATTTCCCTCAGTTCTTCCATAAACCACAGAGTGATGGGATCCATGGGAAGAGTGAGGATGCAAGGTGCGATCCAATCCAAGCCTCCTCCGCATTCCAAATAACAACCAAAGCAAAGTTGGACCATGCAGCAGATTCTCAAAAAGAACCTCTAGCTCCCTCTGGATCCCATTTGGGTCCTTTAGTCATCAGAAGTAGACCAATTTAATCTGCTAGAGATAACCAACCTAATCATAAGAGACGGATAAATTTCCCATCGATAAAATTATAAATGCAGGGAGGACAAACATGGTGATAATGTAGGACTTCAACTCCCCAGACCAATTCAATCAACTTTCCTAAAGTTCTGTAATGGCCTTACTGTTTCATTTTCAGAAAGGTGAAAGAGAGGAAGGATTGGTTTTTCTACATTTGATCTAAATAATAGAGAAGAGCTGATTCAAGAGGAAAAAGTAGAAGAAACTTTGGAAGTAGGTAGTAACCGTGTCTTTTTGGAATTCAAAATACTACCGAAAGAGAAATTGGAGAATGAATGTGTATCGGGTGGGTTCTACTTACTTTTACTACCGGTTCACAAAGGGATCGCACATGCACAGATCGCCGATGATGACATCCGGGATGGTGGGCAGAGCCTCCCACCAGTTTTACTACCAGTTCTTGCGAACCGGTCCAAACCGGGAGCAACCCACCACTGATGTGTATGGATACTAGATTTCAGAAAAGGTCATTCCAAGAAGCATAGAGAAAAACTAGACAGAATCGCATGGAGAGAAATTATCAGGGAAAAGATGTGGGCAGTATTTTTAAGTAGGATACCAAAGATACATCTGCTTACACTCAGAAATGAAGAATGGGTGGAAGTTTGGGAAAATGTTACATGTAAAATATAACTTAAAAAGGATATGCATAAGAAATGAAAAATGGGTTTAATCAGTTATAATAACTAAAGCTCAAAAGGAACTTAATCTAATAAGGGATGCTGAAAACAACCCAAACTGGAATAAATAGTGTGTGTGTAAATTAAAAAAAAAAAAAGGAATGTTGTCTAATTCAGTCTGGTTCATGAAAACTGGATGTTAAATTTTTGTATATATTGTGGCTAAACCAAACTTTCACATTTTTTCTGCTCTGCCTGCCAGAGAAGGAAAGCCTGAAGTGTATCTAATAGGAATGGGGCTTACACGTGTAAAGATGCAGCCATAACAGGAACACGCTTGGCTTTCCAGATAGCTTGCCCAAGCAGAGCATAAAAAAACATGTATTTATAGTTTAGTTCTAAACTGTATTGAAAATAAAAGGTCTTGAGCATATAATGAATAATTTAACTTTCATTGATTTCTTCTTAATAAGACTAGATGTGTGCAATTGCAGTTTATGGTTGAATAAATCTTAACTAAATTGTATACATACAGTATACACCTACTGTATACCTATTAAATTCAATGGCAGTCTGGGGACAAAACTATTATACATTAAATTCTAACTAAGAGCTCTGGACAGTAATTTTAGGCTTGCATCTAGTGTCTTCTAATTTAAACTGTTTTAATGATCTATGTACCATGCTATGTACTATAGCATCAATATTAGAAATGGGAGGAAGTTAAATGAAGAAAAGTTTCTAAACACTTATAATTTCATCATTTACACTCAAGCTATTTTGCTGCATGTCTTCACTTCTTGACTAAATCAAATTTTCTAGCCTTTCATTATCAAGTCACCTACTTAAAAGGAAATATATATATGAAAGAATTTTTTTTTTTTAGTTTTGCATTCTAAAACTACTATATTATTCAAAGGTTCTAAATCACGGGTGTAAAACTCACAGCATCACGTTGCTGTCACTTGATGTTTTGCAACATTTTGCAGAGCTGGTATGGGCGTGGCCTGTGCATGATGCATCTGGCCCGCAGGCCACCAGTTTGACACCCTTGTTCTAAATTAACTTTAGTCAAATTGTGTTATTTAGAGAAAACTTGTTAATTTGTATAAAATGTAGTGTATTTATTATGTTCTTTAACCAACATTAAGAAATGAAGAAAAAATGGCTACAGCAAACCCAGTATTAAAAAAAAATCATGAAACTGTTAAAGAACACATCTTGTACAGTCGTATGATTCAACAAAGGTTTTTGGCAACCAAGATTGAATGAAGACTTAACATTCTTTAAAAAATAATGAGTGTAAGATTTAACTGTACGGTTCTCAACTTTGGAAGTAATTGGACAGAGCAGAATGAACATTATTATTTATTTATTTTATTTATTTATTTATTTTATTTCTATACCGCCCTTCTCCCAAAGGACTCAGGGTGGTGTACAGCCTGATTAAAAGCACAAAGGCAGACAAAATTTAAAAATAATTAAAATTATTAAATAATTGGCTCAATTATAAAACCCCCAAATTTAAAATCCCATATTTAAAACCAATTAAAATCTTTAGATTGATAGCCCGGCCTGGCGGAACAACAAGGTTTTGAGGGCACAGCGAAATACATGGAGATCGGAGATCTTACGTATTTCTGGGGGCAGTTCATTCCAAAGGGATATAAGGGATGCTGAAGAGTTTTGACCTCTCTGGAACCATTAGGACTCCTGAGTCTTGGCCTTTCTAATTTAGGAAAATTAATCCTTGTGGAGGTGAAATCAATGACAAAGAAATGAATTGGGATAATTTATCATCAGAATTATCTCACTTAAATGTTATCTGGAAATAAAATTCATTCATACAAGTTTGATGCCAATGACATTTGTAGTTATCTGATAGTAGCAAAGATAACAGTCCCTGTAGACCCTGATTTTGAGTTCTGTCTCTGAGTCAAGCCTGAGATATAATGCGTGGAACATTAGCTTCGAGTCTTAAAACTGCATTAGGGACACATTTTGGGGAACTGAATCCTAAGGAAGGGTTTTGAATTTAATATCAAGAGGGTAAGAATGTCCTATTTGTAAACAATTTTTTTTACAAGTGTATACCTTAAGTTTGGTTTGGGTGATTGATTTTAGTAAGACAAATCCAAACTGACTGTGGGACTTCAGCAGTTCTCTAAATAAAAAAATATATGTTTGAAATTAAATTCAAAAGTAGCAAGACCTTTGAGATGTTATATTCGAGAGCTGCATATTTTTAATTTGTTTTGGTTTTCAATATAATCCCTATTAATTTCACCCAATATTACTAGGAGACAACATTGATATCTGTTTCTAGATATTCAACTAAGAACAAATACTGTACAGAAAATAGTTCTGCAGAATAGAGAATACAGAGAACTCAGTCAATAGATTTATCCCTTAAATTCAACCTAAAACGAATGAAGTTTTATTTCTCGGTGTTAAACTGGATGTTTATTTGTATTCAAGAAAGCCTGCTGAGTTTTCACTTTTCTTCTTTTTTGAGTCAGGGGCATAGCTTTCCTTGGGTAAAGAATGAAGAAGTTATTAGTTATAATCACAACAGAAGTCTGATATATTTCAGTATCACATGCAGCATGCTGCACCAGTAACAATAAATCAGTTCTTTAGAGAAATTCAGCTGCCAATGTACCCTGCTTTGTTTGTCTTTTCCATTAGGACAACAATATTGTACTGAGGATAATGGAATGACCTGAGATTCAAGTCAAAGCCAGAGTGTATGTATATTGATGTTTTGCTGTTCTGTGCTGTTCAGCAGGACATAAAATAGAGAAACCATTAACAATAGCAGAACCATGAACTTCCAGGCTGGTATAAACAGTCATATATTCTATTTTTAAAGGAGACAATGCAGAATCTGATATTTATGGTATTTCTGTCTTCTAAAAGTTCACTCTAGTCAAAGTAACTAAGGTCCTTTTTATTTAGTTATGAGGAAATTGAGTTAAGAGTTTGTGAAACATAATCTTTTGGCTGAGTCTGGGTAAAGGTGAGAAAATTCATATATCTCATGAACTAACACACTTAAGCAAAGGATATTTATGGTTGCTACTAAAATTCATCCAAGATGACCTAATTACTGAAATGCCAAAAAAGGGAGATGTCTGTATTATAACTTTGGAACTTATGTCTCAGTGCAATATAATTTTATTTAAAATATTAAAAACAACAGTAAAGTAATACAAACTAAAAGAAAAGAAAAAGGGAAAAGAAAAAGTGAGAATAAAAAGAAAGCTAGAAGAAAAAGAAAAAATAGAATAGAAAGACGATATAAAGAAAGGTCTTCCAATCTTCTTTATAGCAATTATACATGAAGTACAATTGTAAATTTACCTCCTTCTCTAAAATTACCATACCTCTTCTCTTTCTTTCTTATGTGCATTTATTAAAAATTTAAGATGAAAGGTTAAAACTAACCAGAATTACTATTTATAACAAGAAAGAAGAGAAAGGAAAGAAGAGAAGAGAAAAACAGAAGCAAACGTACATAAAACAAATAAAGGAAATATAAAGAATAACTTCCAATTTTCTTTTCCAGCACTAAAGTAAGAAGTTAATTTACACTTTTATTTATTATAAATGTAAATTAATCACTTAGTTATAGTTACAGCATTGTTTATATTTTTCTATAATCTACTTTTCTCTAATCAACAAAACCATATATCATTCCCCCCCCCCCCAATTTCATGCAAAAAATCTGTCTTTTAATAAAAGTCATCAACTTAGCCATCTCAATCATCTTCAAATCCATTCCTCCATTCTGGATAAATCATTATAATCAAGGATTAGTCCTCAAAGAAAAGTGTCTCCACAAGCTTAATATGTCAAATAAAAATGATGACATTTGGTAGCTAAACTTGAGTGGTTTAAATATTCTCCTCACAGGTTTCATATGACTAATCTACCATTTTATCAGTCAATAAATATTTTGACTTTAGTTGAGAATTAATATCCAAACCAAACCATTCATTTTTTAAGATCCTGATGAAATAAATTATCCATCCAAATTTTTATGGATCAAATATTTTATATCTTTCTTTCTAATATGAGTCTCCTCTAAACAAATTATATCTTGTTTCAATTTTTTTAAGTAATAGGATTTTTTTTCTCTTTTGCGGAGCATTTGCTCTATTTATATTCCATATAAGACATTTATAATCTATAGTCAAGCCAAGAGTTTAGAAAATCAGTATTAATTGTTCCATTCAATGTCCTCTTTTTGAGTGTTCTTTCACATCTGCTGCAATTTTTCTGAAATCTCCACTGAAAGCTCTGTTTGCTCTTCTTCCAACTCTCCTTTATATTTTTTCAAAAATTTCTTGCCCTTTGAAAGGTCAAAATTCTGCTGCTTAAAAGGAAAAAAATCATCATTGTTAATTTATCCCAGCAAAACACAATCTTTTTCTGATTTAATTTTTCAATCAAAAATGGTAGTACTTGATTTACAACTATTAATTTAGCAAGTGTTCAAAGTTACAATGGTGCTGTCAAAGTGACTTTCAATTGGTCTTTGCACTTACAACCACACAGAATCTCCCCCCCCCAGTCACATGATCAAAATTCAGACACTTGGCAACTGACAAGTATTTACAATGGCTGAAGAATCCCAAGGTCATCTGATCGCCCATTTGCAACCTCCCTACCTGGCATTTGCCAAGCAAAGTCAATAGGAGAAGCCAACTTTGCTTAATGACCACATGATTCACTTCACAGCTTCAGTGATTCACTTAACAACTGTGGCAAAAGGGTCATAAAATTGGGCATGAATTACTTAACAGCGACCTTGCGTAACAATGGAAATTCTGGTCCTAGGTAGTAAGTCAAGAACTATCTGTATTTCCTACTATGCTGAGGTCTGATAAGAATTTCTTCTAGAATAACTATATCTGCACTTTCAATCTTGTATTAAAATGGTACTGTAGAACCTGATCTCTTGTCTTCTTCTTCACAAAATGCACCAAAACATCTCTAGGAACATTCTTTGTTCTTGCATATTGTGAATTTATTGTGTAAACTTTATCAATCTCTGCCTCAGTATCATTTTCATTCAAATCTAGTCAAAACACTAATCAAAGCTTGTGTAATTAATTCTTTGCTATTTTCATCACAGCTTTCTGAAATAACTCTAAATTTCAAACAAAATTGTTTCTTTCTCAATTCGAGTAGAGCTAAATTATCCAATTTTCTCTCCAATTTTGTACCAATGATCTCTGTTTTACTCTCCCAAGTTTTCCATCTTGTAATTAACTTGTTTTACATGTCCAGATATTTGCCTTACAGAACTTTCAATTTTTTTCCCAAATGTGCCAACTATTTTCTTTTCCAAAGCTATAAATTTAGCCTCAAGTGATTGAAATCTGTTTCTCAATTGATCAAATATTGTCTGAAATAAGTCCAATGGAACTGACTACTTTCTCTGACTGGTCAAAAGAGTCCAATTATAGAAGAAAACAAGATAGCAGGAAGTAATGGTCCAATTTTCTTAATTTTCCCTTTTATTTTTTTCAAGAGGGGAAACAGGACAATGCATCTAAGCAGCAACTGATCACTGACTGGCTGACAGTACTTTGTTCTCAGGCGTAGGGTTGAAAGAGTTAGCAATGACTAGCTGCAGATTTCCTGAATATAACCATGCATCCTTGAACATACTGACTTCTTAAAAAACCTGAAATAGCAGAATGCCCTGGAAAAAAATATTACATGGATCTTGAATTGGCACCAGAAGGAATGGTGATAGGAAAACTAATTGCAAATTAAATCATATTTCATTTGAACAAATTGTAGTTTTGCAATGTACTACTCTATTGTTATAATAATACCTCAAATTATAAGGCCCATTAAGTTCTGAGATGTTATAAATGCACAATGAAATTTATTTGAATTAATTTTAAGCTAGGAAAAAGCAAAAAGGAAAATCTGAGAATCACTAACTTAATATTGACTACTATTACTGAGTTCACAGCATTATATCAAGAAATAAATACTTTCTAATGGCATTTGAAAAAGTATTCAACACTACTGGGGCCACAGACTAATCTGTTGTAGGCTAGTGAAATGCCTTAGTGGTTTCTACTGCTTTTCTGAAAGAATGTTCAGGGAAATTATCTTTTTCTATCTGAAATGTTTTTGCTGCTTATATGAATTGTTGTATTCTAGGAATTTACAGGTATTATTAGCTAACTATCAAAGAGGTCAAAATCAGAGTTGTTCTAATTATAGTCCCCTCCTATTCTTTCATATTCTAGTAGCTGGTATTCTTTATATGTTACTTGTCAGGTTTTCAGGCTGTCTTCAAATAAATTGCATCGCAAACAAAGTCTTTTATAAAGCAAATTTCCATTTTATTAAGCACAGCACTTTTTGGTGTAAAAGTCACAAGTCGGTGTGACTTGTTGCAACCTGCACTGACGTGCTGACCCAAAACCCCTCCTCTTCCTTCCCCCACTCCTCTGCATTCATTGGCCATTTTCCCAATCATTCACCCCTAATCTACTGCTCCAATTCAAAGAATTTCCCCCCTTCCATCCATCTCCTAGGGGACATTATCTCCAGAGGAAATAAGTAGGTGAAAGGCCACCGTCCCCTTGCAGACGCCTGCATTCTCCTTCTTATGTCAGCACTAGGATAAATGCATCTTGACATGCTGACATTACTTCTCATTCCCTCCTCTTCTAACATTCATGAGTTTTAATAAGAACTAACCCCAAATGACCTCAAATGAACAGGTTATAAGATTCTTATATTTATTTCTAATGGTTCATGTTTACTGTTTCAGCCAAGTATCTCTGGGTCACATTTTGCTAAAAGAGCACTGCATAAATACAATAAACAGAAACCAATGAGTTCCCTTCCATAATATATTCCAGTCAGTTTTTGGAAATAATTTCAGTCTTCCAGAGATAATTATGTACCACTGGATTTTGTTGCTGCTGTATATATAAAGACCTTGTAACCCTCTAATATTTTCCCACCACAAATTCCAGAATCCTTCACCATTGATCATGTTGGCTGAGGTTGCTGAGATTTCAGTAATATTTCAAAAGAGCCAGAAGTAAGGAGGAGGAGGGTTTGTAGAGAGATGCTAAGCTCAGAGATCAATTGGAAAAGAAAATGTCAGGTCTGGTTAAGACACCAGTCTAGAAAACAGGAGACTGAGAGTTCTAGTACCCCTTAGCCATAACAGGAAGCTGGGTGACTTTGAGCCTGTCACTTTCTCTCAGCCCAACTCACCACACAGGGTTGTTGATGGAGGAGGAAGGTGTGTTGGATATGTTTGCCTCCTTGAGTTATTTTAAAAAATAATAAAAGTGGCATACAAATAAATAAATAATTGCTCTTTTGAGGAAAACTCAAATCCCTCAAGTCTTTCCCCCTCCTGTTTCAAAAACTCTAGGGCAAAGGACTCAAACGATTTGAGGATTTCTTAATTTACAGAAGATAAAAAGAAATTCTAAAGTTTGTAATTCCAAAACAGGGGTTTTTTTGGAGGGTGGGTAATGTATAATAATTAGTGATTTTGTAATGTATATTGTAATGTTTGAATATGATTAAAAATTAATCCCTCCCCACCCCAATGACCACTTCAGCAAAAAAGCTTACAGGAAGACTGGCTTTCCAGCCATCCAATTTTAATTATCTTTCAACCTCCATTGTTCCTAGGTAGTTATTCATACAAGTTGGGAAAAATGGAAAATACAGCCTCATGTAGATAAGGATATGGGGGAAATGACAACACATATCAATTGCTCTGCCTGTACCTTCATATATTTCACAATTATTCTGTATCTTTACCAGAATCCTTCTGCTTCCTGCCAACCTAAGTGAGGTTATCATCAATGTGATTGTATGCTTGGTAGATGTTAACAACATAAATCTAATATTGAAACTTCAAAATCTGTATTACAAAAAACAAAAGGTCACTGTACATTTCATGTAGAAATAAAGGGAGACTAAACATGATAAATTCTAACAAAAGAAATACCCACCACCATCCCACAGATTGTATAGAAAATCTATCTGGCAGGCAGCTTTATTGTTTCACTGTCTTTCTCTGAATACCCAATGCTCTGTATTAATAAAACACAACACCCACCCCACAAACTAACTTTTGCTGCTTTGTATTGGTTAGTTACATGGTACAATTAAAATAATCTATTTTCCAATATTTTCTGCCAGCTGTAATTTACCGTCTCCTCCCACATCATTTTTATTTTACATCTGTTTAGGCAATTTTCCTTTTCTGAGACTGAGTGATGCTTGTTAAATATGTTCATTTGCAATTTTTTGGTAAATCTGCATTTCGATGCCAGCTCATACTGTAGAAAAGATGTTTCTGTTTTAATGTTTAAACTGGCCAAGAATTATAATGACTATTAGACACATTTCAAAACGTATTTCTTTAGAGCTAGCAGAAATAATGACATGGAAATAGGCGGACTGAAGGGAAAATGGCAGCAGCACAGGGAAGATGTTCTGCCTGCCTGTGGAACAGAGTCTAATATACTGGAGTGCAGCCATATTCCAATATAACTTTCAGGCAATGATAAAGAAGCAGAAGTCATTGAACTGCTATGTAGATTATTCATATCCTGCAATAGCAACTGCTGTTCTCTGATTAAAATTTAAAGGCAAGTTTCCAATCAGAAACAACAAGAAAGCAATTTCCCAATCACTTCTGTGGGAAAAACTATGTGCATGTAGGGATGTCTGTTTCGTTTAAATTGAATGTGCACTGGAATGTGCAGTGTGCGATTGTTTTTTGGGTTAAGGCAGCTGCACTGCAAAACGCTGCAAAAAGGCGGTTGGTTGCATTGTTCATTCCTTCATAAATTCAGATATGGAACTATATGTTTAGAATATTTGTAAGGCGGGGATGAGGAACTAGTGTCCTTTAACTACTTTCAAACTCTACCCTCCCCTTCCTCCAGCAGCTTTAGTCAGGCTAGCTAATGGGAGGGATAGCAATAGCAATTGCACTTAGACTTATATACCGCTTTACAGTGCTTTACAGCCCTCTCTAAGCGGTTTACAGAGTCAGCCTATTGCCCCCAACAATCTGGGTCCTCATTTTACCAACCTCGGAAGGATGGAAGGCTGAGTCAACCTTGAGCCTGGTGAGACTCGAACTGCCAAATTGCAGCAGCTGGCAGGTAGCAGAAGTAGCCTTCTACCCACTGCACCACCACGTAATGCATTCTAATCTCTGAGCCACCACGGATGCTAGGAGCTGCAGATCTGGAATGCCAAAGATGTCTCACCTGCATTAATTGGATGGGAAGTATAAGACATTTTGTTTCTCATTTGATCATATTTAAGAAATTGACTCTGCTATTAACTCAGTGGGTTGTTGGGAAGTTTCTAGTGAGGCTGCCTGCCAGCATGTTTACTACAAGTATACTACAAAATGTTTTGGGAGAGTGAAAGGGATAAGATAGTAACGCAATTTGCTTTGAAACAAATGCTGTTAAGCCTTAAAATGCTTGGTCCACCTGTCTACCCACATTTCCTTTAGTATTCCCATATGTCTACATTGATTTCCACAGTTTTATGCTGAAGTTCTGGCATCTGAGCCAAAAAAGTAGAAAGTAAGAAACAATCCCTGTAGAAGGTACAGGAATGACACTAAGAGGAGTTGAGTTGTGTTATGGTTTATGCATTGATGGCCTGAGGAAGAAGGAATTAATGCATGCCCCACAACTGCTTTTCCTCCCTTAGGTTATCTGGAAGTGTTGGCATTTGGGAAGGAGGCAACAGTGCAGTATCCTTGCTTCAGAATTATCAACATGAGCTGAAGAAACTTCTTGGATGAGAAGCGAAACATCTTCAAAACAACAACAATAACAACAAGAAAGTCCAGTTGCCTCCTGAAAAAGCATTTTTGAGACAACCATGACCTGGATAACTGAGAATCTCTACAGACTTTTAGCTATACAGTTTGGGATAAACACCCTTTGAATGGTGTGGGAGTAGGAATGGATTTCCAGAGAAAAAATTGCAGACTACAGGAACTAGGAGCACTCCTCAGGTGACCCTGAGGTCACAGATAAACCTCCAAGTGCTTCAATGACCTCTAAAAGGATACAAACGACCAGCTGTCTGCAAGGAATATAAAACCTTCCATTCTCCACCATCCAGTCAGAGATGAAGAAGCTTCTTGGATGAGAAGTGAAACGTCTTCAAAGAAAAAACAAGAAAGTCCAGTTGCCTCCTGAAAAAGCATCTTTGAGACATGACCTGGATGATTGAGAATCTCTATAGACTTTTAGAATTATCAACAGTTCTCAGCAGGTCATGCAGGTGAGTTGATTGGATATGCCCTATACCTTCTTCCAGCAAATCAATATTCCTGACCAGTCATGGGGGAAAGAAGTTGATAACACATACCCTATCATCTCTTTCCCATTTAGACTATCAGTGTTCCTAATCTTATTTTATCTTTCCCAACCATTGTTGAGAATTCCTGATACTATCCAGCCTAGAAGCATTTCAGCCAGTGCTGGGGGAGAAAAGAGAATAATCCTCATCTCAGCATTGGGCAAAGCATTTCCAGACTAGATTGCTTCAGGAATCTTTGCTGAAATCATCCAGTCTCAGACTATTTAACCAGAGATTGGAATGGGTGCTGGATGGCTTCAGAAAATGTCTCTATTCTTTATTTTTGCCCTAACTCAGTTATCTGGAAATAAAATAAGATACCTGACTTTGCTTTGCTTCCCTGAAAATTCTGGTAGTCACGATTAACAAAAATAGAAAAGAAAATGAAATTTCAATGAAGAAATTAAGGGGGGGGTTGTCTTTACAAATGAGATATTTTAACAGATGATTCTAACATATAAAGTTTCATTTGTTCCAACCTTGTCCAAATATTTGGGAGGGTTTGTTGCCATTTTTCTAAATTATAATAATAAGAAATGGTTAAATTAAAATATATGGAGAAGATATGCTCCTTATCTAGCAAATTACTAAACTTCTTCCAAAAAGACATCGAGGACTACTGACTTAATACCTTGTGTGACAATGGGAAAACTCATATAGTAGCTCTGTGGCTAGAAATTACAAATCTATATAGCACTAAAACTGTATTACAGGTTTATTACACAGCTAAAATACTATTTGGAATATCTTGGAGAAAATGCAGCATCATTTTTAATTGAAAATCAACAGGCAAGGTTTTAATATATTCTGTCGAAACATGGGCACGGAATCTACAATTTTCTAAATGGAATTACAATTGCTAGCATTTCTCATCATTGGCCACGCTGGTTAGGATAGGATAGGATAGGATAGGATAGGATAGGATAGGATAGGATAGGATAATTTTATTTCTATACCGCCCCTCTCCCGAAGGACTCGGGGTGGTGTACAGCCAGGTAAAAACACAATACAAATATCACAATTTAAATTTAAAAATTATTAAAAGTATTACATTCAAGGCCAATTAGCTAAAAAACCCCAAAATTTAAGAATTCTGAATTTAAAACTCAATTATGAAGCTAGCCCTGCCTGTCGGAAAAGCAGGGTCTTAAGAGCACAGCGGAAAACTCGGAGGTCAGAGATCTTGCGTATATCCGGGGGCAGTTCATTCCAAAGGGCAGGTGCCCCCACAGAGAAGGCTCTCCCCCTGGGTGTCACCAGCCGACATAATTTGGCCAATGGCACCCTGAGGAGTCCCTCTCTGTGGGAGCGAACTGGTCGGTGGGAGGATATTGGTGGCAGAAGGCGGTCTCGTAGCTACCCAGGTCCTAAGCCATGGAGTGTTTTAAAGGTGGTAACCTTTCTTTTTCTTTTTCTTTTGAAAACGTTCTTTTTGGATATATCATTTAGTGATTTCTGGAAGCCTACTGGTTGTCATCCCCTGCTATAGAAGAAAAAAGATCAACCTAAAATTAGCATCCTCACTGGACAGTTTTTGTTGCATCAAAAATTATGATTCACTAGCAGCTTTTGGTTGGGTTGTGAGGTTTGGGGCTGCACATAGTCCTGGACCCTCAGATTATAGCTTTCATTTTAGGATAAAGCATGGCAAATAAGATTAACGAGGCCTAGTCGCATGTCTAAGGGGCCCTTCTAGTCCCGAGATCACTCTTCTGGCACCCCCCCGACCAGGGGATTAATTCTTTTATTGGGAAAGTGAAAGAACTAAATTTCCTCTCCATTCCTGCTGAATTCCTGACACTTATCAAACACTTCTGTTCAGCTGATACTATTGGCATTTTTAAAATAACTTTGGTGCAAAGAAGCTGTTAACTTCACTTTAGTTTGGCAGCATTTTTACTGCCCAGGGGGTAATTATTTCTTTTTATACTTAATTTTGTGTCACAGATTCACCAACAGCCCAGGACTTGGTCTCAAGCTTGGTATTTCCCAGCTGTCAAGTGGGATAAATGTTTTCTAAGTGGCATAAGGGTGATACCACATATGTGTGCATCAGGTGTTTGACTTAACTCTATAGCCTGTGGCTTTGACCATCTGTTTCCATTATCTGATTTTTTTTTTCCTGTGGATACGTCATTTGTTATTGCTTGTAACATACTTACAGCTTAAACTATGCTATATTAATCTGTGGGCTGGGAAGCTGACATGGATTTGTAGCAAGTGGGCAACAAGAAGTTTTTAAGACCATCTAAACCAGGGAGATTTTATGATGATCTCTTTCCTTATCAATGGACTGTACTGGGAAATGGCCCCATTTAGGTATCAAGTTTTTTGAATTTAAAATCTATCATCCACATCAGATACTGAATATGCAGTAACATTGCAGGGAAACAGGCTACTTTTGGATAATATTTCGCAGCTGCCAAAACAACTAAAATAACATCCTCAGAATAACTAGATTTCCTAAATATCCTACAAGCAAAAAAAACCCCCAAAAAACAAAAAAAACAAAAACACCCTCACACATGTTGCAATTAAAATATCCTCTGGTATTGAAAAAAAAACACCAAGTTTCTTCATTGCTTTACTTAACTTTATAGAGACAGAATGAACATCAGTATAGAGCTCAACAAATGTTTAACATAGTATTTAATGTATGACTTTAGAACTTTTCTGTATAATTTTACTTGAAACTAGACTCCTCTCCTCACCCCTGCTCCTCCTGCAAGAAACAAGCAATTTTTCCTGATTATTACCGTGTTTCCCCAAAAATAAGACCCTGAAATAAGCGCTTGGCCTTATTGCCATGCACTCAAAAGTCCAATTGGGCTTATTATCTGGGGATGTCTTAATTTGGGGGAAACAGGGTATTAAAAAAATACATAAATATCCTGTACTGAATGGATAGCATGCATATTTCAATGTAAATATGGTTGTACAGTTATCTGTGGAGCTATTGGTTATTACACATTCACTGAGTGGAGAGTCTTATTATTATCAATGTTATCAATTTTGCCCATTTGCTTTCCTTCTCATTAAGACATTGTAGCTCTATTGTCAGAAAAAGAGGACAAGACTAGTAGTTAGATTATTCTTTTCTTTCTCTTTACTAAGAGAGGACAGTTGAAGATGTAACAACAAGGATCTGCAAGAATCAGCAGTGAGAAAAGTCATAGTTCAGTTGTGGCTCAAATATAGATAATGTTGAAAGCAATCCTGTCTGAAACTTCAAAGAGTAACTGTTAGCTTGCACAGACAAAAAATACATTTTATTTGTCTGCCCAAATTCAGGTTTTAACCTTTGGCTGGATGCCAGAGGCATCAGGAAAAGAAGTAAATGCATGCAAGAAGTAGTGTGTTCAGGGCGAGGAATATTGAGCTAAAACATCTCTGAATGAGCAGAGATTATGACCATGACTAAGACTGAAGGGCCAGTGAATAGACTGGTCTCATGAAAAATCTCCAAATAAGGAGAGAAAGGGACGTCACTCAGTTGTATTCCAGATGGCTTCTTCTCAGGAGACCACAGGACAGCAGTTTCCTGTAGGTTTGAGAACCATAAGACAAAAGGAACCATCATACTTTCAAGTACATCAAAGCCTTTTAAAAGCAGGGGTCCTCAACCCATGGCCCACGGCCCACTATCTATTCGGAACCAAGATTGGCCAGCGTAAGGGTTGGCCAGTGCCTGCATGTGCACAGCTCAAATTATGTGAGTGGTGGGCTAGTGCACGCACACATAGCTCGACTTGTGTGAGTGGGGGGCCAGCGCATATGCACGTACCCAGTGGTGGGTTGCCCCCAGTTCGGACTGGTTCACAAGAACCGGTAGTAAAACTGGCAGGAGGCTCCGCCCACCAATCCAGACGTTGTCAGGAAGCTTCTGTGCATATGCGCGGTCCCATTGTGAACTGGTAGTAAAGGTAAGTAGAACCCACCCCTGCACGTACCTCAACTTGTGCAAGTGGGCAGCTGGCGCACATGCATAAAGCTCAACTTGTGCGATCAGCAGGCTGGCATGCATGCATGCACACCTCAACTTGCACGATTGGTGGGCTGATGCGCACACGCTTGTAGCTCAACTTGTACAATTGGCAGACCAGTGTACATGCCTATGCAGCTCGATTTGTGCAGGCCAGTTCTCCTCTCCCCCCACTGCCAGACCACAAACCCATAATAAAGATTGGGGACTGCTGTTTTAAAGAACATTAAGCTCACTCATTTGTAATCATTTTTGAAAATTACCTATTCATCTACCATAAGGACATCAGAGATCTTGAAAATAATTTGTTTTAGACATTATCTGGTAAGTTTTCCTTTGTTCCTGAATAAAATAAAAATTAACTATAAGCTTAAGAATGTAGAGAATTAGAAATAAATGGAAAAAAAGTTAAATAAGAATCTGATTTAAGAAAAGTTATAAATAAATTAAGGGATCAAACAAACTTTGAATAACGGAACATTAGGACTTTTTCTATGCGATTTTGGAAATAATTGCATAAATAAAAAGTAGATTTGTGAAACCAACTTGTTTATTATCTTCAGTCAAAACAGCATTTTGAGAGTTGAAGTTATAGAAACAGAACATTAGAGGTGATTACAGATTCCAGGCCTAAAGAGACAGTTAAAAGTAAGTCTGTCTTATGTCTTTGATCAGCATTGGAATTTGTAAAATAACAGAAATGCTTTTACATTTGAAATACTTCATGTGATTTTTAAAGAGTGGGGCCAAAAATAGCATTCTCATGCTTCTATGAATATACTATGCCCTAAAAACATTAAGGAAGAAATTACTGATGTGAAAGAGGACATCTTGGAAGATATAGAAAATGAAAAGATGAAGCAAATTTTGCCTGATGCAGAAATTATTAAAACATTAATGGAACATATTGCATTTTTAAAAAAATAAAAAGCACTATAAGACAGATAAAATAACTAAAGTGGAGGTACAAATGTCAAGTCAAGAAAATGACCTGGATAAGAGATAGAAATATTTTTTACCTGGATAAGGATTTTTTTTTACAAGATTTTTAAAAAGTTGGTTAAAGTCTTGAAGAAAGCTTCAAGATGGGAAAAAGAAAAATGGAAGGGAGATAAAATCCTGCAACATTTGCAAAGTACAAAGCTGGCTTGTTTGATTAAGGCTCAAACTATATGTTTATATAAATCTGGGATCCCTATAACGACTTTTCCTGAAACTAGGACTGCAATGTTAATGATTTATGGATTTGCGTATGGATAAGGGATGGGTTATGGAAAGAAAAGATACTTGCATGTAATGTTACAAGGGATGATGAGTTATTAAGTTTGTATTTTGGATGCATCTAGGAAGCTATTTTTAATATTTCTTTCTACTTAGTCTTATACTTTCTTTTTTCTTTATTTTCTCTGTTTGTCCTGTACAGCTTTTATTTTTTTCTTTTAGTTTAGTTTGTGTATTCTTTTTAAATTTATAATACAGTTAATATGAAGGTGGTTGTATATATTTTTATTATTTTATTATTATCTATTATTCCTTAAGGATTTTTTTTCCTGGGCTGGGGGAATGCTGAGGTCCATATTCAAAAAAATAATAGTAGAGGAACAAATTTAAATTTATGCACAGAACATTTAGGGCATACTGAGACCTGGATTTCTCTGGTTTTACAGGGGAAACATCTCATTTAATTCAATTTAAATTTAATTAAATATATATGATTACTCTCTAGTTATGAATTTAGTAACTTCATTTTTCTATTATTTTGGTAATAGCTTTTAAAGGTGCTTCAGGAGGAGCAAATTGAAACCATTTAAGGGGCCAATGTAAACCTGGAGCCTCTGCTATAGATAACTTTTGTCTTGTTCTATCATGAGACTGATTCAGTAGAAAATACATTTTATATGTTTCAGTGGTTCCCCTAAATATATGAGCTCCAGTGACTATCTGAGAATATCAGTCTGTGGGAGTAGATTATGGTGTCCATAGCACATCATAATGACACCAAAATGACTATGCCTGCATGGTAACATCCTCATGTAAATGTTCTAATTATGTACTTGAGGCCTGACATCAGATTCAAGCCTGTAAGTAGTTGTATTTACATGCAGACATCGTCATACATGTTTTGTCATTTTCTCTCTCTCCCTCACCTCCAATGGATGTCTATGACTGCCATTGCATCAGGGAACAGGTATTTTACCCTATAATTAGATAAATGTTATAGACACAGGAGGAGTATTAAATCTCTCCTTATCAAAATATAAAATCATTCAGACTTTCTGCTCTAGAAGTAAACTTGTAAACTCCATTTAATTTGAAATGTTATCTATGGTTCAATTTTTTTGAGGCCTCTTACTTTAGAAAGTATTTCTTCAAGTTCAGTCATAATGTTGCCTTCATGTCAAGTTTTCATGTCAAACTGATAACCCCATTTGTGCAAAACTCGTATTGAAGTACATACATTAAGGATGATGTGAATTACCAGCCAAAGAATGTTACTACAAAAGTGACAGCTAGAAAAATGTTAAAATATTCACTGTGAAAACAGGGGGTGGGGGGAAATCTTCCTGTGAATTACACTCTTCCCTCTGTTCTAACCTGCCACAGAAAAACCTGTATTAAATTCCGAACAAAACCTCCTGTTTAAAAAAAACTCTTCTTAGAGGATCTCAGTGTAAGTGCACTTCAATGACTACAAAACCAGCTAATATTCAAGAACATTTTCTAGCATCAAGATAGTCCTTGTTGGAGGAGAGCTTAGATTTCTCTGTCATTTAGCTTTTAAAAACATCTTTGCCTCTGCATGATAAAAGGTTTCATCCTTTCATGTATTGCAAAATAACAGCTACTACTGTGTATCACAGGTGTCAACTTTTCTCTGGAGATGGAGACCTTAGCCCACAGCTTTGCTGAAAGCTCTAACACTCAGATCAAGATCTGCAGTTCAAACCTATATTTTTATTCTGCCAATCTACCTCCTTCTGTACTCCCTCCTTCTGCCTCCCTTTTCCAGCTGTACCTTACCATTTCTGTATACTGTATACTACATTGAACTGTAACCCTATAGATACTTTCATGAAAGCTACTCCAGTTAAATTCAAATAAATTTCATCAGATTGTGCAATTATTTCCAAGTGGGGATGGAAGTAGGAGATAATTGAAAGTCTTCAGTAAATGTATACGAGATGTTTTAACTGAATAACCCTAAAATTATATTTCAACTGCATGTCACACCATAAATTATGCCAAATTTATAATGCTGAATAGAATAGAATAGAATAGAATAGAATAGAATAGAATAGAATAGAATAGAATAGAATAGCATAACAGAGTTGGAAGGGATCTTGGAGGTCTTCTAGTCCAACCCCTGCTCAGGCAGGAAACCCTACACCACTTCAGACAAATGGTTATCCAACATCTTCTTAAAAATTTCCAGTGTTGGGGCATTCACAACTTCTGCAGGCAAGTTGTTCCACTTATTAATTGTTCTAACTGTCAGGAAATTCCTAAATTGCTTCTCTCCTGGATTAGTTTCCACCCATTGCTTCTTGTTCTACCCTCAGGTGGTTTGAAGAATAGTTTCTTTGTGGCAACCCCTGAGATATTGGAACACTGCTATCATGTCTCCCCTAGTCCTTATCTTCATTAAACTAGATATACCCAGTTCCTGCATCCATTCTTCGTATGTTTTAGCCTCCAGTCCCCTAATCATCTTTGTTGCTCTTCTCTGCACTCTTTCTAGAATCGCAACATCTTTTTTACATTGTGACGACCAAAACTGAATGCAATATTCCAAGTGTGGCCTTACCAAGGCATTATAAAGTGGTATTAACACTTCACGTGATCTTGATTCTATCCCTCTGTTTATGCAGCCCAGAATTGTTTTGGCTTTTTTGGCAGCTGCTGCACACTGCTGGCTCATATCTAAATGGTTGTCCACTAGGACTCCAAGATCCCTATTATAGTTACTACTACTGAGCGAGATACCACATATACTGTTTTTCTTCTCTAAATGTAGAACCCTGCTTTTTCCACTGTTGAATTTTATTTTGTTAGATAGTGCCCAATGTTTAAGTCTGTCAAGATCCTTCTGTATTTTGAGCCTATTTTCTGGAGTGTTGGCTATTCCTGCCACCTTAGCGTCATCTGAAAATTTGATGAGTTCCCCATCTAGTCCCTTGTCCAAGTCATTGATGAAGATGTTGAAGAGCACTGGACCTAAAACAGAGCCCTGGGGTACTCCACTGCATTCTTCCCTCCATGTAGATGCAGTTCCATTGAGGATTACATGTTGAGTGCGGTTGGTCAGCCAGTTACGAATCCATCTGGTGGTGATGCCGTTTAACCAACATTTTTCTATTCTATCTAGTAGTAGGTTTTGGTCTACTTTATCAAATGCTTTACTGAAGTCCAAGTAAATTATATGGACAGCATTCCTCTGGTCCATTAATTTTGTCACTTTGTCAAAGAATGCAATAAGTCTGGCATGATCTGTTTTTGACAAACTCATGTTGGCTTTTGATTATTACTTGGTTTGCTTTTATTTATTTATTTATTTATTCATTCATTCATTCATTCATTCATTCATTCATTCATTCATTCATTCATTCAGATTTATATGCCGCCCTTTTCCGGAGACTCAGGGCGGCTTACAATGCGTTAAGCAACAACCTTCATACTTTTGTATATATCTGCTTAGTAGAGCTTTTGCCCCCCCCCCAGCGGTATTCTTTTTTATACAAAGTCAGCTTATTGCCCCCACAAACCGGGTCCTCATTTTACCTACCTCGAAAGGATGGAATGCTGAGTCAATCCTCTGGAATTGGAAAATTCCAGAGGATTGGAATTCCACTTCTTTCCTACCCTCCAAAGATTTTTCTCTTCTAAAGTTTCTGGGTCTGCTCATACACTATTACCCTTATCTGTTTCAGATACTTCCTTCCCCTTTACTGCCTTAATTTGTAATCAATTGGTGAAATAAAGGCAATAGCACTTAGACTTATACACAGTTTCATAGAGCTTTAAAGCACTCTCTAACCAGTTTACAGAGTCAGCATATTAATCCCAACAATCTGGGTCCTCATTTTACTGACCTTGGAAGAATGGATGGCTGAGTCAACCTTGAGCTGGTCAGAACTGAATTCCTGGCAGAGTCAGACTGCAATACTGCATTAACCACTGTACTCTTAATGCAAAATAATGTCTGTGTAATGCATGAAATACAGTAATTTCAATAATAAATTTTAACTATGAAAATCTACATTTTATGATTACAATCACATTATTTGATATGTATTACTCAGAATTGCAAGGAACAACCCCTTCCTTCTTCACCTTTTGACTGAAATTCCTGTTTACCCTGTAGACAACTATGATCTTCACTGCTACAACTTATTTTTGTGGTGCTGCTAATCTGATTCATCTCCCCACTTCCCAGTTCTTCATCCAGAAGTGTAATAGAAAAGATAGTCATCTTTTTCGTTAGTCAATCCATGTCCATAATTCCCACTCTTTATTCCACACTCAATACAAATTCCTTACTTTTGTGAATCTTCATAGACTATCAATTTCATTCTTCTTTAGTTTATTGCTATAAACTTTTTCTGACCTTTTTTATCTAAGACTGACATCATTACTCACTGGTGTCCATTTATAGTATTTTAGGTAATCTCTCTGGTTCCTTAATTTTTGTCATGTAAAAGTTCAATCTATGGTGAACTGCTTTAGAGTAAGTCCTGAAAAAATGACTGGTCACTTAGCAATCATTCAAAGTTACAACAAACTGCCCAAGATATACTTACAATCCAGTTTTGAAGTTCTGACAGACACCCATTCTTCAGTAATGTGGCCACATTATGGGCACTCAGTAACTGGTCTGCATTTATGGCCATTTGCAGTGTTCTATGGTCTTATGACTGCAATTTGCAACATTTTTTGCTGAAAAATGGCATTTACTTCTGTTTTTTTGACAAAATCAACCCCATAGGGAACAGCAGGTTTGCTTAATAACCACTGTGTTTACTTAACAACTGCAGATTCATTTCACAACAATGGTGATTTGCTCAACAATGGCCACAAAAAAGTGTAAAATCAGGTCAATTATGTGATGACATACTTTACAACTGTCACAATTTATGACCATAATACACAGTCTCTGTTACAATCATAAGTTGAGGCCTACCTGTAACATTATCAATGTGAGAGACACTGGGGATTTTTGGCTGTTTATATACAGTATAGTAATAGTTGTGGGAAGAGGGATTTTATTTATTTATTTATGTAATTTATATGCCTTATATGCCAAAGAAGGATGACTTCTTCTTTGATGCTTCCTTGGTATTTCCTTAGTGTATTGTATTCTCCCAGATTATCTATTTGTGTATTGGCTGTTGTATGTCTTTGGGGGGAGAGGGGTTGTTGTAGAGTGCTTCCTTCCTAGGATTTTGATTGTATCTTTGGAATGATATGTAAATAGGATTTACATGAAGGCAAGAATGCCAGACTCATGGAGGGAGGCATATGTAACACTTATACCTAAAGAGGACACAGATTTACAACTGATAAAAAATTATAGACCGATTTTGTGTTAAATGTGGATTATAAGATTTTTGCTTCAATAATGGCAAATAGGTTGAAAAAACCATTAAATGAATATATTCATATGGATCAAAATGGATTTTTACCAAAAAGGCAAATTAGAGACAATATGAGGATAATTTTGAATACTTTGGAGTATTATGAGACATACCCAGAAAAGCAAATGGTGATGATGTTTTTGGATGCACAAAAAGCTTTTGATAATGTGAACTGGCAATTTATGATAAAATAATTGCAGAGAATGGATTTTGGGGAGAGATTTATAAATACCATAAAAACGATTTATGACAGACAATCTGCTAAAATAACGATGAACGGAGAATTGTCAGAAAATGTCAATATCACGAAAGGTACTAGACAAGGATGTCCTCTATCACCATTGTTGTTTATTTTAACTTTAGAAGTTTTAAATAGAAACATTAGACAAAATGAAGAGATAAAAGGGATGAAAATTAAAAAAGAGGAGTATAAATTGCAAGCTTTTGCAGATGATTTAGTATTCATCATAGAGGAACCACAAATAACAGGCCCTAAATTACTAGAACAAATTGAGGGATATGGAAAGGTGTCTGGCTTTGAAAATAAATGAAGATAAAACAAAACTTTTGGTGAAAAATATTACAGAAAAACAAAAAAGAGAGATAAAAGAGAATTTAGATATACAAGTGGTGAAAAGACACTGGAGTATATTTAACCTCAAGATATGTAACGATAAAAGAAGACAATTATAGACTACAAAACAACAAATTGAGAAAGATTTGGAGAAGTGGAAGAATCTTCAATTATCACTTATGGGACGGATTGCAATAATAAGGATGAAAATATTACCAAGATTACTATTTCTATTCCAGACAGTAGTGATAAAAATTGAAAAGACTTACTTTTAACACCTTAATAAGATAATAAAGAAATTTATATGGCAAGGGAAAAAAGCAAGAATAAGCATAAAAATGCTTCCAGATACGAGACTATGAGATGGATTTGGACTGCCGAATTGGGAATTATATTACCAGGCAGCAGCATGACATGGTTGAAGGAATGGGTTGAATTAAGAAACATAAGATTATTAACATTGGAAGGCCATGATTTACAACTGGGATGGCATGCATTTTTGTGGCATGGTAGAAAAAGATACATACATACTTTCATAGACATTATATAAGGAATGCATTGTTATTGGTATGGGAGAATGTTAGAGATAAATATTATGTGAAAATACCAATATGGTTATCAACAATGGAAGCTTTAATACACCCAAATGTTTTTAATTTTGGAAATATTGTTAGATACAAGGATTTATTAACAGATAAGGGGGAATTGAAAGGGAAACGAGAACTGGAAGAACGGGATTGAGACAGATTGGTATATGTACATGCAGATACAAACAAGATATGAAAAAGATGCTAAATTATATGGTTTTTATCTGGAAAAGACAGAGTTGGATAGGATACTCACAGGAACAGAGGATAAATTAATAAAAAAAATCTATAATTTCTTACTTGGTATTGAATTGGAGGAGGAGCAAGTAAAAGAAACAATAATAGCTTGGGCAAAGAATTTTGGATATTCAATTGATCTAGAAAAATGGCAACAATTATGGGAAAGGAATTATAAATTAACAATGTCCACTGCATATAAGGAAAATCAATATAAAATGTTTTATAGATGGCACATGCCACCTGAGAAACTGGCAAAAATGTTTAAAGATAAATCAGCCAAATGTTGGAAATGTCACCAGTTACCAGGGTCATATTACCATATGTGGTGGACATGTTCAGAAGCTAAAAACTATTGGAATAAAATTAAGATATGGCTGGAAGAAATGACACAGCAACGTATTGAATTTAAACCAGAGCTATTCCTATTGGGTATCCTCCCTGAAAAAAATAGTAAAAAAATATTTATTTGATTATACATGTAATAATAGCTGCAAATATTGTTTATGTACAAAATTGGAAAGCAGAAAAAATACCTTTAGAAGGAGAAGTAATTTAAAAAAATCTAGATTGTGCAAAAATGAACAGATTGACTTTGATGATTAAAGAAAGAGAAGAGTCAGAATATTTTAAGATATGGAATCATTTTTACCATTGGTTAGAAAAGAGATACAAATAATTAAATTTATAGTTATGTATAAAAAATGTTATGACTAGAATATTGTGTTAGTGATGAATTGCTGTAATGGACTGGGTGAGAATGAAGACAGAAGAAACAACAAAAAGAAGAATCTTGAGAAATAACACCGAGATGTCACATGGAAGGAATGGCTGATGTATTAAATGTTTGTCTAAATTTTTTTAAAAAAAATTATTTAAAATTTTTTTTTACTGTATCTCTATGTGTCTATTAATGACTGAATTGTCTGAATTTCAGGAATCCTTTAAAATTTTTGAATTTGACTTGATCTAAAATGTTGACTTTCCCACTTGGTTGAATTTGTCAATGTGTTGCAGCATTGCAGAGTTTTGTTATGTCTTTGCATCACTGGATCATGTTCATGGATGTGATCTACCAGTCTTTTACCAGTATCCCAATTACTGTCTTAACATTATATGTGGTAAGTGATTCTTGTTTTTTCTTCTATGGTTTTGGGGTCTTTTGGTTTTAAGATATTTTGGAAGAATTTTGTTGATTTGTGTGCTACAGTGATGATGAGTCTGTAATAGTCTGTTTATTGTCTCAGAAATGTTTTTGATATTATCCTGATTAACACAACATATTAAGATTAATGTGCTAATGTATAGACAACCATATTTATTTTAGCTTAGTTTAGAAGTTGGTTTGGATCTACTATTGCTTTCCAGAACATAAATTACGTCTTAGCTTGATGTGTGAATCAGCCAAGTGTAGCTTATTCAACCAATCGTATTAACCAAAATTGTGTTAGGCAGAAAAAATATTCTATATTTCTTTTTCTACCAAATTTTATTCAATTCAGTGAAATAAGACGTGCCTTGGCTTAAGAAGAAGAATTTTAGCTCTGAGAAGTGAAAACTGAAGGGAATAGCAAGCAGCAAGACTTTCATTATTATTATTATTATTATTATTATTATTATTATTATTATTTCATTAGTTTTAAAAGTAAAACAATGGACATTGCTCAACGTCTTTGGTTTCTAACATTTACGTCAAAATCAAGTTAATAAGTAATCTATTCCTTGCTCTATATACAAATTTACATATCTCCTACTTCATTATATATCAAGTATACAGTATTTTACTCCCTAACCAACTATGCATGTATTTAATAAACCAATATTACATTCACTAGTTCAATATACATTGATATATTAATATAAATTGACTTTTATGTGCACAAAGGTGAAAGGACTTACAAATACCTACATTGGAAAAATGGATGGTTCAACTGATGGAATTGGTGGTGATGATGAAATTGGCAACTTTGATTAGAGACTTTGACCAATCTTATTTCTATTTGAAAACCATTTTTGGACTTTTTGTGAGACAGTGAGAGAAACAAAAATTTGGTTTTGGGTTTTGATGATTGACGTTTTATGGAATTAGAGTAATAAAGTGGACACTCATTTTAGATTAAGAGCTGGAAATAATTTTTAATCTACATTTTATCTATATTATCTAAATTCAAGACCCAATGAAACTTGAAAGGGATTTTCTTTCTTTTTTTTCTTTTCTTCTTTTCTTAGCACTTTTACCTTGCTTTTTAACAAACAAGACTAAATTAGATTATACTGCCCTCTACAGTGGACTCTTCAACTTGGACTTTACAGGAACTTGCACTTTATGTCTAAATGACTCCTTCCAATTCCATGTTTCCAGATTCTATTATTCCCAATGTCATCTAAAGGGTTATGTAAAAGCTGTTTTTATACCATTCTGCCCAAATTTAAAGCAGTTAGAAACATTTTGATGCTATCGTATTATAGCTTATGCATGACTCTTATATTAAATCTCTGATCACTTTGAATTAAACCTTGTTTCATTACATCTGAAATGTAAATAAAATCTTGGCTGATTCATGAATCTCTACCACATGAATTAAGGCCTTAATTAGGGCAGATGGTATTCTCTTCTTGCTCCGCTTGTGTTGGACAATCGTGATAGCCAGCTAATTTATTTCCTTATGCCACCTTGAAATCAACAGTAGAGATGTGTCATAATGCTGCATAAGATTGCTTTGAGCAATTACAACATGATAAACAACATTTCCATGGTGGGGAAATAGCATCTTTTTGGAAGAGGTAGGTGAGGATTACAGTGGGACTAACTAGGCCTTCTTAGACATGTGGGTTTATTTTTTATTTTTGTAATTATATTTTCTCTTTTGAGTGTGTTAAACTTTTTCCTACAATTTTCACACCTGTTTTTCCCCACACTAAAAATAAGTATAAATATATTTTTGGGAATGGGGCAGGGTTTGGCAATTTGCTGCTGAATTACAAGAATTTCAAGAGATTTGCAAAAAGAGATTTGGAGCCTCTTTGTTGCCTATAAGCAATAGCCATCCACTAAATTTACATCAAAAGTCAACCAGAATCATAATTCATTATTATAGCATTTCCAATGAATGCCCAGCCATAGCCCAAATAAAGGTCTAATATCGTCAAATAAAGAGGTAGTTTTTGGATGTGTCTCATAATCTATTATTTTACCAAATACTTTTTAAAATGTGCATTACCTATGCTTTTGTATTAAGCATTTTAAAAGTTATAAAACAAAAACTATTTTCTTTCATACTTTTGCTCTGGCCCAGCTTCACTCTGAATGCTCAAAATGTTTATGAAAGGCTTTTTCTTTGGGTACAGTTCATCTATTTTTGGAAGTTATCACACTGGCATGCAGAGACAGAGGAGGAAAGAGAGGAGGAGGAAAGGTCTAGTTGACAAAAAGATTGAAGACTCTGTTTAAAAAGAACATCTCATCAGATTTGCAGCTTTTGAATAGAGTTTGTGCCAAGAGGAGATCTTACAGGTCCATGTATACTGGGCAAATGAAGAATAACTATCATTTTAAAACTGAATCACTATATTTATATCCCAGCTGTTATTTTAAAGCAACTTTCTGGGAGCAAAACAAAACAAGACAACAAAAAAGCAGGTTTGATTACATTTCAAGAGGGCAGTACAATTTGTGGCTTACAAGAGTGTACTACCTGATTCTGTCAACTCCATGTCAAGGATCTCAAGGGCTAGAATTTTCAATGGCCATGGCACATATTGTTATCTGTAAGCAGAGGTTGATAATGAAGAGAGAAAACAAACTAATTCTTCTGGTTATGATATTAAAAGATTATTGACTGTACAAGGTTGGCTTTCTTCTGCTTCAAGGAAAGGGTCCAAAAAACGGACATCAAAAACTGTTGCTGGATCAAAGAACGCCCATCCTGAATTCTTACTGTAATTGCACTTCTTAAAGCATCCTAGAACTGTAATTGAGAATAATATTTTGGTAAGTAATCCCTTTTGTTTACTTATGGCCACACCAATATCCTCATTCCATGAACTAGTTAAGAGAAAACAACATTAGTGTGGATTCTTGATCCTGTGACAAATGCCATGTGAAAAAATATCTCGGCAGCAAAATGTTCTGAAAATGTGAGAACCAGCATGAATGTGTTGTCAGGAATAGTTCTGCTTAGAATATTTAAAAAGAAAGTAAGTATCACAATTCACATAAAGGAAAAATTATTCTATAGTTTGTAAATCCTAAACAGAAATTCTTGCCGACTTTCATCAACTTTATCTCTGTTTTCCTCTACTGTCTAGAAATAACCACATGAGCAACTATAAATTGGTGGTTTTAAATATCTTATCAAGTTTTTATTTGTCTGATCATATATTTGTGGAAATCCAGACAATTGATGTTAGAAGTGTTAATTAGTAATATTTAAAATCTGATTATTTCCCCAAAGGGACACTTTTTTATAAAGCCACTCCACATGAATGTTCATGCCCTTGACAGCTTCTCCAACAACTATCATAATTCATAAACTGAAATAATTCATAAATAATTTGTGAACATATAACAGTTTATTTGTCACATTAGCCTTCCAATGAATCTTTTTAAAACAATTTCTTTAATATTGAAGGAGATAGATATAAATGGAAATAGTTGCCAAAATGGAAAGCCAAGTTTTTGTTTCAGTTTTTATCTGGCATTCCAGCTCCCAGATATCTCTGAAAACTCTGTCTGTATATGTATTTTAAATACTAAGTGAGAGGTTCTTCTTCTATTTATTTTTTCATATTACATTGTCTAAATTTTCATTGTTGTAATATAATAATAATAATAATTCACAAAATACAAAGAGTGCAGATAGAAACAGAACGGCTGGGGCAAAAGAAAGCAAAGATGGTACCAATAGTAATAGGCAATTTGGGTGCAATCCCAAAACAACTGGAATACCACTTGAACACTTTTAGCACTGACAAAATCACTATCGGTTAACTGCAAAAGGCAGCATTACTTGGACAGGTTACATTCTGCAATGATATCGTCAAACAATAACATCTGTCTAGCCCAGGGGAGCCCTAGTCCTTGGGGAGGACTTGATAAGTGAATAAAAAAACAAAATCCAGTCTAAACATCTGGCTAACTGTGCAACAAACAACAACAAAAATAATTTAGGTCTGCTTATTCCAGATTCTCGGAAAGGACTAGATAGGTAACCAAAAATGCCAAAACTAGTCTGAATAGCTGGCTGATTTTAAAGCAGCAGATTCGTTGGGAAGAAATATAGACATGGAAATATCACAGATGGGGGAGAACATTGAAGAAATGTGATTTCCCAGCTGTAAATTGGCCACGAAGAAATATAGACTCAGAAATTATAGAGTCAATTCCATACACCTTCAGGAAGCTTAATACTGCTTTTATATAATAGCAGAGAACTCTCTGGGCAGATAAATGGCAAATAGTTTTTATAAAGAGGTTTGAAGGAGAGTGGGAAATGGACTTAATATATCTAATTGAGGAACACTTTTATCTGTTTTTTGGGGGAAAGGTAGGTTGGCTTTGGAGACTGATCGGTTCAATCAGCAATTGATAAGAAGTGGTATAATAGAAAAACATGAATATGTGATCCAGGACCAATTAAGGTTAATATTTGGGATGATTGGGAATTGAAGCTATGGTAAATTTTCTATGAGTTGATTACAATAACAGTTTGTTAACAGAGGATTTTGGAATTTCAATCTTGTTTTTCTCTTATGACTGTTCACAATTTTTATTACTTTTATACTTTTACATGATATGTTCATTATTATTGTTTTTTCTGTTAACCATTTTGTTCTTAATATAGTTTATAGATTACAAGCTAAAAATTCCAAGAAGATTTAGTAGTTTAATAATTTAAAAGTCTTTTGTCCTGCTTTATAAGGAGTGGGAAACCAACATTGTTGTATTATACTCAGCATTCAACTAGATAAGATGTTATGTGTATATGTGTCAGTCTTTTTTTTTTTAGACACTTTTTTCATGTTAATGTCATATTTGTTGGATTTTTTCTTTCAGTTTCCAAAAAAACATTTTGATGTTTTGTATTTTAACCTTCTTTGAATAAACTAACATTTTCAAACAAGAATCAAATTCTAGTGAGTCAGTTTTCCGCCATCTCAATAAGAGGCTTTAATTTGAATATCACAGTGGTTTATAATTATATAAAATATATTTTAAAGGTTTTAGGAAAATTAACTATTATGTATGTGAATATGGAGATACTCACACATATACAGAGTATAGCAGATACACTGTGTCTTAATATTTCTTTAAAATTTCATGTTAGGTTCACATCTGAAATTTTAAGGGTAGCTGAATTCAATGAACTATGAACAGCATTTCATATTTTAGATTTAATTTTCCTAGAGAATAGTTTAGATAATTTAACACCAAAATTATGCAGACTTATGAATAAATTTAATCTAATTTCTGTTTGTAGCAACAACTGACATAAAGTAATTTTTCTATTTTAGAAAAATCCACTAAGCAAGGTGTATTTATTATAATAATATTTCAGACGTTTTGGAGTTTTGAAACCTAGATCATGTTTTAAGATTATCACCCACAGCTGAATACAAAAAGCCTGCTTTTTGCCACTATAAGCTAACCCAGCTCGGCTATAATGTTCTGAAAGAAGTCAGTGCCGTTTGTAATAAGGTTTCTATGGAGATGTGTAAAAAATTGGTTTATTGCTTACATTCTCTGGGAATAATTATTCTTGGAAAAATATCTTTGTTAGTATAGGTTTATACCAAAAATTGTATAATACATTAATTGTGTTAAATACATATAATATTATATACAATTATTGTACATTTGTGCACAATAATTGTGTACAGTAACAATATATTATGTACAATATAAATGTGAAAATTATTATTAGAGTTTTAAAAGGAATGCATATGTTATTTCTACCTACCTGTAGATACTTTAGACAAATTAATGATTCAATTTTTTATGGAATGATCAGAGTATAAAGTTCTCTCTCTCTCTTTCCCTCCCTCCCTCTCCCCCTCCCTCTCTTTCTCTCTGAATTTACAGATCATGAGGCTATTAGATGAAACTATTTGTAACTGGCCTAACTTCCTTGCAAATCTTGATTTATAGAGGAGATTTGGGAGATGAAGTGACAGAAAGCACATCTAGTGGAGGATTAACATTTTGGATTAATGTTAAGGATTCATGATTAATATAATATGGATAGAGGTTACCAAAGGCCAAAGAACAAACAAACAAATCCATAATGAATGCACAAATGCATGGCATGTATATATTCCTAGTCAAAGCCTATAAAATTTAGATGTTTCAAAGATAGAGCACAATCAAAAAAATAATGCTATGTAATGGTTAATGAACTTGAAATAACTTCATCACCTAGCATACCAACCAACAAAAGGCAAGAGGAGAATAATTGAATTAAAGTTATGTCTTTGCCCTCAAGACCTTTTTATTTCAACAGGCTGGCCTGGCCTAACTTCCCTTTTAATTGTAACTTTTAAAATTGGTTTTAAAACATTAGGGGTGTTTTAAATTGTTTTGGGCCAAATTATTTAATGGATTTTTATATTGTCTTTTAAATTTTGTAGTTTGTGTGTTTTATCTTTCTGGCTGTTCACCACCCTGAGTCCTTCGGGAGTAGGGCGGTATATAAATCTAATAAAATGAAAAATGAAATGAAATGAAATTTGAATGTTGTTTACCTGGCAAATGCTAGAATGCTGTATAATTTAATGGTTTACTAAACAACCCCAAACAGAGAAAAAAATTACCACAGGCAAGTAAAAAGACAGTGGCAGCAATTTCCAATTTATATCGATGTAGTTTGTGGGAAGCTGGCAGGGAGCATCAGAAATCCCTCCTTTTCTTCATTGGCTGACCACAGAACTGCCTTGCTACTTTGTGGCACTGGTACTGGGAGAGAAAACAATAGAATGGATATGAGCAGACAGAAAAGCAGTGTGACTATGAGTGACTTCTGACTTCCTGCAGGCTTCCCCATTGACTTTGATTGTGAGAAGCTGGCCACAGAGCATTGGGAATCACTCAAATTCCTTCTACTTGGCTAACATGTGGAACTGCTGCCACTTTGCTGAGGGGAGGAGTAACAGTGGAAACTGTGAGGAAAACTGCATGCCCACTCCCCATTCTAACATGCCCCCAAGGGGCCTCCTTCCCCCAGGAAGAAAGAAGGCTCATCCATGAATTGCTAGTGGCCTCCATTCAGCCCTACCTCATGAGCAGACACCTGAGTCACTTCCACATCCTTCTCTTGCTGCCCACTGCCATTAAGAGATTTTAAATTTCAGCCTTAGTCCCAAAGCAGCCAATGACCACTCACCTTTCAGGCCTTGCTGCAAGCTGATTAGTGCATAGGCAGAGGGAAGAAGGAAAGAGGGAGGGGAAACATTCCTATCCTCCCTTGTACCATACAACTTATGGTTTTGTGGGAAGTGTATTTAGATGCAGAAGGCACAGTGGCACTGAGGCAGCTACAACTTCCCCAGATTTCACTCCCACATGAGTAATGAGTCCCAGCTTTCTGGAAGTCAGCTCATTTGAGTTACCTTGGTTCAATAATTGTTGCCCTATACCTTCCAGTTTTAGTCAATTGAAGACTGAAAAAAAATCACAAGAGTTTTAGTAATATAGAGATGTTTCAGCTTAATTTATTTTAAGACTCACTTCTTAAAGATGCATTGTGCAGAAAAGGTCTCTGTACCAGCTAATGAAATGCAGCTACCTCTTCATTAAAATCAGTGAGATGTTTCATAGCAATTCTCTACATTGTAACCATGGAAATAGGACAATATATAGCATCAGAATGAAGTGATATGTAGAAATAAAATGCTCTTAGTCACACTAAACATTTGCTACAGCATCTTTTTAAAAAATCAGATGGCTATTTCATGAACTTCAGTAACTAGAATTTTATTTCATAATCAAGTAGGAAAAGGTATGTTGAAGCTGGCAGACCAAAATATTCACAATAATGGTTCTGATATAATTCTTGTATGTTGCATATGACTAGTGATCCAAAGAGTTTCCACATAGCCACCCATATCAAGTTTATGCATCTGCTAATCTCAATAATGCCCATATGAGCATCCCAGAGGCCCACAGATAGATTTCACTGCAGCCTTTCTATTGCTAAAAGTAAACAATTTCTCTGAGTTCCAGGAGCATATTTTTATACTCTTTCCTCTGAGCAATAACATGTTTTAGCACTTCACTACTTATTTAGATTTGAATTCTTTTTTCCCCCCTTCAGTCATAAAAACAAAAGAGCTGATCAAAATAATAATGTAATTCAACACTGTTCTCACTTTAGTTAATCAGATGCCAATAGAAAACTCACAAACAGGAGGTAAGAAAATAGCGCTCTCTACTCATATTCCTTGGCAACTAGTATTGAGAGTTTGCCACTGATACTGAAGGCAATAAGGAGCCTCTATGATTAACATTATTTACAGATATATAGGCTGCAAACTAGTGGAGGCATATTTTGAAGCATTCCATTAGGCAATCGGAATATAGTCTCATATCAGAGGAAAGAAGTCGACATACTATTTTATAGACCTGAAATATGCTGCATTCGTCTTTGTCCAGTAGGATACCTTAATGCCATTGAAAGATGTCTATCATTTAGTTGATGTAGAGATATTTTAACTGTATTGTCTTTAGACTGAAGTATTTATTTATTTATTTATTATTTATTAGTCCAATTTATATGCCGCTCTTCTCTGTAGACTCAGGGCGGCTTACAATGCATTATAGCAATAGCCTGCATACTTTTTTTGTATATACCTGCTTATTAGGGCTTTCGGGCCCCTCTAAGCGGTGTTGTTCTATACAAAGTTGGCTTATTGCCCCCACAATCCAGATCCTCAATTTACCTACCTCGAAAGGATGGAAGACTGAGTAAACCTTGAGCCTGGTGAGAGTCGAACTTGCACTAATTGCAGGCAGCTGGCAGCTAAGTGCTAGCACTTCACAGCGCTTTAGTCCGCTGCACCACCGAGGCTCAGTAGGGAAAATAACATCCTTATGTCTATCAGGTTTTCTCTCTTGCCCTGAAAAGAATGGTCATATTTCAAGAAACAGTTACCTAACAATTTATAGAATTATAAAGTTGGAAGAGATCTTAGAAATCACCTAGCTCTCTGTAGTCAGTTCAAGATTCATTAGAACTTTCTGTCAGCTTCTTCTGAAGATCTCCACTATTTCATGTGGCAGCTATTCTAGTACCTGCCAGTTTATATCATCAAGAATTTCCTCCTAATATTTATCCTGAATACTGTCTCATAGTTTTAATCCACTGCCGCTGGTATTGCCCTCGAGGAGGACTAAACAATAAGTCCACTCTTCTATATGATTTCTTCAGTTAATTGAAGACTGCCATCATATCTCCCACAATTGTCTCTTCTGTAGATGAAATATATATAAATATTTTAACTGTTCTGATTGGCACACAATATTCCAAGTGGGGTTTAAGCAAGGAAGAATTACTTCCAATGCTCTGGACTGTATGTTCCTTTTAAGGAATTTAATGAAGGTAGGGTTTTATCACCTACATCACTACTGTGAAACCAGATTCTCTATGCTATACTTACGCCTTTCTTTTTTCTTACCCAGATTCAAAACTGTACTTCTCCCTATTAAATTTCATTCTATTAATTTCAGATGTGGATATCTTCCCTCTCTAAAGTGTAAAAGTACTTTCAAGTCTTTTTTGTCATCTATGATCTGAAAAGATTCCCTTCAACATCCTCATTGATAAACAAGCTGAACAATACAGAATTTAGGACAGAGTCCTCTGATATTCCACTCAATTTTTCCCTCCAAGTTAAGACGATCCATTAATCATTTATTATAAACGTACCTATTTGTAATATCTCCTAATCCATATTTTATCATTTTATTAATTAGGATTGTGTAAGATATCCTATTGAAAGCTTTGCTGAGATTCATGTACAGTATATGTCTCTGATACTTGTTTGATATGACAAACTACCAGTTCAGGGGTGGGTTCTAAATTTTTTTACTATCGGTTCTGTGGGTGTGGCTTATTTTGTGAGTGTGGCTTGATGGTCATGTGACAATTCTTTAGGATTTAGCAGAGGTACTGGTCTACCAGGCTTTTAACTGCTTGCAGAGCTGTACCAATCTACTCATTTGTTTTTGGAGGCACCGGTCTACTCATTTGTTTTTGGAGGCACTGGTCTACCCATTTATTTTTTGCAGGCACCGGTCTACTCATTTGTTTTTGGAGGCACCGGTCTACCACCACACTGCCTTTTAACACTGATCAGCTGTAGGGCGGCCCTTTGAAGTCCCGCGGCAAGAGTTTAAACAGTTTTTTTCCTTCTAGCCGATCAGCTGGGACTCAGGAGGCAGCAATAGATTGGGGGTGGGCCAAGTAAAAGGTAAGGATAAGGCAGGGGACGGGGGGGAAGAACCAGTTCGGTGACGTCATATCGTCACCGCTACCGGCTCGGCTGAACCGGGCCGAACCAGGAGGAACCCACCACTGTACCAGTTCTATAAATTATTTCTCACTATAGTTGGACAGTGCTCCACATTCAGATTCTTAAAATGTTTCTGTCTCCCCAAAGTGCGTAGGAACAGGAACTCAGCAGTTAGGTGTATCTCTTTAAAGCAGGGGATCACCAGGTTATCCTGACTATTAGAGTCCCTTGCCAAACTCTAAGCCCTGTCTTGGGACAATCCATAAGACATTCCAGGGTTATACAACATGGATTCTACATGCACCAATATTCATCTATTAATCTGCTCAGACCTTCCTGTTCCACCTGATTTCATAAAAATTCTTTAAGTAAATAAAGAATGTGGAAAATGCTATTTTGCAATAAATCCTGCCTATTATAGCAGCCGTTTTCTAAAAGGCAAATCCTTATAGTAGCTGTTGTTTTGTGTGTGTGTGTCTACCCCTTCTCAAAATACTAACTGATCTCTGAGACCAAAATGGTTGGCTACCCAGTACAAACTCATTCACAGAAATAATTAAAAAAATGTAAAGCACTGTGAAATTCATTCTGAGATACATAGGTAGAATGAGACATGATGATGATGATGATGACAATGACTAAAACCTAATTTTTTTATAAATTTCTACAAAGGATCTAATGTTGTTTTCTGTGATTTTCCATTAGTTTTTCCTTACAAATGCAAACAAAAATAAAGGAAATACAAAATGATTTGCAGCATAGGATGGAAGCACCTTGATATGCAATTTGAATAAGAAAACCTGTATTATCCCTGTAAACAGAAAAGGTAACTAAGGATGATATTGGAGCAGTCCTCACATAACTGAAGGGTATCACACAAAGGGAGAAGATCTTTTTTTGGATATATATATATATATCCAAAAGAAAAGAAATATGATAAATCAATAAGGAAGGGTTGGAAATAGACAGTGATGGGTTGCCCCCGGTTCGGACAAGTTCGCAAGAACCAATAGTAAAACTGGCAGGAGGCTCCGCCCACCGCCCCGGATGTCATCATCGGTGAGCTGCATGTGCAGTAGCGATCCCAGTGCAAATCGGTAAGTAGAACCCACCCCTGGAAATAGATATTGTTATCCTGTAAAATTCCAAGTGTGAGACAGGCTGATTCTTCAATGAAAGATAAGTATATTTTCTACATTGACTTAACTCAACTTTATATTTTTCATGAATCCCAAAAGGAACTCATTGGGTGATGGAAAGGGAATCAGTAGAAAAGATTGATTATGCCATTGATAACATTATTTCTGGAGTTTGTCCACATATTTGTTTGTCCACAAATGTGCAATTTATATATAGGGAATTTGTCTCTGGTGCATACCCTCTCAGTGCACATACAAACAACAAAGTTATATAAACATAAGATCCCCATAGGAGAAAATATGAAAAAGATAATGGTAATACAGCCATGCTATACGGATAAATATCCTTAGACATAAGGTAGTACTATAGTAATTAGTTGTTCAGCAGAGTGATAGCACAAGGGAAAAAACTGTCTTTGTGTCTGGTTGCTTTGCTATGCAATGCTCTATGGCGGCATCCTGGGGGGAGAAGTTGAAACACATTATGTTCAGAATGTGAGAGGTCTGTAGATATTTTTTCATTTCTCTTTCTGACCCATGCAATATACAGGTCCTCAGTGGAAGGCAGGCTGGTTGCAATTTTATTTTAACTATCCTTTGAAGTCTGTACCTGTCCTGTTTGGTTGCTGTACCAAACCAGACAGTTATAGAAGTACAAATGACAGACTGAATAATTCCTTTCTAGAACTGTATCCTGGAGCAATCAAGGGCAATATTGCCATTCCTCAGTTACATAAAGGCAGAAATGTATAGGAAAGAATGTTTTCAAATGTATGGCACAGTTCTGCTTTTCACTTTCTATAGATCTTATTTTCTTTCCTTGTGAAATATTTAGTTTAGTTTTTAAAAGGAGGAGGACAATCTCAACAAATCACCAGTTCAACGATCTAATTTCTTCCCTCCCCCCCCCCATTTCTTCTTTTAGTACCTTTCCTTGTTAACATTTATTAATTTGTATAGTGTAAAGAACAGAAGCCAGTGTTTCACAGCACATCTCTGCTTAATGCAAGTCAGGAGATTATATCGTGCCTGTCTTTTTTCTGGGCCCACATACTTTGATTCTTGCTTAGAATGCCAACTTTGGCTAATGATCAAGCAGTGTGTAGACACCATCCTTGGATTTGTTGTGGGTGCTGCATCTAGCTGTAAAGCTCTTTGAGGTGTCATTAAATCCAGAAATGAATAAATAACAGGGGGCCTTGCTCCAATATGTTTTAAATGTGTAAAAATGTCACTTACAAATGTTGAACTGATTATGCGCTAATTATAACTGACATTTTAACAAATTGAGTTTCTGTTTAATTTTAACACTTCAATTTTATGATGAGACCTGTGTTGTAATTTCTGATCTCAAGGACAGTTTGAGCATGTCTTTGTAGCATGACACACATTATGATGCAGAGAGGGTGCAGCCAACATTTTATGAAAGATTTCACTGGCTAAGAACAGCAAACTCCTTTGAATCATACTGCATAGTATACAAGGCTGGGAAGTTACATTGTCACCTAAGGAAGAACATTCACAGGTTCATCCTTTCTCCTACTTGTAAAAATAAGGGAACATTACATTAACACCTGAATATCTGCTGCCCTTTCATCCCATGCAAAATCAGCTGCCTTAAGGTAGTCATAGCATTCTACTTAATCTAGCCCAATCATTTTTCATTCCAAACCTTATGACATCAAGCTACCCAGCTCTATACATAAATACATGTATGATAGCACAAAGTAAGATGCTGTGGATGGTTTGGGGGGAGAAAGATGATGGAAAGCATCAAATACTGAGCTGAATGAAAAATATAAGAAATTAATTGGAAGCAGGAAGTACAAAATTCATAAGTAGAAGGGAAAGTAACACTCCTTGGGGCCTTTCCCTACTGCTGAGTTGGTGTTACTCACCTATCCTTGATTCAGCAGAAAACTCTATAAAGAAGAAACTTGCAATCCCCTGCTGCCTCTACTGTTTCTTTTGCAAGTCCCTGTAATCACTGAGTTCCCTCTAGGATAATGGATAACAAGTTGAACAGATTTATATGAAGAAAATCCTTACATTTGTACCAGTACAGTTAGACAGCTTAAAGTTTTGTTGGTCATGGACTGGGGTTGTGAAGAAGGCATTGCCATGAGGACACAGAAGATCAGAGATGTGGTCAAGACAACAGTGTGTCAAGATCACATGGATGTGGGGAAAGTCTTTTAGACAAGTTGGTTGGCCTCCCTTGAAAAAGGAAAAGTAAGAGGCATGTGAGACTTAATATTATTTGTTTCAATATGACAGGAGACATTAATTAAAGTAGACGATATACATGATAAATGAGACAAGATGAGTTTCAGGCAAAAGATTTCACATCTCTGGGGCTATGTACAGAAGAATGAAAAGAAAATTACAACATTGCATATATAAATTGTGAAACAAGGTTATGGGTTTGGGGCAAGAGATAACTGGCTCAGAACTGACATGATGAATGTGGAAGTCATCAAAGAAAAGAATGGTAACATTGACAAACAGGGGATATATCACCGCCATGAATGTTGAAATGGAACCAGGATGGGGGAAGGTGATAGAATACAGCATATGGCAATGCAGGAGAGAAATATACAGGGTGAATTTCAAAGGTTGAAAAGCAAAAGAAAGCAGGTGATATGAAAGTTGAGAAAATAATCAGGGTTGGATAAAACATGGATAACGGTACTTTAATTTTATAGTATCCACAAAATCTTGAATGAAATTCTTCTTGCTTTGTACTCACCATGTAATGGTCAAGGAATTTTAGGGAGGCATCCAAGCAATATTGCCTCCTTTGTGTAAACTTCCAAATATTTTCTTACAAATTTTTTTCCCTTTCTTCTTATTTCCCTAGAAAATGTGTTAAGAATGGAAAGCAAAAAAAAAAAGAGAGAGAGGGCGGGGGGAGAGATAAAATTTGTGATGTGAAACTGGAAAGGGGTTGGGGAAGGAAACATAAATATGAGATGTCACTTTTTTTTATAAAAGTTTTTTTAAAAACAACAACAATAAACAGATACATAATACATCAATCCTTCCGTGTGTCTTCTCAGTGTTTCTTCCATGACTTCTTCTAAGAGACAAGTCACTTGTACTGTAGTAAAACTCAGTGATGGCTGCACAATATCTTTAGATTGGGTGGTCCTTCCCAAAGGCAGATATTGTTTGATCATGTTAAAGGTATCATCACAAGATATAAGTTGTTCCAAGTAAGCTGTTTGCAAAGGACTGGTGGTGATTACAACAGCTAATTTAGGTGCTGTACCATCCAGTGGCTCCCTGACACCAGTAGCTATTGAGTTACCTATGTGGTACCATTATAAGCAGCAAGTTGTTATTTTGGAATCGGAATATATTCTTGAAAGAGGAGTGGGTAGAGAGTAGTAGTAAGAGGCTTCATTCCATAGGTAATCAGAAATGCATCTTGGGGATGGTAAGGGAGGGAAAGAGACGTGGAAAAGTCAACTGTGTAAAGGGGACCCATCAGCATGCAGAATTCCTGGCATTGGATACAGGAAAAGATGCAGAACAGTATGTGGAAATCTCAATCCTACAACTGAGATTCATTTACTATCACTAATTCTATGGAAACTTGACACTGTTTCCCATGAGTTCCAGCCCACCAAATGTAGATCTATCTGTAGGCTTCTAATGTAGGATCACAGATCTCTAATGTGTGTAAATCCCAATGGTGTGGTGCTCAATGCCAGTGAATAAGAATACTTTTATTCTATACAATGTTTATTAAATTGTAAAGTTAATCCTTTACTTTTCTAACTTCTTTTCTGACTCCCATGTGAAGGCAACTTAGAATTCGTGGTCTCTCCCTATGTTCAAGACCTGAGCTCTGTGCAACAGGGTGAGCTCCCATTACTTGCCCCAGCTCCTGCCCACCTATCAGTTCGAAAGCATGCAAATGCAAGTAGATTAATAGGTACCAATTTGGTGGGAAGGTAACAGCATTCTGTCTGCCTTTGGTGTATAACCATACTGGCCATATGACCATGGAAATTGTTTTTGGACAATGCTGGCTCCCTCAGCCAAGAAGCAGGGATGAGCACTGTGCCCTAGAGTCAGACACAACTGATAAGGAAACCTTTACCTTTTAGAGAGGCTCCCCCCCCCTTCCTGAAACTTTAGTGATATTCCTCATGAAGATTACATGGGGAATATCTTGAGTATTCCTCCTTGTATTTTGGGCCTCTGACACAGGGTATCTCCAGGCATGCAATGCATGATCACTCATGTACTGTATACTCCTTGCCCAGTTTTCCTTGACTTACTGTTAATTCACAGATGGTTAGTATAGGATATGAGCCACACATATTGCTGAACATATCATCTGCCTGTCCTTCAGATGACTACTGCTTTCTGTGAGAGTAGTTTGGGTGACAGTTCTGCTTTGCTATTTGAAAACTAACTGAGCACTACATGATAGTTTCAAAATGACTCAGACCCTGACTTGATCAAGGTGTAGCCAGCATGATGGGCATCTTCTTATCTCTAGGGGATGCTATTCCAGAGACCAAGGATGATGACAGAGAAGACATACTTTATAGGTTCTCAAAATATGTCAAAATATAATAAAAGGAACTTGGAGCCCTGAATGCACCAGGCAGGCAGGCAGTAACAATGAGGAAGAAGCAGTGCCTCAGATTGCCAAAGCCTGCCATGTCTGTGCTCATTTTGGGGGCATCCCTCCTTACTCAGCCTTGGTATCTGCTGCAATGTAGCAAAGTGAGGGATAACTCTGCTTCTGAAGTTTTAGAAGATCATTTAAATGATATGGATAGGGATATGTGACATTCATGCAGGACACTAGTGAGTGAGGAGTACTTCTGTTCAGTTTCCAGATGTTTTATGTGAGGTTTAATCAGTTTGCTTTTGATATAGTTCCTATTGTGAGAAGATAAGATACCAACATGTACTGACATATATGCCTGTTAAATTGGACCCCACTACAACCAAGTACTCAATGTTGGCTATAGCTTCTTCAGGATCTTTTTGAGCAAGTCCACAGAATGTATACTGTGTAAGCTTGGACCCCTTTACAAGCAGGCACTGAATGTTGGCTTCGTCTCCTTGAGCACCTCCTTGAGAAATTCCATAGCATGTACAGTTTATTGCAAATGGAGCTGAATGAGCTTACCTGATAGTTGTCATCAAAGTGGGGGACACTATCTATAGATTCCAACTACATCTATGGACTCCAACCACATTCATATCCTGGGTCTCATGGTTTATGGCTTTGACTCCTTCCTCCCTCCCTTGAATTCCTGCCAGCTTTCCCAATTACTCCGCTTGTGGGAAGCTTGCAGGGAGAAAGTCATTGGGGAAGCCAACAAGAAATTGCAAGTATAAAACCAACATGACCATGGTATCATGCTGCACCAGTTGGAAGAGTTGGGGATGGGGGGCACCGTGTTATGGTGGTTCTCCTCCTTTCTCTCTGACCGGTCGCAGTTTGTGTTGGCAGGGGGGCAGAGGTCGACCTCGAGGCCTCTCATTTGTGGAGTGCCTCAGGGGTCGGTCCTCTCGCCCCTTCTGTTCAACATTTATGTGAAGCCGCTGGGTGAGATCATCCGTGGCTTTGGGGTGAGATACCACCAGTACGCTGATGACACCCAGCTGTACATCTCCACCCCAGGCCACCCCAACGATGCCCTTGAAGTGATGTCTCAGTGACTGGAGGCTGTGTGGATCTGGATGGGGAGGAACAGGCTCAAGCTCAACCCTTCCAAGACTGAGTGGCTGTGGTTCCCCGCATCCCGATATAGTCAGCTGACTCCATCGCTGACTATTGGGGGCGAGTCTTTGGCCTCCGCGGAGAGGGCACGCAATCTGGTGTCCTCCTGGATACGCAGCTGTCCTTGGAGGAACATCTGACGGCTGTGGCCAGGGGGACCTTTTGTCAAGTTCGCCTGATTCGCCAGTTGTGCCCCTTTCTTGATCGGGATTCCGTGTGCACAGTCACTCACGCCCTCGTGACCTCTCTCCTGGACTACTGTAATGCTCTCTACATGGGGCTCCCCTTGAAGAGCACCTGGAGGCTCCAACTGGTCCAGAAGCGGCCACGTGGGTAGTTACAGGAGCTGCATGGCGCTCCCACATAACACCGCTCCTGCGTGAGCTTCACTGGCTCCCAGTGGTCTTCCGGGTGCGCTTCAAGGTGTTGGTTACCACCTTTAAAGCGCTCCATGGCATAGGACCTAGTTACCTTCGAGACCGCCTGCTGCCACCGACGACCTCCCATCGACCCTTACGCTCCCACAGAGAGGGCCTCCTCGGGGTGCCATCAGCCAAACAATGTAGGCTGGTGACCCCCAGGAGGAGGCCCTTCTCTGTGGGGGCACCTACCCTCTGGAACCAGCTGCCCCCAGAGATAAGGAGAATCCAAGACCTCGGTGCCTTCCGCCGCGCCCTTAAAACTTTCTTATTTCAGCAAGCTGGGCTGGCTTAACAAATTCTTTTAATAATTTTAATTGGTTTTGTCTTTTTAAATTTGGGGCCAAACAGAGATATTTCTTTTAATTGTTTTTAATGTTTGTATTATATGTTTTTATCTGGCTGTACACCGCCCTGAGTCCTCAGGGAGAAGGGCGGTATATAAATTTGAAATAAAAATAAAATAAAAAACAGGCAGGTAAGTGGCTGTTGCTGTGTGGTGAAGGGAATGAAGTGATCTGCAGTAGTGCAGATCAGGAATGGTATTTAAGGGTACATGAGAGCTACTACTTAGGTTGGGGGAAGGGTATGTGGTTGTGCAATGATGCTGCTGCTTAGGTTGTGGCAGGGGTGAAATCTACTTACCTTCCCTACCGGTTTGGAAGTGCCCTCTGCGCATGCACAAACTCTTCTGCGCATGCACAGAGGGTAAAAAACAGGTTACTTCCTAGTTAAAACCAGGAAGTAAGGACGACCGGGCGGGTGGGCGGAACCTTGCACTGCCATCACTACCGGTTCTCCGAACCACCCGCGCCATTGCTACCGTTTCAGCCGAACCGGTCCGAACTGGTAGCATTTCACCTCTGCGTTGTGAACTTTGTCAGAGACCAGCCAGATCAGTGGAGAAATACCTGTTGATGCCCCCAATATATCCGATGCAGGCTAAAATTGACAACCTTTGATTCAATTAGATAAATCAGCTGGGTTAGTGGATAATTATAGAAACATGGCATTGTGTTACAATCATTGTATTCCCCCATTTATTCTAGAATCAGGCAGATATACAGCTACACATATGGGCAGTCCTAGTGGGATGTGTATTGGGCATGAGAGTGCATTGTTCTATGTTTAGAATTGGGCATTCTACATTTGATTGCAGCACTACAAAAGTATTGATTAAATCTGACTGGTCAGAATTCCTTTTTGGTAAATATTCCAAAAAGCTGTATACTTTGGCTTAATAAATAACAATGGATAAACTTGCTCTACTACCGTAGGCATCATTGGTAACAGGAGGAGTGGCAAAATGTGCATGGTGATGCAAATTCCATTCCTTGTATACTTTTATGTGATGATGTGACTTTGGCACAAAAGTCTAGAGCTTGCATTGTGATGTCAAGAGGTCACATTTCAACCCTTTGGCATGATTATAAATGCCTGGGATTATAAATCTCATTCAGGATTTATAAATATGAGTAGCAGAAATTCTTCAGCTTTTTAGGCTTACTAATTCAGATATAAAACAGTGATAGAGAGGAACGTGAAGCATGTAGTTTACATTCATTCTTATTATGTTAACGATCGCTTTTGAAGAAAAGGATTGTTTTGTCAATTATAATATTTCCAGGTTACCGCATATAGGTCACAATTTCAAAGAAGCTAGATACAAATGAATACAGAAAATCAACCTCCATCTAAAAACCCATTTAAAAAGGTTTTGTGTAAATTTCAGAGTATCCAGATTTCTTCAGTTTTTGTAAACTATTTTCCTTTAGAGACTAAGCATGCTTATTTAGAAGTAAATCTTACTATGCTCAATAAAACATGCGTCCGGTTAATTGTGCTTAAATTTGAAGCTCAATACCATTAATTTTTAAAAGTCAGCTTAACCCTATAAAGCATGATTCTGCCTCTTGATTTAATAACTTGGCTAGACAGAAGTGGCATGGAGAACTCAAGAAACAAACAATTCACCCTGTACAACTTTATTGAACTGATAAGAACAACACCTAAAAAAAGCTGAGGAAACAAATACTGTGCAGCAATTTGGAGAAGGCAGAATAGAAGAAAGGTTAGCAATTAAAATAATAATAATAATAATAATACTGCCAGTTTACCAGAAAGATATTCACAAGTGTGCTACAGAGTTTTTGTTATAAGAGTTGCAACCAAAGTCCCTCATAGAAACATGACAGTTTTTCTCTTTTCCACATCATAGCATTTATATCATTTTTCCCCATTATGCCAAATCAGTCACTTTTTAACTTGGTTCCCAATTCTCATGATAAACTAAATGAATTGATGCCTGAATGGCTGTGTTTTGTGTCTTAAGGAAATAGAAGAAAGGCAGTGACAGATAGGGAGAGGAAAACCATTGTGGCTTCTAGCTCTTTGCTCAGGGAAGGATTCTGGGGAATTCTAGAAGAATGTCACCTACTGTGTGTAGAGTATTTCCCAATCTGGACAAATTCCATATGCGTGGATATCTCCCAGAATCTTTAGCAGTTAATATGATGGCTGAGAAAGCCTAAAAGTAGATGCCAACAGTTATGGAAGCTGGGGAATTGGATTAAATAATATATTTAGAGATAAATGCAAGCTGCAATGATACACTTGCTACTGATGTGTTAAATTTATTGGATTTGGGATGTAAAAATCCAGGTAATGGTATCAGAGATACAGCAACTCAGGTTTTCTTCGGGTGGCTACCCATATTTTCTGTAGCTTGGATATGGTAGCCCTGTGATGCATCAGATCATTTTGTTCCTGATGTCTCTGTTGATCTGCAAATGCATCGTGAAACATCTTAATTTTCATCCCTTTTATGTGATTTTTCAATTACACTGAACTTCAGGTGGGCAGAACCTATGTATGCTATAGCAAGGATGAGAATCAGAAAAATAGGACCACTTAAAAACAAACAGAAATTTTCAAATGTTCTCTCTTTGATACTGTGAACTTGTTTTAGAACTAACCTCACAGTCCAACAGAAAGCAATGCTGCGAAATGAAAAATAAAGATAATACATCAAAGTCAACAATTAATATCAATAAGGTACAGAAAAAGCCCCTTTCCAAGGCCATCCAGGGATGTAAAGAGGTTTCATAAATTGGAGATCTGGATAAATTGGGTCTTACTGTAATCTCATTGGTCGTATCCATCTAGTGCTGCTTGCTTCAACTTTTCATTTTAATAGGCATGTATTATTTATAAGCGGTTGTGATGTGCCACACGTTGTAACCGTTGCTTAGCTATGGCTGCTTGTCAAGAGCACTCATTATATTTCTGGGTATAGAGGATGTAAACACACATACACCCTTTTTATTCTGAGCACATTAATAATTCATCCATTTGTCAGGCCAGGGGATCTCTCTAGAGCTCTTTGCATTTTGAAAATACAAAGTTGCAGAACCCCAAGGACCTTTTTCACTTTTGACTAAAAAAATAATGTTTTCTGAAAAATAGAGGAATCTTATGGAGAATTTAGAGCAGGAATCTCTAAGCTTTTTAAACTATTGAGTGCATTTGGAATTTAAAGGCCAGAGCATTGTAGTGATTCAGAAGCAGGACTCAGATTCTTTCAGACATGAAAATTCAATGAGTGTATCTGGATATGACACAGTCTCTCAGCCCAACATATTACCCAGGATTGTTGTTCTGGAGAAAAAAAAGAAGATGGAGCTGTAAAGATGCCACCTAAATGTTTTTATTTATTTATTTTTATTTGTCAAACATGTATGTATAAGATACCAGATATAAATATAAACATGATTATGAATACAGGAAATGGATATGAATAAATGGGGACAGTAGGACAGGGACGGTAGGCACATAGGTGCGCTTATGCACGCCCCTTACAGACCTCTTAGGAATGGGGCGAGGTCAACAACAGACAGTCTAAGGTTAAAGTTATGGGGGTTGGGGGATGAAACCACAGAGTCAGGTAGTGCATTCCAGGCATTGACCAAATAAAATAAATACGTATCGAATAAGATTGAAATTAAGAATGGAATTCTTCTTCACTCTAATTAAGAATGAAAAGTTAGCACAAAATCGCAATTGGGTATGTCCTGGTACACAAAACTCTTAGCCAATCACAAATCATTAATTTTCCAGAACAAAATCTAATGAATGTGTTACAAGGAAAGTCTTTGGGTGCAATCCAGACCAGGTGTCATGGTGGACTCACTACGCAGCCCAGTTTACAACCAGATAACTGTAACGGGGTGAGGGGGGGTGGGGGGTGGGGGAGGGAAGGCATTGGAATGTCAAGGTTTGGGAGGGAAATTTGGAATACAAATGTGCTGACTGGAAGCCTGAGACAGACCCAACACCTCAAGGTCGCCAGCTGGGGAAGTCCAAGGCAAACAGATTGTTCGCAAAACAAAGAGAGTGCAAATGATTGATGGACAATGGGCAATGGGAGGTCCAGGGAGAAAAGGGAAAGTTTTCCTATGCTGTTTTTGTAAGAAATTGTTAGAACTGGCTTTTCTACTTCTGTAACTACATGAAACCTTCAAAAAGTTATAATCTTGGTAAAAAAATGTCCCGGGAGTTTCTTTTGCTGTCTAACCTGATGTGACAGTTGACACCGGGCCTTCCAAAGAGCATAGGATAGAGCAGAGAACAGCTGCTTAAAGCAGAGGTGAATTTTATTCAATAATGTAACAGACAATATGGCGACCAAAGGTGACCACAAAATTACAGTTTTGTAGTGGTTACTTTTATAGAAAAGCTTTCCCTTTGTTTCTCACAGGAACAGATCCCACCCTCTAGGAATTAATTGAAAAGTCTAATTGGCTTGATGGCCAAAAAGGGGTGCTCAGTGGTCAGGCACTCTGAGGAGTGGTTTTTTTTTCTTCACATATTTAATCATTTTAACTGGTTTTCTACTTAACTAACATCACAGATACAAGTAGCAGACACATAGAGAATTATAGAATCACAGGGCTCAAAGGGATCTTGGGGGTCTTCTAGACCATTCCCATGCAGATGAAGGAATCTTATGTTTATTAATGGGTGGAATCTCTGGTATTCTGAAAGGAATGTTTACCTGAATTGGCTGTCATCTTTGGCCAATTTCATCCTCTTTGTGTGCCTGGGTGAAGACCTTGGATGATGGGTCCAGGTCTGGGAAATCCTACTCTGTACCTAAGGGATTTCCATATCTTAAGGGGACTTCTAATGATTTTGATTGAGTTACTGATATTAGCTAACTTCCTGGTGGGAGATGCATTTCTCCCAATTGTCAATATGGGTGGAAAGACTTAAATTGTTTTTGTTCTAATGAGGTCAGGGCTGATTTGGTTTGGTGAGTGGTCTGGGGGGGGCGGTCAAAGGTGACATGGGGGTCCTGTCTTCTCACAAATGCAAAATAAACAAATAAATATGAATACTTCAAGTGGAAAATGGAGAGGTGAGTTTCAGAAAACAGCAGTGCCTTTTTCCGGTTTTTCCTTCACTTTTGTTCCACCACTAAACATTAGTTGAAAATATGAACTCCTGGCATCGTCCTCAACCTACTTCCACCTCACAGTGAAGCTTCTGCCTGTCATTCAACCCTTGGTTCCAGCAGTAGGGCTTTCGTACTTCTTGGACAGGAGACAAATCTCTGATCTATTGCTAAAGGCTTCGGAATTTAGTCCCACCCACTTCCCAGCCTGATCGATTCAATTGCTGTACATTGAAAGTTCCAGAATATCCATGGAGCTTCTTCTCCTTTAGTTCTTGGCCCTGCCTCCTTTACTCAAGTGAATGATAGCAGCAAGTGGTATTTGTATATTGGGCTGTAAATAAATGTGGGGGTGGTGATGTGCCTTTAACCCCAGTTGATGCAAAACTAAGGACATAATACACAATTTAGTTTCCAGACATAAAATTAATTTTATTATCTTGTAATTAATCATTGCGAAGAGTAAATATATGTACATTACAATTCTTCAGGCAACCAGCTATACACAATATAAAGAAGGGATTAAAAACTATCCCTTTATGCTTCTAGTGGCATTATAGTATTCACTGTCAGTAGTAAAATCTCTGTATTCCATAATATACACAGGATTTAATTTTATAACAAATATATAAGGTATATAAGGGATTCTGCAGAAAGCAATACAAATGCATTATATACACAGGCACCTTTTTTAGAGCAAAACAGAAACTATCTAAGATGAGAACTACAAAATCCCAAATTGTTGTATAAATAATTACTTGAACATTATCAACAGCCTTTCCATAATGTTGGCTGATCATTATTTTAAGCATACAGACTTTATAAACATTTTTAAAAATGGCATGGAATTCCTGTAGTTCTTATGCTAGTTTTTAAACAGTCTTTCTGACTTTGCTTGCAGAACAATATTAAAAACAACATACACATTTATTGTGGACCATTACAGTCATATCAGTCTTTGATCCTTTGAGTATATTTCTATGACTCTTATTTTAATCATTGTTTCAGGCATTCAGTTTGTATTTATATTGTCATAATTACAAGCACTCATAGCATGGTATATTGTAATAGAATCACAATGGATTTCTACGGTTTGGAAGTATTATGGAGGGGATGTAGCTCAAACATACCTTTTTATTTAATTGCCATGCAAATTACTTATTCAAAACAGTGTACTGTGAAAAGTATCTCTCCCATGGCATTCCACAAAAGGCTTTAAGTTATTAAAGAAATATTCACATGACAATATTTAAATATTCTGTGAATCATTCCTAATAATATTTCCACACAGTAAACTCTGAATAACTTTAATCCGTAGTTTGAAAATATGAAACTTTCTTTTGTTGTTATCTTGTACTCTCCAATACAAAGAGATAAATTATTTTCATGCCTCTATAGCCCAATGAATAATTATGAGCTGCTAGTAATGCACACCAACTGCTTCCAGGTGGAAGATAACTGATTCTTTTTTTAATTCTTTTTTCAAGAAACCTGATCATGCGACATGTTGAATAGGTAGCTTAGAAGAAATTGAAGGTATATGGAGTAGTGGCAATTTGCAGGATTATATTTGGGCTTTGGGGAAAAAGGGTGACTTTCCTTTAGATAGTTTGGTGGCATAACCTTTATCTACTACTTAGTCTTGACTTTTTTGGAACTAGGATAAACTTCTCAGAACAAGCTTTCTTTGAAATATAAGAGAGATCTATAGCACATAAGAGGTACAATCTATAGCACATAAGAGCTGCCATCCATAAATTCATCCATAGTGCATCACATTTTCTGTAGCAACCACAGAATTTCAAAATTTTGTCCATAGTAAGTGATCACAGGAGATCTCTTTTAGGAAGTCAAGTCATGGTAGGTAAAATGCAGAAACATTGATATGAATTGAGGTGGGAATGGGGCAAAGGCAGAAAACACATATAAAGTGGCCACAATGATCAGCTGTTGTGTATATTGTTTGATTTCAAGGAATTTATAAATTTGAACAATTCAAAATTATAGCTAGTGCCTAAACATGCTAATGGGATAGGATTTGTGGCCTCAAGGAGCACAAATCTAATCTCTGCAATTTTTTTTGGAGATCAAATTATCATTTTAATATAACATGTTTATCCATCTTCCATAAATCTAGCAGACAGTCCAGCTACAGACATAGCTACGTCGCAATACATGTTGTACAGTATAACATACATAGGCATGTATTAAATCTGTGGAGGTATGATAATAAGCACAAAGTATGGCAGCAATATAGGAAAATGATGGAAGTAGAAATTTTGAAATTGTATGTAATTCTTTCTGTAAGTCATTTGATGCATTGATTTATCTACCATGAATGTATCAAAAGCAAAATATATCTTAGAATACTGTCAAATGCTGATCATTCTCTACTGAAGGCAATGGGCCAGCTTTTGTTTAAATACTATGAACTAATGATTGAAAATTATATAGGTAGTCCTTGATTTACAACAGTCCATTTAGTGACCGTTCGAAGTGACAAGGGCACTGGAAAAAGTCACTTATGACCGTTTTTCACCGTTACAACCTTTGCAGCATCCCCATGATCACGTGATCCAAATTCAGATGATTGGCAACTGTTTCATAATTATGACCATTGCAGTGTCCTGGGGTCAGGTAATCCCCTTCTGCAAACTTCTGAGGAACAAAGTCAACACTTAACAATGAGGTTGCTAATTTAACAACCGCAGTGATTCACTTAACAACTTTTCTTGTGGCAAGAAGTTGTAAAATGAGACAAAACTCACTTAGCAAATTTCTCACTTAGCAACATAAATTTTGGGGTCAATTGTGGTCATAAGTCAAGGACTAACTGCAATTTGTCAAGTTTAAACCTTAACCACTTTCTCGTGAGATTCAATGTAAAATAATAGTAGCCAAAGTTTTAAAATTAAGATTAGAATTCAAAGAATGAAATATGGTATGTATTTGAAGTATTGGTACAGTAGATACTTATTGAAAAGGAATGAATTCTTAGTATGCTTTGCAATTAAAGTATCCCAACCCTGAAAATTTTTAATCTTACCAGAAGTGGCTTGAGCTTGAAATGATTTAGACAAAACAGACTGGAATGGGTCTCTTTGAGACTGTACACATATAATAAAATTGAAGCCAAATATTTCCACCTGTTTTTGCTTATTATCCTTTCTACTTCATAAATTCTAGAAATATTTCAAAGTAATTACAATAAGAACACAAGCAAAGGAAATTGCCTTTTCTAGGTCAAAGATTTAATCATCCAAACTGTAGCTGGACTTCAACTTGCTCTATCAATTGCTCTGGAAGAAGGAACCTAGAAGTATGTTCAATCTTTTTCTAATTTTGTTCCCAATTGTTCACACTGCTTTATCAGGCACTTTAGGAGACTTGATAAATTACAAAAATAATGGCAGAATAATACAATAAATAGAAATGAGGAAAAAAAAAACACATTAACGTAGCATTGTCTTCTTTCCATCTGAGGGACTCTTACATGAAACTAGAGTTCCCTTGTACTCAAGTATCATGTCCAATAGAAATGGATTAATAAACATAAGAATTCTAGGAGTCTAAGACATAATTGGAATTTTCATTTTTAATTACAGTGTGGAATTTCATAAAGTAAAAGCAGATTTAACTGAATTACAATGAAACCCTCTAGTTGTCTATTCAGCTATAATCCCTACTGAATTTAATAATCGTATCTTTATTGGCATGACTGCAGGCATAAAGTCTTAAAGTTATTTTATTTTGGTTGAAATGTATAATGTTGGGTTTAAAATATAAATGTTATGTGTTATAAGCACATAATTTTCCATTTCAGACCACAGCTGCATAATTATAGAACTTTAGATATCCCAGTAAATACCTTTCTCTATAAAAGACTTCCCCCACCCACCCAACATTGTTCAAAACCTTTTCCCCCCTTAATCAATGAGCATTATTAATTCGAAGTAGCAGACTCCAGCAACAATTGTAAGACCTATGGTCCAGACCAGTGATGGCAAATCTGTGACCTATGGTGACACACCATTGACATTTTGGGTGGCAGGCCAGCATTTACCCACACCTAACAATATTCTCAAAAGCATATCCTATTCTTGCATGATTTTCTGAGACTGTGCAAAAATGGAGTGTACTCTTGTGCAGCCACCAAAAATCATGCAATAACAGTTTCCTGAGGCTGCAGAGCAGAGGTGGGTTTCAGCAGGTTTGGACCAGTTCTGGAGAACCAGTAGTGGAAATTTTGAGTAGCTCAGAGAACCGGTAGTAAAAATTCCGACTGGCCATGCCCCCATGTATTCTCTGCTTCCCAAGTCCCAGCTGATTGGGAAGAAATGGGGATTTTGCAGTAACCTTCCCCTGGATTGGGGAGGGAATGGAGATTTTATATCCTTCCCCTGCCATGCCCAACAAGCCATGCCATATCCACCAAGCCACACCCACAGAACCGGTAAAAATTTTTGAAACCCACCACTGCTGCAGAGGCAACGAAAGAGCATCTGGGCAGGATGCAGAGCTTTGTCAGTAGAAAGAAAACAACCCCGTGAAGTTAATTGGTGCATGGCAAATACTGGGAATCACACACAGGATTGGACTACATTTTTTTTAAAAAATAAAATGAATATGTAAAGCAGAGGTCTTCAAACTTGGCAGCTTTAAGACTTGTGGACTTCAACTCCCAGAATTGAAGCTGGCAAGTTTGTAGACCTCTGATGTAAAGTCGTTTCTTTTTTTAAGGTTTGTGTGTGTGTATCTGTGTGTGTGTAACACACCAGTAAAATCAGTGTAGATACTTTTCAAATTGTTGACATGACAAACCCAAAAAATTTGCCATCACTAGTCTAGACCAAGAACAGTTAACTTCTTTTCGTGTTAAGGTTAACATTATCTCAGGATAATCTTTTTGAAACCTACCTAGCAAATTGGGATGAAAGTAGCAATGAGTTGGATCAGAGTTCAAAGTAAGTATAAGAGTTTTTTTTTTAAAAGCATTTTTCTTTTTTGAAAACTTTTCACATTTCTCTGAACAAAGGCACAGATGAGACTCCTAACAAAGATAGAAAACGATCATTTAGGAAGAGCCTTTGAAATTGAGTAAAAAGCTACACATTGGCTACTCTTAATTTAGACTATGACTAAGCATCTTCTGGCATGCAATGTCACCATAGCTTTGCTAAGTCAAGCACACATTATGCAACAGCACTGTCTTTTTTCCAGTTGAAATGGAAAGATTACTCTTTGTAATTGAATCTTGCATATGTATAATGCATAGGCATCTTGCAATATTCATATTCTGTATGATTTTTTAAATGCAGAATTTCCAGCAGAAGAGGAACATGAATTTTTATATTATTATTAGCAGTTGATTTTAAAAAAGCGTAGCTTTTTGAAGTGTGCCTTCAAGACTCAAAATACAATCTGATAGGTAGAGAAGTGGATGTAAAAAGTAACATTTAACGTTTTAAAGATAAAACCTACTGCTGAGGTTACAATGGCATGGTTTGATAAAAATCAAATTGAATAAAAAGATTCAAATTTCTTTTGCTTAATGACTGCATATTTCCCTTAAAACCGTGATTTCCTTAATGACTGCAGCAAAAAGCCCATAAAAACAGGTGTGACTCACTTAATGATCACATTGCTTCGTGGCAGAAGTTCTGTTCCCAATATGGTCGTAATTCAAGGACTAACTGTACTCATTTATTCACTTCCACAAAAATGAAACCTGGTAGACTGAATATTAAAAATGGAAAGGGGCACAGTACTAATGAGAAAGAAGCTGACTTTTATTAGAATATTTAATTAGAATACCAATTATTATATTGGTATTGGCTCTGACTTCCAGCATAATTGTATGATGCTCCTCTGATGTCTACATATCATCTGAAAATACTGTATTGCTGAAGAGGATATTGGCTTCAGATTGAATGGATAATAAATAAGGATCTTCCTTGTAACAAAAAGGAAATTGTCAATTCTCAACAAGCCAGGATCTTGGTTTCTTCTTGAGAACTATAGCTTTATCCAATTTATTCATCTCCTCTTTTCTTGTATAGTCTTTTTCTTTCTTTCTCCTCTTGGCTATGTCACCCACTTTCATCTTGTAACTTTCTGCTTCATCTGCATCTTAATTCATTACAGCTAATCCTCAACTTACAACCATTCATTTAGTGACTGTTCGAAGTTACAATGGCACTGAAAAAAGTGACTTATTTGACTTTTTCATATTTACAACCATTGCAGCACACTTCTAATAATGTAATCAAAATTCAAACGTTTGGCAACTGGCATGTATTTGTGACGGTTGCCCTGTCCCGGGGTCATGTGATCACTTTTGCTATTTTCTGACGAGCAAAGTCAATGAAGAAGCCAATTTCACTGAACAATGATGTAACAACGATGTAACGATGATTTAATTAATAACTGGCAAGAAAGATTGTAAAATAGGGCAAAGCTCACTTAACCACTGTCTTGCTTGGCAATAGACATTTTGGGCTCAATTGTGGTCATAATTCAAGGACAACCTATATCTAAATTGGCTTCTAACACCTCCTCAATTAGGCATGTTAACATTTTGGATCTCTCCAATAATATGTGTGTTTTTATGGGAAATACTCTCCTCAAATTCAAAATACTTACTAATAGTAAAAACTATCTGTTTTGAGCTCAAAATCCATTGCATTCGAAACATTTTCTTTATTGCTAGACATCTTTTATCAATCCCAATAGCGGATTTCCCTAAAAAATGTTATTTAGGGAAAAAAAGGTAAAACTCGCCATGGCTACTGAAATCCTGATATTTGCATTAAAAAAAAAAAAAATCTGCCCAGCATTACATGCAAAGCATCTTGCTTTGCTCTAGGACTCATACTAAGTATATTTAAAATCTGCCAGGATCATTTTCCCTCTCTTGGAGAAACAAATGCATCCTGATCATTGAGTTATATTGTGTTAGTCAATTTTTAACTGAATACCAATAAGAAATGGCACTTCATATGCACTTGGTGCATTCTAGTCAGATACCATCTGCCAGAAAAGCACAGTACAGTTCTGAAGCTTGTTACAGAAAACTTGCTTAGGCTGTAATTAAAACCACAGTAAGAACTTGATTTGTTTATGGAATATGCAAACAAATGTATTTGTTAACTACAATCATGCAATGAGCTAAATACATTTTTAATGGTGAAGCTACAGTGTTCTCCTAGAATATGCATTGCCCTTCTGCACTATATATTCTTGCAGTTGGAATATTATTGCTGTGAGCCCAGAATCAAAATCATGACAGCTGTTTCTACACTAACTACTTGGTTCACTTTAGTTCTTTGGCTACAACAAAACACATCAATTCTTTTACCATCAAAAAACTCAGCTGAGGCAGGGGAGACGCCAAATACCTTAGCCTGCTAATTTTATTATGCAGAGTACAATGTTTTTTCAGATAGCTGCAATAAGCGCTATCTTAGAAGTGCACTCCTATTCTAAATTGTGCTCACTGTATGTGTTGTCTAAAAAAGAAATTGTTAGCTTTTTTCTTGAAAAATTCTACTTTAATTTTTATCAGATTTCAACCCATGCAACATATTAAGTTTCCTTTAATTGAGTGACAGCCCTATAATCAAGACTGCAAGTTCAAGACATAATTTCTATATACAATATAGAAACAAGCAAATTAATCTTATCAGCTTTTCTTAATCGTTCTTTGTACACTTGTCAAACAAGCAGGATCATTATCCAGATAATGCCTAGCACTCAATTACTGAATATATGAAGAAGAGATGATAACTTCATTGCTTACTCTTTTGACCAACATTCAGGAGCTAGGGCCACTGGTGGCACAGTGGTTAAATGCAGTATTGCAACTAATTCTGCCCACAGTCTAGCATTTGATCCTGACCGGCTCCAGTTTGACTCAGTCTTCCATCCTTCTGAGATCAGTAAAATGAGGAGCCAGTTTGTTGGGGGCAATATGCTGACATTGGTAAATCATTCAGAGAGTGCTGTGATTGTTCGGAGGGTGACATGCCAGCAGAATCAAGTTAAGCATTTTCCCAATGTTTAACATGCCAAACCCAAAATGTTTGCCATCACTGATTTAGTATATATTTCCTTCTTTTGCTCATAGTTGGCACCAAGTATGGAAGGAGCCATGTGCTTCTTAATTGGTTTTAAGCAGGCACTGGGCTGCTTAAAATGCTTCTACTCATTTGAATGGATATATATTTGTTTCTCACTTTGTAGCATATTCTAACATTGGTACAAGAAGTTAATTTTAGTAGCATTTGTTTATAAATATGTGTATTAAAAGAGCAGGAAATCATATTCATCATTAACACAAGTTCATTTTTTAAGGAGCATTTGATGCTAATGTATTGCAGGTTTCACACTATTGATTTACAGAGTAATTGTTGACTTCACACAATAGATTGTACAGAATTGTTGTCAGTTCTCATACTCTAATTCAGTTAACTACCCATAAAAATAAATATACACACTCAGGTTAAAATGAAATACTTGTTAATGATAAATGTCAACATGTTCATAGTTTTGATGGGCAACTTTTCTTTGCATCAGGATAATTTTAAAATACTGTAAGTATAATTACATATTAGTAAATACTAAAGAAAGTATCCTGTTTCTTTTTTTCTTCCAATATCTCTGCAACTGAAAACATCCAAAACATAATAGAATAGAATTTAGTCATAAAGCCCTTTTGATCCTAAATATGGTCCCATTTTCAGGTGCAAGGATTTTGGTGATTAACTTGAGTCCAAAGTTCTGTTTATTTCTTTATCCAGCTGTATTTTTCTTTTTCAAGTTATGTGGATGAGTGAATGTACATCGCACTCTCCCACCCACACATCTAAACAAAGAGCCAAATTATATGTTATTATAAAGATGTAGCTAGCAGCCTTTTACTAAAATATAAGCACAGAACTGATCTGTATCAAAATCCAAATAATCTGCATGCATATTCCCTAACTTGACTGGGATACTAGAAGGCAGCAAAAGGTTAAAGATATTGTGCTCTCCACTCTGCTACCCAAATAAAGTTTAACTCCTAGATGCTAGAAAAGGATGTCACACTAGCCACACTTAGCACAGTATGCCTTGCACAACAAATCTGTCATTTATTTCCAAGCAACTAATTACTTTTCAAGTTACTATTAAAGCTATTATTGACCTTAATGTCTTTACTTAGTACAAAAAGAAGTGGTGTTTTTTTTAAAGACTGATAAATTTAGTATTTTTTTTAAAACAACAACAACATTCAGTCATAGAGGTAACTAATATTTGGCAGATGATTCAATTTGCTGCAGGAATTCTTACAAAAGCAGCAGAGTAACAATGCTCCAAGGTACTTTATTTAACATTGTGTCCTAGAGCTAAGTTGGAATTTGATGATGATGATAGCTGGAAATTTTGAGTGACAATTCCAAAGTATCCATCTGGAGACTGTCAGGATGGAAAGTGTGTTCTGATGTGTTTCATAAGCTGCATAATTATTGTGTCATTGTCATTCCCTGAGAGAATGCAGTACATGTGAATTCTGGAAATACAGCAGTAGGACTAACTTTTTCTTCTGATTTATACTATTGGTTTTGGCTGAATGCTGATCAGGTGGGAAAATATGGTAAAATTGTTGAATTGTAATATTGGTGTTGCGCGCCAGTTGCGCCCTTTCCTAGAGAAGAGGCTATCCGTTCGGACACTCATGCCCTGGTCATCTCCTGTTTGGATTACTGCAATGAGCTCTACATGGGACTACCCTTGAAAAGTATCCAGAAACTTCAGCTGGCCCAAAGTGCAACCCCATGACCTACATTGGGTGCCCAAAGAAGGGAAACACATTTGCTCTGCAAACTGCATTGACTACCAGTTTGTTTCTGGGTCCAATTTTTGGTGTTGGTTATGATCTACAAAGCCCTACACAGCATAGGGCGAGGCTACATATGGACTGGGCTTCATTTCATTACATCAGTCCATCCAGTGTGGGATTCAGCCAGTACGCACCACTTCGGGAGAACCGGTTGTTAACTTTCTGAGCAGTTTGGTGAACTGGTTGTTGGAAGAAATCATTAGGGCAGAGAACAGGTTGTTAAATTATTTGAATCCCACCACTGAGTCCATCCCACCTAGCCAGGCAGGGGAGATATGTTGCAGACTCTATCAGTTAAAGCAGAGTGCCTTCTCTATGGTTGCCTCTGCCATATGGAATATTCTTCCCTCAGAAATGAGGCAGGCACCTGCTCTCCTACAAAAAGGGGTTAAAACATGGCTCGGCGGCCTTATGTGGGGAACCCAAAGGAGTGGGCAGTCATGGCATTAGTGCCATGAAAGCTCTCCTTTGCTCTGGTTAACCAACTTTTTACAGGGTTATCTTTTCTTGCCTCAATTTTTTTTAAAACTTCAAAAAAATTATAATTTTAAAAACATCTTAGCTTAAATTAGAACTTTACTATTTTAATTTTTTATACACTGTTGTATATTTTGATGATTTATTATATACCATCTACGTCCCTCCTTGAAGGTGATGGATAGTTTAGAAATATGAAATAAAAATAAATATTCATGCATATATTCTAAGTATGGGGTATCCGAAGTAAGAAAAAGTTTTTAGGAACGAATGGGTGCCGTATGTAATCAGCAATATAACTATAAATTGTATACCAGGATTCTGAAACTCTGTTCTGCAAAACCTAGGATTCCATGATAATTCCATGGGATTTGGTAGACGATAAAGGGGCAGGAAGTTTATTTGAATAAAGCCAGGGGTATACATAGTAATTTTTCTAAGATACATTGGAAAAAGCAGGGCTTGTCAGTTGACATTAAAAGACTATGGTGTGTATATTTATAATAACTCATTACATTGCTTCTTGATCAAAGGTTCCACCTTTAAAAAAAAAAAACTTTTATAAAACTTCTTTTCTGTGGTCTGAAAGTTTGAAAAATTCTGTTAAACAGAGTTTATCAATGAGAATATTTCAGAAAAAGATGTTTTTAATTAAAATGCTTTGAATTAATAAAGAAAAAATCTTTTAATTGCTGTCTTCAAGTCATAAATTGAACATATTTCTTATACTCTGAATGGCTGAAGATATATGTTAATATATTTGAACGCTTTAAAAACGTTACATATTATGAATTATAATCTCTAGAATATTTATCTCTACTATATCCACGTATCAAATGAAATTTGTTAGATTTATAGTTTTTCTACATGACACAAAACTACAAAGATGTAATACAACTGAACACTTGAGACAGTTTTTCATTTTGCATCAGTTTTTTTAAAGTAAATACATACATAAATAATCCAAGCATGGAAAAAGATCTATTGGAATTCTTTTCAGGCACACAGATTAAGAGAGGACAAACAAACAGAAAGAAAGGTATGGCAAATGTGATATATATCTAGCAGACTGATAATCCTATTAAGCAAAGATTATAGCCATTCATTATAGAAGATTAAACTTTCTCATATAATCGCAGATACCTCCTTTCACAAACCTGCTATACACCATTGATATTTTGTAAAAATACAACTGTTCACATTTTAAATAGGACATGTATACATCTGTAAATAAAGCCTCAAGTAAAAGATTTAAATGTTTGACTGCAGGGGTTGCCTACAGTCAGTTTAAACAGACCATGTAGTACAATTCTTTAACAAAACATTTTAGATAATGCCCAGTTTTAGTTTACAAAGAAAAGCAGATGCAAATTATATTATAAAAAGGCAAAGTAGCTCCACATATGGAACATTTAAAGGGCTGATAAAATCTTTATTTGAAAAATATGATTCTGCAACCGATATTTGAAATGAATTGAAAGATCAGCTACCTGATACTAAAACACAAATTAAATATTCACAGGGAAGCAATTCCTTGGAATAATAGGATGAAAAGCTATTAATTTATGTTTGACAAATATTTAACCACTATAGTTGTCAGTCCATTGTGAACTATGGCAATTGTATATTTTTATTCAAAAGATCACAATCTATGTACCTGAATATTATGTTGCAATTAATCATCTATATTACTGACTCAAAGAATTTCAATTATTGCCTCAAGACCTGGAGCAGAAATGCTTGAAGAAAAAATGGGGAGATAAACAATAGAAGATTTCAGCATTGGGAACTTATTGTACATGTATGAAAAAAATTTTGGTTTTCAAAAAATGGATTACTGAATGTTAGAATTTAGTAACCAAAAAAATATCTACTAAAACACATTTTGTACTATGTATGTTAGAATTATCACTTGTAAGAGAATGGGATAATCGTGGAATGTATTTTATATATTGGAGACACAGGACATCACAAAACCTAACATAATTTCATGCCTATGAAATTCTGTACATCAATTGACTGGGCCAGTTTTCTATGAGAAGAAAACTATATAGTACAATGACAAATATTTTTGTGTAAGAAATGCATGTGCATGTTTTGTGTGTTTATATTTTAGGCGTATTATGTAAAAAGCAAAACTGTCCAGAACTTTAGTACAAATGTTTTGTGCAATATACTGGTACGCATATATGCTTATATTTTGGATTTAAAATGTAAACCAAAAGCTAATGATACCATAAAATTATGATACCTGCCATATGGATATTACAATGGTAGGATTATTGTGGTCATAAAGATTGCTGAAAACTGCTGTATTTCCATGTGATCCCAAGTAGTCATCTATTAACTTGAAAAGACTTCATGAGGAATCGTGAAAATAAATGAAATCAACTGAAGTAGTTTTAATAGAGGTAGCATCAGAATTAATTGTAGAATACAGTGCAGCTGAGAGGCATAAATATACATTGGTACAAGGCAAACTCAATTATCATTATAGACTTTACTACAACTTTCCTTCAAAAACAAAAGCCAACCCCCCCCCCCAGTGAAATCATGTGATGCTAATGCCCTATTCTTATGCTTTGATTAACTCTCATTAACTGTTTCTTTCAGCATATATTTTATATAATCATTGAACATGAATCGATCTTGGGGGGGAAAAAGCATTCCAAGCTTTTTACTAAGGATTAGAGCTTTTCCAGTCTCATTGATGACTGAAAAACATGTATCACTAAGAATTAAGTGATAATTGTCTACAAGAACTCAATTTTTGAGTTTTGAAGTCATTATTATTCAAGGAACTATTAGGGTTTTTTTTGGCTATAATCTGCAAAAGTAAGTTATTGCATGGTTCCTCTCTCCAGACATCATGGTATATTTTTATTCTCACTCTGCCAGTATCTCCAGATCTTCAGTAATGGTTACTGTGCACATGGAATATTCCAAGCCTATCAATGTGAATGTTCTGTGCACATCTGGCCTCATCTTGAAACCAGGTATTGTAGAAGGAATGCAGGTATTCCCATCCTTCCTTATGTACAAATTCCATAAATGCTGTTCCTCTTCCTACTGGGAAGTACTAAACACTATGAAAACTACTACTTTTGTATGTCTGCATATGGAGATAAAGTTGCAATGACTGTATATGCGTTTTAAAAGCTGACTGAACTATTCCTCAGGGGTACATCTCCTTTTTATATATTAGACTTCACTCATCCCATTTATGTTATCCTTGTGATGTCACACTATACAACCCTTCTGAGTTTGCAAGTGAATATGTAGAGTCAACAAATGATAAGTGATTAGCAGCTACATTTATGCAACAGAGATTATCTAGGAAAAAAATAGTGAAATTCACAATATTTTAGTTTGCTTTGTATGACACAGATTGAATTTCAGGTGAGAAAAAAAATAAGAACTCCTTTGCTTGTAACTTTCAGATATTGTATTAGTAAAAAGCACACTATATCTTTGTAAATAAATATATCCTATTTCTGGTATCACAGTACAATCCAGAGAAAAATACTGTCATAAGTACAACAGCATGATATAAGCTCCACAAGATTTTACATTAGTTTTGGTCTTGAATCTGGAAAACACCCTAACAGGATAATCAAAATCTAATGCACATATTAAATACTTTGCAGAACTCATTTCCCATCCCACCCTCTAATACAGTACTAACACAATTACATGAAAATGACATTACAGTATCCTCCCAGCTGAATCTATGCTTGCAATATCAGCTACTATGTGTATATCTCAGAAGTATGTGAAATCAAAAATCACTAAATAAATAAACTACCATAAAGAAAACTGGGCAGTGCTAAATTTTATATTTAGAAAATATCTCATCTTCAGAAAGAGACCACAGAGGAGGGTAGAATATGTTGTTTATCTTATTTAAATTTTGTTTTTAAAAGAAAAAAGACATATACAGGTTCAGGCCTAGAGGATATTGTTAAATGCATAAATACTGATAACTGCTAAATTAGAATGGGTTTGATAAACTATAATACAACATACTGGAATAAACAGTAGAGAACATAATATTTTGGTTTTTTGAAATAGTTAAGGTGCAACATTTCTTGCTCAAAATGAATTCATGACATAAGTTTGATAGTGACATTGCTGATATATGAAAATACGTATCACAGAAATGAAATTTCTTTAAAAAAACCCACACAAATCAATAAAAAATAAAAAAGCAATTTAACAATACATTGTTGGTTTCGCATTTTTTTGTGCTAACAAATGTTCTTCCTTTCTGAAATCAGGGATCCCCATTCTAATAAATTCAGCAAGCCTCTAAAATTAAGACGTCATTCAACAACAACAAAAGAAAGAAACCACAGGGCACAATTTATCTGGCTATTCTTCTGCAGAACCTCCACTGGAATGAATGGAAGCTGTGCAATACCTACATTCCAATGAGGATGGCTGCAGAGAATCTTCCAAGTGGGCTGTGCTTCTAATGAACTATAAAGCTTTGCAGGATTTCTGCTACTCTTGGTGCCTAATCGTTTTAAAATTAAGCATATCTACAGAAAAGTTTATTAGCATCAGAAAACACTCGTATTCAGTAAATTGACCCATATTCAGTCCCTCGTCTAAGGGATAGTCAACAAAGTTTTGGAAAGAAAGGTAATCAAGATATTTACTTAGAAAAAGCTAATTTTCCGCATTCTTTATAAAGGTACCATTCATACAAAGAAATATTTTAGGAATAACATAGAAATTTAAAATGGAATACAGATGATGTACTTTTGCAAAATGTAGTTATTCTAATGGATTCAATAGAATGCGTATGTTAGTACCCACTGTAAAGATGAAGAGGCTGCACCGTAAGATATTTGGATTTCAGCTACTAACATATTTGAGCCATCGCTAGTACATGGTCATATATTCCTTTAGCTACCACAATATATGCTCAACAGTATGGCATGATGGCAGCATTCTATTTTGTTAAAATAATTTAGAAAACATTAACAAAATTGAACTATTAAAATAGCTCCACATGTTACAGCAGCATGTGGAAATTTCTTCTACCTGAATTTTCTAACAAGTTTTTATTTTCTCATGCCTGTTGAAACTGTTTTTTTATTCTATTTCTTCAATATTTATAACTTTGAATGAGTTTTGATTTTTTTACCTAAGCTGAAGTGACAATTTTTGTTATCATCAATTATTACAAAGTATATGATCTGCTTGTTGTTGTTCCTGGTTCAGACCCTGAAAAGACATGCACTGATTAGAATAATAAAAGGCTAAGCCAAGCAAGTTTTAAGAGTCACTTTTTGTATGGCTGTTAAATCCAATTACAAAAAAATGAAAAAAAAACACCCCATATTCTCTAACAATTTTGTCACATACAAATGAAGAAGGCCTGATAACACTGTGTAAACGCTCATAGAGACCTAATTAATATAAAAGGGTCTCACTGAACTAAACACTACCACAAAATTCCACCAGAGACAAGACTCATAGAAAATTATTGCTGGGGTCTGATCAATAGCATTTGGTTAAATCTTTGTGCTATGATACAAATCAAAATAGGGAAATTTCTTGTGCTGTGGAAGAAGTACCCTGTATTAATGTGAAAATTTCCTGTCAAATTCTTATGAAAAATAAAATGTTGCTGCTAGGAGTATTGTTGCCCTGATCCAGTCAGAGTCCGTATATATGTGGAAGAAGACTTCCATTTGTGCATCCCTAGACAGATGGAAAACCATGTACACAGATGCCAAATTCCCCTACTTGATGTTACAGCAGAATTACTGTACTTGGGGCCTTGGACAAAAATTAAAGTACCACCTATCAATGATTTCATATCATGCAGCCAATTTAGGGTGTCTTTTAAAAAAGAATCTATATAGATGCTGCTGCATGTTGTGTTGAATGACAGGAAACTGGCATATATAAAATAATTAAGAAATAACATAAAGTAATAATAATTATATAAACCCTAGAACCTGCTCTGGCAAGAGATGTAGAGATGGGAAAAGGATGCAACACAGAATAAAGATAACACAAATTGAAAAATGGTCTGTTTGATGGCCTAAATTCTGTAACATTATTCCTCAGTCATCATCTACTTATGCTATACTCAGCACTTTACCATCCCAAACTACCACTGGCACTTCATAAACTGATGAAGCCGATTCAGACTGTGCATAGTATTTATGACAATTCCAGTGTCCATAAAATGTAAAATATATTCATCAGTGTATATGTCAACTGAAAAGATTTTCCCCCAAAAGAGTGAAGTAGTACTAAGGTCACTTCTGAACAATATATTAATAGTATTTTCCCCATTTCACTGCTTTAAACTTAGTCATTCTGAATTTCTGTCCAAAAATAAATGAAATTTTCAAGGCTTGAAATTCAAACCAGTAATCTGCAAGCACTGCTCTTATCTGTATGCCAGACCTTTGCTTTAAATGTAAATCTCCATTATTCTATGCTTAATTTTTTTAAAAAAAGCACAATAAAGCCTGTCAATATTTTTTTTGCCAAAAATTCTATCACCCTGGTGGCAAATTCAGAAAAGTGCAGAACTTCTTGGCCATATGCCGCACATAGACCTCAAACAATGGTACACCTCCCATGCGTTCTTGGAGTCTACAAACAGGTTCTTAAATTCACTCTTAAATATATAAATGTAGGCATAACCTATTATATAAACCATCCGAGAACTTAAATGTTCATGTAAAAAGGACTAAGATTATCTAGTAACTAGTGCAGTGTATCAGTTCTTTTTCTCTTTCTTTCTTTCTTTCTTTCTTTCTTTCTTTCTTTCTTTCTTTCTTTCTTTCTTTCTTTCTTTCTTTCTTTCTTTCTCTTTCTACTTTTGTTTAAAGTAGCTACACTTCATATGAACTACTTTTGACAGAACAGGTGCTGTGTGAGCTACAGTAAAGTTTGCCTTCTCCATGTAACTGTGAATTTACCACTTTAAAAACCTTCTCTAGAAAGCAAAGCTCCAGGATATTTCATTTCTGTTCCATAAGAGAGAAATAACATTACTCTCATAGTACATTTTAGGCTCAAGCTAAAGGGACCTGGAACAAGCTACAAGTGAAATCTGTGCCACACTGAACATGAACAACTCATTTTCAGTCTATGAGTTCCTCCATCACATGGACTGACTACCATCCATTGGTAAAGACAAGGCTAGAATATTAGGTAAAGCACAATGTTTTACAAAAGGGTAGAGCTTCACTGGTCAGCACAGGAAATAAGCACTGGAGCCTGAGACATTTCTTTTGGCTGTCCATCACAGGGAAGAGGTGCTGTTCTCTGATTCCTACAAAGAAAGAATAGATGTAATGTTAACTAAGAGAACATACTCTTTTTAAAAACCCCTAACACTAAAATATAGCAAAAGCTTGTTTTACTTGAGTTTGATACAATGAATTTTTGTATGTAGTAGACCAAATTAGGAAGTGATTTATGCTTTGTGTGATCTACATGATGCAAATTACATCATTTGTATATTATATGAATTGTAAATTCATTAGGTCATCATACAAATGACTAAATATCTACAATGTCCTCCTCTTAGATTCAACAGATTTTCTTTAATAAATAACCCTTCTTCCAATTAATGTGTTAAAGTAGGATGTCACTGTATAATCAATTATATTCAAAGTGCCAATTAAATCATCTAGTAAGAGTAAAGTAAACCCGTTAAAATGTTACAACTTTTGAGTTACAGATGCTTTGTTGAAGAAAAGAAATCTCTTGCTAAACCACCACGTTCAGATGAAACACTGTTAACATAGTAGGGATTATGAAAAAGGGCTTTTACTACTGGATTCCTGCATTGGGGAAGAGATTTAAGTAGATAACATCATTTCGAATCATTGCATTTTATGATTCAATGATCTAAAAAGTTTGGTTTTCAAGTAATTTCTGTCATTTTAGAAATCGTGTTTTCCCTCTAAAAATAAGAGAAGAGTACTAAATAGATACAGGATACTGGGATAACTGAAGATCTGCCTTCACATTTATATTACATCCACACTAGCTCCCACTAATCATATGAATAAACCCATTCCTCAGTTTAATAATGCACCAAGGAAGTGACCACACTAGTAGAAGAGAAAGAACAGAAAAGGCAGTTCAATAGGGAATGTATTAGACAATACATCTGAGATTTTTCTTACAGTGTACAGCTTACATAAAATACAGACAACTAGAAGCAGTATTTGGAAAACAGCTTCTTAGCTTTTTTTCCTCTTTCAGACTGTTTCCCTAAAAGTTCAGTAACAACAGAACTCTCAGAGTGCTATTTAAAAAAAAAAAAAAATCAGAAAGCTGAATTGCTTGGGTAAATTATCAGGAATAATTTTTGCTGTATGAAAATCAAGGCCACTGTGTTAGAAATTTCCTGTTCTTAATTTTTACATAATTGCCTTTACAAAAACAACAAACCTTTTTTTAAAATTTTCCAAAGGCTGAATGGGATTCATATAAAGTCTTCTATTTCCTAAAGGCTGAAGCTCTCCTACAGGTCATAGAATCCCTTGAACAATTGCTGAATTCTTTTCCTGGGTGTTTCCAATCTTGAGAAAAGGAAAGAAGTATGCTGGCTACTTAATATTGTAAATCTTCCGTCTACTATTCATAAAATATATTCCAATCACACAAGGAGGGTGTTAGATTACTTTCCTTGCATGCTCATTTAAATCTTTTTTTCCTATACAGAAACATTTTTCACTATACTCTTTCTGTTTTCCTCCTTCTTTTGTTGGAAAGCAGCTATTGCAATTTGAAAATGTCTGGTTTGTGCAAATAATACTGTAAGAATAATATGGGAATAATGTCATAATGGTAGCCAGGAGAGTAAGCTTTATTACAATTAAGTTGCCTTAGCAATAGTTTCAATGGAACCTAATCATGGGGGGGAGCGGGGGGCGACCTGGATCAAATTTCTAACATAATTTCTCTCCCATATATCACAAGGTAGTCCATGCATATGAAACTGAGCCTTAGGGTTTTTTAAATAATCATTTCCCAGAGAACCACACATATCTCTATCTTACTAAAAACCCTAACTTATTTGAGTCACTCACTCTTATATATATCCTACAGAAAGGATATATAAACTTAATCGCTATGTAGGACCAGTTCATGTGAAATATGAGGAAAGTAGAAGTTGAGCATTGTTAGAACAATAAACTTTATTGTTATAACAATGCTCAACTTCTACTTTCCTCATATTTCACATGAACTGGTCCTACATAGTGATTAAGTTTGGGGAAGTATCCTTCATCTTCTACATTAAGTTGCAAGTATTAGGATACTAAAATGTAACACAGAAGCTCTATATCCGTGATGGCGAACCTATGGCACGTGTGCCACAGGTGGCACGCGGAGCCATATTAGTGGGCACGCCAGCTCAGCTCTGGGGTGCATGCGCGCGCCGGCCAGCTGATTTTTGGGCCTTCTGGGCCCACCAGAAGTAGGGAAACAGGCTGTTTCCTGCCTCTGGAGGGCCTGGGGGGGGGGGAAGGCCCGTTTTTCTTTCTTATCTGGCTCCAGATCCTCTCTGTGTATCTGGGAATGGGGAAAACAGCCTTTCCCACTCCCTTGGAGGCCCTACAGAGGCTGAAAGGGCCCATTTCCCCACTCCCGGTGGGACAGGAAGTGACGTTTTTTCCTGTCCCCAGCCTCCAGAGACTCCTAGAGAGGCTACTACAGACTCCTAGAGAGGCTCCTACAGACTCCTAGAGAGGTTCTGGAGGCTGGGGACAGCAAAAAATGTCACTTCCTGTCCCACCGGGAGTTGGGAAATGGGCCCTTTCAGCCTCCATAGGGCCTCCAAGGGAGTGGGAAAGGCTGTTTTCTCCGTTCCCAGATACACAGAGAGGATCTGGAGCCAGGTAAGAAAGAAAAACGGGCCTACCAGGCCATCATGTGCCAGGAGCGGGGGGGGGGGAGGGGGTTGCACACACATGCGCGTGGGCACGTGCGCGCGCGACCCTCCCCCGCCCCCCTCTCCTGGCACGCGATGGCAAAAAGGTTAGCCATCACTGCTCTATATCATCTCTACCAAATAAATGCTCTAAAATAATTTCAGAATTTGCTTTCTACATTGAACACTGTATTTTGTGTTCTTGTGTATTGGAACGTGTTTCCTGAAAGAGTCTAAACTTCTGTCTGGCCTTGGCTACAGACATGCTCTGGGATTCCCTGGTATTTAGTTCATTCCAGAAGATGCCTTCCATTGTTCTAATCAGACATGCAATGTCTCCAGGACAAAACTGTCAGAAACCTGGCAAATGCATATGCTTGGCAGATAACATCTTTTGGAAAATATCATATTCTCAATTTACTTACTGTGGTAAAAACAGAAAGATTTGCATTTCTTTCAGAATAGATTTGGGAATTTATATATACACATACATATATAGTTGTAAGTAAGTAGAAAGAATATGATAATCCTATACTTTGGGAGGCACCAAATCTTTCTGAAAGCTGGCATATTTTTAAGAAGCCATTTTCATAACTTTGATCTTATTTTTTCATCTTTTGTTCCCCCTCTTAAAATGGGAATTGAATTTAAGCCAAATTCTAAATTTAAAACAGAATGTTTTGAATATGTATGCAATAGGTTTCACCACATTAACACAATTTTTAACACAAATACAGTGGTCAAATAATTTACAGTCATTCCTATTTCCATTGGCATTGATAATAAGGTATGCCTTTTGAATATCATTATAATAATTTCCCAAACATTTGTTCAAAATTTCATTCTGGTGAAAATTAAAATGCAATGAAATAATGCCTCAATGTTTATTGCAAAAAGGAAGTTAGGAACAAGTAAAAATAAGAATAATAAAAAAGTGTTGAATGATTTTGTTGACACAAAGGTGTCGCTTTGGCTGACCTATTAGCACAGCCAGTAGAACACTTTCTTTATCACCTCTGCCTCTCCTTCTCAGTATTTGAGAAAACACTGACAGAAATTAAATTGATGCTCTAAGTTCAATAATTGTATTACTGACACAAATCACATTTCAAAATGCTATCTTTGTGATTAAAGACCCACAATATCGCACAGTTTTTTAAAAATCAATCTTTTGTGCTAAACAAAAAAAGATACAAGATCAGTTTTTGAAGATGTACATTTATGTACGCAAACGTATGTATGGCCATAAAATATAAACATACATAGATATAAACTTTCATTTCAATATTTCGGTTCCGAAAACAGGTAAAACTTTGCAAGTTCTATGTTTTTCTTTTTTGAAAAAGGGTGTGAGTTTAAACTAATATGTTTTAAAAATACCCACCCATATCATTCTATTATATCAATGTTCATAGAAAATAATATATGAAAACAAACTATTGGAAGAGGCAATTAGTGGAAGAAAATGTAACCTTCCCACTGCATTCTCACTACAGGCCTTTTCTAGGTGCACAGACTGGCTTTTAAGAATTGCAAGTGCTGTAGTAGGGAAAAGAGAGATATACTTTTCCTTATGGAAACAAGATGGTATAGAAATTAATGACATCACAGAGTTACCAAATGATGTCTGTATATATGAAATGCCTAGCTAAAATGCTTCACGAGACTCAAGTAAACACCTCTTGATGTGGGTGCTTAATTTTAGGCACAGCTACAGATATAAAAAGGCAAAGTTCCTTTTAACTAGTACTTACCTGTGCACATTTTCCATTGCTGCTACCTCTGCTAAGGCAGCTAGACTGAAGAATGCAGATACAGATGGCATGTCTGATGTCATACTATGATTTTCCGCTACATCGTTGTTTAGCAAGGATTCCTTGCTACATTCCATCCCTGTATTTAATGTTCTCTGAAGAGTATTTTGCCCTTTTGGTTTCTCTTCTAAAAGGAAGCAAAATAGCAAAGGTTGTTTTAACAGATTCCAATCTTCCTTACACTGAGAAGAAAAAATAAAGCCTTATTCAGGGTTCTTTCCTCTTTATAATCAAACCAACATGGAGACATACAACATAAAAACAAATCCAGCGAATCAATTTTCCATTCACTGTCCACTGTAGGAAAATATAGGAGAACTTCTGTCCTTCTAATACTTACCTTGAGATTGTGCTACTTTCTATAGTCTTTAGTATATTATAAAATGTTTTTTTTAATTTTTTTATTTGATTTATATGCCGCCCTTCTCCGGAGACTCAGGGCGGCTTACAATGCATTAAGCAATAGCCTTCATACTTTTTTTTTGTATATTTATACAAAGTCAGCTTATTGCCCCCACAAACTGGGTCCTCAATTTACCCACCTTAGAAAGGATGGAAGGCTGAGTCGACCTTGAGCCTGGTGAGACTTGAACTCGCAGTAATTGCAGGCAGCTGGATGTTAAATGCTGCCTTAGGAGGCATTAGCCTCCTACGCCACTCAGGCTCAAATTGTTTTAAATTGTGTGCATTGCACCACATTTTAAAAAAGTCTTAATGTGGTACTTTATTCTTTTGCTAAGTAATTTAAGCATTATTATGAAGAAAAGGGAAACATATACTTTTGAAATATGAATTTAAATGGACTAGAACTGGCCACATTAGCTCAGTTGACTACTAGGTATACTATAGGCTAAAATGAAAGTATAAAGTGACAAAAATACCAAAAAGAACAATACATTCAATAAACGACAGAATCATAAATACAGTATTAGAATCAAGGGAAGTATATAAATATTAATTTTATACAAGATAATGGATAAGTATAGATACAATGGTGGAAAATACTGAGGAACTACTGTTAATTGTAATAAGTGCATCATGCATGTCAAACTGAAAGTATAAATGCAAGTAGTCAACATAATACATGCTATAAGAATAATGAAAGGAACAAATTTAGTATGTCTATCTTATGAAAAATAGAACTTAAAGAGACACTCTAAACTTAAGCAGAAAAACATTCAAGAAACAAACAATCCAACCAGCTATTAGAAAAAAATGATGCAGATATCCCGAAGAAAGTGGTCTAAGTTTGTGAACCTTTGCTTTCACCCTGCCTGGGTATCAACAACTGCAACTAAACATTTCCAATAACTGTTTCTTCAGTCTTGCACATTGGCTTGGAAGAATTTTAGTCCATGCCTCCTTATAGAACAGCTTTAATTCAGGGATGTTGTTGTTGGTAGGCTTCCTTGCCTGAACGGCATGCTTCAGGTCCTTCTACAAGTTTTCTGTAGGATTATGGTCAGGACTTTGAATTGGCCATTTCAAAATATTAACTTTCTTCTGCTCTAACCATTCTTTGGTTATACAATTTTTATATTCTGGGACTTTGTCTTCTAATACAACTTGTCTTTTGGAAGGATCTTACATCCACAGAAATCAACAATAAGCCCTAAAGTAATTAAGACAGGAAGTCGGCAAACATAGTGCCTCTTTAAAAGATGTTGACTCTCCCAGACCTCTCAAATCTGCTGGAAAATACTGTTTTGCAATCTCTTCAGAAGGAGCCAATATGAGTGATCCTTGTCTTCTTAGTCCAAAGAAAAGTTCTGAGGAGCTAATCCCTTCATTGGCTCCTATTTTTACCACATTCATTAGTTCCACAAAAAGCAAAGTCATGCTCAGTCTGCCATCCTACCCTAAAAGTCAAAGCTTAATATGAAAATATAAATGAAAAGTAAAAAAAAAAAAAAATCCAACTTAGTATGAAGGCGAAGGTATTCTCAACTTGTATGTTTAATTAATGTAGAAGTGATAATTAAGAAATCAAGTTAGTAGACAGTTTTATTTATGGGATTCAGTGATAGATAAAATGGGCAGAGTGCTAGGAAATAAAGTATTGATGTTTGAAATGAGCTAGATATATTCTGAGAAAGGAATTTGGGCCATGCAAGCAGTGTGAATTGTTTTATCAATTTTCTTCCAACTGCTTCAGATCAGTGGTGAGGAAAAGAGTTGCTCTCAACTTTCTTTGCCAATGCTGGCTGAAATACTTCTGAAGCTGAGTGGATTTAGCATTGTTTCCACTAAAGATACCTGGTCTGGGAGAAGTTTTGGTCAGGGATGCTTGTCAACAAGTCTGATGGAGGACGTGCCATTTGACTCTTCCCCAGCACTGGACAGTATCCTATACAGGTAAACTGTGGTTGTGAGGAAGCCAGGAGTGCCTCCTTTCTGGCACTACCAGAACTTTTGACAAGTGCTAAAAACATGGCAGTTGCCTCTTTTCCTTACTACTCACCAAGGCAACAGAGTGTAGCTGGCCCCTTCCAGTATCACTCTGGGATAACTGGAAGCACTCACTGAAACCAATGATCTGAATGTTCTTTGGTGCAAAGAAACAAAGGGGCAGCAAACTGGCTGTCATTCTGTGGTCACCATGCCATGCAGATGATGCTGGGTGAGCTGAGTGAACTTTAGCCAGGTGTGTACGTGTAGCTCCTCCTAGGGGTGGTTAAAGAAGGCTCTTCATAGCTTTCTCCATATATTAAAAAGCTTGGACAGGCTCCTAAATAGGTGTTGTTGCAACTTTCACTTAAAAGCAAGGGGTTAATGTAACTTTCTAAAATAAGTATGGGAAGCTCCTTTATTTGAAGCTTTATTCAAAGCTTTGTATCCTTTGAAACTTGCAACCTAGATTATCCTAGGAAAGAATATAATGATAAATTGTAAAGTATAAGAACATTTTGGTGACAACAAATATCTAAATAATTAAAGGAGTTGTCTTTCTAATAATAATGCCCAGCTGTAAAAGCTGGAACCTGAAAAAAAGCAAAAAGAAGATAGTTACTTTTAAATTATAGATTTTGATATGTTAATAAAAGCACTATGAGCTGCAAATAGAACCAATGAATTGCATCTGGTCAAATAAAGGCTTACTAAATGATGTGCATGCAACATAAGTATATAATGGGCTAGAAAAGAATGATTATGCTCAGCAAGATTGAGGTAAATATAAGAGGAAAACAATAGATACAATGGATAAAAAAGGTCAAAGAGATTACCAAAATGTCCTTGGATTAATTTTATTACTGAAGAAAGGGAGCCACAGTGGGCATTTGTCCATATAGTTGCTACAAGATGAACCTATTCTATGCTAAGTAGCTATACTATCTAGTCACAAGACATAAAATATCACATGCTTCATTATGTATAGTTTTCTTGGTGTACATTGATCAAGTAATAGGTATATATTTAAAGAATTTAGCTTAATTCAGGTTGGCTAATTTCTTTTTAGACTTTTCAAATTCTGGAACAATCCCAAGAAAAAGAAATTCTATAAAATTACAATTAAAGAAATCTTTGTACCAGAAATCTGGACATTTTGATAAAAATATAACGGCATATTTTTGGAATGGTCTAGGGACCGTGATGGTGAACCTATGGCACGAGTGCTGGAGGTGGCATACAGACCCCTCTCTATGGGCTCTGTCGCCATCTGCTCTTCTGGTTTCTGGCATGTGCATGCATGCCGGCCAGCTGATATTCGCATGTGCCAGAGCCCCAGGAACCCGAAGACCAGCTGGTTGGTGTGCAAGCGCATGCTGGCCACCTGGTCTTTGGGTTTCCAGGCTCCGGCATGCGCGAAGACTAGCTGGCCGGTGCGTATGTGCATGCTGGAAACCTGAAAACCAGCTGGCTGGCGCACATGTGTACAGGCCAGCTGGTCTTTAAGTTTCTGGGGCTCTGGGGCACACGTGCATTCCAGTTTGGGGACTCGGTGCCGAAAAGGTTTGCCATCACTGGTCTAGGGCATTCTTTTTCAAGTTCTTTCTTAAATTTAAGTGATTTTTAAAATTCTTTACGGAACACTTCATTCTGAAACTGTATAACACTAATAACGCAAGATATATTCACTTGTACCACTTCTTTTTAAACAACTAATAGCTTACAAATCTACATTTTTGGGTTCTCTTTTTTGTTTCTATGATTCCTGGAACTCACAGACAAATTTGAGTAATGAATGAATTTGTAGTTGTAGCCAAAGAAAATCAGTCATATACTTACTTACCCAAACCTTGCCCTGCTGGTGAAACTCGACCATCTGCTGTCCGAACAAGATGTGTGATCTTGGTTTTCCTTGCTTTTCTCTTCTGACTTCCAACCAAAGGTTCTTGTATTACCACAGACTCTGGAATATTTAGAAGAAAGTTAGAGCTGTTATTTTTCCCTAGCACCTCATTGGTGCTAGAATAAGGTTGCAATGGAGAAGCTACTTGACTGTTAGCAAAATATTTTCCGCAGATCTTTTAAGAATTCTAAATAAATGGACTTCCGGTTTGCTGTTTGTTGCTGCCAGACGTTCCTTTGGGATCGTCAGCTTCCACCGCCTGTCAGAGCCGCCTTCACAACGGAATGGCGGCTCGAAAAAACTCCGTTTCCATGAGGAAACGGAGATAGAGCCGGCAGGGGTGGGTAGAACTCTCTGCGGAGTCCCAAAAGTTTTTCCTTTACTTTTGGGACGGAGCGGATGAGATGCCCCGTATCCCCAGCCGCTGCTCCGGGCTTTGGGAGACCTCTGCTGATGCAGAGCCAGGCGTCAAAAGCAAGCCTGCAAATTTAACAGATTACTCAAAGAAATGTGAGCTGGACCTGTAATACTGAACCGCAAGTATTTTACTGATTTTTTAAAAAAAAATTACTTAAGAGAGAGGAGGAAAAGAAAGAGGAAAAAAAGCCTTTTAAAATGGCGTCGGCTGGAGGAGAGGCTGAAAGGGAAAGTCCTTCCGTTTTCTATTACTACAATGTAGCGGAATAAATACCACTGGCTACATTTGTAGACAAAACTTCGCTCCTGTGTCTTTTTCTCTTTTTTTTTCCCTTGGAGATCTGATATTGTTGCTGACTGGAAAGAAGTCTTTCTTGCTTTTTTTTAACAAAGCCTGCCTGGGCGGAAACATGGCACTGAGACTCATAAAGTCAGATAAACAAGAAGGGGGGGATTCCCCCACCAATAATTTAAAGGAACAAGTCTTAACTCTTCAGTCTCAGAAACCTGATTTTAATATAACAGAATTTTTTATAGAGATTGAAAGAAGGGAGGAGATTGTGAATCAGTAACTTGAAAAATTTAAGCAGGAAATTAAAGAAATTAAAGAATTGGTGAAATCTAAGTTTGATTCTTTGGACAAAAAATTCTCAAAAGTGGTTAATGGTTTTACAGAATTTATGATACAGTTGGACACAAATACTAATGTACTAGAGTCTAAAATGGAAGAAATTCAAGATAAATTGGACAATAGAATTCAAAAAATTGAAAATGATTTGATAAACACTCAGGATAATAGCTTAGAAGAAAAACCTAAAATGGATGCTGATCAAAAGTATGGTAATGCAGAAAATCTGCAACAGAAGATTGAAAAAGAGATTTTAATGGTACAATATAATTTCACAGAATATGCGATAAGATTAAGAGGTTTGCAGGAAAATAATAGAGATGATTTAAGGAAAATATCTTCTGAATTTCTAGCTGGGATTCTAAAGGTTCAACCTGACGAAGTGTTTTGTAGGATTGACAGAGTTTATCGAATCAACTCCTGGATTGCCAAGCAAAGGCAATTGCCTAGAGACGTGGTGATTTATTTTACAGATAAGGAAATTAGGAATAATATCGTGCAAAATTCCTTCAATTCTAATTTGCAATTGTATGGAAGAAAGATTTGGATTTACAAGGAACTCCCACCTAAGATATTGATGGAAAGGAAGAAATTTGGTTTTCTGGTGAATGAGTTAAAAAAGAGAAATATTTCATTCAGGTGGGACGCCCCAGTTGGTATTATATTTAGATACCAAGGAGAAAGATATCAGCTAAATACTGTTGAAAGAGCGGAAGAATTTTATCAAAATAGGTTGAAAATGAACTTAACATCTTCAGGTATAATACAGGATAAGCAGAAGGAGCCGGAAATAAAGGTAAAATATCGAATTATAGAGACTGTACCAGATGAATTGCCTTTGGATTTATTGGATACCCCAGCTGGACTATCTACAAATTTGAGAGAAGTGGCATCTAATTTTAATGTGATGACTTATCAAGGCAAGGATAAGCATGGAAACCTACTAGGGGATATACAAGGGATAAAAAAGAAACATGAGATACAAAAACAAAACCAACAAGACCAATCTACAAAGCAGAATAAAAACCGACCAGATACACAATTTGTAGAAAGGAAACCAGGATGGAAACCAAACCCACAAAAAGAAAAGAAAAAGAGAAATAGGTGGCATAAAAATAGAAATTTTTAAATTAGGCAACAGTGAAGCCAGTGACTTTAAAATATGAATGATTATGTGTAAACACAGAAGAGGCGACGTATTGGTTAATATCATCCTGAGGATTGTGGCAGATCTCTGCATGGCCGTAATTTGGGGACGTGAAATGAGCCTTAAACTGATGGATTTGAATTATCCATTTTGGAATTTCTCTTTGTGTTGATAAACATATTATATTATCTTGAATCACAAGGCAAGAGAATGATGTTGGGGCATGCAGAACATCGGGTTGTTACCCACTACGATGATGGGAATTAATAATCCTGATGAAACCCACAATTATTACTATATGGAATATAATTATAATGTCACTCGGGTGGTTGTTTTTACTTTTATACATATAAGAAGATATTTACTACTGATGGGGGCAGATATGATTGAAGATCCTGAATAAACTGTTGCACCAGCAAGCTATGTTACCCGATTATGGATGTTGGTTCTACCAATCCAGTGGAAAGACCTCAAAGAAGATACTATATGGATTATAAATTTAAAGTCATTGTCTTTTCTTTTTTTTTATTTAGATATAATGGAAAATATAGACATATATTTTTAAGTAGTGTGGGCAGTGAATCAAAGATATTAAGAAATGTTGTGTATGGTAATTTTGTATGATAGTGGGTGAATAAGCTAGTTAGTAGATTGATTAGTCTAAGAAAAGGGATTTTTAAGTGATATATTTAGGGGAGTGGAGGAAATGGATAGAGTGGAATAAATGTTAAACTAGATTTTATGGGGAAGGCCGCTTTGAAATGTTATAGTAACATATATAGAAGATTAAATGTTAAAGTAGGACTTATCGTATAGTTTTAAAGTGGAGAAGTTATTCTATAATGTTATAGTATAATGTCTTTTTTTTTTCCTTTCTTTTCTCTTTTCTGAAATGTATGGATAAAGGGGGATGTTATAATATTAATAATATTTTTAGTAAGTAAAGGTCAATATCTAGAGGAGGGAGTAAGTAATCTGTTATGAATTAGGTTTTTTTTTTGTTATGAAGAAGTCACAGGGGGGGATGGGTGGGGAGGAGGGGTTAGGGAGGGGGAGGGAGAGGGGGAAAAAAAGGGGGGGAAATTTGTATTTGAAAACTTTTTCAATAAAAAAAAAGAATTCTAAATAAATGTAAGAGGCTAAGGAGAAATCTATCTAGTTTCAATAAGGATTAAAAGAGTCACTACAGTATTTAGTTATTTCATTGAATTAAAAGTTTTTATCTGCACACTGGAACTGTGAAGGGGCACTTAATTAGCAATGCTATTGTTCTATAACATTTTTGATAGATTTTTCAAAGTACAGGTAATCCTCTATTTATGACTGTTTGTTTAATGACATCAACAGTTTTGATGACACTGAAAAAAGTGACTTATAAGCGGTTCTCTGACTGGTAATGTGCGACCTTCCCAGAAGGCATCTGACAAGGAAATTCAAGGGAGGAAGTCAGATTCGCTTACTATGTGATTAGTGTAATAATTGCGGTGATTTGCTTAGCAACAAAAAAAGTCATAAAATCGGGCATGACTCAGTGAACAGTAATATTGCTTAGCGATTACAACTGTGGTTGTAAAACAATAACTCATAGGAACAATATTTCAAATATTGACTCACTATTTCATCCCATAAAAAGCAAATAAAAGTAACTTAACCTCAACTAAATTGGATTGTTTTCACACAAGCCACTTTATTAGAATTCTTCAAGTTGAATTACTTACTAATTTGTTTTATTTTCAGTATTTTTCATATGGGTTTCTCAACTTAAATAATATTAAATAACTGGTTTCCCCTCTGAGGAGAATGCTTTCAATTATGCTTGCAGAGAAAAACCTTATTTATAGAAGTAATTTAGCTGCAGTGACATAGCTGGACAACAGTAAAGTACTGTAACATATTAAATATTATATGAAACAATGTATTTAATACTGAACCAATATTAAAAATAGCTTAGTTAATCAATTTGTTTACAATCTTCTCCATTTTGTATATAAACAAGATTCTAGATATGTATGAGAAAAGGAGTGATAGAATATAGTTTCTAGTTGATTGGTATTGTAGGAAAGCTATGACTCAGCAGCATTACTGAATAGCATTCAATTATGTCCCATTCTTGGAGGCTGCAGTTTTATTGGCATGGTTTTTCTGAAGTGATTAACCATTGCCTTTTTCCTAGGGCTGAGAGAAAGTGACTGGCCCAAGGTTACCTATCATTGCTTCATGCCCAAGACAGGGCTAGAGCTTAGAGTCTCCTGGTTTCTAGCCTTAATCACTCTACCAAACTGTCTGTCTGAAAAGTATCAGTAATGAATTATAAAACAGAAATATATCACACAAAATAGCCATAGATTCTAGATTTGTCTTTTCTAGCCCTCTCAAATGCCAGTGGAAAAACAGAAAAAGAATGCAAAAATTCTGACATTCCTTCATTTATCTTCATGCATAAATGAAGAATAGCACTTCTGACCTAAAATGTGGCTTCAAGTGAGTTTGCATTGCTGCAAGCACTTACCTTTGTTAGATTTTGTTTGGTCTATAGCATAACTGCCAACTTTCTTCTTTTTTCTTGGTAGAGAGGCATTTTTACGATCAAATGTGATTGGACTGTATTGAGGAAGGCTGTTGAACTTTTTCTCAAATTCTTCTTCCAGCTTTGCTAAACTAAAGATGTGAAAGCAGAAAATCAAACAAATTAAAACAATGTAGATTTTAATATATTATGTTGAATAAAATAGGGGAGATGGTCCAGCTTTTGGGCCCAAGTGCTAAAGTCCTCCAGAACTTGAATTCTCTTTCCTACACAGTCTGGAACCATACACTCATGAAAAAGCAGAATCGTTAAAGAAGAGCAATTCCCAGTTCTGATTGGTGATCCAGAAGCATACTATTTTAATAGTATAGAAGGTGACCAAAAGATCTAGCAGGGCCAGTATGGTTACATTCCCTTAGCCATGTATTGGTAATCAATGTGGTAACCCAACCATCAAGCAATATTACGATTTGCTCCTGTTCAGGGCAGTTTTGCACGTATAGGCTGCACACAAATGATTTTCCATGTCTTGTACTTTTAAAGTAAGTAACATATATACTTGCGGATAAATGCCATGAAAAAGGTACCTTGGATTAGCCTCAAAATTTTTATTTTTATTTATTTTAATTTTAATTTGTGATAAGTCAAATACTTATAATTATTTCATACTTAGCTGTGTTTTTCATGTATTTTAGTTTTTTTAAAAAAAATCAAGGATCAGCTGATCTGTGAGTAAATATGGGTATTTTAAAAAAGTAATATTTGCAGATAAGCCCATCTGGGGATAAGCAAAACATCCCCAGGGGGATGTATTTGGGACTTAACATTCTTGACTTATCCATGAGTATATAGGGTGTACATGTATGTAACTGAACACAGTTCACTATAGTTTGACTTGAGTTTCAAATCTAAATTTTGTACATTTTTGCAAACCTAAAATTTGCAAATCAAAGGAATTGTGACCCAGATAGTATATAGGATGACTTTCCCAAAGATCTTTCGTATGTAACTTTGATAATATAATTACATTTCTCAGTAAGTGCTGTGCTAATTGTATAATATTCATGTAATTTAAGCTAAAGGACCACTGAATCAATGTATGTATGTATGTATGTCTGTATGTGTGTGTGTGTGTGTGTGTGTGTGTATGTGTTTATACCCTTGTTTGTTACCATTTGTATCTCTCCTTTTGAAGTTGAAAAAGAAACTGACAAAAGTGACAAAAAGTGAGCAAGATATCTGTTTCACAAGGTATTTCATTTCTAATCATTACCAAACTATTTTGAAAGTAACTTATACCCTTACATACTTATTATATCACTTACCCCAAAACAATGTCTTCCTTTGGCTTACTTCTTTTTAACTTTTTGTTCCCACTTGTCCCACTTAAGGAAAATGCCCAAGTTTCTTCATTCCAGCATCCTTCCTGATCAGAGTTGCCACCTTTTCCTGAGCTTCGTTTTCCTAAGAAAGTGAGTAGGAACAAGAAAAACTGCATGGAGATTACTGGGAAACTGTATAACAGAGGCACACTCGAAACATAATATATTGCTTTTTGCTAAGTAGGATGACTGATTCATCTCACTAGGTATATCAGAGACTATCCTAGGACTTACAAAAGCATTACATCATCATTTCATATAGCAATTTCCTCGCAAGTCCCCATGAATTGATATAAGTAGTATAATTTAATGCTAATTAGTAAATATGAACCTAAAACTAAGGAATGAAAGAGGAAAATAATCTGCTTAAAATAACAACTACATCAATAGCAATCATTGTTTAAAAATTCATACTATTAGCATTTTACAGCCTTCATATAAAGTTTTACGAAGCAACTAGATATCTATTATCCTTAAGGCTAAAAATGGAAATGTATGTTTAAAAACCCCCTGCACATATTCCTAAGAACTCCAAAGAGACTCACATAAACAAATATACAAAGGGAAATTGAGTATTAACATAGACAGTCTCCTCTCTATGTATTAAAAATGATAAACTAGTACTGTTTATAATTGGATACAAAAATATTTTCATGTCATAGCCAGTGGTCAGCAGGACTTATTCAGATTCCAGTTTGCTTGAAGCTAAGAGCTGATTAATCTCTAGATGAAAAACTACCCTGGAATCCTATGAATCCACAGAAAAAAAAGTGAGCTAGAACTGTAAACAATGAAGAAATAAATGGATTCTTAGAAGATTTTTACATATATTCCATAAATCTAGTACAATGGTTGTGGATGCTGGCTTTTGATTTATTAGTACAATGTTCAGCCTAAATGAGAAATAATTTATATAATGGCAAATGTATAATAGCAAATGTTTTTTTTTGGGGGGGGAGTACAGTTGTAGTATGAAAGAATGTTTTATAATTAAGATGTAGAAATGTGGAAGGAGGATTTGGGATGTGAATTAGGAACAGTCCTTTGAAGTACAATTATTCATTATGGTATGAAGGTTAGCTACATTCTAACAGAATTTCAAAGTATGTAGGGAAAGTTAGGATAAATTGCCCGATATTATCAATGACATAAAATGGCTTTAGATGCTGCTGTAAAAGTTACAGACCTATAATGTACAACAATGCACCTAAAATACCAATTTTTTGAAATTAGGGTTTAAGTATCCCCAAGGTGATTGAATATTTTGGAAAATATGGCTTATCATTTGTTTGATATGTCTTAGTTTGACTTTGCTAGACTCTCTTTTTTGTCCCATCTGGAAAAAGCCTTTGCATTGCATTTGAACCACATGGCATGTTAAAAGTGTTATAAATAAGTAATTTAAAACATAGAGAGAAGATATGCAGCCATTTGCTATTATCACTGACACATATTTTAGAAATAAGCTCACTGAAAGCAGACTTATTGTCGAAGATTAGAAGGAATTATATTCAATTTACTTTGAATAATGAAACATAAAAACATGATTAATTATAATTTTGTGGGTTTTAAAATTTGAGGTGGACATATTAAAAGCTAAATACCTCTATCAACATTGGAACGCAGAGATGTAAGCATGCCTTCTGACACCAGAGTTTTGTACAGTGCACCTTTGCAAGCTCTTTCAGATTTTCTCGAGCCACAAATTTCTGCCTTTTTATTACAGTCACTGTCCTCAATTTTTACTTGATCTGGTAAACTCTGTGATATTATATCCTCTGTTGGGGTTAGAATATCTGATATTGTGTTTTCAGATACTTCACATGGTACATCCTTGTCATCTTTAATGCTAAAAATATCAGGAGGCTTCGATTCTTTGGTGGTCTCTAAACATTTTTCTTTCAGTGTTCTTTTTTCTTTTGACTTTACTTTCTTCTTTGGTGACTTTGTGTCCAAAATATTGCCCTTCACTGCAGAAGAAAGGCGAATTTTCTTATGGGACATTTCTGTAAGTCTCTCTGTCCCCCAGTCCCCTTTTGCAACTGCTTCAATAGTATAAATGACACTCTCAATATCTGATTCGGAAGACTGCCTTTTTTTGCAAGTCTTTTTAGGAGTACATTTCTCAAGTCCTTGTCGGTCCACTTTATTTTTCTTCTTTTTCTTCTTCAGTTTTTCTGGTTTGTTTAATCCTAAAGTGCTGATGTCAGCTACTGATGTCAGCTCATGGGAACAGCATGCAGGATCTTTTGCTGTTGCACTGTCATGTCCAACTAATGTAATGCTGTTCAAAGCTGGATCTGAAATATGTATACACCTTGTTACCTCTTCGAAAACTCCAGTCTTTGTCTTTTCATGTTCTTGTCCCTTCATTTTCTGAGATTTTTCTGTTTTTACTTTTGCTTTCTCCGAATCTGCAATTTTCATCTGTTCAGATGCTTCCAGTGTTTTGACAATCCTGGCTGTTTCAGGTTTTGCCTTCCCAGGTTCTCTCACTTTTACTTCCTCTGATGCAAGACACATCTGAAACAAACTCCAATATTAATTCTCCTTTATTATGGAATGTTAAAAGATTGCATAACAGTTCTACAAATTACTCTAGCATTGGTATAATCATTTTAGTAGCAGTGCATTCTATATTTTCTATACTATATACCTGTGATAGCGAACCTATGGCACACGTGCCACACTTAGCACGTGTATCCATATCAGTGGGCACGCCAGCTCAGCTCTGGCACACATGCGTGCGCCGGCCAGCTGATTTTCGGGCCTTCTGCGCCTACCAGAAGTAGAGAAACAAGTTGTTTCCTGCCTCCGGAGGTCCTGGGGATGGGTGGGTGGGGAAGGCCCATTTTTCTTTCTCATCTGGCTCCAGATCCTTTCTATGCATCTGGGGAGGGCAAAAACAGCCTTCCCCGCCCCCTCAGAGACCCTCCGGCGGCCCGTTTTTCAACTTCTGGTTGGACAGGAAGTGACATTTTTTGCTACCCCCAGCCTCCAGAGACTCCTAGAGCTGTTTTCGCCCTCCCCAGATACATAGAGAGGATCTGGAGCCAGGTATGAGAGAAAAACAGGCCTATTGGGCCATTGTGTGCCAGGAGCGGGGGGGAGGGGGAGGCACAAGTGCGCATAGAATTATGGGTGTGGGTACTCGCATGGGCAAACCTCTCCTGCCCCCCCTTCCTGGCACGCGATAGCAAAAAGGTTAGCCATCACTGCTATATACGATGGAAGATACACCTAACAAAAACACTTTTCTGTCTTCATGGTGACTGCACTGAACTCTTTGAAATCTGGGAATATATAAATAGTGTACAAATACTTTGGAACAAGTATGTATTAGACTAATAAATTAACTGTCTACAATGGTAAACAAATTACATTCAATTATGTACTCTTACTGTAACAACCTAGTAGTAAAATCATTGAAAGGCATGGAGAAAACGCTGCTTATTTCAATTTCAATTAAGCTGAATGAGTTCTCAAAAAAACATTCAAATCTAATTTCATTAGCTCTAGAGTACTTGCATAGTACCTTTTAATTTCTGTACTGTATACACATGGAACCTAATTTAAGACATTTTAAATAACAGCTATATCTCAGGAACTGATCCAACATGTCAGGTTTAGACTGTTTCATCTACAAAGTTGTTGCTATTAAAACAACAACAATCAAAGAAGAAAATATAAAGGATATAAATATTGGTGTAAAGCTAATAAAATGGCAGTGATAGCTCTGCTGACATTTTTTCAGTGTTTCTTATTAAAAAAGTTTTTATAAAAGCATAAAATTCTTAATTTAATAAATTTCTTGCAGTTTGAATTTGTCAGCATGCTGCATTTGCCTCAAAGTTGGTGGGATGTAAAAAGGATTATCCTGACTTGTGAGATTCTGTCTCTGTATAGATTCTGTCCTCCATAGAATAACATGATTATAGCAATAGTAGTAGCATTTAGACTTATATACTGCTTCACAGTGCTTTACAGCCCTCTCTAAGCGGTTTACATAGTCAGTATATTGCCCCCAACAATCTGGGTCCTCATTTTACACACCTTGGAAGGATGGAAGGCTGAGTCAACTGAGTATGCTTGGTTTAAAACTAGGCTCTGATTTCATTTCTGGCATACTAGCTTACATTGCTGCTTATCTGACCCAATGATGAATACTAAGCTAAAATTAATCTATCAAGGACAAAGTTTTCAGTGTTTAATAAGGAAAATGAAGTGAATGATAACAAGCTATATATAGATGCCAAAAAACTAGTGTGTCGATAAGTTTTTTTTAAAAAGGGCATTAAAAAAGGGGGAGTGAATACAAAGCATAACTGACAGTATCAATACATTATCTTTGTTTGATTATGTGGACAGAATGGATGAAAATCAAATAGATAAAGAATTAGGGGCTCCAGAGGATGGGATCAGAAAGCTGGAATTGATAAAGAAATTTAAATAGCAAAAGGTAGCTCGTGCAATTTGTAAGGCTAGAAAGTACAGGTAGTCCTCAACTTACAACCACAGTTGAGCCCAAAATTTCTGTTGCTAAGCAAGACATCTGTTAAGTGACTTTTGTTGCATTTTTCAACCTTTCTTGCCACAGTTGTTAAGTGAATCACAGCAGTTGTTAAATTAGTAAAATGATTGTTAAGTGAATCTGGCTTCCCCATTGACTTTGCTTGTTAGAAAATCACAAAAGGTAATCACATGACCCTGTGACACTGCAACCCTCATAAATATGAGTCAGTTGCCAAGCTTCCAAATTTTGATCATGTAACTGTGAGGAATGCTGCAATGGTCATAAGTATGAAAAATGGTCACTTTTTTCAGTGCCGTTGTAACTTTGAATGGTCACTAAATGAACTGTTGTAAGACAAAGACTACCTGTATGCAGAAATAAGGTGAATGGTCTTTATTTTAGTTATGTTTCCTTTTTATTTTTATCTCATGTCTTTAAATAGTTTGGTTTTATTATTATTATATTATGTTTGTGTTTTGCATAATGCTTTTTCTTAAGAAGAACACAATATATATGTGTATACTGTATATATGTAATAAATTTCTTGCATAGGATCTAGCCTGCTTGTCAATATTTTATTACAAAATGCGGTATTTTATTGCAAATTGAGTGCACTGAATTTACACACACAGGCAATTGCTATTGTATAATTTGTAAGGAATGTGATACTACAGACATGTACTTAATAGTGTTTGTTTCATTAACATTGACAAAGAATTGAACCCTCTGGGCACCAAGTCAATTTAGACTTGGAAACATCCAAGTCTAAAGATGTTTCAAAAAGAAAAGAATGATAGTTTACATGTTTTATATACACTCAAATGTTTGTACAATGTATTACTCAAAATGTGTTACAATTCATGCTGCTATTTGTTTGCCTTCCCCTGGAAACTTAGAATACCATTCCTGAAGCTGCTTTTTCTTTAATTTTTGTTTTTAAAAGTTGCACACATTAAAATAATAGTAAAAGTATATTATACATGTTGTCTGAAAAATAATAATATTTTATTGGCACTTGGTTGGTTCTCAGTGCAAATATATAGATATGTGCCATGTACCAAAACAGATTTATATGAAATTTCAATGAATTATAGATTTATGTTCACATTTGATTGTGCCTAAAATCTTACATTGCAAAACTCAAAGAAGGTTTTTTACAATTATTTTCTTTTCCCTTTCTGACCAAATCATGAAATGTACATTTGAGGGAATTAATTCTACATAAAAAAAAAAATAATTTGCCCCTATTTGTTTGCTATCTTTATTGAGAACTATAAATTACCAACTGTGAAAGAAAGACAATGATAGAGAGCAAGGTATATAGTTTAAAGAATAAGAAGGTATCTTTAGAAAGTAATTTATTCTTGATTAACTACTACCTCTGAGACACTGACAAGCTTGAGAATGGTAAGGTGAGGTAGAGATCATGTAGCTGGATACAGCTTTAAGACACTCATCTGTGGAAGCAAGAGAGCTAAAAGGGTATTGTGCCCTTGACATACTGCTTTGGGACATACTGGGAAAAGGATGCCTTATAGTTTAGTATTTAGATGGATTTAAGAATCACACTCTCTGAATAAGAAATAGTTTCCATGATTTCTCTTTTATGATTTGCAACTGGTCAAGGCCCATAAATATCAATGAGTGATACAACTTATTCATGCATCATTATATGAACGTCTTCCTTTAAAGATATGAAATGTTTAAAACTATTTAAGAGAACTACTGTATGCACTTTACAATTATGCTCTACCTCAGTAGGCTACTGCTTCTTGGAGCTAGCTGTTTGTAACTTCTTGATACTACATGCCTAATGGTTAGACAAGATAAATCTAGATTCTTGGCATGAACAGTAATTTAGGCTTCTATAAACAACAATGCTAATTATGTCTGTACTATAGCTCTATTTCCTAGACTTTGGCAACCAGCATCATTCAGCTTCTATTTCCCAAATGTACCATTAGTAATTAAGCCACAGGATTTTAATACTACCTCTGCCAACTGAAACAATGCTGATGTCCCACACTGTTTCGTTAATTCAGAAGGACCTGAATGGGATGTACTTGATGAGATCTAAAGTAGAAATAAAGAAAATGAGGTGTTGAAACAGATAATATCACAAAGTCACTGATAAAATTGCATCTTCAAAGTGAACACTGAATGTCTACGGAAGCTTCAAATTTGACAGTAATATTTGGAATACTGGAATTCCACAAAAATAAAAAGTATTCAATCAACTAGGTTCAATTTCAATTCAGTTTTGATAGCAAGAATTAATGAATTATACCACTACAAAGGAAATTTAAATTTAAAAGTTATATTACTACACTACTGGAAATTGCAACTGTTTTTTATTTTCATGGTAGTTCATTTAAATTTTATGTACACATAAAATAGATGCAATGAAGTAATGCACTTGAATTCCAAGAGTATCAGTTATTTGTATTTCTCCTCTTCTTTCCTCCTTCCATTTAAAAGAAAAAAGGACTTTTCTGAGAACTGAACTGTACTTAAACCATGCTGTTATAGCCATTGGAATGCAACAGACCTACTTCTAACAATGAAAATTAATTAGGTTTGAAATGGCAGGGGAGGTGTAGTTGGCTTATTGACTCTGTATTTTTGAGATTTCTTGCTATATTTAATATCATAACTGTTCTTGATATTTATCTTGTTTGAGGTACAATTGTCTATATTGTCTTTTAAATCATTTATATTATATTTATTTTATTTAACTATTGTGCAACATTCTGAATTAATATAGTATATTGTGAGGGAAAATATTCTGTAAGGTTATATAAACTAATGAGTTAGAATAAAATAAAAGTATAGGAAAAATGATTTGGAGGCTCAAGTATGAAAAAGAATAGTGAATAGAATTTATTTGCTAAGGAAAAGTTATGTTTATTTAAAATACCTGGCTTAAGCCAGGGTCTATTAATGTGTAAACATGGCAAATGAATTATCTGAAAACATGAGTTGATTGTTGAAAACTGAGAGAATTAAGGAGGGATGCAAGGCTGAATAAAAGTTCTGAACTCTAGCTGGCTTTTGGGAAAAAATGAAAAATGAAAATGATGAGAACAAACAAAAAAAGAAACCTAGAATGAAAACAGAATTGCAAGGATAGAAAATGCTGGCCTATATGGAAAACTATTAAAGACAGGCCAATCTTGTAAAAGAAGAAATGTGAAAGAAGATAATATGGGAACTACTTGGGACAGAATGAAAAGAATTATGTTACAAAGTGCCACAGAAGTAAGACGAGGATTCTTAGTATGGATGAAGAAAATACATATAAGAACGCTTTAGAACTAAGTTGGAATATGTTGTACAACATAGATATAGATGAAAATATAGTTGCAAAGACATCAGGGCATTGAACAAAGAATTTTGATGCAAATAAAATGTTTTTGGAAAAAATGAAGGGGACTAAACCAAGAATCTGCAATGAAATGAAGTGAATGGAAATAAAAGTAAAACTGATGAAATGATCTAAAATGAACTTTAAGTTAGAAAATGTTGAAAAGAATATTTTAGAAATTGATATTTATTTATTTAGTTGTATATTAAAACTCCCATCTTCCTCACAGAATGATATGTTGAAAAAGTGATTGAAATTAATTCTACAAAGTGCTAGAAAAATACATAAATGAATTCATAAACACTGTGAAACAGTAAAAAATATTATGGCTGCAGATATAGACAGTATACCAAAGAAACAATAAAATACAGATGTAGTTTGTTGATGGAGTTTTGATGGTTTGTTGTTTAACAAGTGAAGATTGCATCTATTTCTGACTACTGGAGGAAAATCATTGTTGTTACTTACGAAATCAGATACTTACGTATCTGAAGAATTTTGATGCAAAGAGAAAAACAAATGACAGGGAACAAAATGTGGAAAGTGCAAAACGGCTTTATGCCAGACTAATAAGAGTGCAGATCAGCTTTTTGATCACTTGACAAATAAATGGAAAAAAATAATTCTATATCTATTAAATAAGAGAAAATATGATGAAGATGAAAATACTATGATATATTCTGCATGAATATGAAAATAAGTTGCTGAATGTGAAAAGAGCAGGCTATGATGGTTTTAAAACATGTAAGAGAATAAATGGAATATTTCACCAAAGGTCCAACACTGAACATGGAGGTAGACAAACTATGTTATATTTTTTTACTCGTTTAGTGCATTTACAAAAAAAAGTTTTAAGAGATGCTTCCCATGATGTTAGAGGTGTATCAATTAGGGATGTGAATGTGTGTGTACTGCTATATGCCGATGAAGCTAGGTTTGGGGCTGATGAATCAAATGATTTGCGGTAAACCTTAGGATATGAATAAAATAAATAAACAAAATTATCAAAAATTAAGGGAACCGCATGACAGAGAAAACTGAGTGAAGTGACAAATTGCATAGTTCAATGTCAAAAAGGTAGAGCAAATTGGCAGAATGTTTGTTGAAGATGTGAAAGTGAATAGCAAAATTTTGATATATCCAGTGCTAGCTGAAAGGTATGGCTTATTGTGAGGAATTAATGCTCATTGAAAGAAGTGATAGTCTGTGAATAACAGCTTCTACTCACTTTGATATATGGAAATGAGAACTTGGTATGCCAAGAATTGGCAAAATCTACTGATTCAAAAAACGAATGTTTTGGAGAATACTAGGATGTGTCATTCTGGAGCATGCTGAAAATGCAACGTTTGAAGCAGTGTATGGTCATGGTGGAAGCAAGTATGGTCTGCAAGCATGTAAAGGTGCAGAGAGGTAATTTACGCAATGGTACTTTAGGCTAAACTAATTTTCATTATACTTTTCCATCATCTTATCTCTGCCCTTAATAGCTTTTTCTTGTTACATATTACTCTTGTTCTATAATATGCATGTTACCTTTCCTGAAGGGAACAACATGATGGATACACATGCCGTTACATGATTTTTATAGAATTTTATCTTTGATGGTAAACTCCAACTAATCACTGCCCAAATATTTTCTATTATTGGTTGATGTAAAGTAAAACAAATAAATAAAATACTACATGTTAAATCCAAATGATTTCAAAGTAACATTAAATTTGTTTTATATTTAATGAACAAAATCTTAATTAAACTTATTAACGTAGTTTATACTTTCCTCAGTATAATTTATTCTGATTTTTCATTAGGAACTGTTTTGGCCATTATGTACTGTACTGTAGAAAACTGTGGTGTCTTTGTGTAGTAAACATTTTAGTTTATTATAATTTGCTTACAATTTATGTCTATGACTGCCAGTTACCAATGCCTACACTTCTGTTGAAATAAGCTATGCAGGTATATATTGCAGTTAGATGGTTTGACCAAAGCTCTCTGCTGCATGTACCTATGTGCAGACTTAGTAGCATATGAATGCTTCCTCATGTGGAAGATAGGTCATGAGGGACTAAAAAAGTGTCTTTTAATGTCAAACAAGTCTAAATACCTAGCTCCAGATCTCTCTTCTTTTTTTGTTAAACAGTCCTAAATAATTTTTTGCTTTATTGAAAAGCAAGGAACAATATATATAGATTCATTTGTACTCTACACAAGTTATCAAACAAAGAAAGTTTGGCAGCAAAAATGTAGCTGAACTATGACTTTAGATTCTCCGTTGTTAAGGGGTTGAAAGGACTACATAGTATTTTCCCTGATTTATATTTTTTTATGCAGCTCAACATCTTTCCTCATGTACTCCAGATGAATCTTCGAAAACAGATCCAGAGAGCTGAACCTGAGAATAAGTGATTACAAGGATGGAAATATATAGAAAAATTAAAGTATTATAAGACTCTCTGTACCCCTGTGCTGTCCTTTAGAGAAACTCTCATCAGTATAATTAAATTGACATTCTATACCTAATTGCTAATATGGCTTGCTTAGTATACAGTGAATTAATATTTAAAGAATTGTATTTGCATTTTTTCATTACAGAACTGTATATAAATTCAATAATATTTTCAGAACTAGAGTATTATTTCCAGTGCCAGATTTCTAGAAACATGAAAGTTTTATTGGAATTTATGGGATTAGGGTTCTGTTTATAGGTTGGGGTTGCAAAACAATGTAACATCACTGGAACTCAATTTTTTCTATACCATTTAAGAAGTGGTGTATGCTTGAAAGTGATGATCAATGTTTTGCAGTTTCTGTATATCTATCTACCTTTCATATATTATAGAAAAGACACATTGGTAAAACTTTTGATGAAACCATTAATATCTGTCTTCTCTTATTATCTGTAAAAGCATTTTACAAGCAGATTTAACATTCACTGATCTGATATAAAACTGATCTGTGTTCTAAAAATAAGTTAGATCACATTAATAATTGGGGTGATCTGTGCTTACATATACAATTCTCAACTGTACCCTTTGGAATATACTTCTGGTTCTTCTTTTTCCAAAGATCATAAAATTAATAAAACAAGATTACCTCAGCCAACTGGAAGAGTGCTGATTTTCTATAGTGCTTGATTGGCTCAGGACCCTTCAACTGGAAGTGAAGATATACATATTTTAAAATAAGCAGGAAGGAATTAAGTCCTTTAAGAGAAAACTAACACATACACGAAAACTTATTCCTTTTAGGATATTTTATTTTGGCAGTGCTAGCATAACCTGTGTTGTTCTGCAACAGTTATCCTAAAAGGCACAATTTTATTGTAGATTCCAAGATTCTACAGGTGGTGCCTTTTCACATTCATCCTTAACAATGTCTCATTTTTTCATAGTTCTTCTGAGGCCCTATTAGTAAGTTTCAGGATTTCAAAGTAATTTTGATTCTCTCTTTAAAAATGATAGGTAGATACACAAAACCATATTTATTTATTTATTTCCAAAAAATTATATGCCGCCCTTCCCCCTAAGGACTCAGGGCGGCGAACACAGGTTAAAACATTCAATAATAAAAGGTAACACAATTAAAATCCAGTCAAAACAATGACAATAAAATAATAAAACCCAAGGATCAGGGTCAACCCATTTGTTGAAACAGCCAAGTCTGCAAATCCCGACGGAAGGAACGGAGATCAGGTGCCGTCCGAAGCTCGGTGGGTAACTCATTTCAGAGGACAGGAGCGCCTACAGAGAATGCTCTACCCCTGGACGTCGCCAGCTGACATTGTCTGGCCAACGGTACCCTGAGGAGGGCAGCCCTGTGTGAGTGGACAGGACGGTGGGAGGTGGGTAGGAGATGGTCCTGCAAATACCCCGGACCTAAGCCATGTAGGGCTTTAAAGGTAAGTACCAGCACCTTGAAGCAGATCTGGAGGACCACTGGTAGCCAGTGCAGCTCGTGTAGGAGAGGTGTTACACGGGAATAACGGGGAGCTCCTGTAACCACCCGCGCGGCTGCATTCTGGATCAGCTGGAGCCTCTGGGTGCACCTCAAGGGTAGCCCCATGTAGAGGGAGTTGCAGTAATCCAAGCAAGAAGTAACCAGGGCATGAGTGACCGTGCGAAGGGCATCTTGGTCTAGGAAAGGGCACAACTGGCGCACCAGGCGAACCTGGGCGAAAGCCCCCCTGGTCACGGCCGTAAGATGGTCTTCCAAAGACAGCCGGGAATCCAGGAGGACACGGGCCCTAAGTTGCGGGCCCTCTTGACGGGAGAAAGCACTTCCCTCCCTCCATCGAAAGTGATGGGACTTCTAGAACATGAGACGCCAGCATCCATAGCCACTCAGTCTTGGAGGCGTTGAATCTTAGCCTGTTCCTACCCATCCAGGCCCGTATCGCCTCCAGGCAGTGGGACATCACGGAAAGGGCATCCCCAGGGTGGCGATATGTAGCTGAGTATCATCAGCATATTGACGATACCTCACCCCGAATGATCTCACCCAGTGGCTTCATATAGATGTTAAAGAGTAGGGGGAGAGAACCGACCCCTGAAGCACCCCACAGGTTAGGGGCCTCGGGGTGGACCTCTGCCCCCCCGCCCATACAAACTGCAAACGACCTGAGAGGTAGGAGGAGAACCACTGTAAAACAGTGCCTCCTACCCCCAACCCCCCAAGTCGTTGCAGTAAGATACCATGGTCGATGGTATTGAAAGCCGCTGAGAGGTCAAGTAGGAACAGGATGGAGGAACAGCCTCCATCCCGGGCCCGCCAGAGATCATTCACCAGAGTGACCAATGCCGTTTCCGTGTTGTGCCCACGCCGAAACCCCGATTGGTATGGGTCTAGGAAATCCGTTTCCTCCAGGAACTGTGGGAGTTGTTGCGCCACTATGGACTCAACAACCTTCGCTATAAAGCGAAGGTTGGAGACCGGCCGATAGTTATTAAGTGAGTCTGGATCCAGGGCAGGCTTCTTGAGGAGGGGTCGAACCACCGTGACCATATTGTGGAAACTGGTTGACTACTACTTTAGCTTAATTGGAAATTTACAAATGAGCAATATATGATCTATTCTACAATCAATCCCTGGTTTCATAAATCAAACAACCAACTATGCTTTCCTTTTTTCCATCTTTGACATTTTAAAAAGAAACAGATGATTGTATTTTTCCTTATACAAAAATTGGTATCTTCACTATCTAGTGGACAGCCACATCTTTTCATTTCAAAATTGGTCCCAAGATGCTACAATAAATTTGATAAATTGTAAAAATTATTATGCATACTATTAAATGAGAAAGAATGAACTAATGCAATTATATTTTTTTCGTCTTAAAATGAGGTAAGTATGAAAATAAGAAAAATGTGCAAGAAATAGTAAAGTTGGGAAAAGACTGATATAGAAAAAGAATTAAAGCATATTTCTCACTGATATTTAGAATACTGACTACTGTTTTGGTTGTCTCTGAATTATTAAACATATACAGAATCCATAACTAATGGATCCTGTATATGTATATATTACAAGTATAATACTACAATATTTCTCAGTAACTTCAAGGAGAGGGAACTACATTTCAACATATTACTTGAATATATTACATCAGATTAGTAATTTATACAAATCAAAAGATAATACTGTAGTCCATGTTTAGTGACAGCCTTATACTGACCATTTGCAGTTACAAGGATATTGAAAAAGTAACTAATGTCTAATCCTAGCATTTACAACATTTATAGGTCTATAAAACAAAGGAAAGCTGATGTAAGATAATAATAAAAGTTGTGGTTTCACTTAATGACTGAGTTGCTGGTCTCAAATGTGGTTGCTAAATAAGGACTACTTGTATTCAAATCAGTGTTAGAATCAATATGTGAAATACTCTTACTTTGAAGATTGTTCTGCACCTTATATTGCATTTTTTTCTTACATTGCCAATCCAACCCTCCATTTGAGCAGTAACTATCCAATATGTAATTGGGATTAAAACCATATACAACAAAATTTAAAACAACAGCTACATGCTATTTTTATAAATTTGAGAGTTATTTCATCTCCTTAAAAAACAACAACCCAGTATTGTTGTACCTCTGAGAACTGAAGTAAAGCTGATTCATCACTTTCTTTTGGATTTTCAGGAACAGTTCCCTTTGACAGATTTGAAGAAATCTGATGGAAAGATATTTGTTTCAAAATTACCTTTAGGTTATCCTTTATCAATTGTCTATTTTTCAAATGACACATAGCACAAATGACATTTGTGGCCACAATATAATTGAGCATTATTTATTTATTAATCAAGTATATAAAGCTGCCCATCTCACCGAAAGTGACTGTGTGTCTTGTTTAATTGAGCATATAAGGAATATAAATAAACCATATTCCAAAGCAACTAGCATTTTTTAAAAAAGAAACTGACATAATTTCACAGTGAAAATCTTTCCAAAAAACCAATATCATAAATAGGCAAATAGGGAATAGTAAAAATAGTCTTAAACAGTTGAATGAAATTATGCATCTCATCTTGCATGTTAAATGTTTAAAAGCATTAGAGGCATTTCAAGGTACTAGACTAAAAATCAGTTGAGTTCTAATTTCAGTTTAGGCATGGAAAACTGGCTGGGTGACTTAAGGCCACTCATTCTTCCTCATCCCTACTCACTTCACAGGAGTATTTTTGTAGAGAAAACAGGAGGAGAAAAGAGTATTGGATATGATTGCTATCTTGGGTTATTATTAATAACAAGTAATATAAAGGTGGGGTTAAAAAAACTTTTGAAAAAAGTAGTTTTTTCAGTCTGAATCCAATACTAGTTTATTTACAAGAAGTAATAACTGCATGATAACCAAGGCTCTCATGGAATTAAATTGTATTACATTAAGGAAATATTTTTCAATAATTATAAACTGTTGCTGTACCACCTAACAAAAAAGGTTCATTATAAGGAGTTTACCTCAGCAAATTGTAACATTGTTGAGTTTAGACATCCTTCAGTAGAATTAGGGGAATCAGAATGACATGTATTTGAAGAGACCTATAGTAAACAATGTAAGAAGGAAAATTTAAGGACTGAACAAATAATCAAAATTGTTTTCAACAATATATAAGAGCAATAAGTTTTTTCTTGGAGATTTACAATATATAGGAAAAAATAAAAAATAAACGTGTGTGTGTGTGTGTGAGAGAGAGAGAGAATGAGAATATCTGAATACCTATCTGAAGAGAAACAATAAAAGACAACAGTCATAAAAATTATAAGTAAAAAGACTTCCAGTTGAAATGTTGATTTGACCATAATTAACAAAGACATTTCAGTAATCATGGTAGTATATTCCAAACACATAGGATAGCAGAGAAAATGAGAATGTTCTTGGCTTTTAAGAAATATATAAAGAAGAATGGAAACTTCTTAAAATAAAAGGAAGAGATGAATAAAAAGCAAATGATGAATAAACCAAAAGTATTTTAAATTAGGATAGGAACAGATATGAGACTACGGTAATTTGAAGAAGAAAAAGGAACTGACAAAAGGCAAGGTTCCTGATATATTAAAAGAGTTTTATAAACAAACAAACAAACAAACATGAGATCAGAAATAAGAATTCCCAACAAAACTGAGTAGAGGTAATATTAGGGTTGCAATCACATTCAGGAAGGACTACATGCAAAGTTCTTTCTGATTTTCATATATCAATGTTCCATCCTACTATAGAACTGAAAAGTAGTTTAGGAATTAAAGTAAATGAACAACAACAACAATCAGGCCTTTCATTTTCAATTCATTTATTTATTTCACTTATATTTCATTTTATAATCTAAAGGGTGCAATTTGCACTTAATTTTTTTTGTCACATAACTGCACTGATTATTCATTTTCATTATCAGGTACAAACATTAAAAAAGCATTCTAAATCATTCACAGCTTTTTGCTACAAGAGACAGCTTCCCTATAATTAAGTTTTTTATAAGAAGCTAAGCAAAGTTAGTAATTGTCAATATCCATTTTTATGTTAAATTGTTTAGCAGATAATCATTACTACAATTAGCTTAATTGTCATAAACTATATTCTTAATGGAACACAATACTATTTAATTTCTACCAATGAAATACACATGAAAATTAAGAATGGAAGAGTGTTTTTTTTTCTGCTTTAACACTATTAATATTTTCTTCTAATTTCTTGCAATTAAAAAGATTAAAGTTTAGGGAAGATTAGAAAAGATGCTAATCATAGGCATTGTTCTGCAATATATTTATGAGGTTTTTAGGAAGTCCCTTCAATCTACAATTAAATTCTTAGAACTTTGTAGAAATATGATTTTCTAAATGGAACGGTGTTAGCATTACAGTACCGCTAGTCCTCAGACAATTGAGATTGGAATTTCTGTCATTCAGTGATGTAACCATAAAGCATGACGTTGCATGTCTGCATTGCTTAGCAACAGCAATACCAATTGCCATCGTCATCACAGGACCATATGGGTCATTAAGCAGAAGGAGGTAAGAATTTCAAGCAATGAGTGCAGGGGTGTATAGATGCTGTGGATGGGACAGCCAACGTGGTTGCTACAGAGCATGGGTGGGTTGACGGGACTGTGGACAGGTGTAACAGAGCATGGGTGGGTCAGCAGGGGCATAGGTAGCTCGATTGACGTGGGTGAGCCAGGGCCAGAAGCTGGCAGGGCACTGTTATAGCTTATGAGATCCCTGGGATCTTGTTCTTATTTCAGTGAGGCTCCTATAGAAAAAGCAGCAGGATCAACTTCCAGAAACAACTTGTGATCTTCCCTGCTGTCTTTTCTGCCAATTTTGCTAGTGGGAACCTGGTAGCAAAGGTTGCAAATGGGGATCACATTGCTGCAGTACATTACAAATACTGTGTGTACTGATTGCTAAGTGCCCTAAGAGCAATCATATGTTGGGGTTTTGTGATGGCTGGAACTTTGACTATTGGTCATTAAGTATCATTCATTCAGCACTGTTATAACTCTGAATAGTTGCTGGTCATAATGGTCATAATCCTAGGACTGCCTGTACTTAAACTGGCATAAATGCTTAGAGAAAATAATTATGCTGACAAATTCTCTTAATATTCTATAAATTCGTGAATGAAGACCTCTGTTTCATGGAAAGACTGCCTAACAATACATTTACAGGTTGTCCTTGTTTAATGACCAGCCATACAGACACTGAAGTTATGTCGGTGCTAAAGAACACTTGTAACTGGTCCTTGCAGTGGTAGCCATTGCAGCATCCTTGCATCACGTGATCAGAATTTGGGTGCTTAGCAGTTGGCTTGCAGTTCCAATAGTCACAGCATCCTGTGATTGCCATTTATAACCTTCACTTCTAAAAAGCAGTCAATAGGGAAGCTGGGAAGAGGTTGCAAATTGTGATCATGTGACATTGCAGTTAATGACTGCACAGGATTTGCTAAATAATGGCAATCAGAACAACTACAATTGCCGGCATAAGTTGGCACAAGCATGTGATGTCACACTTTACTATCAAAGCACTTAGCAACAGAGTTACCAATCTAGATTATTGTTGTTAAACAAGGACTCCCTATATTTATTGCTTTGGTTGGAAAAATATTTAATTTTTGCTTTATATTGAGCAGTGTTCTAAGTGTTCCCAAGATCAGTGTAAATGGCAATTTGCAGATGTCAATGCAGAATTCAGATAGCTAACCGAAGCTCTCTTAAATAATAAACTCTTTAGAAACAAAAGGAGAAAAACTGTCTAGTAAAGAAAACGCTACAATACTTGCTCATATAATGGCCACCCGCAAAGACTCAAAATAGACTAAAATACACAGCAGTCATTCAAAATGCTCAATTTCTCCATCTTCTATAAACCATAAACATCTAAAATAAAAATTATTACTAGAATATAATCAATCAAAATTCAAAGGAAAAAAAGGGCCAGATATCTTCTAAATGAATCTTAAAACACAAATGATTTAAGGCTTTACAATAAGCCAGCAAACCAGGTTTAATTAGTTTCAAGCCATGTAGGACTTACTTGTAAGTTAATACCAGCACTTTGAACTTGATCTGGAAAACTATTTCAAACAAGTGCAGGAACTTTAGTACATTGTATTATTCAATGGAATATTGCCACCAGACATCAAGTCACCATACACTGAACAACAGCAGTTTCCAAATTATCTTTAAAGGCAATTCCAGGTAGGAAGTATGGAATATTTTATTGTATGGTGATAAGTGCCTGATTTGTAAGGGCTTGCTAGTTTCCTTCTCCAGCAGCTGAAGGTGTGCAAAGGCTCCTCTGGCCATGGCCTCCATCTGCTGCTTGAGTTTAGGGGAATCTTCACATTGCTGATCTGCTCCTTCAGTGTAAGTCCATCCCAAAACAGAGCTAACCTATCAAGTGAATATGGCAGTTTGCCTATGAACTATCGACTGGGGAAGACAATACCTCAAAGCAAGTGAGGCAATTGTATGGAACAGATAAAAAGAAAAAAATAGCTGGTTTCCTCAATGGTTTGAGGAATAGAAATGGAATGTAGCTAGCAGTGCTTCAAACAAAAACTCTTCACATTCATATTTTGTTTCAAAACCTCCCTTGTTATTAAATGTAATGAATCTGAAAATGGTTCTTAATTAAACCCTTTGAAATCTGAAACGCCCCATTTTGAGTCCTAAACAATCACTCTGGATTGAAATATACTTTTTGACCACTATTCAACTCTTGTTTACTGCAAACGATGCAGACATTTTGAATGTGAAATATTCTGAAACTTTTGCACATCAAAGAAGGAGGATTTTTCTTTGAAGCTATTTTTTCCTTGTTGTTCACATACTCTTTTTAAACAACTAAAGTGGATAATTTTCTCTTGATTTCAGTTCTCTTGTAAGTAGCTATTCCTTGGTTCTATTTCCTTAATCATTTAACTCTCATGCTGTACAATATAAAGAACTGTATCAATCTTTGAGGAAAATAATCAAAGTTATGCAACAGGTTGTCCTCTGCCTTCCCTTCCCTCACACTCTCTTGGTGCATACACCTAATCCTCTAAATATAGGGGTAGAAGTCAGTGTCAAAGTAGTAGATATTTTATAATGAGCTCTTTCAGTAAAAAAAATCTCTCTTAAATGTTAAAATGATGTCACTAATCCAAGACAAAAGATGTACCAAATAGCTGTGAAAATATATTATGTAGTAATGTAACCTATTAAACATTTTCTTTTTTTAAAGAAATAATTAAGCAGTAAAGATAATAACTTACTTCTTGTGCAGTCAAGGCATGTTCTCCTGCTAACAGTAGCATGCTGAGGCCTCCCATTTGCGTAGGATCTGACAGAAAAGAAATTATATATGGAAACATTTTAGTCAAAATATTTATTTAGAAGTAGTTTAGGCAAACCTATTGCCTTAAACATCTGGAGCTTTAATAGTGAAGGAATCTGTAATAACTGCATACCTTAACCTAGATATATGTTGGAAAAATAGATTTTGTCTTTTCTTTAACAAAACTGTTAGGTTTTGTATGTGTTTGTGTGTTTATATGCCTACATAAACCATAGAACTATTTTGACTCCTTTAACTGAAAAAAAAAAAGTAAGGGTAATACGATTCATAAAATTCTTATGTTAAGAAAAATGAATCACAACAAGTTAAAAAAAAAAAACTCTACATACAATAATGCATTTGACAAATAAGTATCAGAAAAGATACCTATATGACCTGCAAATTGTTTACATATTTATTTATATTTTATTGCTGAAATTTATATGAAGTTTAATTCCAGAATAGTTCTGAGTGGCTTACAAATTATGCAAATATACGAAGTAAAATATACAGTGTTTTTTTTTAAATCTAAGCCTAACAACAATGAACTTCTAAGCCAGTGATGGCTAACCTTTTCTGGACCGAGTGCCCAAAGCTGTGTGCACTAATGTGTGCGTGCCCGAACTCCCCAAATGCAATGTGTGCACAGCCCCCGTGCATGCGCCCTGCCCCTGCGTGTGTAGTCACCCCGCATGCGCCCCACCCCACGTGCACACGCCCTGTACATGCCCTGCACATGTAGGCCCCCCCATACCCTGCCTCCCTATGCATGCAAGCTTAGTCCCTGCATGCACCTCCCATGCATGCACACATGGCCCCCCTCATGTGCCCCCTGCACATGCAGCTTCCATGCATGCGTGCCCCCCGCACGTGCCCCACCCCCACGCATGTGCGGCAGACACTCGAAGACCAGCTGGCTGGTGGGAGGCGCGCGCACATGCATGACAGAGCTGAACTGGAACAGCGGCTCACGTGCCCACAGAGAGGGCACACGTGCCATAGATTCGTCATCATAGTTCTAAGCCATTGACACACCACAGGAAACAATCCTAGCACTAACAATTGCCTATACAGTGAGGGGACCCATTATACAACCAATCTCTAAATGCTTTTGAAACAGCCAGATCTTGAAAGCCAACAAGTTGGTACTGTCTAGACTTCATATGGAACACCATTCCAAGTAATTTACTGTTTAGAAGTTGGTATAATTTGGCATTCTAAATCTTCTCCAATGGGAATAGGGCAGAAGAACAGAATTAAACCCCCCCATCCCCCAGGAACAAGAATGATGGAATTCAGTAATAAGTGATTAGGCAAATTCACTAAGCAAATGGCTACTACTTGCAATCAGCATAATATCTGAGGACAACTTCTGAGTAACAGTGGAAATAAAAAGCTACTATTATACTGATGGCTCGGGAAGCTACCACAGTTAGAGATTGTGTGAATGGAATGCAGAACTAGATAGGCCTTTATTCTAATGTAGGAAGATTTTAATGATGGGATAATATATGAAGGGGATTTAGTCATTTTTTTGTTTTTTTTCCCACAAGAAAAAGCCACAATGCAAAGCATCCTTTTGGTAAGCTTCTAAAACTGGGATTGAAAAACTTACCTGCCATTGCAAAATTCAGCTGAGGGGTTTCTTCTGTCTTCATCAACTTTTTTGGACTAGGCAAATCTTTTGTAACTTCTGATGGGAAAGCCCAAAGCTTTTTTCGATTTGTTAGTGTGGGTGACTGAGTTTTCACAGGTTTGCTTGTAGGTGGACACCATTTGTAGCCAGGATTTGCTTTCATAAATGCATCTTTATACTATAAGAAGAACAAATAATTTCCTTTAAGGCACAGCACATTTATTTGAGAAAAATGAATTAGTTTTAGGTTAACAGATCATTTATTCCATCAAACAAGCAGTCCACCCATGGCCATTTGAAAATTGCCATAATGAAATGAGAGCTGCTCACTGAAATAAATGTGTCATGCCTGCCTATACACATCATAACAAACACAAAATTTCCTTAAAATAAAGAATGCCACTGAAAATACAAACCTTTATTTTCTATGTATATTTCTTCTTGTACAACAAAGAAAGGTTAAGGAGGCTCAATGACAAGTTTTTGTTGCTAATTACTGCTGTTATATTCTTACACTGCATAAAGAATAAAAATTATATGTTTAATTGAATATTTCTTACACATTCTTGGAATGAACATTACTGGGCTGAACACTTAGTCATATTGTTTCTTTTCAATAGAAAATGTGGATCTTACTTTTAAACTCATATCACTAGGGGCATAGTACTGTATTCATTTTTTAAGAAAAAATATTCTTAACAGCTTTTGAGCTGTAAGTTTTTATAGGAATATTATACAATAATTTCCAGGCTTTGTTCATCAAAGATAAATTTCCTACTACATTACGCTATCCCTAATATGTAATTTACTGCTCAATTTGTCATGTATCTACTTAATTTCTTTAATTCATTAATTTATTGTCAACATTTTAATCAACAGTCTTTTAATTTCATTAGATAGTCCTTGAGATATGACCAGTCACTTAACTGTCATTCAAAGTTACGACAGACTTCCTAAAAGCCATATACAATCCTGTTTTGAAGTTATGGCAATGCCGCCGGGAACATTCGCCCTTACGATTGACCGCAGGGACACTGCCGCATCTCCCCACCTCTTTTCCTCCCATCCTTCCCCATTGGGACCCAGGCTTTGGCCTTACTTTGCACATGCCCATCAACCACTGCACAACCTTTTGAAGATCTCTGGACCTCATGCTGGAGAAGAAGGGAAGGCTACGCATCCTGATGCCATAAGGCTGCCTCCCTGAAGCAGCAGCCATTTTCAGTGTACCTGCAAGTCCTTAAGATGGTTTGCAGAAGCTTTTTGCAGTGCTAGGTAGACTGTGTTAAGCAATTGCAGGTGCAATGAAAATGACAGCCTCTTCTGGAAAAAATGGGCACAGAGACATGTGGTCTTTCCTCTTTCCCCAACATGAGGCTCAGAAATCTTCAAAATAGAAGTGAGGAAGAGAGTGTGGGGCCTGATACAGTGGGGTGGGGATCGGGGTGGGTGGGTGGGGAGATGGGAAATACCCACAGGGTCCCAAGGAATGGTAAGCAGAGTGTGTCGGGGTGGTGATGGAGACCTTGGAAGGTCCAGAGAAGGCAAGCTTGGGACTGCACTAGACCCCCAAGGGCCTAATCTGACAGAACCTGTGCTCTGCTTAATGACCTACAAGTTTATTGAACAGTTGCATCCGGTGGGGATCCATAAGCGAGACCACCTCACTTAATGGCCATCACCACTTGCAACTGCAATAGGAAGGATCTATTAGAAGTTGTAACTCAAGGACTACCTATATAAGAAAATCACAGCAAAATTATACTAAGCAAAATTATACTTACACAGCAAAATTATACTAAGGTAGAGTTAAAATGTATTAATGTTACCTATTATTTATTTATTTATTATGTTCAGGCAAACACAACAATGTTATTTTCATTGTAGAACTTCATTTACAGAATATTCTCACCAATACCATTAGCTTCCATAAACTTTTCAAATTGTAAAGTAATTTATATATTTTATTACTTCTCAATTTTACTTGAACTTGTTTGGATAAAGGACAGGATATCAATTAATTTGGATAAATATAATAATTCCTTATGTCAAAGGGTCTTCCCAATTAAATGTTATTAACTTCTTCTGTCTTCAAATGGGATAATAATGTCAGATAGCTGAGTTGTGGGAATTAAGAGAAAGATAACTAACCAGCTCCAAAGCCCTGCTGCTTCATTGCAGACTACCAAGGTAATGGGGATTTTTCTTACATTTTAATTTCATGATGAACTTTATTTTTTATAACTGTCTTATTACTGAATCTGACACAAGTAAATTTATCTTTGCCAGCTCAGGACTGGTGTTGGTAAGGAGCAAAGAAAAGTATTACTTGACATAAATTAGTAAAATGGCTCAAAAATAAATAGGCATTTATCATTTTTTATTATAGCTCTATATTCAAAATATCTTTAAGATGCAATTCTAAATAGGGAAATATAGGACTGCATAGTAAAATATTTTAAAATAATGCTAAATTCTCCTGTAAATGCATTGCTAAGAAAGAGAACAGTGATATTAACTATTTAATTCCTGAATAACTAGAGAATCGCCTTACCTAAGCATAATCTTAAATTTCATACTTAACTCAGAAACATCTTTGTTTGAAATTTGTCTCTGAAAATTAATTCTATGCAAAGGTAAGAGAATTAAATTAAATTAATGTGAGGAATTAAATAGCTTATAAAATATAGTTACATTTTCAAGCATACCATATTCTTACAAATTTAAAAAACAAATAATAAACATAGCTTATTAACATACTTATCTTGTTTGGTTGCACTGTACTTGGGTGCTTCCCAAATGTTCTGGATCATTACTCACACAATTCTTGCTATTGCCGATTCCTTCTTTTGATATTTATTAAAATATTTCACTGAAAGATCTCCTCTACATAAGAGTGGAGACAGCCTTTGGTAGTCTGGGGCCTAGCTATACAGATCAAGCAAGGGCCAAAGGGGGGAAGAGCAATAAACCAAAGAGGGAGGAATGGAAGCTCTGAAAATTTTTTGTTTGTCTTTACTCTGCTTGCCACTTTTAACTTTTATTTATTACATAAATTTATCATTTATTTTACTGTTAATTTTAAGTTCTAGTTTTTAATTTTATATACTATTCTTTGATTGTTAATTGTTAGCTGTCTTAGGGATTTGCCTGAGTAGAAAAGTGAAGCATAAATCAAACAAATATATTATCATATCAAGAAAATGAACAATATATAATTGAAAGACCCATTGATCATGTTATTGTATACCTCCTTGGCCATGTCGGTGTATTTTTGTTTTTCTTTAGGCTCAAGAAGAGACCACCAATCTGCCAATATTTTGGTAGCACCACGATTGTCCAGACGAGGATGTTCTTGCCGGACAAGGGAACGATGACGTTTGCAGAACAAAAGGAATGCATTCATTGGTCTGCGAGCTCGCTGTTCTGAAGATTCCTCATCTTCTGTTTCATCAGCATCATGATCAAGACTATCAGCACTCAGAATCTGGACCTATTTTACAATGAAGAAAATATAACATATACAAAGAATGTTACTGATAAGGATTTCTTATTACATCCACAAGTTATTTTCTCTGATACTTAGTTTCAAGTATAGAAATATGTCTATATCCAAGAACGAAAAAAATCCTTATTCTCCTTAAAACAGACTTTTCACTAAAATGTTTAAATTTTCCAGTTTAAACAGTTTAAGAGTATGAAGTCTTTGATACTAGAAGCAATATATAAAGTAAGTATATCATATAAAATATGTTGTTTGCAATAATTTCGTCTTATTCTTCTTCCTTCTCCTCCCTTTCTCGTTCCCCTCCTCCCCCTTCCAATAAGGGTTATTATCCAATAAAATTGCATTTATTTAATATTTCCTCCTTCTCTCTCCCCTTCCTTTTCTTCCTCTGATGTCTCCTGTGGATGATGGCTCATCCACATCTTCCTCAGAGGCCTCGGGGGAGAATGAGAGCATTCCTGGCACGTCCGATATTGCTGACCCTGAACTGTCTGCTGAACATGCCTCGGCTGGGGAGAGCTCGCAGGCCAATGAGAAAGAGGGGGAGGAGCTACTGGCCTTGGTAGATGCTAGAGCACACAGGGCAGAGAGGCGGAGATCTGCTAGATTGATGGGGAAAAGGCCCGTCCCTCTTAATGGGCTGCACCGGAAGGGACTATTTAGCATGGCAGGCAGAGGGAGGCATTGCTGGAAGCAACGTGTGTGGGTTGTGGCCAGATGGTTGTTTATGTTTCTGGAACTCTGCAGCTTGTGGATTTAATTCAGTTGTGGAGAGCGTTTATGTTCGTGTTTGGAGCAGCCGGTTATCTATCCGGTAGTCTAATTGGCCATTGCCTGGAAAGTTAGCCTGGAGCTTGTTCATGGCTGGCTTCAATGAAAATTACCTCCCAAAGTCCTGGCTTGGACTATTCCTATGACTTCTCCTTGCAAGCCCTAAAACTCGGACCACCGGACTTGTTGACAAGGCTTAGTGGAGGCCCCAAATCTCGGAGGGGATTTTGAGCTGTTTGTTTTTGGAACCTATCCAGGCAAAACCTTTATTTTCAAGGCTGTTTTGGTTTGGCTATAAGTTTGTTTTGCTTTTGGTTATCTATTTGGTCGTGAGCCAATTATTGTGCTAAGTTTGCAGCTGGGGGTTAGCTGAAAACCTGAAATGGAACTGTTGAGGGAACAGACTGAATAAAGCTCTCTACACCAACCCTGACATGTGGGTGAATGGGGGAAGCACACTTCCCTTTTAACTCATTTAACTTTTTAAATTACCATTTGTCAATATATATTTTATGTTTTTCACATTACGCAGGTGTGTATGTACACAGGTAGGTCAAAGGCAATCCATTACTAACCTGGTTTGAGTGAATGTGTTTAAATAATGAAATGTAGGAATTAAAAAGTAAGATAACTTATTCTAATTTCATTAACAAATAATTGTTAAAATTAGCTTTCTCAATATTTTATGAGGAATTGAAAAAAATTATAAAGAACAATATATTAACAAGAAGAATAGGATTTGGCCAGGATGAATTAGCATCAATTTACATAGTTAAGAGGAACATAGAACAATGTTGGAAGGAACTACCACTAAGTGTTGTGGTTATAAAGCACGAAGCTATCCTGGCAATTAAGTTCACAACTTCCTGATGGCTTCCAACAAGCAAAGCAGGCAGGAAGTTGCAAGCCCCAGGTGGATTGCAATCAATCTGGAGGGCAGGAAGTGACTGCCGTCAGGTGGGGGAGGCTTGGCAGTATGGCATAAGTGCAGCAGGGCTAGGGAAGGCTACTGCCAGATGTGAAATGGTAGGCAGATGGCTGGTGAAAAATGAGAGAGGTCATGCCAGGGATTGCTGTTCTTGATAAAGTAAGATGTGCAGGTGCCCAGTGAGACATGGCATGAACAGATGGCCAGTGAGATATGGCAGAGGTGGCTGCTGCTGGGTGGAAGAGACTTACCAGAGCAACCTTAACGGTAGGCTTTCCCCATTGATTTTGCTTGTGGGAAGCCAGCAGGGAAGGTCACAAATGGCAATCATATGACCATGGGATACTGCAACCCAGGGATGTCAAACTCTATTTCATTGAGGCTGCATCAGGATTGTGTTTGACCTCTGGGGCTGGGGTGGGCGTGGCCAGCTTGACAACACTCATGTCGGGAACGCCTGTGGCCCAAGTGTTTTGCCAGAGAAAATGGGTTTCCGACCTCCATTTTCGGCTGAGACCTCCTGTAACCCTCTGCCAGCAAAAATGGAGCTCGGAAGGGTTGCGTCTTCACTGGCATGGCACCATGTGCCAGTCCTTCACTATTTCCAGAGCTCCCCTGGAGGCCGGATGTAAGTATCCCGCGGGCCAGATCCAGCCCCCAGGCCTTGAGTTTGACACCCCTGCTGTAACCATTCTCTGTGGGAGCTGATTGTAAAGTGATCACATGCTCATGGAGTTAATGGGACAGATAGAACTTGTGAGGACCACTCAGAAATACAATTCATTCAATGCTGTTGTAACTTTGTATGGGTGGTCATTAATTACCATATTTTTCGGAGTATAAGACTCACTGGCGTATAAAACGCACCTTAGTTTTTGGGGAGGAAAATAAGAAAAAAGCTGATTGGCAAGTGGATCGGCCTCCCAGAATACCCCCAATCAGCTGTTCCCAGAGGTGAATTTTAGCAACAGGTTAGTTGGTTGTGAGCTCTGTACCTTGATTTTTTTTTTCTGCCTCTGAAACTTTTGAAACTGTTTCAGAAAAAACTTTTTTTCTGCCTCTGAAAGTCTCCGAAACAGAGCTTCATAAAAAAAGCCTTTGAAACTTTGTTACAGAGGCTTTTTTTCTGACGCTCTGATTCGGAGGGTTTTTTTCTGAAATTCTGTTTGGACGCTTTTTTTCTGAAGCTTCGTTTCTGATGCTTTTTTCAACCTCTGAAACCTCTGTTTGACAGGGTGGGCGAGGCTACATTCGGAGTATAAGATGCACCCAGATTTTCACCCTCTTTTTTGGGGGAAAAAGGTACGTCTTATACTCTGAAAAATACGGTACATGTAACCAATGAAATTCATTTCCTGCTCAGTGCAGCAATTCAAGTTAAAGCATATCTAATTGAGGGTTCAGTGAAACACTTGTCGGTGTTGTAGGACCATGACCGACAAGAGTTTGTCTCCCAATCGATTGTAAGAGTTAAGTTTCCTATCTCTATTATTTCATGCTTCCTTGAAAGTTCTTAGTTTTAGTTTTGGACAAATCATCCATATTTGCTTAGTAATAAAAATAGTAAAAAAAAATTAAAAATGCAAAAACCAACAGAAAAAATGTACATACATACATTTCAGATACCATCTTTCATCAGCTCTCCAATTCCCTTTAGAAAAGGTCTATTTTTAAATGTAACTGGAAGGGAAGTAGAATTTGTGTCAAATACACAATGACAGGCGACCATTGCAGAAAATCAGCCCAATGCCAGAAAAACAAGGCCTCTAAGTCTCAGTCCACCAATCTCCCCAAAATGGGGGACAATCAGATGCCTTCCCAACATGATTGAAGTGGTTTGACTTATGCCAATTAAGAGATATTCTGAAGCTATAAGGCGCTTTCTAGGATACAACCAACACTTTAAAGTGCTGTATGTACCCATTGGTACCCATGCAACTCTGGGTCATTGTTTTTTGTATCATATGAAGCTTGTAGATGGTCTCTAGAAACAGCCCCATGTACAGTACTTGCAGTATTTGATTTGCCCAGCCAGTAAGATAGGTGGGTGGGTTTACTCCAGGTTTCATGTCTTAAGCAAAGTTTATCTGACAGAAGACATAACTTGCCTGCTGCTGTTTCTGTTTGAACATTATTCCCCTGAGGTTCAGATGACCCCTGCCTGCCTTTCTGAAGACTATGTTTTATCCCTAAGCAGTGAATCAGAAAATTTTGTGCCTGTTTCTGGTTTTGACTGTTTGAAGTTGTAGGTGGCAAATATATTTTACTATATTTTAATGTGTTTTTCTTTGAATTTATAATTTATTTATTGAATTTATATTGCCTATTCGCCCATAGCGACTCAAGGCAGCTTACAGAATTGAATACACAACACATGTCCAATGTGTTGGATTGACCTGAGTTGATTGACTAAATGAATAAAAATAAAATCTATATCATTCTAAATTTGGAAATGTATGGGTGGCTCCCAGTTTCATATAGTGAGGGTGTGATTAGCTAGATCCATCATTGGTTGTTGTTTTTTTCTTTCATAATTATATTGTAGTTTTTTTTTCTCTTTGGATTTATTGTACATGGCTATACTCCAAGAGCTGTGGTGGCACAGTGGTTAGAAAGGGCGTTGGACTTACCGTGAACGCCGTTTCTCCGGAGGATGCGGAGTGGGTCAGGAGTGGGATGATTCAGTTGGTCTGTCCAGTCACTGAGTCGAATTGTTTTGGCCACGCCTACTCTGGCCTCCATCGCCTCCAGTTTTGTTCGACGAATGTAGATCTACAAGACAGGCTCCGCCAAACAGTTAACAAGGAACAATGGAAGAGTCGCAGGTGGGAGGGGCTGACCCACTCCGCATCCTCCGGAGAAACGGAGTTCACGGTAAGTCCAACGCCCTTTCTCCCAGAAGGCTGCGGAGTGGGTCAGGAGTGGGACATACCCAAGCTCGTCAGCCCTACGGGAGAGAATCCTGCGACCTAGGAGGCCTCGGGGCCAGGTGTACCTGTTGGAGGACTCTCCTGCCGAAGGAAGCCTCCGCAGACGCGAAGACGTCCAAATGATAGTGTTTAATAAAGGGTACAGGAGTAGTCCAGGTAGCTGCCTGGCAAATTTCCTCGAGAGAGGCCTGCGTGGCCCAAGCAGCGGTGGAAGCTGCACTGCGAGTTGAGTGAGCAGTGACTGCTCACTCGGTGAGGGAGAGACTGTGCTTCATATGCCTGGGCAATACAAGCCCGGATTCAGCGACCAATAGTGGCCGAGGATACCTTAGATCCCAACGAGGCGGGTTGAAATGACATGAATAGGGCCTCAGAACGTCTGAATGGAGCATTCTGCGAAATGTAAATCTTAATAGCTCTGCGGACATCCAGAGTGTGCCATTTGTGTTCCAGTGGATGAGCTGGTCTGGGACAGAAATTGGGAAGAATGACCTCCTGTTCCCGATGGAACCGGGAGTTAATTTTTGGAACAAATGACGGGTCCAATCGGAGAATAACTCTGTCCGTGTTTATGACACATAGGTCAGGCCGGATGGAGAGGGCTGCCAGTTCTGAAATGCGGCGAGCAGAGGTAATGGCCACCAAGAAGGCAGAAGGTACCAAGAAGGTACCTTAGAGAAAGGTACCTAAGGCTCGATGTACGCAAAGGCTCGAATGGTGGTTCAGTGAGAGCCTTTAGTACCCGTGGTAAGTCCCAGGTGGGTTACTTGTGAACTACAGGGGGACGGAGATTTCGTACCCCACGTAAAAACCTGTGAATAGAGGGATGATGAGACAGCGGCGCTCCGTCCCTAGGTGACAAGACCATGGATAGTGCTGCAACATGGCATTTAAGTGTGTTGAGCGCCAGTCCTTTATGGAAACCATTGTGGAGGAACTCCAGGACCTGCGGAACAGAAGCTGACAGTGGATTAATCTTGCGCGCAGAGCACCAAGAAATAAATACCTTCCAGGTGATGTTGTAGAGTCTGATGGTGGACTGCTTTCTGATGACGTCCTCGGAATAGAGTGCTGCCCTCAGGAGGAACCCCTCAAGAGCCAGGCGGTTAGGTTGAGCCACTAAGGCTCCTGGTGGTAAACTGCCCCCTGGCTGAGACACACCTTCTCTGGAGGAATTCGCCAAGGGCGTGCTGTTGAGAGGGCCACCAGGTCCGAGAACCAAGGTCTCCTTGGCCAATGAGGGTCGACGAGGATGACTTCCGCTTTCTCCGCTATGATCTTTTGTATTACTCGTGGGATCAGTGCCAGTGGTGGAAATGCATAAAGAAGCCCCGGTGGCCAGGGGCAACGAAGGGCATCGGTGTCCTCTGCTCCTGGAGATGGATAACGGGATAAGAAGCGGGGAAGTTGCGCGGTCGTTGGTGGGGCGAAGAGGTCCACCTGAGGTCGCCCAAAGCGGAGACAGATGTCGTTGGAAAGATCGGAGTGGAGTCGCCATTCTGATGCCTCCACCGTGGTCCGGCTGAGGAAGTCTGCCCGTAGATTGTCTTTGCCGGCGATGTGATCCACCCGCAGAGAAGTGAGGTGAGCCTCTGCCCACCTCCCGAGCAGTAGAGTTTCCTGCATCAGTGTCTTGGATCTCGTTCCTCCCTGGCGATTTACGTGGGCTTTCGCCGCCACATTGTTGGTAAGGACTAGAATGTGGTGTCCCTGTATAGTCCGTTGGAAAGTCTGAAGAGCATTGCGTATTGCTCATAGCTCCAGCAGATTGATGCTGGATTGGGATTCCGAGGGAGACCAACGGCCTTGGGTTACTTGTGAGCCCAAGTGTGCCCCCCACCCGAACAGGCTGATGTCTGTCGTAATGAGGATTTGTTGGGTGTCTGAGAAAACGCACCCTTTGTCTAGGGCCAGGGACAGCCACCAGTGCAATGACCGGCGAACCCTGATCCTGGTATGGGAAGCCGCGGTTTTTGTCTGTTGGTGTGGTAGCAGGAGCCACTGGAGACTGCGTGCATGGAGCCAAGCCCAAGGCACGATGTTGATACATGATGCCAACTTCCCTAGTATCCTTGAAAGATTGAGTTTGGTCACTGCCGGTTCCCGGAGGATTTGACCTATCAGTAGTCAGAGATTGTCTCTCCGACACTTGCCTCGCCTGAGTGTCGCTTATTGTGCCGAGATGCATTAGGCGGGTTTGAGGTTCTAATTGGCTCTTGGGTAAGTTGACTAAGAACCCGTGGTCTTGCAAAACCCGTAAAGTCAGATCTAAGTCGGCCTGAGCCCTCTGGAGAGTGGATGCCTGGACCAAAATATCGTCCAGGTAGGCTTGAAGCCGTACCGGTACGGATCGAAGATAGGCTACTAGGGTTGCTAGGACCTTGGTGAAGCTGTGCGGGGTCAATGCCAGACCGAATGGAAGGGCACGATATTGGAGATGACGCCCCGCGTAGCTGAACCTGAGGTAACGCCAGTGGGCCGGCGATATCAGGATGTGGAGGTAGGCCTCGGAGAGGTCTATGGAGGCTAGAAAGTCCCCGGGCCTGATCCCTTCCAGAATGGATTTTAGAGTGTTCATTTTGAACCTCCTGTAGGTGAGTGTTCAGAGATTTTAGGTTTAGTATCGCTCTCCAGCCCCCAGAGCGTTTCGGTACCACAAATAGGATTGAGTAAAATCCCTGTCTCCACTGGTCGGGAGGAACCTCCTCCACAGCATTGATATCTAATAGATGTTGAATGGCAAGCTCCATGAGCCTGTGCTTGCGATGGGAGTTGGAGACAGGGCATGGTACGAAGTGGTTTGGGGGGCTGGAAAGAAATTCCAATGGAAGTCCGAATTCGATGGTCGTAATGCGGGCCCACTTGTCTACAAAGAGGCTCAGTCTGCCCCCTATGGAAGCAGGAAAGGGGTGAGTCACTTCTGGTGGCGGAACTGGCAGTTACCAGTTCCACGAAACGACCTTTTTGGAGGACCAAAGAACTTTGGCTTGTCCCAAAAGGAACTCCGATCCTGATTACAAAAGGAGCCCTGTGAATACGGGCACTGACTAGTACCCTCCTGAGGGGAGAAGCAAACCGGCTGCCTACGGTAGTAGGGAGTAGCCTGGCGATCTGCCCTCCTGGTGACAGAAGGCAGTACCTTCTTTCTATCCTTATCTTCAACTAGTAAAGGCTCGAGAGAGTCACCAAACAATTTAGACCCCGTATATGGGGCTGAAGCAAGGCGCCATTTGGCTTTTAGATCAGCTGGCCATTGGCGCAGCCATAACAGGTGACGCGAGGTGACCGATGATGCTATTGCCCAAGAGGCGTACTTAACTGCGTTGAGCATGGCATCGGAAGCAAATTGAGTGGCCACAATTATTTTGTTAAGGTCCTGATGGACCCAGGCGTCTTGTGCAGGTAAACGAGCTTGCAGCTGTTGGAGCCATAATAGGGGTGAACGGGAGAAGAAAGATGCCGCAGTAGCGGCCTGTATCGCCCAGGCTGAGGCTTGGTGTGTTTTCTTAAATGACAAGTCAAATTTTTTGTCCTCAGGCTTAAGGCCCTCGGATGAGTCCCCTGAGAGGTAAGAGGAAGGAGAAGAAACGGCAGCCACAGGGCCATCCACTGTAGGTACCTGTAAGATGTTAGCCAAGGAAGGGTCCATATTATAGTTATGACGGTCAGCACCACTAGGTGTAGGAAGGGAAGCTGGGTTGGACCATTGCTTTTGGACGACATCCGTAAATAATTTGGGGGCCGGGACGAAAAGTTGTTCGGCAACTGGTTTCGAAAAGATACCATGGCCGGTTAAAGCATAAGTCGATGCTGGATCAGAAACAGACTCCAAAAGACCAGATGTGACTTTGGCTTTGTGTAGCAGCGACTTGAAAAGCCCCTGGGGAAATAAGCCCGTGAAGGCCGGAACATCTGGAGGGGCGCCTTCGTCATTAGAGAGGTCAGTATCCCTCTGTGGCTCGTCGTCCAATCTGAGGTCAGCGCTGCCGCCTAATCTCATTGGGGACCGGTCATGTGATCCAGTTAGGCTGGCAGAAGGAGAGACTCGGGAACGCCTAGAATGGAGGCTCTCTGAAATTAATGAAGCGGAGCGATGCTCTCTAATGCCAGCAGCAATGCCATGCGAAATGGCTCTGGCAATCAATTGGTGCAGCGTCTCAGGAAGATCCTCCAGTTCTGAAGTGGTGGAACGTTGAGCTGTTGGTGGGGCAGGAAGAGGATCCTGAAGTGTGATCGAACAAGCAAACGGATCCCCCTTTGACCTGTCTTTATCAAATGGAGAGCCGGCAGATTGTCGGTCCGGTGTCTCCGGAGATAGGGCCGTGGATAAGTCAGGATCATCCTCCAATCCCTGGTCTTGGGGATCACATGGAGCACTGATTGAGTTGTCCTCGCGATCAACTCTGACCTTTTCCGTTTGTAGATGGTGGTGCTCCAATGCTTTCTGTCGCCTTTGGAGATCCTGCCTCTCACTTTGTGACGGCTGGTGAGATTTTATGCCTGAAGCAGATATAGATGAGGCCTTGCGGCCAGGTTCAGCCTTGTTGGTAGAAGACTGGTCCGCCATGTTGGAAAGGAAGGCTGAGCAGTGGTGGCAGTGGCCTGCACACAAAGGAAATGCTGGGCGGCTGTCTCAGAAACTGAGAAATGCCAGCACCAGAAGCCGTTATGAATCCGGACAAATAGCGCTCAGCAGGATAACTGCTGCGCTAGTGTAATGGCCACCACTGAATTCCTCATGAAAATGGCCGTCCCACGAGGAATGCCGCTCCTTTAAAGGTAAAATGGCCGCCACAGTTGTCAAATTGCCTCAGAAGGCGACGGTTTCCCCAGAGACCCGATGTGCCGAAGTGGATAAATATCCGGCGTTATTTCAAGTTCTTTATCAGCGGATATATAGGGAATCGGTGAGAGAGATCGTTCGGAATAGCTGTAGCCGCCTCTCAGCTGCGAGGCAGCAAACGCTGCGGTGGCGGTGACGCGGGGGCAATGGCCGCTGACAAACTGACAGGCTGCAGCAGATGTGATAGCAGCCGCCGGTGGCTCACAGGATTGTGCGACTGCCTCTCAGCTGATGAGCGCCAGAAGGATCGGCGGTATCTTCCTTTGATTAACGTCCAGCTGCAGCAACCACCGGCAGGGTAAAAGCGCCGAAATGCCAAATCGCACTTAAACACGCTACCGCCTCTCAGCTGATGATCGCTGGAATGGCAGTGGCGGCGTTTTCAGCCTAAAACTGAAGTGGCCAGCTCACACAGCGCCGAAATCGCAAAGAAATGAAATGTTGAGCTCCGTCAGGAGTGAGAGACTCAGAGAGACGTCTGGTCAGAACCACTGAGTCGAATAAAACTGGAGGCGATGGAGGCCAGAGGAGGCGTGGCCAAAACAATTCGACTCAGTGACTGGACAGACCAACTGAATCATCCCACTCCTGACCCACTCTGCAGCCTTCTGGGAGAATGCAGTATTGCAGGATAATTCTGTCAACTGCCAGCAGTTTGATCCTTACCTTCCATCCTTCCAAGGTTGGTAAAATGAGGGCCCAGACTGTTGGGGCAATATGCTGACTCTGTAAACTGCTTAGAGAGAAAGGGCTGTAAAGCACTATGCAGTATATAAGTCTAAGTGCTATTGCTAAGATCGGCTCAAAATCAAAATCAGTGCCTAAATTGAACTATTTAAATTAAATAATTAAATTAAATTAAATAATTAAATTAAATTAAATTAAATTAGGTTCATTCTGCTTATACATTCTCTTTAGCATCAGATATTAACAGCAGTATTTGGGTGAAGGTGGCACAACTTCAAGGAAAAGACTTTGACATCTTTAGGGTCTGGTGTTTTCATCTGTTAATCAAATATAATTTGAGGAATAATATGTTCATCTGTTGTAGTCAGGATCCCACAATATGATTCAGGAAATATCGTCTTAGTTTTCAAAAACAGTACATGCCTTATAAAAATGCTCTTCAAAACACCACTAAAGATATGGTTCATTGAGTATACAGTCCATTTGCAGGTTCTGATATGAAAAAAGCTATTTATAAATGAGCTTAATTTCTTAAAACAGGTAATTCTCGACTTACAACCATTCATTCAGTGACAGTCCAAAGTTACAACACCACTGAAAAAAGTGACCTATGGCCATTTTTCACACTTACAACTGTTGCAGCAGCATTCCTATGATCAAAATTCAGATGTTGGCAACTGGTTCATATTTATGATGATTGTGTCCCGGGGTCATTTGATCAATTTTTGCAACCTTCTGATAAGCAATGTCAATGGAGAAGCCAGATTCATTTTACAACAGTTTTACTAACTTAACAACTGCAGTCATTCACTTAACAACTGTGGCAAGAAATGTAATATGGGGCATAAGTCACTTAACAACTGTCTCATTTAGCAACATAAATTTTGGGCTCAATTGTGGCCATAAATTGAGGACAACCTGTGTTCCGCATAAACTTAGGGGTGTCATTCTTAATTCTACTTTTCAAAAGGGTAATTTTACCTTTTCAATATCTTCCTCGTCTTCTTCCTCCTCCTCCTCTTCAGAAAAGTCAAGAATTTTCTTTGCAAGTAGTGGATGCCACTGAAGACACTTCCTCTTTGGTCGTTTTCCAGTTCCTTCTCCGTCTGTTGAGTGATCTTTATTCCTATTGCTGCCTTTCATTACTGTGACCTGCCAGGAAAATAAACATGTATATTTTGTATATTAAAACATGTATATTGAAAACATAGTATTGCAATGTTTGAAAAAATAATTTATTAGTAAGTGAAATTCACTGTAAAGTTTTCAGCATTTCGCGATGCTTCTATACAAATAATTAATTTTAGTGGGGTGGAAGACGAAGAAAGATAGCAAAAAAGCCAATGTACAATAGCACTTTTCAAGAATGTTCCACAGAAGGTTAAGATATGTTTTCCTTTATTTCAAGGACAGGGAAAGACAGATTCAAGCTGAATCTTGGAGAAAATCTAACGATTAGAACAACTAACAAGGGAAAGAATTATTTCAATTGTTAATTTCAATCAGAGGCTGCACATATATTTTATTAAACTATTACTAATGACATTCATATTTGTGATATATTTCCCAGTAGTATTGGGAGGAAGAAAGATCGTGTTAGTAGTTTTGTTTGATTAATTTTCCATCAGATGACATCTCAATGTAAAGTCAAATTGTGCTGGTCTCCTAAATGTTGTTTTTAACAACCATTTTGGTGGTGTGGTTATAGGCAGTTGACTAGAAACCAGGAAACCTTGAGCTTTAGTTCTGCCTTAGACATGAAGCCAGGGTCCCTACAAAATCTTCAGAATTGAGTAATTTACTTTGCATCTCAGAAAAACACCTTCAAATTTTAGCAGTAGGTCCTATCATATTTTTAGTATCACAGCATGACAGGACCTGCTCCTAAAATTTGAAGGTAATTTTCTGAGATGCAGAGTAAATTACTCAGTTCCGAAGATTTTGTAGGGACCCTGGCTTCACATCTAAGATGTGAAGCCAGGGTCTAAGAACTAAAGGTCAAGGTTTCCTGGTTTCTAATCTGTTGCCTTTAACTACAACACCAAAATGGCTCTTAAAATTACCATTATTTAAACTGCATGTTCTCAGAATATTTTTTAATAATATTTGGTATCCTAAACTTATTTACACTAAAATGCAAATACTCAGGAGATATGTAAGTACTTCTGATTTTTAATTCCAATTGCTCATTATTTCCTTCACTAAGCTATAATTCACCTCTATGGAACCAGAAATCTCAGCTACCCACTGTTCTTGTTAATGGCATATAGAAATTCATTATGTCCCAGGGTTAAGAACCTTTAATATTAGCTATAAATATATGATTAACACAAGAATGCCTAAGGAAGTACTCCTGTAGGTGATTTCAATGAAAATACAACCCCTCTCCCAGTTTAAAGGAAGCAAGTTATTAAATACTACCAGTATTACAATGGAAATCTACCATTTTCATTAGATCACATTTTACTATAATATACCACACATAACAGACTATTTCTTGTTTCCTTGGAGGAACTGATAGTCTGTGCTACCACCTTTAATTTCATGCATTTTATTATTTCTGTAATTTTACTTGAAACTCATTTATATATTTGCATTCAATTACAATGTAACTTAATTATATGTAACACATTCTTGTGTTTTTAAACCATATCTTTAATTATAAAACTGTTATATTTCTTAAAAATAATTAGAATATATATGTGAATATAAAAAGGATAGCAAGTTTAGGAAATCTATGATCCTTGAAAAGTAAGGCAATATTAAACTTCTATTCAGTTTTTATTATTTTCACAGTGATATATACTGTATGGTAAATCAAATATTATAACAGGATTTTTTTTTCTCTTAACCCCATGTGTCATCCCAAAATTGCTCTAGAATTCTCCAGTTAAGTAAATAAATATGATATATTAGTTTAATACGGCCGTAAAGTCTAAGTTTTAAAGGATCTGTTTATTCTTGGGTTATAACCACCACTGAAAATTGATAAAAACACAAGTGGTACTTGGCATTTGAGAGTCATCTTACCTTGTGATCATGCTAATCCTGTGAAGAGTTATTCCTGTATGACAAGCTTCACAGTAATAGAGTTGAGATTATAAATTATAGCAAAATAAAACTGGTATAGGTCATCCTTGTTCAATGACTACTCATTCAGCAACTGTTTGAAGTTACAATGGCACTGAATGAGCAATAATGACTAGTCCTTAAAGTCATACATACAAGTTGTCTCACACTCCTGCAATCATATGATTGTGATCTGGGCACTTGGCAACTGGCTTGCATATATAATGGTTGAAGACTTCCCATGAACAAAATCAATGGGAAGTAGAGAGATGGTTACAAGTCACTCCAAAAGTTGCTTGAATTCCCCCCACACCTGGCAACAGTCACCCCCAGCATTTGTGCCATATCTGCCACCTGCACAGTCTTCCCTGCCTGGCAATAGCTATTTATCTGTCTGGCCTGCTTGTGAGCTCTCTGGCACTAGTTTGATGAACAGCAATCCTTGCATAATGATCGCTACAGGGTCTGCTGGAATCGCCATCTCTAAGCGATGTGGTCACATGATATTGTGATTTAAATTACATTGCTTACATGAGGTAAATTCTGGTTCCTTTGTTAACCAGACTACCTATATTTATTTATTTATTTATTTTTATAATTTAGATTTATAAGGCCATCAAACTCAACATTGACTCTGGATGGCATACAAATTACCATATTTTTCAGAGTATAAGACACACTTTTTCCTCCCCTAAAAGAAGCTGAAAATTTGGGTGAGTCTTATACTCCGAATGTAACTTTTTCGAAGCTTTTTTTCAGCCCTAACGAGGCGCTATCAAGTGAAGTGATCTCCCTGCTTTGCCTGCTTTTCTCATTGCAGGTCCTTCTCAGCTGTGCTTAGCTTTTTTTTAATCCCCAAGCTAGGAATAAAAAGCGTGCGTGCACTCAAAACGAGCAAACTAATGTGCTGAAGCTGACCAGACTAAGGAGCTAGCCAGATGAATACCTGGTAGGCAGATTTCCCCCCCTATTTTCCTTCCCAAAAACTAAGCTGTGTCTTATACTCCAGTGAGTCTTATACTCCAAAAAATACGATAAATGAACTCACTTTTTATGACTCTGTAGTCAAATTCTTAAATCTACCATTGAGAATTTAAATTTATTTTAAAAAGTATTTTAAAAAAGGCTATTAAGGCTCAGAATTTGCAATTCCATTCTTGGAATTATGTTTCATACAGCATATTGTTTTTCATTTTACTTTACCTTAAACTTTACCTTAAACACTAATCTCCAAAAATTTACAGTGAAACTTCTTGATTTTCTTTTTCTATATTTTACTAACTTTGGACAAAGATATGGATTATAGGTAACTGCTGAATGTTTATGTCCTTATGGGATTTGCTAATGATACATCCAATTCATTACTAATGACCTTTTAAAAAAAAAGAAAAGTGGAAATAATACTTTTTGGAAGAGGACTATCAAGAAGAACCATTGTATATTTCACTTTAAATTTAAGTATTCTAATGTTTACTATACTGTGACTTGATATTTACTATGCCAGAAGTTTAGATTAGTTAGTTCATTTCCATAAACTAGTCCCATCCATCTCTGTTCAGTTAATTAAGCAGTTGGTAAGATACCTAATTATATGAAAGAGTACTAAAAGTTTTTTTAAAAAAGATCTGTGAAATCACAAATAATTTTGCACAAAAAGGCACTGATGAATTGCTACCATTTTACAACCCATTAGAACTGGAATTATTCTGTTCCTTGCATCTTTAACTAGATTAAGAAATCTTCTCAGAATATAAATAATCTCTCAGCATGATACTAAGTGCTCTATTGTATAGTACTTGAAAATCTTTCAGAATAAAATAGTGTCTAAAACCAAGCAGAACCAGAATTTTAAATAGTCTTTACAAATTGTAATGAAAACTTTATAATAGATATTACTTGTTATCCTCTCTGTTTTATGGACGATTGTTTACAAAATTGTTCATGTTTTTTAGATGTTCATTATCTCATTAACAATGCAAAATTTATTAAATAGGTACAACATGCAGATTATATTTCCTGAAATAAATTTTATTACTGTCATATTATTGTACTGCCTTTCTAAATTAGCTATTCAGTGTTTTAATATACAGTTTAATCAAAAGAAAATAAAACAATGATAAAAAAAGATTATAGCAGTAACAATGGACTCTATCAACATTATTCAAAGGCATCTGAGAACCAAGAGAAGCTTTCCCTTGTTCTTCCACTCTCTGGACTCAAGTACTCCTCAATATACTTAAGGGATAATCCAATATTCTCAAGATCATATTTGAAAAGCATATGGAAGGTTATAGGAGAAATCCATTCAGTATAATTTCCATTATAATGGCAGAAGCACAGCACAAAATAAAATCTGAAACAAACCACTTCATCAATTTGCTAGTGAATCATGATGCCACATAAAATTGAGTTAATGAAAACATTGAATATGGATCATTAGAAGCTTCCAGTCATGCTAACCAAACATTACAGTTTTGAAAGAGTCGGGGATGGAATTTATTTATTTTCATCAAACATGTATTTTATGACAGATACAAGTATAACATAATTATAAATAGATGAAAAGGATACAAATGAAAGAAAACATTAGGACAGGGACGATAGGTATGCTGATGCACTTATGCACACCCCTTACAGACCTCTTAGGAATGGGGTGAGGTCAACAGTAGACAGTCTAAGGTTAAAGCTTTGGGCGGTTTGGGAAGAAACCACAGAGTCAGGTAGTGCATTCCAGGCACTGACAACACTGAAGTCGTATTTTCTGCAATCTAGTTTGGATCAATTTACCATGAGTTTGTATCTATGTGTGCTCTTGTATTTTTTTGGTTGAAGCTGAAGTATTCATTGGCTGGTAGGACATTGTAGCAGATGTTTTTATGTACTATGCTTAAATCAAAGACGGCAAAGTTCTAAGTTGTCTAAGCCCAAAATTTCGAGTCTGGTGGCATAAGGTATTTTGTTGCAAGCAGAAGAGTGGAGGACTCTTCTTGTGAAATATCTCTGGACTCGTTCGATTGTATTAATGTACGATATGCACTGTGGGTTCCAGACAGATGAGCTGTATCCAAGAACTGGTCTGGCAAAAGTTTTGTATGCCCTAGTTTGCAGTTCAATATTACCGGAGAAGAAGCAACGCAAGATTAGGTTAACAACTCTTAATGCTTTTTTAGCAATGCTATTACAGTGAGCTCTGGCACTTAGATCATTTGAGATGAGTACTCCAAGGTCTTTGACAGAGTGAGGGTCGTCTGTTAGATCGTATCCGTCCAGCTTGTATTTTGTGTTCTGATTTTTTTTGTCAGTGTGTAAGACAGAGGATTTGTTGGTTGAGATTTGGAGTTGCATATAATTTATATGTAAATTTATATAAATAATATATATATATATTATATTATAAATCTGATTTTTTTTGATTTTTTTAAAAAAATCATTGATTTTTATCCGCCCTGCTATCTATCTATCTATCTATCTATCTATCTATCTATCTATCTATCTATCTATCTATCTATCTATCTATCTATCTATCTATCTATCTATCTAGTATAAATTATTATTTATACATTGTACTATTTGTACTATTCAAGTATTTTTATGGAAGACAGTAACTGCAAGAACAATAATGCTGTATTGATAAAATGCAAAACCTATGTTTATGTCCTTATATATGATTTTATCCATTGTTTGATTTAATAACAAGATAGATATTTAATATTAATAGAACAGTTAATTTTAATTGGGATCTTAGCTCTAGGATAACTAGGTTATTCAAGTCAATTTATGAAATGTAAAAAAAGAAAAATGCTCATTTACTTGGTACCAATTATTGACCAGACAGTGAATCAATTCTGTACTGTTTCACAGCAGACAGCTAGTAATAAGCATTTCTAACTTTTACAGAATTAATGGCCTAATGGGGAACATGCTGTGAGCAAATGGTTACAGTTTGCCAGCAGAGAAGAACAATAAATTGAGTTACCATAAGTAAGTAACAGAAAAGGAAAACTGTCCCTTGGTTTTTTTTCTGAGTATCATGTTTTCTTTCCATTTTAAGACTGTTATTTCATTCTTTCCACAGTTTAAAATCAGGGGGGTAATGTGTTTGTTTAGTTTTGTAACAGATATTTTTAAAAGGAACTAATATTTTAAAGAGATATTCCAACAATTCGCTTCACTGCAGCTTATTACTAAATAAAAGAGTTGTTTTGACAAAGTGAGAAGGAACTAGCTAATTAATAGTTTAGGAATGTGCATTTAATTTTTACCACACTAAATAAATAAGGATGGCGCAATGAAACTTCCAGTTCATTTACAGTTCAAATAATTGTCAGGCTTATACATAACTATCATAAAGGAACTAAACATCTAAATTTCAAGAAAATTTTAAATTATTTTAGAATGGTCATGTAACAGTGGTGGGTTGCTCCCGGTTCGCACTGGTTCCCACGAGCTGGTAGCGGTGACGATATGACATCACCAAACCAGTTCTCCCCCCCGCCCCTCCACCCCCCGCGTTATTCTTACCTTTTATTTGGCCCCACCCCCAATCTATTGCTGCCTCCTGAGTCCCAGCTGATGGCTAGAGGAAAAAAAACTGTTTAAACTCTTGCCGCGGGGCTTCAAAGGGCCGTCCTACAGCTGATCAGTGTTAAAAGAAAACAAATGAGTAGCTATGCTAGTGAAAAAACGAAACTGAAAGTAAAGCAGGCTCTGGTGCAACGTGACAAAATGAGTCAGGGAGAGATTTCTTTTTCTTTTTGCTCACCAAAAAAGGTAGGTGCAAACAATGGGAAATTTAGGGCAAAAGAGGAGAGTTCAAGATTTTAAAACACAAAAGAAAAAAAGCTCTATTTAAGTAGGGAATTGTAATAATTGAGATACTATTAATTGTATATTGTGTTGAAAGCAGAAATGGTTAAGTTGTGGTTTGGAGGAATATATGGGGGAAATTATTGGGTTTATTATTATTGGTAAATATAATTGATTTGTAAGAAATTGGATTGCATGGAAATAATTGGAATATTCATGTTCATATTGATTAATATACAAAAAAGATAGTTATATAACTAATTGATTTATATTAAAATGTTGAATTTGTATTAAACAACTGTAATATTACATAATTAACCAATGTGAGGATGGATATAAAAATAGATGACAATGGGAAGGGGTATAATATAGAATAAAAGGGAAAAACTGAATTTGATTAAGATTAGAGATGAGGATGAAGGGTAATATTGGTTTTTTAAAAAAATAGATGAGGAATAAATATGGCAAAAAAGAAATATAGAAATTGTAAATTTAATTGAAATGACTAAACACTGTTTAAATTTGTGAACCGGCCAAATACTCTGTTCAAAGAAAATACATTGTATGTTTGTATGTGTGTTTTTAATTATTGCTATTTATTCATATTTGTTCTCTTTTATTCTTTAAAGTTTAACAATTCATTCTTTATCTTAATATCTTTATATTTGTTTGGGGTTGCCCTTCTTCCCTTTCATCTTTTTTATTGTACAGCAATCTTTTTCCTCAAACCTACCACCTCTCTCTTTTCTTTCCTTCTTACTTTCTCTTCCCCCCTCTTCTTCTCCTCCCTACTTCCTCTTCCTTTCTCCTTCTCCTCTTCCTCTCTCTCTTACCCTCACTCCTACTCTAATTTCCCTTCCCTTCCTTCCTCCCTTCTCTTCCTTCCCTCTCTTTCTCCTTTCTTCATCCCTCTCTCTTGCTGTATCCTTTTGTGCATATGGACTACTCAGAGGGCTGAAAAAATTATTTTTGACTGGTCCTCGCACTTTTGGCCAGTCCTCGAACTTACGACTGTCCTCACATTTTACGTTTTTTGCCCTATCTTGTCACGATGGTGAAGAGAAGCAGTTGTGAAATGAGTGACACTGTTGTTAAGAATGCTACAATGGGCATAAATGATGACCAGTCATAAGTGCGAGGAATGGTCAAAAGTGCGAAGACCTGTCAGAAATCACTTTTTTCAGTCCTCTGGGTTGTCCTTTTGTGCATATGGACTACTCAGAGGGCTGAAAAAATTATTTTTGACTGGTCCTCGCACTTTTGTCCAGTCCTCGAACTTACGACTGTCCTCACATTTTACGTTTTTTGCCCTATCTTGTCACCATGGTGAAGAGAAGCAGTTGTGAAATGAGTGACATGGTTGTTAAGAATGCTGCACGGGCATAAATGTGAGGATGGTTATAAGTGTGAGGACCAGTCAAAAGTGCGAGGACCTGTCAGAAATGACTTTTTTCAGCCCTCTGAGTAGTCCCTATACACATAGCCATGGCCATCCGGTCACATGACCAGCTAGCCACGCCTACCCAGTCACATGACCTCCAAGCCACGCCCACAAAATAAGCCACGCCCACAGAACCGTTAGTAAAAAAATTTAGAACCCACGCCTGTCATGTAATGCTGAGAGATGTCCATAATTGATGCCATTAAGAACTATATAACTTAATCAAGGCAGACAAATAATAAATCCAAAACCCAAGCAATTAACAGTACAGTTGTATTGAAAGAATATTGGTCAAGGCTCAAATAAAGAAAAACTAAAGATAATCAAACAATGGAAAGCATATTTGTAAATGATTTATAACTTGCTTTAAATACAATATAATTTATTGTCTTGTTGAAGGCACAGAATTGGGTTCTACTCGGGTAGATTTATGTTATCTCTGGCAAAGGTTTAAGTTTGAAACAGGTTAATGGGCACCTGTACTAAACAGAAGGGACAAAAAACAGAAGTGGAGTTCCTCATTTTATATTTTATCTATTTTCTAATCACCATTTTGGTAATAAATTGATATAGAAAACAACTTGATTAACCAATCCAGAATCTTGACTAGAAGAATAAAATTACAAGTATTGCTTATTTCCTAATATATCAAAGTAATATTCCCACAATTCATTTCATCATTAACAGGCTCACTTGGTTAAACATGAATTTAGGCAATTTCCAGGAGAAAGTGGAGGACAGGGGGCCTGCGTGCTATGGTCCATGGGGTTGCAAGAGCTGGACATGACTTAACAACTGAACAACAACAAAAACCTAGTTAAACATTGATTTATAAATCAAATAATTTTAAATGTCTCTTCATTAGCTAGACTATATCTATTGTTGTCCCCCCTCCCCACATCAATAGATTTGAGAGAGATACTAATGGACAGTCTTTTCAAGGCTTTTCTGCAGGGTTGAAATGCTCCCGGTTCGGACTGGATCACCTGGTTCAGAGAACTGGTAGCAAAAATCCCTGCCCCCCCCCATGCCCAGCTGAGCCACGCGATCATCAAAGGCTTTTTTTATTTTTAAAAGCATTTTTTCTGCAACCTCTTTGGCCGAAAAAATCCTTTTAAAAGTAAAAAAAAAAAAAAAAAAGCCTCTGATGATTGCGTGGCTCAGCTGGGATCATCAGAGGCTTTTAAAAGCATTTTTTCTACAACCTCTTTGGCCCAAGAAAAAATGTTTTTAAAAGCCTCTGACAATCCCAGCTGAGTTGCCTGATCATCAGAGGCTTTTAAAAGCATGTTTTAACAACCTCTTTGGCCGAAGAGGTTGTAGAAAAAACGGTTTTAAAAGTTAAAAAAAAAAAAAGTTGGCCACGCCCACTCAGTCACATTACCCCCACCAAGCCACGCCCACAGAACCGGTAGTAACAAATTTTACATCTCACTACTGCCTTTCTGTGTTATACTCATGTTTAGAATATATTGTCTTTCTGCCTATTTAGGTTTTTTTGGTTGTTGTTGTTCAGCACTCTGATTTCATTTTTTATTATGTCCCTTGTGATCTTATTGATAACTTAGTTCTGATACCTAATCATGTTTCCAGAGTCAGATTGTCCATTTATTTCCTTAACTCATTCCAAAAACTCTTAGAATATCTACATTTTGTTTTTATCCATGATATGGTTCAAACTTGAATGCCCAGTAGTGTATCTGAAATAGAACACCTACAGTGTATGATATGGATTTATAATCTAATTTTAGATTATAAATTTATTGGTTGTGTAAAAAAGCTACCACTATGAGAATACTACTCTCTTTTGGTACACACCATCTTTCCTGATGCTTCCATTTCTTAGAATCTAATACATCTGTTAAATTCCTCATAACTTGAGGGCAGATATATTGTTACAAAAAGCTTCGCTTTTCCTCTTGTTCCTCTTTTGCAAACTCTTTTTCCTTCAGACTGAATGCACATTAAGATAAATACATAATTAGAGCCTTTCCATCTATGCTACTGCATTTCCTCAATGCAAACACAGACTGCTTTTTTGAGCATTGCTGGAAAAGGCCTTATTCTAAAATGTATAGAGCTCTAATCTACATAATTAGGTGCTTGACCCCAATGCCCTCTAATGGAGGGTTTCTAAATGACCAGATAAAAATATTTACATTTTTGTATATGCACTTAATAAATAATTTTGTTGAAAGAGCTCAAGTGATACATATATAAAAAAATAACTATGGATAAAATTACTTTTAAAAAAATCTACTTCTGTTATTTGACATTACTGTGCTGCTAGAAAAGAAGTAATAATTTTTACCTTTTGTTTTGTTTTGAGGCTAACAAAACATTTTAGACAATTGCACATTAGTTACAGAAAAGTAGTGCTGAAAAATACTAATGCAGTATTTTAAAAGCAGACATTTATCTTTTCAGTCATTTAAATTTGTTTTCTTAACAGCTAGTAACAACTACAGTAAAACAGTGTCAATTATATTGTGTGAGAATTTGGTGCCACCTAGTGGTGATTTTATATTTATATTCTTAAAAAACTAACATATTTGTGAATATTTAATTAGCATAATTATCTAATTTTGTTTCAAAATAAAAATTGCACCCAAAAATGTAAAACTTCTGTTCAAAACTTACTTATAGGGCAATACATACATTTCCCATTCTAATTATTTTCAGTTTTTCTTTTTCTTTTATGCCCAGCAATGTCTACATTTTCCCATCCTACAGTATCCTTATGGACTATTATTTAAATTATTAAAAATTTCCCTAACTCTTTTGTCTGGATGATGGTTTCAATATATACAGCAAAGCCTATGCCTTAACATTGAAAACAAATAAACAAAATATAAAATGATTAGGAAGAAATACAAGTCAGGAAAGAATCTTATGCAAGCTTACAATTCTTTGCTATTTATCAAAGTAACCTGTTTGTAGCTGTTTCAAGAGCTGCATTAAAATTAATGAACAGACTCGTTAAAGTATTGTAACATTTTTCTACATTGCATGAAAACCTGAAAAAAAGAGAATTTAATTAATAGCAGGTAAGTGCTATGCTCATGTAATGTCCTAGTCCAGTGGTTCTCAATCTGTGGGTTGGGACCCCTTTGGGGGTCGAATGACCCTTTCACAGGGGTCGCCTAAGACCATAGGAAAACAAATATTTTCAATGGTCTTAGGAATAATTTTATTGTTGGGGGTCACCACAACATGAGGAACTGTATTAAAGGGTCGCAGCATTAGGAAGGTTGAGAGCCACTGTCCTAGTCTTTTCCAAAGTGTGTACTTTGATGATTATGAGTCATGAGGTCAGTTTTAACTCTTAGCAACCAGAGACATTTTCTAAAGGAGGATATGTTCTCAATCTGGTCGATCAGGTTTTCCAATGGTGCACCTATCACTGCTGCAACTGAGTCCAAATAAATTCCTGCTCATCATCTTTTTTCCTTTCCTTTCACTTTTCCCATTCACTATTGTAGACTTCTCCAGAGAGCAGTCATTTTAATGTGTCCAAAGCAGGATAAATTAAACTTGATCACTTATGCTTCAAGTAAGAACTTTAGGTTGATTTTTTTTGATGAACCATTTGTGTTTTTTCTTGGCTATTCATGGCAATCTCAAGAAGTTTCTCCAAAACTCAAAGTTCAAAAGCTTCAATACTGATTCCAACTGCTTTCTCAAAAGGTCAATTTTCATATACAAAGAATGTCATAGGGAAACTATTGCCTGTACCATTCTAATCTTTGTAGGTTTAGAGGTGTACAGGCATCTGAATAACTTTTCCAAGGCCTTCATGGCTAAAAATAAACTGTTTGTCTGCAGTTTATTTCTTGATTTACAACTGTTTTCTGCTGATACTTGATTCTAAAAGGCAAATATCTACATGTCAATTATAAGAACAGTTATATCATTTGTAATCAGTTTGGTATATTTTATATTTAATCTGAATTCCATTTTTTCACTCTATTTCTTGACTTTCTTACTAGAGTATGTTTCTTTTTTCAATTTTAAAACCATGCTCATTTTATTCAAATCCAGTTTCCTTCATTATGTTTTCTGCATAAAGGTTGAGTAAGTAAGTGGAGAATATGCAGCCTTATTTCACTCCTAGAGTGAGCACTGATCTTGTAAATTTATTCCCATGCATGATTATTTTCTAGGATATTGCCAATTAATTTAGCATTTTTAAAAAATTAGACGGAATGGTTAGTATCTTAAATTGCCTCAAATGACGAGGCTAGGATCCTAACATATGAACATAAAAGTAAATTCTTCTAAATTTATAGGAGGTCCTTTGTAACACTGTTAGACTGAATGATACGTATTTTTAGTTGTATTAGATGTAAATTCCAAAAAATCTAATTAAAAGTAAAGATTGAATCAATTTTATCTAATTCTAAATAGTACAGGTATACTATATACATATACAATTAAATCTAGCACTTCAGTTGGCAATATTAATGATTCTATTTTGTAAAATCAGAATTTCTTAAGTAAAGCTGCAGAGTTTGGCTTTTGAAATGATCATATTTATTTGACTTAATTTCTCAAGATTGAGAGATTATTTCTCTTAATCCAACCTATTTCTAACATCCAAGATTTATTTAAAGAACTTAGAAAAAAATACTAAGGAATTGATAAGTTAAATTCAGTTTAGGTACTGCCCAACTTCATACAGCTCTTGCTGGCTCACAATGTATGAACAACAAAATTTCAATATGAAATATTATTGACAAAATAACATTAGTTGTGTAAAATAGTTATGGTGGATTAATTACATGTTTCCAACGAATCCCCAGTGCTGCTCTGCAGAATCTAGCCACCTGAATCTACACTATAATCAGTCTGTACAATGTAATCCATAAAAGGTGCTCAGTGGCTTAGAGGGCCTGGAAAAGGTCTTTGCTCTAGAGGTTCAAGTTCTATCGGCATGGTGGAATGAGCTCCCTTCACTTGCCTCCAGCTAACTTAGCAGTTCAAAAGCATGCTACATGTTAAGTAATAGGTACTTAAATCGGTACCACTTTCATGAGAAAATAATGGCATTTTGTGCAGTAGTATGAATCCAGTTGGTACTGGACCTTTGCCAATATAACACAAAGTCTGAGGTGACATTAGTGGAAGGAGAAGCCCCGGATGACTGCTATAGAACACCATTGAACCTTTCTGAGTGTGGAACTAGTCTGTTCTCTGTGGTGCAACTCTGAATAGTGCACAAGTGTGAACTGAATGGACTAGCCATTGTCGGCAGTCAAACAAGTACTTTGTATTAACACTGTAGTTTCCTGGCTAATGCAATATCTCCATACACTAAATAAATGTAATACATACTGTAGAAAATTAGTAAGTTAATAAGCAGTTGTTCCCTTAGAGCAGGGGTGGGCTACTGTGGACCTTTTACAACCTGTGGACTTCAACTTCCAGAATTCCTGAGACAGCTTGGCTGTCTCAGGAATTCTGGGAGTTGAAGTCCACAGATTGTAAAAGGGCCACAGTTGCCCATCCCTGCCTTAGAGGGATCTGATATAGACCTATCAGCCAATTCCTCTTGTATTATTAAATAATACGCATATATATTAAATAGACCACTCAGAAATAGCTCAAGTCGTCATAAAGATATGTCAGAGAGATATACTTGACCAAACAAGCGTTCATTCTGTAGTGTTCTCATTCAAAGACTCTTCTGCTCATCATCATGTTTTTTGTCATCAAACATATGTAAGATATTCTCAACAGGAGTATGCAATCAAAACATTACAGCATTTCCTTTGTATTGGAACCATCTTACAGATGTCTTCACAAAATTCTTTGGTATAAATGGAGTTTATCAGCTATGTTTGACTCAGTAGAAAGCAAATTTAACATTATCTTTGTTAGCTTAAAAGGTTTTCCCTAAACCTAGGTAAATTACCCCCAATTAGGTAAAATGTTTTTTCTTTGGGTAAAAACATACAAACCCATTACCCAATCACAACAGGGATATTTAAATTGACTTAAAAAGTTTTACCTATATTGGGTAAAAGAAGACATTCTGAAATGCAGTTTTGGGTATGGAAGGAAAAGGTTTGAGAAACACCACTTTAAAGGTATTTCTGCCTGCCATAAGGTTTAGTTTTATAAATAACTGAGTTGTCCCCGTCATTTTTTTTCAAAAGCTTCAGTTGTAAGCAATGTACAGACAAATAGATGAAGTTAGAAAGTGGCATAAAAATATATGAGGTGATATATGCTTACTTTGTAACAAGTAAATATGTTGTCCCATAGGTGCTTTTTCAGGAGGCAACTGGACTTTGTTTTTCTTTTGAAGATGTTTTGCTTCTCATCCAAGAAGTTTCTTCAGCTCTGACAGGATAGTGGGGGATAGAAACAATTTCAAAAGAAAAACAAGGAAGTCCAGTTGCCTCCTGAAAAAGCACCTTTGGGACAACCATGACCTGGATGACTGAGAATCTCTACAGACTTTTAAGTAAATATGTTGACTTCTGTAATAGAACTTCATAAAAAAAATACATTTACCTTCCACTCATCCAGAACAGCAATGTACAGTAGTATCTGTGAAGGATTCCATGTGCTAAAGGGACTGAAGAGAGATCTCCAGTAAGCAAATGTACATTATTAGATCACTATTTCTTCTAGGTCCACCATGCATATCTCTTACATAAAATAACCTCCTATAAATATCTATTTGCAAGTAAAACCTAGTGATTCAATGGGTTGATTCCCATGTAAGAAGTAATAGGATATTACTTCAATCTGTTGAATTCTTCATCTAATACGTAGGGCACTCACATTCAACAGTTGAACACAACTAAGTCAGTTTTGTAATTATGTTTGTAAATATATATTAGAAAACAATAACCTTTCATCTGAAATTTTATTTATTACTGTAGAAAAATGGTAAATTATAGTATATGTATTTTTAAAAATGATATACGGTAGATAGGCACAGCTCTCTGATAGGAAAATTAACAGATAAAAAATAAGAAATTGCACCTTGAATAAATATTTAAGTATATTTTTTTTAATTTTGCTTTTGCTCACAGAAAGTAGAATATAAAAAATTACTTTCTTGTTTATTGTAGCCTGATATATTGGGACAACTTATTTCAGAATTCCCGCTGAGCATGGCTGATTGATATGCTGTTGGCTGATAATTCTGAGAAACTCAATTTACTTGGTTGATATCAATTTGCAAAAGGCTATACTAATATTGTAAAAAATATATATTTGGCTTGATTTAGCAACTTACATAGTCTGTCTCAAGTACGCCATAGCAATATTATACTGATGAAGCTATCACAATGACTCTTTTATCTATTGCTGTCTAAAGAAATCTATTCAGCTAAACATACAGGAATCCTCACCACTTTGCACATTGTGATCTAGAATATTTCAAGTTCAAGGTTCTAGAACACTGCCTTATTTGTTTGGAGGGGAAATTAAGGCTTCCAGTTTAAATGCACATCAAAACTTCAATAGTTTCTCCCCCTTTGAATTACTACTATATTTCACAATTCACTTTTGGATTGTGATTAAAGTATCAGGCTATAAACCGGAAGACCTGGAGTTCTAGTCCAGCCTTAAGCACAGAGCCAAATGGGTGACTGTGGGCTAGTCATTCTCTCTCAGCCCTAGAAAGCAGGCAATGGCAAACCATTTTGCTAAGGAAATTGCATGGACTTGTCCAGGCAGACTCTGAAAGTCGGATACAGTTGAAGGGAAGAAAATCAAATATCACACATATGCATAACTTCCACCTAATAAAACAGATTTCTGTCAGTAATATGATGTAAAACAGACATTACTCAATAGGTTTGTCTTTTTGCAGACATCAACATCTGTACTTTTTGCTGTCATCAATATCAATAACAACCTACTTAAACGTTTTTATAGCAAGGGGAAATTAAACATAAATTGTTGCAAGATATATAAAAAAGATAAGGTTAGGCTTATATGATTCACAATTGTATTTTCCTGCTTGCTGTTTGGTATGGATGAAAGACTGGATCACTTTGAAAAAATATAAGGTTACTGGATATGAAAGGATATGGTTCGAGATTTGAGTGTCATGCCTATCTATGGTATGACAAATCATAATAGAGTTAAGAGATTAACCATAATAGAGTTAATAGAGATTTTCATGCAGTACTGAATGTTTGGAATAAACTGAGATTGACTTCCAAAATTCCTCTATGATTGTCACCCCAATAAGCTTTTGAGAGGAAAATGAAATCTACACAAATTTGGCTGACTTAAGCAGTTTTATTGACTTTTTGAAAAAGACTTCAAATAAAAAACTAGGGAACAACTTGAAGGGGCGTTGGTCCTACCTGATACGCTCCTTCTCGTTGAGTGGAGACAGCAGCCAGGATGGGTAGCAGCAGCCAATCAGCATGAAGGACTGGGTCTATCAATAATATTAAGTCCCGCCCTTGTTGCCGGGCAGACCCGCTTTAGGCGAAGGACTGAAGAGATAGACTCGGCGTGTGGGAGACGAAGAACCAAGTTCCAGAAGAAAAAACAAGAGGGGAGCACCACCAGACTGGCAAACAACAAAGGGAGGGTCTGGCTGCTGTCTCCACTCAACGAGAAGGAGCGTATCAGGTAGGACCAACGCCCCTTCTCCATTGAGAGTGGAGACAGCAGCCAGGATGGGACATACCCCAGTTCACTGTCCCGAAGGAAGGGCGGGGCCAGACTGGTGAGAAACATCCTCCCCCGCAACCACCTGTTGCAACACCTGTCTACCAAACGCAGCCTCAGCGGAAGCAAATGTATCGATCTTGTAGTGCCGAATGAATGGGATAGGCGAAGACCACGTAGCCGCCCGGCATATTTCTAACAGCGAAGCTTGAGTAGACCAGGCCGCCGACGTGGACGCACTGCGAGTGGAATGTGCTGTTACATGAGCCGGTCGCGGGAGAGAGCGGAAGTCGTAAGCCGATGCGATGGTTTGCCGGATCCAACGGCCCAGTGTAGATGCTGTCACACGAAGACCCAGAGAAACGGGTAAGAAGGATACAAACAAGGCCTCCGAACGACGGACCCCAGCCGTTCTCTTCAGGTAAATACGCAGTGCTCGCCGAACGTCTAAGGTGTGCCAACAACGTTCCCGAGGATGAGACGGTCTGGGGCAGAAATTAGGAAGTATGAGTTCTTGGGACCGATGAAACACTGAGTTGACCTTCGGAAGGAAGGTGGGGTCCAGACGGAGAACCACACGGTCAGCATGAAAAACACACAGATCCGAGCGAACCGACAAGGCAGCTATTTCCGAGATACGCCGGGCCGAAGTTATGGCCACTAGGAAGGCTACCTTGCAGGATAACAACCGGAGACTCGTTGTCCGCAATGGTTCATAAGGAGGGCCCATAAGAGAGTTCAACACCAACGGCAAGTCCCAGGTTGGATAGCGATGCAACACCGGGGGAGATATGTTAGCCGCACCCCGGAGGAATCGGCGAATCAGAGGATGTTGTGCCAAGGATGAGAGAGAACCACAGCGAAGAACAGAAGAGATAGCGGCCACCTGGCGTCTCAAGGTATTAGGAGAAAGGCCCTCCGAGAAACCCTTCCGAAGGAACACCAACACGTCCACAATAGATGCTTGAAGGGGTGAAACATCAGCACTGGCACAATAAGAACAGAAAGCCCGCCAGGTAGCCGAGTAAATCCGGTTAGTCGAAGGGCGACGAGAGGCTTGGATAATCTGGATCACATCGCCAGGAATGTTTGCGGCACTCAGACATTGCCGCTCAACCGCCAAGCGGTCAAACTGAGCCAAGGTAGGTCTGGATGAAATACGGCGCCCTGAGAGAGGACGTCCTGATCGGATGGGAGACGCCAAGGCGGGGCGATCGAAAGAGACACAAGGTCCGCAAACCAAGGCCTCCGAGGCCAGTGAGGGGCCAACAAGATTACTTCCGCCCGCTCTGCCAATATCTTCCGGATGACCTTGGAAATCAGAGAGGTCGGAGGGAAGGCATACAATAGGCCCCGAGGCCAAGGGGATCGCAGGGCATCGGCGGCAACGGCTTGAGGTTCTGGGTAACGGGCGATGAAGAGAGGAAGTTGGGCATTCAGATGCGTGGCGAAGAGGTCGATCACAGGAGAGCCGAACCGAAGAACCAGAGCTCGAAAAATGCGGGGATGAAGCCGCCACTCCGCAGCATCGACTTGTTGACGGCTCAGCCAGTCCGCCTGAGTATTGTTGATCCCTGAAATGTACTCTGCACGAAGAGAGCTGAGATGACGTTCCGCCCAGAGACCTATCGCCAGAGCTACGGACAGCAGGGACTTCGACCTGGTGCCTCCCAGTTTGTTGAGGTGCGCCTTTGCAGTGACGTTGTCCGTGAGGACCAGCACGTGTGCCCCGGTCACCAGGTGACTGAATGCCCGGAGGGCCAGGAAGACGGCCCGCAGTTCCAGCCAGTTGATCGGACGGGAAACGTCCCGACCCGTCCAGGTTCCTTGAGCTATCTGCCCTTGACAATGAGCCCCCCAACCGTGGAGACTGGCGTCCGAGGTGATCACCACCCGTTGAGGTTCGAAGAAGAGGGAGCCGGCTGATAGAGCTGGAGACTTCCACCACTTGAGGGACCTGCGAACTGCTGGGGGAACAGGAATCGGCTTCGCTGAGGTGGCTCTTCCCGCCTTCTGCAAGGGTAAAAGGAACCATTGGAGCTCCCGAGTATGGAGCTGAGCCCAGGGAACAATGGCTAAGGCGGAAATCATTTTCCCTAGGAGCTGGGAAAGAACATAAGGGGACACAGTACGACACCTCTCAATCCTAACAATCAGGTCTCGCAGGCTATCCTGTCTTTCTGATGATAGAAATACCCTCCCCTGGACGGAGTCAATAAGAGCCCCTAAATGGACCAGGGAGGTACAGGGAACCAAGTGGCTCTTTTCAAGGTTAATCGAAAAACCATGAGAAGCCAAAGTCTCCAGAGTTAGCTGGAGATCTCGAACAGCCTGTTCGGGAGAAGAGGACAAAACAAGAATATCGTCCAGGTAACAAAGTAACCTAACTGAACGAACCCTGAGATAGGCCGCTAAGGCCGCTAACACTTTTGTAAAGGTACGGGGAGCAGAGGAAAGTCCAAAGGGCAAGGCCCTGTACTGATAATGGACCCCCCCGTAACAAAATCTCAAATAACGTCTATGAGAACGACAAATAGGAACATGCAAATAGGCCTCCGTTAGATCAATAGAGGATAGGAGATCACCCCTCCTAACGCCGTCAAGAATTGATTTTAAAGATTGCATCTTGAATTTCCGGTATACCACATACCGATTCAATCTCTTAAGGTCCAGAATGGGTCTCCACCCCCCCGAGGATTTGGGCACCAGGAACACCCGGGAATAGAAACCCGTACCCCGTTGATCGGGGGGAACGATTTGGATAGCACGGATGGAAAGGAGATGCTGAACCGCAGAATCCATAAGGACCCGTTTCTCCGGGTTACGAGAAATCGGACAGCAAACAAAGGCACTCGGAGGAGGGGAAAGAAATTCGATGGCCAAACCTGATTTTAAAGTGGCCAGGACCCATTTATCAGAGGTTGATCTCTCCCAGGAAGCGGCAAAGAGGGCCAACCTGCCGCCAATGGGAGGATCAGAGATGCAACTAACGACGGCGTCGGTAGGGACGACCTCCTCCCCCCCGAAAGGGCCGTTTAGAGACAAAGGACCGACCCCGAACCGATCTATCCTGCGCACTCCGGAACCTATTAAGGTTAGGAGGGGGCCGAGCGGACCCAAAGGAGGAAGACCCACCCATATCGTTACCTCTAAATTGAGAACGAGGGGCGTAAGGCGAAAAACGGGACTCCCCCCTGCGGAAGATAGGGGCCAAGATTTTCTTTTTATCTCTCGTTTCCGTAAGAAACGGGTCCAAGGCCTCCCCAAATAATTTGGCACCCCCAAAGGGAACGGAAGCCAGACGCCATTTATGTCTGGCATCAGCCTGCCAGTGACGCAACCACACTAAACGGCGGGCGGCTACAGAGGAGGCCAGAGCCTTGGAGGCGAAGCGGGAGGCGATTAGGGAAGAGTCCGCCGAAAATTGCAGGGCAGCAACAATTTTGTTTAGGTCCTGCTTGATCCGTGACTCCTCTGGTGATAACTTCTCCTGCAACTGCCGTAACCAGAGCAGAGTAGTCCTGTTAAAAAATGAGGCAGTAGTCGCGGCTCGAATTGCCCAGGCGGAGCCTTGAAAGGCTCGTTGCAGGACTAAGTCCGATCGCCGTTCATCAGGACGTAAAGCTTCATTCGGCTCCCCTGGAACGTTGACGTTAGGCAGTAAGGCGGCAATAGGAGAGTCGACAGAAGGAATTTGGAGGATGGAGTCCAATTCCGCAGCCACATTAAAATTGCGTCTATCGTTAGCCGAAGGCAGGACAGCCGAAGTTGGAGAGGACCACTGTCGCTTAACCGTATCTAAGAAGAGGGGCGGAGTAGGCACCGATGTAGTTGGCCTAGCCGGTTCGGCAAACATGGGGTCCAACGTGTCAGCTGAAGAGGAATGCACGGGATCAACAACTGGAGAAGACATGCGGGCCGTGGAAACAGCCTTAAATAGCAATGACTTGAATAATGATTGCGGAAACAACCCCGTAAAGGCAGGCTGGTCCGGCGGAAGGTTGTCATCGTCGGAGAGGCCTGAATCACTGAGCTCAGCATCCGTCATAGTCGAAAAATGACTAGAGTGGGAGCAGGACGGAGAGCCAGAGGCCCTGCGATGGACTCTCTGAGAGGCAGGACGTTCAGGCGGGCCCGGAGAAACCGACCTCACTGACTCCGCACGGCTGGAAGCACAGGAACGGTTGTCCAGGGACCTCTGCACCGCAGCCTCAATCATACGTTGGATCTGCTCCGGAGAAAGTTGGCCAGGAAGCTGTCCGGGCACAAACTGAGGTTCAGAGACTGCAGGAGGAGGAGGCAATGATCGAAGCGCGGGAGCAGAGGAAGCAGGAGGGTCAGGCAAAGAAGGACTTTGTAGAGGCTCCGGTTGAGAGAAAACAGGCCGGGCAGAGACCTCAGATCCCCAGAGATCTGTAGCAGATATGGTTACAGGGCAGTCCTGGAGAGACACCTGGTCCGGAGTGATGGAACGAGGGACCGTTGCTCGACTTGAGGTCTCGCCCGTTGAAGAAGCCTGATTGCCAGCACAGGTAAGTTTTGCGCAGGCCTTGTCGCACAATTTGTTTAATACTTTATCCCTCCTTTGCTCAGCTCTGGATATATGGCCATGTTTGTCAGGCCTATTACGGGCGCAAGGCGCATGTGAGACTGGGGATGGCTCCTGAGAGGCCTCCCGAGCCAAAAGTGGAGCAGCAGGCAGAGGGTCTGGGCCATGATTGTCAGAGGAACAGGCCCTGCGGCCGTGTTTTGATTTTGCAAGCGCTTTGGGCATAATGCTGGCAAAGGTCACCCTAAGTAAGCACAGATGATCTCAACAAGCCCACAAGTCCAAAGGGCGCAGGGTAACAACAATATGGGGGTGATAGCCTCCACTCAACCGCCCTTAGAAATGTCACAGTTCAAATGAGGCAGGGGGCGTGAGAGCTCCACAAAGCCTGCTGTGCTGGGTGACAAAAATCCACAATGCCTGCTGTGCTGGTGACAAAGCTCCACAATGCCTGTTGTGCTGGGAGAAGGGCAGTAAAGGCAAACTGAACAGTCAATAGGGCAAGGTTAAAAGGGATAGCAGTCCCAAGAGTCCTGGCACAGATACAATAGGTAGAGGGCAATACAGTCTGTCAGATGATATACTAAAAGGTCCAAGTTCTCAAGGCCACGGAGAAAGGACTGGATCCACGATGCAAAAAAAAAAAAAAAAAAAATAATAATAATAATAATAAAAATGGGCAAACAAATGTCCGCCGCCCAAGAGTTGAAGCCAAAGCCTACTGAGGGCAGAGAGTTCTCCGATAGCACACGTTGAAGTAAATGACAAATTAGTATTCAAAATGGATGCCGCCCTCACAACGAAGCCAAACCCCCTAAGGGCAGGCAAAATGGCCGCTCGTTAGTCCCAAAGCTGCAAAGGGCGGCAAGGAATCCAAAATGGAGAAAAATGGCCGACGCGACCTTAAACGGGCAATCCAAGCCGAATTCAGCCAAAGAAGGCAAACTAAGCCGAACGAAGCAGTCCTTTGCAAAACGCTGAGCACGAAACAGCGTTTTATCGCCGCCCCCCCCCCAAGGGCGAACGGAGCAAAGCAAACGGTCCGTGAATGGGAGAAGTGTTAAATATCACAATACCACCAAGAAACGTTGTAAACAGTCCGAGAGTCAGTCAACCGATCAAGGATGCAATGAATAATACATAGTCGAGGAATCCGAAGTCAAAACCAGAAGAAACCATGCAAAAGGAGCGAAAAAGGCCAGAAAGGGATAGGAGCTGAAGACCCACACGCCAGATCACGCTGAAGGACTGAGTCTAAAGCGGGTCTGCCCGGCAACAAGGGCGGGACTTAATATTATTGATAGACCCAGTCCTTCATGCTGATTGGCTGCTGCTACCCATCCTGGCTGCTGTCTCCACTCTCAATGGAGAAAAGGAGGATTTTAATTGTCAATTGTTTGTTTATGTTCAACTGTTAGAAAGATGTAATTCAGATAAGAATTTTGTTTTTACAAATGAGAAAACTTAATTTGAACTGGATTAGTATACTAACGATGAGCATCTTGTTGCCAAGATGTATAAACATTTATTGAATATGTAAGATCAATGTTAAAGATTTTATGATTAAGTGAGCAAATTTTTTTGGATAAAATATAATGCTAAGTCAGTGGGAGATTATATGGAAGGAACTGAAATCTACTTTGAATTATAATTTAAAGAGAATTTTTCAAGATGATGTATGTTGATATTTAACACCTGATACATCATCAAAGAAGTATAATTGGTATGTTAAACATATGTTGGCAATGTAACCTCTCTGAAGGCACTTTTTCATCATCTTTGGTGGCTATGTAAGAAGGCTAATAGTTATTGGGATCAGATATGTACTTTAATTCAGATAATTCTTAGAGTAAATGTATCACTGAACTGGAGGTTTTTCTTTTAGGTTTGATGGATAAGCAGATGGAAAAGAAACGGGACTTTCTTTTTTATATATCATGATATCTCAACCATGCCAGACATTCAGATATTAATTATTATTAATAATTTCTTATAAATAAATTAGGGTAGTTTTCTTATGAGTATGTATCTACAGAATTGATTGGATTACAGGTGAAACTCGAAAAATTAGAATGTCGTGCAAAAGTTCATTTATTTCAGTAATGCAACTTAAAAGGTGAAACTAATATATGAGATAGACTCATTACATGCAAAACGAGATAGTTCCAGCCTTGATTTGTCATAATGTTGATGATTATGGCTTACAGCTCATGAAAACCCCAAATTCACAATCTCAGAAAATTAGAATATTACATGAAATCAATAAAACAAGGATTGTACATAGAACAATATTGGACCTCTGAAAAGTATAAGCATGCATATGTACTCAGTACTTGGTTTGGGCCCCTTTTGCATCAATTACTGCCTCAATGTGGCATGGCATAGATGCTATCACCCTGTGGCACTGCTGAGGTGTTATGGAAGACCAGGATGCTTCAATATTGTTCGGTCTCATGTCTCTCATCTTTCTCTTGGCAATGCCCCATAGATTCTCTATGGGGTTCATGTCAGGCGAGTTTGCTGGCCAATCAAGCACAGTAATCCCATGGTCATTGAATCAGGTTTTGGTACTTTTCGCAGTGTTGGCAGGTGCCAAGTCCTGCTGGAAAATGAAGTCAGCATTCCCATAAAGCTCGTCTGCGGAAGGAAGCATGAAGTGCTCCAAAATCTCCTGGTAGACGGCTGCGTTGACCCTGGACTTAATGAAGCATAGTGGACCAATACCAGCAGATGACATGGCCCCCCAAATCAACACAGACTGTGGAAACTTCACACTGGACTTCAAGCATCTTGCAGTGTGTGCCTCTCCATTCTTTTCCAGACTCTGGGTCCTTGGTTTCCAAATGAGATGCAAAAGTTGCTCTCATCAGAAAAGAGAACTTTGGACCACTGAGCAACAGATCAGTTCTTTTTTTCTTTAGCCCAGGTAAGATGCTTTTGACATTGTTTGTTGTTCAGGAGCGGCTTGACAAGAGGAATATGACATTTGAAGCCCATGTCCAGGATCCGTCTGTGTGTGGTGGCTCTTGATTCACTGACTCCAGCCTCAGTCCACTCCTTGTGAAAGTCCCCTACCCTTTGGAATGGCCTTTTCCTGACAATCCTCTCCAGGCTGCGGTCATCCCTGCTGCTTGTGCATCTTTTTCTTCCACACTTTTCCCTTCCATATAACTTTCTATTAATGTGCTTTGATACAGCACTTTGGGAACATCCAGCTTCTTTTGCAATTACCTTTTGAGGCTTTCCCTCCTTATGGAGGGTGTCAATGATGGTTTTCTGCACAACTGTCAGGTCAGCAGTCTTTCCCATGATTGTGATTCCTACTGAACCAGACTGGGAGACCATTTAAAGGCTCAGGAACCCTTTGCAGGTGTTATGGCTTAATTAGCTGACTAGAGTGGGACACTTTGAGCCTAGAATATTGAACCTTTTCACAATATTCTAATTTTCTGAGATTGTGAATTTGGGGTTTTCATGAGCTGTAAGCCATAATCATCAAAAGTATGACAAATCAAGGCTTGAACTATCTCGCTTTGCATGTAATGAGTCTATCTCATATATTAGTTTCACCTTTTAAGTTGCATTACTGAAATAAATGAACTTTTGCACTATATTCTAATTTTTCGACTTTCACCTGTATAAAGCTGGCACTTCACTAAAATTTAAACCTTTCTGTGGTTTCAAGAATGAGTTAATCTCTTAATACTGTTATCAGTGACTTGCATGGGTGTCATTCTCTATTTCCTGCCAGTTTGCATTTTAATTAAGAATGATACCAGTTATTAGAGCTGCATCATTCCATGCTGGAACGGATACATGACTTCCAGCTACTTGGACATCTTCAGCTACAGGAATCGTTTGCAGGTTTCTAACCTTTAGTCAGTTTTAGAGGAGGAAATTTAGTACCACTACCTATTTAGATTTATATTAATTAAAATTACAATAAAATATGTTGAATTGCATGATGAATTTGAACAACAGAAGAATAGACTCACCTCACATATGGGAAATGTTGAAATAAGTGAAGAAATTAAGAATTAACACTATTTAAAACTCAATAGGGTATACAATGTAGTTGAAAGAAGTGCTTTACAATCTATGAATAGAACAATGTTTATTGCATTAAAACAGTAATGTTCTTTGGGACACTTACATGGCTACTTTGTAGAGTATTTCTATTCTGCAAAGGTAATATTTGTGGTGGGATTACCAATGAAACAGTTATGCATGCACAAACACAAATACATAGCCAGCAACAGCCTCTGAAGCGGCTTTACCACCCTTCTGAAGTTGATGACAACTTTAATGCTTCAAAATGTAGTGCATAGTTTGTATGAACAAAAACTGTGAAGTGCTTCTTTTGAATGCTTTGCAAATCCTAATTAATTCCCTCTTGGATTGCCAGTTTTTTTTCTCTCTCAATTAGTAATATTGTTAACAAATATTTAGATGGCTTACCAATAAATACCATAATGAATATGTGAAAGCACCACATTTTCCAATTTAAAAACAATTCCATAGAATTGTTTTCTGAATCACTGAATTACAAAGACTTTCTGAAAAGAATTATTGATTATATGCCATCAAGTCAATGTTGACTGTTAGCAACCACCTAGTTTCTCCATGATGATCTGTCCCTAATTTGATCTTTCAATGGTGCTTCCACTCACCCTGTAACAAGGAGAATTTAGTTTGCTAGTAAAGGATTCTGTTACATCACTAAACAGCATTTTAATTCAATTCAACAAGAAATCTTACTTTAAAATGTATAAATAGAAAACCCTTTTTTTCACTAGCAGTTACACAATTTTTTATTATTTTCAGATTTCTAGTCTATGCTAAAATGCTGAGCTTGTCGATCGAAAGGTCAGCAGTTCAGCTGTTTGAATCTCTACTGCTGCGTAAGGGTCTCAGCTTCTGTCAACCTAGCAGTTCAAAAGCACGTAAAAAATGCAAGAAAAATAGGGACCACCTTTGGTAGGAAGGTAACACCGTTCCGTGCGCCTTTGCCATTTAGTCATGGCGGCCATGACCACGAAGACGTCTTCAGACAGCGCTGACTCTTCGGCTTTGAAACAGAGATGAGCACCACCCCCTAGAGTCAGGAACGACTAGCACATATGTGCGAGGGGAACCTTTACCTTTAATGTATCTGTTTTTGTAGATGTATTGTTGTTAGGTTAAACTGAAATTCTTTGTATGTATATTTAAAATGTTACATAATATAGGCTGAAGATTTTATAAAATACATTCCAATATTATTCTTGAAAGAAGGAAGAGTTTCCTTATGGAAAGGATAACTGGCTGAACGAACAACAGAAATAACAATATAGTTGCTGGAGATTATGTGCCATCAAGTTGGTGCTGGCTCTCAGTGACCACATAGGATTTTCCAGAGTGGTCCAGGAGCCAATATACCCTTCAGATCTTCTAAAATACATTCATTGCCACTGTAATTGAGTTCATCCCCCTTGCTGCTGGTTGTCCTTCTCTTTAGTTCCACCTTTTCTAGCATTAGATCCTTCTCCAGAGACCTAAGTTTTTGCATTATGTTCATAGTGGGACAATTTGAGCACACAAGGGAACTATTGTTTGGGGACAACTGTATAGGTGGTTTCTTTATATGTGAGGAAATTTTGAATTCTGACTAAAGGGTCCTCAAACAGGCAATTCTCCAGGCAGCAAAATAAAGTTGCCTGCCACAGCAGAATTCTCTCTCCAAACAGTGACATATAGTTTGCAGATAATCTCTCTTTTTTGTACAGTGAAGTTATTTTATCTATATGTAGTTTTCAGCAAAAGAGAACAAGAGACCTCTGGTGGCCTAACATAATATTGGTGTCTACAAGTATCTCTTTATTTTATAAAAATGGGTAAATAACATACTGTGGATGTTTTATGCATTTCTATTGATGTATATTTCACACAAAGAATTTTGTGCTTCATACCAGGAAGCATATTTCCTGATATCATGTTCTTATTCCCTGATTTGGGAAGACAAAAAAATCTATTAAGTAAACGAATTCATAGCACAGCTTATCAAAACCTTAATGTGCTTTTTCTATAATCTGCAGACTAACACAGTGACTTTTTTGAAATATTTTCTGCTTTTAAAACTATGGCAGTATATATAAATATAAAGTCCCCTCCCCAAATAAGTAGTAAATAAAAGGTAGTAAAGGTAATAAATAGAAAATAAAAGAAAAACTAAATATAATTTGCCAATAGTATTCAGTATCTTTTTACCAAACTAATTTTATTATGCCTATACACAAATTTATACACAGTTTTTACTCACTATTTGGGATTTCATCAACCTCACCTATCCAAACCTTTTTCAGTCTCCCCCTTTCTTTCAATAGATGCACTCTTTTTCTTTACAAATTTGTTTTCCAGTTTTAATATTGTTCATTTTCTCTAATTGACCAAACCACTTCAGCTGACTTCTTTCATACTATTCACCTTGAATTCAATCAACATATATTCATCAGCCATTCATTCTTGATCCTATTTCTTTTACCACATATGCTTTTTAATCAACCAATTTCAACTATAATAATCTTTTTTTATTCTGACAAAATCAATACTCGTGTCAGTTTAATAAAGTACACAAAAGAATATACATAAATTTTCCTACTTTCAAATTCATGTAGATACACAAAGTATCTACTATAGGACTGTTTGAATGTCCATCAGTTTCTTGATGCCATAGTTGCAGCATGTGCTGATCAGTAGAGACAGTCTTTCTGTGATTGGGAATGCTGGTCCTAAAATATTCAGCTATGAGAACTTATATGTGAAAGTAGGACATAAAAGACAAGTTAGGGATCCTGCTGTTATTTTGGCCACCTGGCTACTCAGTAGGAACTTCCCTGGACTCTAGGACTTACAGTAATTTCTGCGAGACTTCAACTACCACAACTTGGAAGTGAAATCTGGTAAGTCCCAGAAGTTTATGGCATCCTTGGCATATTTCAAGTAGTATCTTGTATAAACATGTTATGTGGCCATTGTCAGACCTTCTGTTAGCCTCAAAGATAGCAATTGGAAAATGAAGAGGACTTCTATCATCCTTTTTTTGTAGTCAAAATCATGCCAGATCCAGATTAAGTCTGCAATCCCATCCACTGTACGTAACCCTCCACTCTGCAAAAGTTAGCACCACCCACTTACAGTGTATCGGGTTGCAGACTTAGGCACACAGTACACTTTGACTCCAGCCAGTAACGTATCTAACCTATTTTAGATTCAACTTGTTAAAAATGTTTTTAGTGCAAAATTCTATAATTCTGTTTGTAGCCTTATGGCAAGCAAGGTAATTAGGATATCGCTTGTTTTATGATTTTTAATCATAAAAACTTTACAAGGGAGTAGTGTGAGTTTGTCAGTAACAAGCAAAATCAGACATTAAAATGATTGCTAGAGCTATGGAAAAAATTATTTCAAACATGGACCATTAGTTTCTGACTAGCTTTTATAAATACATGAAAGTGATTTCAGCAGTACACAGAAGAATGGGGTGGAGCAAGCAAAAAATGAGCAGAGGAAGAATGAAGCATAGACAAGGCATGCTTAGCTGCTAAATTGAAGAATACTACATTACTAACATACCAATAGCATTGCTAATATAAACAATAATAACCCAGTCACTCTTTCATTGAATGTTTAGTGGCCATTAAAATATACATTATTAGACAATTGGCTCATCCTCCAAACTGAATCACTGAAGACATTCATATTATACTGAAAGCAACTTGAACTACAGGTATGTAGGTTTCCAGTACATTTGTTAACTAAAGTCCTAGAAGAACAATCATTACAAAATTGAAGATACTAAAACTGTATAATTGTTTAGAATAGAAGAGAATTCTTTATTGGCCAAGTGTGATTAGACACGCAAGTAATTTGTCTTGGTGCATATGCTCTCGGTGTACATAAAAGAAAAGATACATTCGTCAAGAATCATAAGGTACAACACTTAATGATAGTCATAGGTAAACAGTCAATATAAATCTTACGGATACCAGCAACAAGGTTACAGTCATACAGTCATAAGTGGGAGGAGATGGGTGATAGGAACGATGAGAAGATTAATGGTAATGCAGATTTAGTAACTACTTTGACAGTATTGAGGGAATTATTTGTTTAGCAGAGTGATGGCGTTCGGGAAAAAACTATTCTTGTGTCTAGTTATTCTGGTGTTTATGTGCTCTATAGCGTCGTTTTGAGGGTAGGAGTTGAAATAATTTATGTCCAGGATGCGAGAGGTCTGTAAATATTTTCACAGCCCACTTTTTGACTCGTGCAGTATATAGGTCCTCAATGGAAGGCAGGTTGGTAGTAATTGTTTTTTCTGCAGTTCTAATTATCCTCTGAAGTCTGTGTCTGTCTTGTTGGGTTGTAGAATCAAACCAGACAGTTATAGACGTGCAGATGACAGACTCAATAATTCCTCTGTAGAATTGTTATCAGCAGCTCTTTAGGCAGTTTGAGCTTTCTGAGTTGGCACAGAAAGAACATTATTTGTTATGCTTTTTTGATGATGTTTTTGATGTTGGGTGTCCATTTTAGGTCGTGAGATATGGTGTAACCTAGAAATTTGAAGGTCTCCACTGTTGATACTGTGTTGTCTAGTATTGTAAAAGTATGGGGGGTTTCTCCTAAAGTCCACCACCATTTCTACAGTTTTGAGTTTGTTCAGTTCCAGATTGTTCTGGTTGCACCACGAGGCTAGCTGTTCAACCTCCCGTCTATATGCGGATACTTCAGTCTCAAATGAGACCAATCACTATTGTGTTATCTGCGAACTTCAGTAGTTTAATAGATGGATCGTTTGAGATGCAGTCATTGGTATATAGAGAGAAGAGAAGTGGAGAGAGCACACAGCCTTGGGGGTGTGTGTGTGCTAATTGTAAAGGTATCTGATGTGATTCTGCTTAGCTTCACCTGATGCTTCCTGTCTGTTAAGAAGCTTATGATCCATTTACAAGTGTGTTCAGGTACCGCTAGCTGGTTTAGTTTAGTTAGAAGAAAGTCTGGAATGATGGTGTTGAATGCTGAACTAAAATCTACGAAGAGGACCCTTGCATAGGTTTTTGGATACTCAAGATGTTGTAGAATGTAGTGCAGAGCCATATTAACAGCATCATCTGTTGATCTATTTGCTTGGTATGCAAATTGCAGCGGGTCTAACAGCAGATCCGTGATAGTTTTCAAGTGAGACAGAACTAGCCTTTCAAAGGTTTTCATAACTACAGATGTTAGAACAAATGGTCTGTAGTCGTTCAGTTCCTTGATGGTGGGCTACTGGAATGATGATAGAGTGTTTGAAGCAAGAAGGAACATAGCACATTTCTAGCGATTTATTGACGATACAGGTGAAGATGGGGACCAATTGATCAGCACAAACTTTTAAGCAAGAAGGATCTTTATCTTGTCTGGGCCTGGAGCTTTTCCTGGCTTTTGTCTGTGAAATAGGTCTTGCACTTCCTTTTCTGTAATCACTAGGGGTTGTGAACCCAATGGGATGGGGTCAGTAGTAGGAGGCTTGGCTGTTGTTAGTGTGTCTGAGATGAGGGTTGTGGAGATAGGTTGCTGTAATTTCCTTTCAAACCTACAGTAAAACACGTTCATGTCATCTGTCAGTTGTTGATTTCCTTCAGCCTGGGAAGGAGGTTTGCCATAACCGGTGATATTTTTAAGAGTTTTCCATGTTTGCCGGTTTATTTGTTAAGAACTGATTCTTTAGCTTTTTAGAGTAGCTTCTTTTTGCTGCTCTGTTCTCCCTTGTTAATACATTTCTGGCCTGATTGTACAGCATTTTATCACCTTTTCTTTAGGCTTCCTCTTTGGAATGACGTAACTGCTTAAGTTTAGCTGTGAACCAATGTTTGTTGTTATTGTATATTCGCAAGTTCCTGGTTGGTACACGTAGGTCTTCACAGAAGCTGACATATGATGTTACAGTATCTGTGAGTTCATCTAAGTCTGCAGAGGTACTTTCGAAAACATTCCAATCAGTGCAGTCAAGGCAGGCCTGTAGCTTTAACTTTGCCGCCTCAGTCTAGGTCTTCACTGATTTGTTGGTTTTGTAGTTTTAAGTCTTTGCCTGTAAGCAGGTACAAGGTAAATCATGCAATGATCAGAGGGTCCCACAGCTGTTTGTGGTAAAGACCGGTAAGCTTATTTTAGTGTTGTGTAGCAATGGTCTAAAGTATTCTTGCTTCTAGTGGGACAATTGACATGCTGAAAGTATTTTGGTAGCTCTTTCCTTAAGTTTGCTTTGTTTAGATCTCCCCTAATAATGGCCAGTGAATCGGTGTATTTGGCTTCAGCTTCCATAATCTGGTCAGCTAGAGTTCATAATGCCTTGTTTACCCAGGCTTGTGGGGGGGCATAAACAGCAATTAGTAGAAATGAGGAGAACTCGCGTGGACAGTAAAATGGTTTACAATTGATAAGTAAAGACTCTTAAGTTTTCATCACAGAATTTATATATTATAGTTATATCCTGAGACCAGCTGTTGTCGATATATAAGCATAATCCTCCTCCGTTCTTTTTACCTGATGATTCTACGATTGTCTGCTCTATGTATCTGAAACCCTGGAATTTGCATGCTGTTGTCATCAATATCATCAGGTTTCAATAAAGCATAAGGCAGCTGCGCTGTGAAAATCAGAGTTGCATCTGTTTAAAAGGAGTATTTCATCCATCTTGTTAGCAAGTGAGCGTATATTTGCCAGGAAGATCGAAGGCAGAGCAGTTCTATTCCCCCTATTTCTTAGCTTGTGTAAAATTCCCACCCTTTTACCTCATTTCCATTTGGTTTTCTTGGTAATCCATAGCTCCGGGAAAATTGCTTCTTCTTGTGTTAAAATCACAGAAAGTTGCTCCTTAAAGAAACGTTGCTTAATTCTTAGCAGATGGTCTTGTGAGTAAAAAATCCATAGTGAGTCGCAGAAAATAATTAAAAATAAAGAAACCATTAGAGAGCATTTCACTGAGGCAGCCTTCAGCGGTGCCATCTTGGATCCATTGTTTGTGGAAGAGAGATTTTTATTATATTTTTGGAATATTGTAGCAAGTGCTGGATAAATTGATAAAAAGAAAAAGAACCTAGAAATGAAAAGTCCTGTGCCAGGGTTCCCATCTTCAAATCATTAAAGCAACCATGGATTGTTTATTTTTCAGTCTCCTCCAGCTGCTTTATAAGTTGTTTCCAATGAGGGCCTAAAGGCACATATTTACCTAAGTCATGTAGCAAATGGGAATATCATAAAAATGCAGAGCAATGCAAAATCAGCCTAGTCCTTATCTTGCAAAATTCTGTGTGAATATGTGCCCAGTTCTAACTTCGTACCTTAACTTCACGCTAATGAAGCGTCTTTGCATTATTTTTGTATTTCCTATATTTCCTTTTGATATTGTTAACCTACAGAAAATTATCTAGGCACAAGTATGTATATAAATACATAGCCATGTTAAGAGTAATGTTCATATAAAAGTTAGCTGCCATGTACATGGATATCAACATTTACTGTTCACATAAAACAATGGGAAGAGCATTTTTCTGAGTTTTACAATTTTCCTTCAAATATATATTTTAAAATAGATATAATGACTGGATATACAATTATATACAATTTATGAGTAATTAAACTCTAGTAAACTCAATTTTTATCCAAGTAAAAATAAGCAGATTTAATTTATCTGTCCACTATAATTTTATCCTGTTTGTTTTCCCTTTATGTTCCCAGAGAGTTATCTATAGAGTTTTATCCTAATTAAGAGTGCCTAGAACTAAATAAATCAGAATACATCTTTTACTGTAGCAAAATGAATATGAGTGAGACATATAATTCTAAAGTTTATATGGAATTGAGATGATTCTATTAGGCCACAACGTGGTCAAGTAATGTGAAGTTGACAATACTAAATGAAATCAATTTCTGGAAAATGAACTCATGTTGAAGACAGCATGCTTCTTTCTGATAAGTCTAACTGGGGCAAATGAAGAAAATAAATGTTCACTATATCATAATTTTGCCTTAAATTCTCTGCAGATAATTCCAGGAATGTTTTAATCCAACAGCAATCAATAATAGAGCTGAAAATCTTTATGTATTTCTATCATTCAAGTTCTTTTTACGCATTTATTTTGGTTTCAGAATCTCTGCTTTCAGATTTACCTTTCTCAGTTATCTGTTTATGGTTTAGCTAATGCCATCCAGAAAAGTGCATATCACTGAGACTACTTAGTGGAAAACCAGATCATTGCTCTGAAAGCCTTTATAACTGCAAGGCAAATTTGTGAAAACCTATAAAACTCTCTACTGTATTATTTATACAACCTATGCACTCCATTTAGTAAATATGAATGACTGTCCAAATCACTAACAGAAAATATGCATCCTTCTAATAGGTTAAATAATATACCTACTTGTTAAGTGTAATCAAGGTAGGTTCCAATCCTGACAACTATATGGACAAATGCTCACAATTTCAATCTTAACCTTGGAACTAATCCTTATTTCTTCCAAAAATACCCTTGTAATAACCTTCAACCCACCCTATAGTTAGGCTTATAGCTAGTGAAGACCTTTACTGCGTATTAGAAAGAAGCAAAATAATAATAATAATAATAATATGAAGAATCTCTTAACATCTTTTTCAACTAACACATTTTATTAAAAGGCATGAGATTTCATGACTTGTGTTAGCCCTGGAAGCCATCTTTCACGTTTGGGCCTTCAGGTCTGACGTTTTGGGGGAAAACGGGGTCTTCCCCGATGAAGCGAAAGCCCAACCAACCACTTGCTTGGACAATGGACTGCCAAAAAGCCTTTGAAAAATTAAAAAGGCTTTTCGCCCAGGAGCCTATCCTTCAACCTTCAACATCTGGATGTAAAACGTAAAAGATGGGTTCCAGGTCTGACAACTTATAGTTTTCACAATATTTAAAAGGGATCAACTAAGATTGATCCCTTTAGAACCTATAGAAAAAGGTTCTATATTCTATATTATTTGATGTATTTTAAAAGTTAAACAGCCAATTTGCTCTAATAGTTAAAGCACAAGATTAGAAATCAGAGACTGTGATTTTTAGGCATGAAAGTCTCCTTGGTGACCTTGGGCCAATCACTCTCTCTCAAGTCCAACTCATCTCATAATGTTATTTTGTAGAGAAAATAGGAGGAGGAAGAAGTATTAGATATGTTCAGCACCTTGAATTGTTTATAAAAAATAATAAAGGCAGGACATTAAATAAATAAATAAAAACAAACAAACAAACAATTTTTAATGATTGCTAATGATCTTTGGCAGGGTAACTATTCCAGTAGGCAAAGGGAATACTGTGAATATAATTCACCTTGATTTCAGCAAATCTTCTGACAAAAAAATCCATGCAACATTCTCACTGATGAGTTGTAGCCCAATTGGCTAGCTACCTGTTCTGAGAGATAGCTGCTGCTTTACATCAATCTATCTTGAGGTAAATATTATTTAATATTTTTATTAATGACATGGATAATTACACTGATGGGCTCATTATCAGATTTGAGGATGATAAAATTGGGAGACTTGGCCAACTTCCAGAATGACAAAACCAAACTAGCCTAAACTGGACAAGTTGGCAAACTGGATGGACAGGATCAAGATGTCATTTAACAAGTAAAGATGCAAGGTATTACATTTAGGAAAAAACATGTAGGACACACATATAAATGGAATCATGATATGGAAATACTACATTATAAAAGGAATTGACAGTAAGATGAACATAAGCCAGCAGTGTGAGAAGCTGTCAGAAAAGAGTTAATCCAGTTTGGGGATTCATTAGAAGTATAACATTGTATCAAAGGCACATGAAGTTATTATTCCTTTGTATTTGGAATTGGTGAATCCACACCTGATGTACTGGGGCACCATATTTCCAGATGGATATTTACAAGTTTGAGAAATTTCAGAACAGGTTAACAAAGATGATATAGGAATTTGAGGACATATGCTTTAGGAACAGCTGAAGTTGTTTCTCCATGTCCCATCTTATACCTAACAGAATGAAGATGGGATTATTTTCAGTTTGTTTCTCATGGAATAATCTCAACATGGAATAATCTTTTCTGAAACTCTCTATTAATGTTTTATTCATTTCTTCCTCATACCAATGGCCAAACACCATTTCTTCACAGCACAACTATGGATCAGTCTACCTATAGTAGTAGATTTTACATTTCATCTTTCATGTATGTGGTGAACAATTAAGACAAAAGTAGGATAAAAATTGGTGGACTTTTAACAGGACTGCTTTCTGCTAGGGGTGATAATTTACTACTTCTCCTGCATTCATGTTCAAATGGAGAGAATATAATGTAAAATAAACTGACAGCTAAGAGATTGAAAAAATAGTATCAATATAGACAAAATTTAGACATGCTAATAACATACCTAAATTAACAATATGTTAATGACATATCTAATCAGCAGCTACACAACTAAGTCACATCAATTCCTTGCTATTCAAACAGCCTTTACACTTACCATCACCTCACCAGATTAGCAGAGCCTTTCTACCCATCCTTAATTTCGCCTCCTAGAATTTGTAAAAATATATTATGTCAATATCTTCTGCTGTTTCATTAAAATCCAATTATAAATTAGCAATTTCTAATACACTTTAACAAACGCTCAAAAATACTATTAATGTATAGTATGTTAAAATTTGCAGGTAGAACACTATTTTTGTGATTGAGGAAATGATTGATTTAAAACCATAGACAACACAGACAGAAAACAATGAAATTAATGGATAATTTATGAAAGCTAAATGTAACCCAACTGTCGAATTATGCATATGTTTACTAGTAAGATGTTTTTTTTTAAAATACGTATGAACTGATAGGGTTAGGGATCTGTATTACTGTTCAAAACATTATTAGGAATGTATAAGGCTCCAAAGGGATGTCTTTCCAGCCCTGTTTTATATTGCAGATTGTATGCATCTTGAGTCTCTGCCCCTGCATGCTTGCAAAGAGAAGGCACCACAGGCATTTGACCAGCCAGTTTAGGCTGTGCCAGTTTAGGACTCTAGCCAGCTTTTTCCATTTTGGTGGTGCAGGAACTGCATGAGAAAGTTTATTTAGTGTATGGCCTATCATACATGGACTAACATTATATATTAACATTTCACCTAGATTAGTAGAACACAATAAAATATAAATGTTAAAAAAGATCTATGTTCAAATACAACTGTCTAGGCCCATGACGGCGAACCTATGGCACGCGTGCCACAGGTGGCACACGGAGCCATATTTGTGGGCACGCAAGTGTTGTCTAGCTCAGCTCCAGTGCTCATGCGCATGCCAGTCATCTGATTTTCAGGCCTTCTGGGCCTACCGGAAGCCGGGAAACAGGCTGTTTTTGGCCTCCAGAGGACCTCCGTGGGGGTGGGGAAGGCTGTTTTCACCCTCCCTAGGCTCCTAGAAAGCCTCTGGAGCCTGGGGAGGGTGAAAAACAGGCCTACCAGGCCCACCGTGCCATCGTGTGCCAAAAGTGGGGGTCGGCAAGGGTTTGCGTGTGCATGTGTGAGGGGGCGGGGCAGAGCATTGAATTATGGGTGTGGGCACATGGTGCACAACCCCCCCCCATGCTCCCCATGCTCTTGGCATGTGACAGCAAAAAGGTTAGCTATCACTGGTCTAGGCCATCTAACCACTGAAGCACAGCATTGTTTATATTTAAAAAATCACATACTGGAGCAATATATGTCTTCAGATACAGCCAGTCATGATGTAATCTACAGTTTGACGTGAGACACAGCAGTCACGCTGAAGGGATGATATTATGCCACGGCAGACTGACAAAGTTAACTGGCCTTAACAAAAAGAGGGAGTTCTTATGTTTCACTGTGAGGAAAAGTTTGACTAAAAATAGGGTATGGCAAAGGGAGCGCGGCTTGATCAGTGGCTGCAGAACCACCTTTTACTCTGCTCATTGCCATTGGATTTTGGGTCCTTTTAGATCATAGACCATTCAAGAGGAAACATGCAGAAGCTGTTGGGTGTATTTTTGAAGCAGACACCTGTTGTCAAGCAGGAATAAATGTTCCAGACAGCCTTGCCACTCTGCTTGAGTTCGGGCTACATGCAAGAGGGTCTTTGGGGAAGCTCTATCCTTCACTGCTTCTTCCCATTTTCCAGTGCTCATATTGGACTAGAGATGCACTCAAAGGTGAAATGCTCCCGGTTTGGACCAGATCGGCTGATCCAGTAGCGATAGTGGCAGGTGGTTCGGAGAACTGGTAGCAAAAATCCCTATACCCCCGCCCATGCACACCCAATCGCCCGCTCGCCTGTTTGCTCCCAGCTGAGCTGCAGGATCATCAGAGCCTTTTTTTTTTTTTTACTTTTAAAAGCATTTTTTTCACAACCTATTCGTCTGAATAGGTTGTAAAAAAAATGCTTTTAAAAGTTAAAAAAAAGACTGCACGGCAAAGCTAATCCCCCCCACCCCGCAGACTGTTCTACTACCCCATGCCTTTTGGCATGCACTGCACGGGCACACCTCGCATTTGGTGCGTGGTGCGCACTGCGCATGCGCAGCCAGTGAACCGGTAGTAAACTGGTTCAGATTTCACCACTGGATGCACTCCTTGCAATATGCATACCTGGAAACCCCCTTTCTTCCCACACAAATCCCTTTCCAGCCAAACAAACCACCACTATCCTAGTCTGCAAACCAAAACACCCTATGTCTCTGCTCCTGTCAATGCCTGTCCTTGGCACCTCCCTGCCCTATCTTCCTTCCATGTGCCAACGGCAGTCCCAATAGACTTATTAGAGATAAAGTGATTAGAAGAGCAGCTGCGGGCACTAGAGCACTGCTTTCAATGTGATTACTCTCTTCTTATTCCTTTCTCTCCAATAAATGTAAATACCATTTTTGTTAACTATCCAGCAGTTGGATGAGCATTCCAAAGAGATGTTAGGAGGCAACCAAAACCACAGTTGAAGTTGTGTGATTTTCTATCTAGTAACTGCTTTGCTTAGTGATTAATTGTGGTCACTAAATGTTACCTGTAATACAACTTAATTTTTCCTCTGGACTCGTGTGAATTATCGCCTTATTTGTAAAAATAATAAAGGCAGGACATGAATAAATAAACAAACAAAATTATCAGAAGACTTGTACAAGATACAAAGGAAAGAGGAAGACTTGGACTACCAGATTTTAAACTAAGGGGTCCTTGGTGCTCTCTGAGCTTGTTTGTTGTCTTAGGAGTTTCATTACCCCGATTTGGTAACCTCATCAGTGCTAGCAAGGAGTGCTTGTTTGCTGTCAATTTATATGGTGGTGACTTGGTCATCTGTGTGGATGGGGGCGGTCTTAAAGATTTTTTGGTTGGGCTGATGGCTCTTTGACAGTTTCTTGACTGGGGTATTGCTTACTTCAGGGGTGTCAAACTGGATTTCTTCAAGGGCCGGATCAGCATTGTAGTTCTCCTCCATGGGCCGGCCAAGGGGGACAAATGGGATGGACACATCCTGCAGCACCCTATTGGCCAAAATGGGGTATGGGGGGGCATGGACCTGGATGGCCTCCTGCAACACCCTGCCAGCCAAACGGGGCACAGGGGGGCGTGTGACTTCCCGTGCCCCATTTTGGCTGGCAGGGTGCTTCAGGAAGCTGTCCAGGCTGAAAATGGGGGGGGGGATGCACATGCACCCAGGGGTGAAATGTTCCTGGTTTGGACTGGATCAGCCGATCCGGTAGCGATGGTGGCAGGTGGTTCGGAGAACCAGTAGCAAAAATCCCTGCCCTCCCGCCCATGCCCACCCAATTGCCCGGTCGCCCACTTGCCGCTTCTTTTAAAAAATGCCTGATCGTCAGAGCCTTTTTTTCTTTTAAAAGCATTTTTTACAACCTATTCAGCCAAATAGGTTGTAAAAAAATGCTTTTAAAAGGTAAAAAAAGGCTCTGAAGATCCCAGCTGAGCTGCCTGATCGTCAAAGCCTTTTTTTTTACTTTTAAAACCATTTTTTTAACAACCTATTCGGCCCAATAGGTTGTAAAAAAAATGCTTTTAAAAGGTAAAAAAGAGGCTCTGAAGATCCCAGTTGAGTTGCCTGATTGTCAGAGCCTCTTTTTTTTACTTTTAAAAGCATTTTTTTACAACCTATTCTGCCAAATAGATTGTAAAAAAATGCTTTTAAAAGTAAAAAAAAAAAAATTGCACACCACAGCTGATCACCCCCGTGCGCGTTCTACTTATCACATTCTCCTTTTGGCGTGCGTGGTGCGCACTGCGCATGCGCAACCAGCGAACCAGTAGTAAACCGGTTCAAATTTCATCACTGTCCCGTACCCCATTTTGGTTGCCAAAGGCACTGCGGGCCAGTCCTTTGCTATTTTTAGGCTGGGCTCATGGGCCAGATTTAAGCATCCCGCGGGCCAGATCCGGCTGGCGGGTCTTGAGTTTGACAATCCTGGCTTATTCATTGTTGGTCCGAAGTTACCTTGGAGATAATGTATGCTGATCTGGGGCTGATTACTGGTGGAGAGATTCTAGTGTCTTTTTGTTCTCTTTTGGGTTGGTTGATTGTCTCTTTTGCATAGTCTATAGATGTTGTTAATATCTATGTGTCTATTGTTAATTTATCAGAATGCCAGGCTTCTAGAAATTCCCTGGCATTTTTGAACTTGGCCTGGTCTAGGATTGTCATATTTTCCCAATTGAAACTTTAGTTGGTTCTTACATTGTATGTTGTAGATGACTCCTGTTTTTTCTTCTGGGGTTGCTGGGTCTTTTGGTTTGTTTAGGATGTTTTGAAGGGTTTTAGTTGGCTTGTGTGCTGCACTGATTCATCAAGAATATCTCAGAAACTATCAACAGACTACTACAACAACATGGAATCAGTGCGTGCAATTCTTTTAGGGTTTGTGTTGCTTGTGCTGTATTGGGTTGAGTGGTCAATGACTTTTTGATGAAGTTGTGTGGGTATCTATTTTGTTGGAATGTATTGTAGATCAAGGGTCCCCAACCTTTTGGGCCTCAGGGACCACCAAGGTCATTATTTTAAGTCCCATGGACCACTAATACGAATCCAGCGCGATGCTTGCTGAAGCGCCTGGACTCCCAGTGACAGGATGGGGTCCTTCAGGCACTCTCTCTCTCTCTCTCTCCCACTCTTTCTCTCTCTTTCTCTCTCCCACTCTCACTTTCTCTCCCAGTCATTCTGATTCCCTTTCTTTCTTTCTCTCTCTCATTCTCTCTTTCTCTTTCACTCTCTCCCTCTTGCTTTCTCTCCCTCCCACTCATTCTCTCTCATTCTCCCTGATTCCCTTTGTCTCTTTCTTTCTTTCTTTCTCTCTCTTTCTCTCTGTCTCATTCTCAGTCTCATTCTCTCTCTCTCTCTCTTTCTCTCTCATGGGACAGCCAGTGTCTTGGGGCTGAGAGGAAGTCAAGCATCTCCCCAACAGACCGAGGTGCGCGGAGAACCAATGGCCGGAAGAAACGGTCGGGAGATCCAGCAAGAAATGAAGCTTCGCTCCTGCTCTGAATATGGAACGAATCTCCATCCCCCATCTTTGCCAGGAGAGGAGTGACTGGGAAGGGAGGACGAAGGGCAGGGACAGCCACTGGTGGGTTCAGCCGACAGGAAGCTACAGCAGGGGGAGGAAACAGCCCGGGGTTCCCGCCATCCATTGCTTTGGCCTGCTTTCATCACCAACTCCCCTTGCACCATTATCTCATTCTGGCCGGCGAAGACTGCGCTGCAAAGTTGCATGAACCTCCCTCTACAGCGGAGATCTACAGCCCCACCATGCCTGGCCAGTTCCATATTCCAGAGCTGTAGTCACAGGACTGGCCATTGCTCATCCTGGAGCAGCTCTTCCACCCGGGTGCGCCACAGACTACCAAAATTTTCTTGCAGACCACCAGTTGGTGACACTGGTATAGATGCTCCATTTCCTTTTTCTGTTGTTCTGGGTGTGTTTTTCTGCAGTATGTTTGGGTTCATTTAAATAAAGTCCTTGCACAGCTTCTCTTGTGAGAGGTTGAGTTGTTGCTTTGGTAGTGGACCACCTAGTTAGTATGGGTGGTTTTTCTGTAGACTTGTGTTTCTAGTTTGACATTGTGGTCTTTGCTGATCAGGATATCCAGGAAAGGTAGCAGTTGTTGTTTTTTTCTTCTCTAGTAAACTGGATTCCTTAAAAAAATGTTATTAATGGTTCTGTGGGTGTTCTCTAATTGGTCCTTTTTTATTATGGTGAAGGTGTCATCTACATACTTGATCCATAGTTTCAACTGTATCTATAGAAGTTCAATGGCTTCTAGACGTTTCATGACGACCTCTGCTATAAGTCCTGAAAATGGTGATCCCGTAGGTATCTGTTTAATTTGTTGGTAAATTGGGCCATCAAATTGGAAGTATGTAGTTAAGAAGAGGTTTATGAGATCCATAGTCCATAGATCTTTGTGTATTCAATTAAGTCAGGTGTACTGTGAAGCAATGCAGTCATGGATTCTGGATCTAATTCTGGATCTATAGACATGAACAGGCCCATGACAAATGAGATCATGATTTTAAACTGCTTTTTAGAGGCGTGGTGGGTCAGTGGCTTCATGACACTGGAGATAGTTTCTGTTCCAGCGGTTTGAGTCGGAGCACTGCATGTCAGGGGGAGCTCCTGTCACTCCCCTCATTTCGAAAGTTCAAAAGTATGTTCTTTGTGAATAGATAAAGTAGGTACCACTTCAGTGGGGGGACGAACTGGTGCTCCACGCAGGCAGTCAGATTCCTTCCCACTGTACTTTCCGTTTGCAGCGCCTGTTTGTGAGGTGGCTCTGGGGAGGGAGGAGACCTTGGATGACACTATAGGAAGAGACATTTTTTTTCTTTCTGATGTGAAGCTAGCTCGCCCTAATGTGGCACACTATGGGAAGCGTGTGTTTCCTACAAAGGAATTGGTACCTTGCAACCAAACTACTACTATGCAATTGCATTGTAGTCTTCTGGCTAATGCAACAATGCCATACAACAATAACAACAACAACAACAACAACAACAACTGTATTTTGCTGTTTTCTTTTTGATTTAGATGAAAGAATGCTTGTTAAGAAATAAGAAACTTTTAGAAAGTAATGATATGACGTTTGGCATGGTTACTTATGATATGACAAGGTTAAAGCAGATTTCGAAAAATAATATTAGGAATGAAATAGTAGATAGATAGATAGATAGATAGATAGAAAGATAGATGGATGGATGGATGGATGGATAGATTAGAGAGAAAGGCAGCCTATGCCCCAAAATACTTTTACTGGCATTACTCCAAGAAGTGTTTTATAGAAAAGAAGCAGGCAATGACAAATGGTTAACATATAAAGATTTACTAGTAGAGAGCCTGTTTGGTGTTGGTTAAGATGCTGGTCTAGAAACCATGAGACCATGAGTTCAGTCCCGCCTTAGGCATGAAAGTCAGTTGGGTGACTTTGGCCCAGTCACTCTTTCCTACCCCAACCCACCTCACAGAGTGATTGTTGTGACGAAAAAGAGGAGGCGGCAATAGTATGGATGTTCATCACTTTGCGTAATTTATAAAGTAATAATGTTGAGATAAAAATCAAATAAATAAATAAAACAGAAAAATGGGGATTTTAGGATGAAATCAAAAGGATAATTGACTACAGAAGGATTTGGATTTCAATGGTTCTCATATGCAGAATTAAAAACAAGACTTAATATAGATAAAAGTATTCCAGGAATATAGTATGATAAAATAGATGTGAATGAATAAGATATGAAACAGGAAGAGCAATTTACAAATGTACAATAAAATGATCAAGAATTTTGATTATAATATCCAAATGGATCAATGAGAAAAAATATGGTTAAAAAATATGAAGTTCTATGTAACAGAAAACTTTTAAAAATGATGTGTCATTGGTATATGATACCAGAGTAATTGTCTTAAGGTATATAAAAATATTACTGACCATTGTTGGAAATATGAAAAACATGAAGGAGCATTTAATCATGCATGGCGGACTTGTAAAAAGTAAAAAGATATTGGGCACAAATACATATGATGATGTAGAAAGTTAAAAATAACATTCAGGTGAAACCAGAACTTTTCTTAGTAGGTCAACTAGAAAAGCCTCATGGATGATTGGTTTTATAATAACGTAGGAATGATTTCTATACCCCAAAAGAGAATATGTCAAATTGTCCTATTACCATTATATAGAACTAATATACAATACTATACAAAAAGTAGATGATTAACACTGTTTATAGCACTAAGGATATAAACAAGATTTACATTTTTCTGTATTTGCAAATAGACTTCTAATATATGGTGCAGTGCTTGCACCTGTTCCAACACCTGAAAGCAAGTGCTCTGGGCCTTTTCCAGAATTGCACTTCGTCCTTCTAAACCTACAGTATAATTCCACATTAGGTTTAAGGAGCTGCAGATAGGTGTTATTTGTATGTTCTTCCCTGACAACACTCTTAGGTACTTTCTGCCTTAAAATACGAAGCACTGCATTCTTACTATCCAGTGCCTTGTAGTAGAAGTATAATATGCATTTAATATAATACAATTAGGACTTTGCATGGAAAAACATCACAATAGAATTGTAATTTACGATAGACCTCTTAATAAAGTTTTTAAAGCAAAATTATTAAATAATTAATTTGTACTAAATGAACACATTAAATAGTAAAATTACTGATGTTGAATACTATGATAAAATTACTGATGTTGAATACTAAGAACATAACTGAGACCCAACTATGTATTTGACAGATGCTTGGAGGACACAACTTGCTACCAATCATCACATAAGTTCATTTGCAAAGCATATTAAAGCATCTGATTTCTAAAAGTTGAAAGTGAACAACAGGTAGTGAGTCATTTCCTCTTTGTCTCGCACCCCCTTTTTTTCTCTCTAGGACACTCAATATCTTGCAGCTGTTTTGGACAGGATATCAAACTGGATAAACTACTAGTGTAACTCTGTATACTAATTCTTTATTACATTACTTTCTTAATTTCTGTTGGATTCCTAAATTCTATTTAACACCTCACACCATTTATTACTTGTCTCTAGCAAATACTGGATGCTACGCATTAAAAAATTATTTAGTTTGCAACATATTTAACTTTAAATACCAGTTTTGTAACAAGAACCATTCATATATAAATTGCATGTGTGTGTAATGCAGGAAAGCATTCTTAAGGGAAAGAATTCAACGTGACAATTTCAAATGTACATATGAGGAGGAAACACTAATTAACACATGCATGCAAGAAGGAAATATCAATTAACATTTGTAATTTAAAACATATCTTTTTCTTTATGCCATATAATTATGCAAAACTATAAGAACGAATACAATTTATCATCAAATTATGTATTGGAGTACATATTTTATTGCAATTTTCTACTCTGTCAAAACATTTTTCTTTCTTTCTTTAGATATTTCTTTCTTTCTTTAGAGATGTTTTCATAAGCATGACATTTTTATCTGATTGGGCAATACTATGCAATAATGATTAATAATCATATATTTAATCAGTATTTAACCTTACAATCATTTGGATGTTTTAAGCCTACGAACTTCATGGGAATTTTCAAATGAGAGATAAGCTGGTTGATGTCTGCTTATCTTTTTTTGCTTGATGCTCTGGTAGATGTCACAATTAAATATGCATTAAACTGATTTCCCATTTATTCCTAATATTAGATATATTTCATCTATGTACTACTAAAACTGGGATTCCTGACATCTTTAACTAGGTGAAGGGTAAAAATTTTTGAACCAAGTTTAAAAATGAGCTAACCTACAAAATGCATCAAAAATCTGGAAATCATGACCTTGTAGAATTGAAATTTGGAAAAGTTTATCACACATTTTATGACATAAATTTTATCATAATACAAAATGTCATAAATATTTCTTGTGCTGATATTTGACTATGCTATACAGTTCAATATGGACTATTTTTAAGGCAGATACATTTCTGAATGTACAGGTAATCTTTGACTTACAACAGTTTACTTAATGACCGTTCAAAGATACAACTGCACTGAAAAAGAGACTTATTACCATTTTTCACCTATGAATATTGTAGGATGCCCATGGTCACCTGATTTACATTTGGATGCTTGACAACTGACTCACGTTTATGATGGTTGCAGTGTCCCTGGGTCATATGATCATCTTTTGCAACCTTCTGACAAGCAAAGTGAATGGAGAAACCAGATTCACTTAACAACCATATTACTAATTTAACAACTGCAGTGATTCACTTATCAAATGTGGCATTAAAGTCGTAAAATAGGGCAAACTCACAACAAATTTCTCACATAGCAACATAAATTTTGGGCTCAAATGTGATCATAAGTTGAGGACAACCTGTATTGCAATTTTTCTAGTGAGGGCAATACATTAGAAGCTGTGTCAATTTTGAAGGCATTGTGGAATTTGGTAAGGAAATAACTTTGAAACAATGATCCAACAGCTCCTTATTTTCTTCCTTTGCTCTTCATAATTTGTTTTTTATGATCTTTATAAAACTTTTAATAAAAATGTATGTATATATAAAAAAGAAACTTCTATTTTTTTTCCTACTAGGAATTGTTTCAGAACAAATTAAAAAACACAATTCATTAAACTATATGCTGATGGATAAAAATTTGGCTCAATATTGTAAAAGGGTTTTTGCATACAATATTGGACTAGGAGACTAAACCTGGCGAATACAAGGCAAAATATACATTCAGAACACAAATTGACTAAATTTAAGCAAGAATGGCTCCCTGTAGATCATGTATTACATAAGAAAGCAATTCTGGACTGGTTTCTAAAGGCAAAACAATTGACATAATAAAGCAATTTCAACATTTATGAATATGCTTATAAAATAATAATCAGCCAAGTATAGAGGGAATTTTAAACTGTGTAGTTTCCTAATAATGTCTACCAAATTTTCCTTTTTTTATTTTATTTCTATTTTTTCTCTTCTTTCTATTTACATATTATGTGCATTTACTTTTAGAATAAATAAATGTAAAAAATATGAAAATGATGAAAGTTGCAATTATTTTGAGTGGCAATCCAGTCTTTATTTTCCTAAAGAGCTAATATATTAAGTTGCTATGGTAGAAACCAAGATTAAAATCTATACAAAGCCTGTCAGATAACTTTAAACCAGTATTGATCATTCACCTTTGCAGCTAAAAAATAGAAATATCCATTCTTTGAATATAGCCATCATGTTGCTGATTGCAACATTATAATTAATAGTATAATAAAAATAACATACCTATTTGTTCTAAGAACTTAACTAGAATGGAACTGGAACATGTGGTTCTTGCTTTAATTTAATATATAAAGCAGATGGCACATTTCAGAATTCTTATTTCCCAAATTCCACTTTGTAAAGTGTTAGCAAGCTAAGCCATTTGCTTGCCAACAGACATCAAACAATGAAATGTTGTCCATTAATTGTGAATATTATTTTTCTATATGCGTGTAATCTTATTTTATTTAACATTAATGTATTTTGCAGTGCAGCAAAACCCAATTGTCAATGTTATTTCCAGCCAAGGCTACTTCTCACCTAACTTGTAAAAATGAAAAGTCTTCACTTTTGAAGAATACAGTGGCTTCTTCAAAATACACTGTATTTCCAGTCAAAGCTATTTCTCACCTAACATACTGGACTTTGTAAAAATGAAAAATCTTCACTTTTGAAGAATACAGTGGCTTCTTCAAAATACACTGTATTTTGAAGAATACAGTGGTTTGTTCACTATGATTAAACAATATGTTGAATCATAGCAACATATTAGCTTGATCTGAAGGAAGCTCTACTTCCCTGAGTGTTAATGTAACAGGAATAGTGGCTAGTTTAAAACTTATGGAAACTTGATCAGAAGGAAGGGAAACTCAGGTATAAAACAAGAGAAGTAGAATGCAAATGCAAGGTCAGTCATAAAAGGGCTCAGATGCCTATACATTAATACTCATACTGACCTCTGTATGTTTGTTGCCATTACTGAAATGTAGTGGGATGGAACCCACAACTGGAATATACTGCTACAAATATATAAATTGTTAAAAAAAAAAACCAGACCCAACAAAAGAAGAGGGAGATTTGTATTATAAGTAAGGAATCACTAAATCTCCATAAAAGTATACAACATCAAGGATGAAAGCCTTCTCAAATGCATTTGGGTGAAAATTAGAGGAAAAAGAAATGACATTGATATACATACTATACTTCAACTGATAATTATAACTGCAGAAAAAACAATTGCTACCAACCTGCCTTCCATTGAGGACCTGTATACTGCACGGTCAAAAAGAGGGCTGTGAAGATATCTATAGACCCCTCACATCCTGGACATAAATTGTTTCAACTTCTATCCTCAAAACAATGCTATAGGGCTCTGCACACCAGAACAATAAGACACAAGGAGTTTTTTCCCGAATGCCATCACTTTGCTAAACAACTAATTCCCACAACACTGTCAAATTATCTACTAAGACTGTATTACTATCATTCTTCTCATCCTTACTAGTACCTATTCTTCCCACTTATGGCTATATCCATGTTGCTTGTATCTTTACATTATTTTTATTGTTTCCTAGTATGATTTGATTGCTTATTAGTATCCTATGACTATCACTAAGTGTTGTATCTTATGATTCTTGATGAATATATTTTATTTTTTCTTTATGTACATTGAGAAAATATGCACCAAAAACAACTTCCTTGTGTGTCCAATCACACTTGGCCAATAACGAATTGAATTGAATTGAATTCTATTCTATTCTATTTGCCATCCAATCAAGCCAAGGTAACTGATGAAACTTTTGCTACCAAAACCAGCACAGTGTGAGACAGAACAGGAATGCAGGTGAAAATAGGAAAGAAACTGCTAAGAAAACATTTACCCACTCTAGACAATTTTAAATTACCAGGACAAAAAGGTTTATATCCCAGAGTTCGGAAGCAGCTTACAGATGTGTTCTCAGAACCACTGAACAAAATCTTTCACAGCTCCTGTAACATGGGGGAACTGCCAAAGTACTGGAAAATAGCTGATGTAGTTCCAATCTACAAAAAAGGGAAAAAGTGGATCTAGGACACTAGACCAATCAGCTTGACATTTGTATCTGGGAAAATCCTGGAAAAGATGACCAAGCATTGGATTTATGAACATATAAAAATGAAGAAAGTGATTGCCAAGAAGCCAACATGGGTTTGTTAAAACAGATCGTGCCAGATTGCCTTCTTTAATAAAGTGACTAAATAAACAGATCAGGGAAACGGACGTTGCTTACCTGAACGTCCCTTCTCGACGCACTGCTGGAGAATCCAAAGCTTCACGTTGTTCAATAGTCGAATAGCCTACACTGAGTGTGTTCCTTTAAATTTTTCTTCAGACACGCCCACTTGCTCGACAGAGCTTCAGTTTTGCTCACGAAGGTAGATGCTGTAAAAGGTCAGAAGAAGTTCCCAGCAGCCAGACCAGGTGGGTTGGATTCTCCAGCAGCGCATCGAGAAGGGACGTTCAGGTAAGCAACGTCTGTTCTCCAACCCGCTGCTTGGAGAATCCAAAGCTTCGGGACGTACCCAAGCAAGTTCAGACCAGGGGGGAGGCTGGCTGCTGCATGGCATCTGAAGAAGAACACACAGCTTGGAGCACACGTTGCCCGAAAGACGCCTCTGCTGAGGCGAATGAATCCACCTTGTAGTGCCGAATGAAGGGGTTCAAAGATGACCAGGTGGCCGCCCTGCAGATGTCGGAGACGGACACGTGCGTGGCCCAGGCAGCCATGGTAGCGGCGCTCCTAGTGGAATGAGGAAGAATTCTTGATGGAACTGGCCTGTGCCTAATTGTATATGCCTTGGAGATGCAAGACTTCAGCCATCTCCCGATAGTCGTGGACGAGTCCTTCAGCCCCATAGTGGCAGGCAGAAAAGAAACAAAGAGTGATTCCGATTTTCAGAAATGTTCTGTTCGTCTAATATATCTGAGAAGCGCTCGGCGAACGTCCAATAAGTGCCAGTCTGCATCCAGATGATGTCGCGGTTCCGGGCAGAAGTCAGGGAGGACCAGTTCCTGCGCACAATGGAAAGGAGTGTTCACCTTAGGCAGGAAGGCGGGGTCCAGTCTCAATATGACACAGTTTGAGTGGAAGATGCAGAGTTTGTGTCTCACCGACAAGGCCGCAAGTTCAGATATGCGGCGAGCCGAAGTAATCGCAACCAGAAAGGCCACCTTGAGAGTCAAGAAACACAGGCTGATCGAAGCGAGAGGCTCAAACGGAGGATGCATAAGGACCTGCAGGACCAAGGTCAGGTCCAAGGACGGGTAGCGATGGATGACTGGGGGGCACAGGTTGGCCACCCCACGCAGAAAGGCTCGAATTGTTGGGTTCTGTGAGATGGGCAGATTGGAAGGAGCAGACAGAACAGTACTCAACGCCGCAACCTGGTGACGAAGAGTGTTAGGAGCTAGTCGTTTATCGAGGCCGTCCTGAAGGAAGCCCAGAACCTCGGGAACGGAAGCCGAGGTAGGGTCTAGGTGAGCCTTGGTGCACCAGGAGCAAAAGGAACTCTAAGTAGCGTTGTAGATTCTACAGATAGACGGCCGTCTGGATGCCTGTATCGTAGGTATCGTCCTACTGGGCACGTTGCCTTTCCTCAGTAGGATCCTTTCAAGCGCCAGGTGGTCAACTGCAGCCATTGTGGCTCTGAGTGCAGTATGACCCCCTGGCTGAGAGCGATCCTGTCCTCCGGAATCCGCCACGGACGGGTCACCGACAGGGCCAGCAAGTCCGCAAACCAGGCTCTCCGCGGCCAATGGGGTGCGACAAGAATGACATCGGCTCCGTCTGCGATTATTCTGCGAATCAGGTGAAGTATGAGTAGCGGGGGGGAAAGGTGTAGAGGAGACCGCGGGGCCAAGGAGAGGAAAGCGTGTCGACTCCTTCCGCTTGAAGGCACGGGTACCAGGCGAAGAACTGGGGAAGTTGCGCATTGTTGCAGCTGGCGAACAGGTCAACTAGGGGCGTGCCGAACCTGCGAGCTATTTCGTAGAACAGATCCGGATGGAGACGCCACTCGGAGTGGTCTAGATGTTGTCTGCTCAGCCAGTCCGCTCTGAGGTTCGTGGTCCCCGCTATGTGTTCTGCTGTAAGAGACAGGACGTGGCATTCCGCCCAGGTAAGAAGTCGCGTCGCCTCCTCCATAAGTGGTCCCGAACGTGTCCCCCCTTGGCGGTTCACATGCGCTTTTGCTGTCACATTGTCTGTGCGGACGAGAAGGTGATGTCCTGTCGCGACAGGTTGGAATTGAAGGAGGGAGAGACGTATCGTGCGGAGCTCTAGCCAGTTGATCCCGTTGTGGCGATCCTCCGGCGACCACGTACCCTGGGCGATGTGAGAGCGAAGGTGGCCGCCCCATCCTGACAAGCTGGCGTCCGTTGTCACTATGAGCCGTTGTGGCTCCTGAAAGTAGCAGCCCTTCTGTAGAGCCGGAGAGGACCACCATTGGAGAGACCATCGGACTTCCGACGGGAGGAAGACTTGCATGGAAGAGTTGCTGCGCCTGGTCCTCTGAAATGGGAGGAGGAACCATTGTAGCTGCCGGGAGTGAAACCTCGCCCACGGAATGACAGATAGGCATGATATCATCTTCCCGAGCAGGCGCAACAGAAGCAGCAAGGTCACTCTCTGGGAGGCTAGGACTTGAGATATTAAGGATCGGAGGCTGAGGCAGCGATCTGCAGACAAGACACCTGGCCCTTCACCGAGTCTATGATGGTTCCCAAGTGAAGGATCCTCGTAGTGGGTTGCAATTGGCTCTTGGGAATGTTGAGCGAAAAACCGTGTTGACGAAGGCAGCGGCACACTACCTGCAGGTCTCAAGTGGCCTGCATCGGAGAAGAGGAGAAAACAAGGATATCGTCTAAGTAGCAGAGGACCCTCACCGGCTGCTGACGTAGATGGGCCGCCACTGCTGCCAGGAGCTTGAAAGTTCTGGGGGCAGAAGAGAGGCCGAAGGGCATGGCCCTGTACTGGAAGTGCCGGTTGTTGTAGGAAAAACGGAGAAAACGGCGATGAGACAGTCGCATAGGTATGTGGCGGTATGCCTCCTTCAAATCGATGGATGTCATCCAGTCCGAGGTGCGAATGCAAGCCAAGATGGAGCGGAGAGACTCCATCTTGAACTGGTGGCAGACGATAAAGTCGTTCAACCTCTTGAGATCCAGTATACCTCTGTAACCCCCCAACGCCTTGCGGAGCAGAAAGAAGATGGAGTAGAAGCCGGTCCCTTGGTGTTGTGGGGGAACCAGTTCTATGGCCCGGATCTGGAGCAGGTGGTGGATCTCCGCCTCCATCAAGCGTCGTTTGTCGAAGTTGGATGAGAAAGGGCACTGTATGAAACGAGTAGGAGGACAGGAATGGAACTCCAGGGTGAGTCCCAGGCTTATCGTCTGGAGCACCCAGGCATCCATCGTTGAAGTTTCCCACTGTGAGAGGAAATGGCGCAGGTGTCCGCCAATGGGAAGATATAGGTAGTCATTTCCCTCTTCTAAAAGAACGGGTGCCCGTGCCTCGGAAAGATCGCTTGGTCAGTGGGGGTTTTCGGCTGCGGTCCCTGAAGGCGGGTCTGTTAAATGTGCGATCGAACCCCTGAGGGTATGATCTGGTGGGGAAGGACCTGGAGGGTCCGGCGTCAGTCCAAAAGGGCTGCCTGGTGGAATACGGTGAGAACTTACAGTCGACTCATTTATACGAGGAAGGCATGATCTTTCTTTTATCCTTGTCCTCGGCAAGAATGGGATCTAAGGCCTCCCCAAAGAGTCGGGATCCCTTATATGGTGTAGAAGCCAGGTGCCATCTAGACTTCGCGTCAGCCCTCCAGTTTTTGAGCCACAGTAAATGGCGAGAGGTAACTGAGGACACCAGGGCCCGCGATGCAAATTTTGTGGTGTTAAGTGAAGCATCCGCCGTATACTCTGTAGCCGCCACCAGCTTGTTAACATCTTGGTGGAGGCGGGAGTCGTCAGGAGGGAGATGCTCCTGAAGTTGGCGGAGCTAGATTAACGATGCTCAACTGAAGAAGGATGCCAAGGTGGCAGCTCTAACAGCCCATGCTGCAGCATTATGTGTCCGACGGAAGGTAAACTCGGCTTTCCGGTCCTCAGAACGTAGACTGTCAGCGACATCGTTGGAGATTACTGACGAGGAAGTCAGATTGGCAACAGGAGCGTCCACCGTTGGCAACTGGAGGAGTTCCTGGAGACTAGGCGCTGAACAATACAGTTTTTTGTCCAGGCCCGTTGGGGCAGGGAAGGAGGAAGGCGAGGCCCAGGAACGTTGAATCACCTCAGAGAAAAGCTGCGGGCATGGGATGAAATCCGCTTCAGGCTTAGGTGCCGTGAACAAGGCCTCATGCGGTTGAGAAGGACCCGGTTGATCTATCTGCGGGGTCGGGTCTGTCATTTTTGTAGTCAACTTGGCTTTATGTAGAAGAGATTTAAAGAGAGACGGTCTGAAGAGACCAGAAAATGCAGGCTTATCCGGCGGCATATCCGCGTCATCGGATAACTGCAAACAGAGCCGGGAAATCGCTGTTTAATAATATTCTGTCAGCCGAAGCAAAGGCTTGGCGAAAAAAATGGCGGTGGGAATCTCCTCTGTGTCCCGGAGACGTGCGTTCATTCAAAAGCGATCCTAACGCCGATGGCAAGCCTCGATGTTCATAGAGTGTGCCACTGAGAGCAGGACAGGGACTCTCAAGCCGCCCAGGGGAATTTAAAGTCAATGGCGGGGGCGGTATTACCGGCAAGCCGGGGAGCCAACCCACACGCTGGTGGCAATTAGAAGGATCGGAGGTGTCGGATGTTTGACAGAGCTCCCCGGAACGAAGGAAGAACAAGCGGGCGGTCAGCCTGGAGCCCCAGGCAACTCACCCCTGGAACAGCTCCCAAATGAAAGAAAAAAAATTAAAATTGAAGTAGAATCCAAAGTTTCAGGAAACAACAGTCTAGTAGAAGAACTGGAGAAATGTTCAGACAGTGTCACAGGCTCGACTGAGTGAACTAAACTGAAGCTCTGTCGAGCAAGTGGGAGTGTCTGAAGAAAAATTTAAAGGAACACACTCAGTGTAGACTACTCGACTATTGAACAACCTGAAGCTTTGGATTCTCCAAGCAGCGCGTTGGAGAACTGTGGATGTAGTATACTCAGGTTTCAGTAAGGCGTTTGACAAAGTACACAACAGCCTACTTCTAGACAAGACCGACCAATGAGGAGTACACATAGCACCACCAGATGGATTCACAGTTGGCTGACCAACTACATAATCATGTAGTCCTTAATGGAGCCACATCTATATGGAGGGAAGCATGTATTGGGGTGCTACAAAGTTCGGTGTTGGGGCCAGTGATCTTCAATATCTTCATAAATTATATAGATCTAGATCAGGGGTGGGTTCTACTTACCTTTACTACCGGTTCGCAACAGGGCTGTTGATGACGTTGGGGGTCGGTGGGCGGAGCCTCCCACTGGTTTTACTACTGGTTCTATAGAACCGGTCCGAACTGGGGGCAACCCACCATTGATCTAGATGACGGGATGGAAGGGGAACTCATCAAATTTGCAGACAATACCAAGTTGGGGGGAATTGCTAATAATTTGGAG